>NC_143398.1:29120394-29745394 GCF_052110815.1 Crocodylus siamensis | reverse complement strand
CCTACACACACACTGGGTCATAGATTGTGTTTTTGTGTGCGTGTGTGTTTTGTGTGAACAAGATGGCTCCTGTTGTTCTGGCCCCTGTGCTCAGCACATGGCAAGCTGGGACCAGAGGAAGCAGAAGATCCTCTAGGCAGACGAGAGAGAGATAGGCTGAAGCATGGCACTCTCTAACTGGACACGGCTTGGGTGATGTCATGTAAGATATATCAAGAACAACTTAACCAAAATTTCTAGCTTTCTCTCCTGGGGCTACCTAGAGCTGCACAGCTAAATTAGGAGCCAGAAAACCTACTTATGGAGGGTTCTCCCCTCCTCCCCCGCTTCACTGGAGAGGCAAGCAAAAGCTATGGGATGGAAAAGCCTCAGGTACAGAGAGAGAAAGTCTGTCTCAGAGTTTGAGACTCCTATTTCCTTCCTCTTTCCCCACCTTTTTTTTTCCTTAAGTTGATTAAATGCCATGGGAATATTAATCCCTGGAGCAAACTGCCCAGAAATGGGTCCAGCAGTTACTGGCCCCTGTGTTTGGGGATTGTATTGCCTCAACATTGTGGTATAGCTGAGACTGGATGTCCAGGCTGCTGCAGCCATAGGCCTAGGCCCTTTTTGCTGTTTCACAGCTACTGCATTTCAGTTTAGCTGTGTGGTTGAGCTCCAGCCATATGTTTGACTTGGCAGATTTGGGCCAGGGTGAAACCTGGCATGATTTAAGCCAGGGTGAGACATGGCACAATTTGTTGTTTATCCAGGCTTCAGTGCAGTACAGACCTGGTCAGCTTTTTGCTGCCCCGTTCAGGTTGAGATGGGCCTGGGCCTCCTTTTGTCCTTTTTGTAGTTTATGTCCCAACCAAGCAGTGTGATTGGGCACTAGATGTAGTTCAGGCCCAAGCCAAGCTAGGCCTGACCTTTCCTCCAAGCTCTTTTGTATTTTTCTATCCAGCAGAGCTGGGACTGGGACTAGGAATTTTGGGGTGCAGTATGCTAACAAAAACCAGTTAACCCCTCAAAGGCACCTTACAGAAGTGGAAGTCAGCACTCTACCGCTTCTCCAGGAGCAACAGAACCTCTTGCAATGCAGAAAGACCAACACTCTTGAGCAGTTACCCATGGCGCAGTAAACCCAACAAGCAGCTCATAGGACTCGTGTGTGCCCTCCTCTTCAGCTGGTATAGGGATGCAGACCCCCAGAACTACAATTTGGGGAACCCCAAGCCCCAGACTGAATGGGCATGCGTGAAGCCTCCTCAGGAAGGTGCCATCTACAGACTTTGCTTTGTAGTGGATAGTGTTTTAAAATTATATTTAAATGTTTTCTTTTCTTTTGTTTTATTTTCTGTAATAAATTTGAGCATTTGTGTTTACACTACTTGCGAGAAGAGGGTTTTTGCTCATGTGGGACACCTTAGTAATTCATTTAATGTTTCCCCAGTAGTCTGAGTGGGGGCTTAAGGCAAGGAAAATATATTTAGTACCCCAAAATTGAACCTGGCCCTTGTTGCTGCCAACCAGTGCCCAGTCTACCACCCCTGGGTAATCTGCTCTAGTGCTTTACTACCCTCCTAATGAGAAAGTGTTTCCTAAAATCTAACCAAGAAGGTCAAGGCAGAGATGGAACTAGGCCTGGCAACCAGAATGAAGGATAACCAAAAGTCTTTTGTCAAATGCATAGGGAGCAAGAAGAAAGCACCAGGTAACCTGGGCCCCCAACAGGACAGGTTTGGCAATCTGGCGATTGAAGCAAAGGAAAAAGCTGATCTCTTCAACGAGTTCTTTGCCTCCATATTTCTGAGCAGGGACAACTCACCCACTAGGATTACGGACAGGCTCAGGGGACACAATGCCATGCCTAGGGTAAGGGACGATCTATTTAGGGAACGCCTGGACGGGCTGGACGTGTATCAAGTCAGCAGGTCTAGATGCTCTTCATCCAAGGGTACTGAGGGAATTGGCGGAGGTCAGAGCCGGGCCCCAGCACGGCTGTATGAGCACTCATGGTGCTCTGGCCAGGTCCCATAGGACTGGAAAAGAGCCAGTGTGATCCCCATTTACAAGAAGGGGAGAAAGGAGGACCCAGCTAACTATAGGCCAGTTAGTCTCACCTCGGTCCTTCGGAAGACCTTTGAGAAAATTATCAAGGAACATATCTGAGGGGGCCCAGCATGGGAGGTAATGCTCAGGGGCAACCAATGCAGGTTCACTGAGGGCAGATCCTGCCTGACTTACCTTGTTTCCTTTTACAACCAGGTCACAAAGTCCTTCGATGCGGGCACTGAGGTGGATGTAGTCTACCTGGACTTCAAGAAGGCCTTTGACACTTTCTCACCCCATGCTGATAAAAAAACACTAGGTGACTGCAGCATTGATGCCTATACAGTCAGATGGGTGGCGAATTGGCTCGATGCTCACACCCAGAGAGTGGTGGTGGACAGGTCATTTTCTACCTGGAGGGATGTGGGCAGTGGAGTTCCCCAGGGCTCAGTCCTCAGGCCTGTGCTATTCAACATCTTTATCAGTGACTTGGGAGGTGGACAAGGAAAGCACGCTTTCCAAATTCACTGATGACACAAAGATGTGGGGAGAAGTGGGCACACTGGAGGGGAGGGAGAGAATCCAACTAGATCTGAACAGATTACAGAGGTGGGCAGATGAGAATAGAATGGAATTCAACCCAGACAAGCACAAGGTGCTGCATCTAGGGAGAAGGAACCTGAAACATACCTATAGTCTGGGGAACACCCCTCTTGTCAACACGGTGGCAGAAAGGGATCTTGGAGTCATTGCTGACTCCAGGATGAACATGAGCTGCCAATGCGAGGAAGTGGTCAGTAAGGTTAACCACACCTTGTCATGCATCTACAGATGCATCACAAGCAGGTCCAGGAAAGTGATCCTTCCCCACTCTGCAGTGCTGGTCAGCTCACAGTTGGAGTACTGCAACCAGTTCCAGGCACTGAACTTCAAGAGGGATGTGGCTAACCTCGCGAGGGTCCATAGGAGGACCACTTGCATGGTCAGGGGGCAGTGGGACAGGCCCTATGAAGATAGACTAAAGGGCCTGAATCTATTCAGCCTCCACAAGAGAAGACTGAAAGGGGGTCTGGTGGTCATCTATAAACTCACTAGGGAGGATGAGCAGAAAATAGGTGAGGCTCTGTTCCCCCAGGCACCACCTGGGATAACAAAGAATGACGGCCACAGATTGATTGAGAGCAGGTTCAAGCTTGATATCAGGAGGCATTACTTTACAGTTAGGCCTGCCAGGCTCTGGAATGGGCTCCCAAGGCTCTCCCCTACCTTGGGAGTCTTCAAGAGGAGGTTGGATAGATATCTGGCTGGGGTATTATGATCCCAACATTTGTTCCTGCCCAGGGTAGGGGTCAGACTTGATGATCTGTTCAGGTCCCTTCCAACCCTAGAAACTATGAAACTATGACACCTAGATTTCCTTAGCTGAAACTTGAGACTAGTTCCATTATCAAAATATTTTGCCTCATTATTAAGTAGTAATAAATATAAAAAAACTGAAGCACACCAAAGAGATTTCTTTTCAGAGAAGTTTTAAAATAAGGATTTCACATAAGCTCATTTCAATAACTGCTTACCTGTCTGTATGTGTCTTGGTGATTTTCATCATTTCTTGAGTCATAATATTGTTGAACAAAAGCAAAATACTCTTTCCTTTTTCTCTGTAAAGTGCCTTCTCTTCTATCCACATTTGCAGGAAGGTAACCCTGAAAAATGTTTTGAACAATTAATATTTTTATAAATTTTATATTGGACCCTATATATAATCTTTTCAAATATAATTATCAAAAACAAAAACAGGTTGCTTCCCATCATATTTATTGAAAGCTATTCAATGCAGGAGAGAAAAGGCCTTATTTTGGATTTGAGTACTAGCCTGGAGAAGGTGACTGCTGGAGCTCCAGCCCTGACCCTGACCTGAGTCAAAGTCACTGCCTCCCTTGGGCTGTAAACTGGTGCTGCCACCTGGAGTCAGCAGCAGTTATAGTAGATGTTCTGGGAACTGGGTGGAGGCAGGAGGGAGGAAAGTGACTGGGGGGCAGTCACTCTCCTCCCCCAAGAGGCAAGTGACAGGGGAGGGACATGAAGCACCAACAGGGGAGCAAGGGGCTGGGATCAGTCTGCCTCTTACCTCCCCAACACCTGCCCCTCCCTGGCATTGTTTTTCCAGCCACTTGCCTCATCTTGCTACTACTTTCCCCACCACAGCAGTGGAGGCAATTAATTTAGCCCTACAAGAATTATATTCTATACATGGAAAATTATAGCAAATTTGTAATTTTCTACAAACCCAATTATTGTGAGGTCATTTTAAAAACTCAACTAGTCTTGACTTCAGATAAATACAGTAAGTTGTTCTTAACATCTTAAACCAAATAGGTCCAATATGTTGGACTCTGTTATTTTGAAACACTTTAAAAAACAAAATTTTAAGTTGGAATCATTAATGAAGAACCAGCATTCAAAAACATATCCAATGCCTCAAAATCTATACAAAGACCATACCAATCTTCTACCAACAGCACTCCCACAGCCCAAATTCATGTCCACAGAAGTCTTTCCCCTCCCCTCCAGTGCCCAATCACTCCCCAATGCCTTCACCGATACAAGCTTCCGTATTTTCTCATCTCTACACAATAATTTACCTGTCCTCCTCAGAACTTCGCACAATACAAATTCTAGTGTCCTCTACTCATCTCTACCCCCAAACCTCAAATCCATTCCAAATCAATCCCAAGAGCTGGGACTAGTGGTTTCTTCCATTTAGCCCTTACTCAAACAGCATTTAGTGTGGTGATTTGTGTCTTGCCATGATTGATATTTTGGATGGCCATGTGACAAGAGGACCAGGGCATTATATTACATGATACCAGAACTACTGACTGGCCTTTGAAAAGAAGAGTTAGCTTTTGCATTACATATTATAGTAAAGCAATACATTACAATTTTGCAATGGAATTGTACAGTATCCAAAGAAGCTAATAATCCTCAGAAAGAGTCTTTCAGTAAGTCAGTTCTTGAGTAGTTCATCTGAATGCAAAGAACGGTTTTGGACAAGATCTTTTTGGATGTGTTTTCCACCAAAGAAAATATAGTTTCTCATAAAAAAAAAATGAAGAATAGAAGTTTTTCTTTCAAAAAGAAAACCACCAAATAAATAAATTCAGGATACTGTAATCCTATAGGGGTTGGTTAATTCTAGGATTTCCATGTGACCCTTATTTTATTCCATTATTTCATTTAACTTCACAAGATGTACACTATCTCTGTTCCTCAGCTTGAAATGGAACAAATAAACATTATCATCTGCCCTTGCAGTTAAACTATTCATTGAATGGAATGAGAATTCAGAGCATTCTAGGGATGTTACTAAAGCATTTAAAAACCAAAAATTTTAGTCTGTTTATATTCTCTCAAAAGCAGCTGTCATTAAAATGTATTATTATAAAGAGCAGCTTGGCAATACCTGTTTTTGGGCTTCCAGCACTATTGATAAATAGTAATATTTTTTTTCTTTTTAAACTGATCCTCCTTTAAAATTTTGTAAATATTGGCAAAAAGGGTTACCGCAAAGTATGGGACCTCAGTAGTTTGACATGCCTTGCAGGGAAGTCAGAACCCTAGTAGCCAAGGTTATGACCAGGGATCCAGCCTGCAGCCCTCTTATGACCAGGGATCCTGGTTTTCTCAGTTTAAAAATCCAAAATTCTTACAATAACCGCAGAATATCTCCGATTAAAACAACCCACAATCCGTGTTTTTCGGTGATTAAAATGAAACACCACCATATATATAGCTGGGGGAGAAGGATGGGGGACTGTGGGTTGGGAGTGGAACTCTGCCAGCTTGCATGGGGAGACCTGCGGTTTCCTGTGTTTTTCTCCTATAAAGAAGAAAATCAGCATTTTTCTGTGGTAATCAGCAAACCCAAATCCCTGGTTATGACATTTTGTATTAAACCCAAGATACATGGTGTTTGTGCTACTTTAAAAAATTCAACTCCACATGCCAAAGCAAATCTCTTTGAAAGAGAGGCAGGCCATTAACTACTCATAGCAACATTGTTCCCTTTTTTGTAGAATGTATTGCTACTCCTCACTCAAAACATCTTCAGGTCTCCATTTAATTGTGGTACTTAGACACATACTATTGTATATAAAAAATGCAAGATAAAACATCCAGTTATTTATTAATCTTAACCAAAAAAATTCCTCAAGGCCATTAAGAGATAATTAGCTAATGGAATTGTTTCTTGAATATTCAGCATATGTATAAAATGAATAATGAATGATTTGGTACAAGTAGTCTAATTACGCAGTTTGAATTCAAACAAGTAACACTAATATTCCATTAGGCTACAAAAAGCCAGGGTTCATTCACATCAAATTCATATTTTACATAAATTTTAAAAAAACACGGACTTTATAAACATTACTTCAGTAAAGATGCCTGTGCAAAGAGATATTTTCTAACACACTGAGGAACAATGCATAAAAATCATAGCAGAATAACCACATCACTCCTCAACAAAGAGAAATAAAATTATAAATAGAATACTGTGTTCCCTGCCATTTACTGCTAAAATCTTTCTTCCAAACAAATGACTACTTTAATATTTACTATCAAATAAGAGTTATTAAAAGAGATAATAAGTATTAATCATGCAAACCACGGATCATCCTTTAACCACCACAACATAAAAGATTGCCATAGCAAAATCAGTTAAAGGATTAAGCCAGAACAAAGTATAACTAATAAGATGCTATGCATCTTACTATTAAATTAACTGTTATGGTTCAATTCTAAATGTACTGTAAGCTGGATAACCAACTGGGTTTTTTTTTTTTAATTACTAATATTTATGCTTCATTTTCCTGCTAAAAATTACTACATAGCTTTCTAGTATGGGATTTTATTCTTGGTAGGAGGTAACAAATTAAACCACAAAAGTAAAGAAGATATTCCTTTGATCTCAACCTCATACTCTCATCCCCATCCCAAAGCCATTTTCAACCCAGTCAAGATATTACAGTATTAAATTCTATTTTGCTTCACATTGTTACCTTACTTTATAATAATACAGTGAATGCCCTGCTCCTCACAATCAACAAAACCAAAAAAATAAAATGTCCACAAACCACAAATTTCCCCACTTCAGCAAGCCACTGAAATATATATATTAAATTTTCTCCAGATCTTTCACACCTCCAACATACTTTGTCTGAAAACTTCTTCCAGGTATTTTCAATTGCATCAATTTAAGGTTTGCTTCAGGAGTCAGAGTCTGCAATTAACAGTCTGTCCTAATGCTTGATATCAAGTGAAATGTTAATATCACCATTTATTTTCAAACAGTTGATATTTATTTTTAGGATATGTTAGTCCTATCAGAAAATAATTTGTGAGACCAAATGTAGTCATCACAGGGATTTTCTCAACAAGAGTTTTATTCAGTCTTGAAGACTGAAGTAATCTTTCAAACAGGGCAGGTCTTATTTCCTGTTCATTTACAAGTTGGAAGGTCTTACAACATATCATAATGCCACGGATTGGTCAGGATTTTAAATTGCTTTATTCATTTATTTCTTTCCAAAAGACTGAAGCATTATATATTTTACTTTTATCATCATTCCAAGAGAGCAGTGCCTTAATAGTTCTGCTTGCTGTTTATCCTACTTATGCACTAGGGCATAACTTCTTTATTACATTTATGAACAGATTGTGAGGTGTTTTTAATTTATATTTGACCTAGCTGTCAGTCCCTGAACATTTTCCCTGTTCAAAACTTTTGATCAAAAGAGATGTTAATATTGATAAACCTCTCACTACATAAGTCTCCCAATTGTTCAATTATACTTTGCATTTTAGCATATACACCTTCTGCACAGGATATATAGGACTTCAGGTAATTCCAGAAGAAAATCATCATCATCCTCAATCCAGTCCTACACTTGACTTTCCTTCGTAAAGATTCCCTTGCTTATAGATTCATAGAACGTAGGCTGGAAGGCACTTCAGAAGCTCATCGCATCCAGCCCGCTGAGCCAAACAGGAACAAAACTGGGGTCAGGTGACGCCAGCAAGGTGCATGTCCAGTCTCCTCTTGAAGATTTCCAGGGTAGGCGACTGCACCACCTCTAGAGGAAGCTTATTCCACAGTCTGAACACCCTAGTTGTGAAGCAGTTTTTCCTAATGTTGAGCCTGAAACAGGAGTTTGTGACCATTACTCCTAGTTTTCCCCGAGGGTGCCCTGGTGAACCGTTGTTCACCAAGCCCTTAATGTATGTCTCTGATGTAGCAGTAAGCTACTACCAAGTCCCCTATCAGCCTTCTCTTTTTCAGGCTGAAGATCCCTCAGTCTTTCCTCACTTGGCTTGCTGCGCGAGTCTCTGATCGTATGGGAGGGACTTCGCTGTACACTCTCAAGCTTTACCACATCATTGTTAAAGTATGGTCTCTAGAACTGGACACAGTACTCCAGCTGCTGTCTCATCAATGCCGAGTAGAGTGGGAGAATCACTTCCTTGGTTTTGCTGGAGATCCATTGATGAATGAATGCCAGGGGACTGTTGGCCCTGCTGGCTACAGCATCGCACTGCCAGCTCAGGTTCAAACTGTGGTTAATTATTACCCCCACATCGCTTTCATTTGTAGTGCTGATCAGGTTGGCGTTGCCACGCCTGTAGGTGTGCAGGGGATGGTTCATCCCCAGGTGGAGCACTTTACATTTCTCGACATTGGAGCTTAATCTGGTTCCGGTCTGCCCAACTTGCAAGCCTGTCTAGATCCGCCTGTATCTGCAGCCTATCTTCAAGCATGACCACACTTCCCCATAGCTTGGTGTCGTCCACAAACTCAGCCAGTGAGCTCTTCACGCCCACATCCAAATCACTGATGAAGATGTTGAATAGCACTGGACCAAGCACCAACCCCTGCGGGACACCACTGGCCACTTCCTGCCAAGATGACACAGATCTGTTCATTAGAACTTTCTGGGTCCTGCTCCGCAGCCAGTTTCCTACCCACCTAACTGTCTCACAGTTACGCCCACAGTCTTCCAATTTTCTCCCAAGAACATAGTGGAATACCAGACTGAAAGCTTTTTGGAAGTCAAGGTATATAATGTCAACCTCCTGTCTCTTATCCAGGTGATGAGTCACCTGATCGTAAAAGGAGATGAAGCTGGTAAGACAAGGCCTGCCTGCAACGAAGCCATGCTAGCTGTCGTTCAGAATCCTACCTTCTGCAAGCCTATCTCATATAGACTCCTGAATGAATTTTTCCAGGATTTTCCCTAGAACAGAAGTTAGACTAATTGGTCTACAGTTACCCGGGTCCTCCCTCCTCCTCTTCTTGAAGACAGGCACAAAATTGGCCCTTCTTTCAGTCCTCAGTGACCTCCTCACAGCACCACAGGTTTTGGAAGAGCTCCACCAGGAGTTTCACGATGACTTCGGCCAGCTCCTTCAGCACTCTCGGATAAAGTTCATCCAGACCTGCTGGATTATATGTGTCCAATTTCTTTAACTGATCACACCATTTCTATGGCAATAGCAGGAAGGTGGTCATTTGAACCCTGCTTATTCTGTACCCTAGCTGGCATGATTTTTCCCTCGGCCTGGTGGAAAACCAAAGCAAAGTAGTCATTCAGGGGTTCAGTTTTCTCCTGAGTGCTGGTGACTAGCTGTCCTAGTTGTTAAGCAATTGCCCCACACTCTCATTTGTTTTCCTCCCATTCCCTACATACCTAAAGGAGAACTTCTTGTCCTTAATTCCCGTTGCCAATTTTAGTTCAGTCACCACCTTAGCATTTCTAACCTGATCCCTACAAGTGCAGGCCATAGTTATACAGTCCTCATTTTGGGGCTGTCCCTAGCATCCACTGACTATACGCCCCTTTCTTCTCTCTTAAGAGGGCCATGATTTCCCTGTTTAGCCAAGAGGGTTTCCCAGCCCTTTTGCTACATTTCCTCCACATGGAAATGGACTTCCTTTGTGCTTCAAGGATCGCGTCCTTTAGGAAACAATCACTCTTCATGCACTCCTTTTGCCTTTGGTCCCTGACCCCTCAGCACATTCCCTACTAGTGACCTAAGCTTGTTTAAGTTTGCATTTTTGACGTCCAAAACTTCAAGCCTGCTACCCAATTATGAAAGCCCTTTCAGTTTTATACATACCAACATTCAGTTTTATACACCACCCCCAAAGCAGCCTGAAGCAAGAAAAGACAGATATCATATTAAGATGAAGCTAAAGAGAATTTGTTAGCAAGTGACAATTATTTTGTAGATGCAATCTCCTAAAATTAATATTTCAACCACAAAGGCAGTTAGCCATATTAGTGTGAAATCAGGAAGAAGGTAGGGGGCAGGGTGGCAATTTAGGGTGCTGACAGATGTTAGTTTAATGGTGTGTTAAGATTGGATCCTGAATCCCAAACACTGTTTGTCCAGCCATGCCCCACAGTACTGCTGCTCATGCCTGCTACCTAAAGATTCAAGTGCAGCAGAGGCTGCAGGCACACCTCAAGGCAGCAAACCTGTGTTAAGTGGAGGCAAAACCCTAGCAATGACAGGCGTTCTAATGTCAAGTGATGCATTCCCCCACCCCACATCATCTCTCGTCATGTCTAGTTTCAATTCCAATTGATTCACCCACATGCAGTCCCCCAACTGCAGCCAGACACTAGAAAGGGATTTAAACTGCTGCACCAGGATCAGAAGACAAGGAGAGGTTGAGCTGAGTGCCACCAGCTTACTGAAGGCACCTCACTCCGAATCTCTGCGCAATCTCACCCAGCCACCTCATACCAACTGAACAGGAGGAGTGGCAATATGGAGCCTTGGAGAACCCCACAGGAAAGGGGTCCTCCCTGCTAGAGGAGTGTGGAACTGTTTAGAGCCTTCCCATGAATATCCACTGTTTATCAGTACCTCATTGTCAACTTTATCAAAGGCCACTGAGGGATTGAGTACGGTAAGTAGGTCACAATTTCCTGTCAGTCTCCAAGCAATGATAAATCAACCAAAGCCACAAGATCTGCAAAGCAGGTGGTGAGTTTGGCACAGGCTGCTGAAGAACGCTCCATTTCCAGGCAGATGAGCTGAATTAACAGGCCATTCACCACTTAAAACAGTTCTGCTAGACAACACTTTGTAGACGTAATACCAGTGGAAAAACGCTTCTATGCCAGGGACGCATCATAGTCCTTAAAAAAACCTATACTGCAACTGGTTGGTTTCAGCACAGGTTGAGTAGCACTCCAGGTCCCTACTTCAGCTGCAGTTATCCTACTCCATACAACAGGGGAACCTGCGCTGCTGCAGCAGTGGAAATGGATGTCTGAGTGCCACCACATCTATGATCAAGGTCAGTATGATATTCCATAGATCAGCCAAGCCAAAGTAACCATCAAAGTCCATGGAAATTTCTCCCAGAGTTCTTGAAGAGACTCACTGGATTCAGGTCTCTAGGGAAACAGCCTAACTGATCCATCATCCCACCCAGGGCAATGGAAGACAGAGATCTGAACCTCTACAAGGTAGTAGGTCTAAGAATGACAGAGTTTCTTGACAACATCCCTGATAGTCAGAGCCCCAAAATATAGGCAGATGCAAAACATTAGGTCCTGTGCATGCCGTGCTTCAGCCCAGTTACTACCTGGGATAGCCTACTGACATAGATGCCAAAAAGTCCTACTCCAGCCCCAAAAAAACAGCCTCAGCATGAATGCTGAAATTCTACCCCTCCCCTAAGGAAAATAAGTCTGGCCATCTTCAAAACCACCTCTTTAACATCTATTCCAAGAAATGGAACCCAAGCAAATTTTACCTTGCTACTAGAAGTCAACAAATAGTTTTTAAAAGTTCCCAGCACCCAAAAACTTAATACAAGAGGAGGAAGCCAAGTACAAGGGATGTCCCAAAAGAAATTGGTCTTAATTTGCATGGTCAGTGAGATAGAGAAGTTTTACAAGTCCCTTAAGACTTTTTTTTCTTTAAACACAAAGAAAGTTAAGATAAATTAACAGGAAAGTTAAGATAAATTAACTGAAGGTGTGAATTTAAAAAGCATTATATCCTTTTGTAGATACTCTAACAGAAGGAAAGTCAACTTAGCATACTTCAGCATACTCCAAGGAAATTCAGTTAGAAGCAAAGTCAGGCATTTTAGTTCTGAATCAGAGTATCCACACAAAGATCTAAATTCACATGAAATTCAAAATTTACTTAATTCAAACCAACTTTCCTGAGTGCCTCAATGCAGTCATGTCCTCAAAAGCAAAAAAAAAAAAAAAGTTTACATCAAAGATGAAACTGAAATTTTTAAAAACTGAAAAAAAATAATGCATGCTTAATTTTAATTGCAAGAGAATACCTAAATACTCACAATAAAAAGCTGCATCTGCATTTTAAGATTAGAAAGCACCACGCTGCAAATTTATTAGGACTCATTAATAAGAGACATAGTCTTCCAAACACTGGAAATCAGGCCCAATCTGAAGTAAACACTTAGTATTCCCTGTTGATTCATTCTAAAAAAAGAAAGCTGTCTAAGCTTTCCCTCTGAAAAATTCAATAGTGCTAAACTGTTGTGTGCATAGTTCAGAATATTAAACAGTACTTAAATGCAGGAAGATTTGCTGATAAAGTCTCTTCCACATTCTCTAGAGTGTGCACAATATAAGCAATTTGGTTTCTTTCAGTCAAGTGGTTTTTTAACTTTTTCCCCCATAGCGTACAAAAACAGACAATAGTTAAAAAAACACAAATATTTACAAATGACAAACTTTCTAGTTAAAATGTTGCTATCAGACATTCTTGCAATTGAAAGAAATTTCTCTTCTTAAAGGGCACTAATACGGTTTTTAATGACAGCATTAATAAGGAAAGCCGTGTCTTCATTTTAAAGTACTTATTCCCAATTTTTCTTTCACATGTGATAAACTAAGCTTGAAATAGAATGAAGAACAGGATTAACTTGTTATTGAACTTTAATAGCAGAGAACACAGTACTTTGGAATACCAGTGCTGAACTATTAGTCATTATAAATAATTTTACTTGAGTTAAAGAAAGCTATTATTGCTATACATAAGTGGAACACTTACTGAGAGGAGCTTCCATGTGATTGGACGAACTTGTTTGGGAATTCCAGACCAACTCAACTTTCGTAACTCCTCTGTTAAAGAAAAAGCATTGCATGAGAAGAAAATAAGATATTGTTAAGGAATATTTACTAATAGATATAAATAAGGATCATAGGAAAGAAGGGCACGAAAACACAACTAAACTAACCCAGTCAAAACCTATCCAACCTGCTCCTGAAAACTTCCAGAGATAAGAGATGCCACAACTTCTTTAGGTAGTCTGTTCCAATGCTTGGCCACCCTCATAATCAGAAAAGGTCTTCCTTATCTGCCACCTCAAATTTCCTCTGCTACAGTTTGAAGCTATTTCTCTTTGTCCTGTCTCCTAGAGCCACAGAGCTAAAACTAATCTCCATTCTTTCTATAAATTATTCATCAAGTATTTGAAAACTTATCAAATATTCATCAATCTTCTCTCCAAACTAAAGAACCCAAGTCATGCTTCCCAAGCCAAAAATAATTTGTCACACCATATAGAATTCTTTTCAAACAAGTCCAAGACCCTTCTTGAAGCATGAGTCCCAAAACTGGGCCCAGTACTCCAAGTGAGGCTCACTAGCTCTGAATAGAGCAGAAGGATCGCTTCCATCGATTTGGAAGCAACACTCCTGTTAACACAACCCAGCATACCCTTGGCTTTTTTGGCAACACGATTCATAGATGCTAAGGTTGGAAGGGACCTCACAGATAAGGTAGAAAAGAGCACCACCGCCCTTGGAAGCCCATTCCAAATTTTGGTGACCCTTGCTGTGAAGAAGTTCTTCCTTATATCTAGCCTAAATCTGCTGTCAGTGTGTAATCATTGTTCCTTGGAGTACGCTGTTGACTCATTTTCTGTTTATAATCCACTATAACCACTGGGTCTCTCTGCACTACTGCAGCCTATATATACACAAAGGGCTTAGTCTGTTGGACGTGGAGCTCGGCGGTGGGTGACATACAGCCGGATGCAGAGTGGCAGCAGCATGGTGTAAGCTTTCCCCCCAGGGGGCAGCAGTAGTGCAGGGTAGTGGGTGGCAGGACTCCAACCCCACTTACCACCCCCTTCCTCTCCCCATCAATCTTGACAGACAATTCGCTAGTACTCTGATACTACCTTTGGCAAACCTGTGCTATATTTTGTCCACACCACCACCATGCGTTTAGAATACATTTTGAAAGGAGGAATAATTAAAAACTATTCCATACCGTTGAGGTCAAATCACTGGACTTACTCAAAACACCTTTTTCCCCCATAACTGACTTCTTAACTGTAGACAATAGGTTTTCTATTTGTCAGTAATATGGTACAGTAGACACTGGATTCATTAAAATCCTGGCTAGTTGATCTACGCTTTTATCCATCATCCAATTTCACTTAAAATGTAGTTTGCAACTTGTGGTACCAGCTTCAGTCTCTGAAGAGACCTGGCACAAGGTACCAGATGGCCAGATTAGCAGCAGAGACTTGATAATTTTAATGGCTGCTGGCCTATAGGGGATTTTTGTCTTCTATTATTAATAAATTACAGATACAGAGCTTTACTTGAAATCATTAAGTTGTGCACAGAGGCCAAATCCTTATGTAAAATAAGCAGGCATAGTTCCATTAAAAAAACAAAAAAACACAACATCTATTGAGCTACACAGCCTTGATATTCCAAGACTATAAAAGTCTGTTTGAAATTGGTCTGGTTCTTCCTCATCCATTCCAACCCTTGGATGAGGAGGGGTTTCTTTATAGGAGTCTTGCATAAATTGGACTTCAAACCCTTCTGGGAAGACAATCTTTTTTTATATGTTTGTACAGAAACTACCAAAGAATAAATTCTCATTCTGGTCTACAACCCTATATTAACTCCATATCTGGAATGCACTGTTTGCCTTCATAAGGGCAAGAAGTATAATTTTTAAAATAGATCAGATGACTCCATAGATTCTGATAAACAAGTCCCTTCAGTTGAAGGAGAAATACGGTATTTATTGTTGGCCAGATGATTTTTCAAGACCCAGTTATACCTCCCTCGCTTCTGTACTATATAATGCTCTGTAAAGATCATTTGAGGGGGGTAACAAACTTTCAGGGATGTATTCAAAAGCACGTGAAACTAATCATAAAATGACCCTATCTACTACTACATCAAGATTCATGGATGGTTACACAAAAGAGGAGCAAGTTTAAAACCTCTTTCTAGTAATCAAATTCCCTAAAGTCCACAACCTCCTGCTTAGGTCCCACCATGACCCAAAACTACTTACACCCTTCCTCCTAAAATTCAGGCCTCTTTTGCTGCCCATCTTAGCTTCTTTCCAGCCCCCCAGCCTCTTCCAGTCCTTCCACCTACCCACTGTAGTATTTAATTCCTTCTTCACATTACCAAAATGAAATTTCATCCCCTGCCCTCAGATGGTAGTCAGAAAAGTCTGGTATATGGCACAGAATCCCAAAGCATGGCAGATAATTAGGACCATCTATGGAAGTGAACAACTTCAGCTTAACACAAAAACAGGGTGGATAAAAATCAATTATTTTAAAAAAAAACAACTCAGATTTATTTAAATCAGAGTTTTTATTTTATTGTATTTTTTATTTTTTGTTAAGATGCTTTTTAAAAAAGTAATATATAAAGACGGTTTTAAATTAAGGTATCTTAAAGCGCAAAGATATCATCATGGAATAGGGATTACAATTTTTCATTATATAGTATATTTGAAAAAATATATTCATGGAACCTTTTTTAGAAGTTTTATAAATAGGTCATAACAGGCCATGGACTATATTAGGGGCCAAATCTTATGGGGTTCCCAGAGGTTCCCCTTTAGTTTAGTAAAGATTAAAGAAAACCACTCTACCTAATGGGACTCAGTGCTCAGTCTAGAAGAGCCCATTAAGCATTTCTGTGATGCTTAAGTTTCAGTGCTCAAGCTGTGGATTTATGTCTCCAGAGATCACAGGCAGACAAGGTGCTTTAAGTAGATGTGATATATTTTCATAGATTTCATAGACATCAGGGCTGGAAGGGACCTCGAGAGACCATCGAGTCCAGCCCACTGCCCAAAGGGCAGGAAGTCAGCTGGGGTCATAGGATCCCAGCAAGATAAGCATCCAATTGACTCTTGAAGGTATTCAATGTAGGTGCTTGAACCACCTCCGCTGGCAGACTGTTCCAGACCTTGGGGGCTCGGACAGTAAAGAAATTCTTCCTTATGTCCAGCCTGAAGCGGTCTTGCAAGAGTTTGTGACCGTTCGACCTAGTCATCCCTTGGGACGCTCTGGTGAACAAACGTTCCCCCAGATCCTCGTGGTCACCCCTGATAAACTTATAGGTGGCTATCAGATCACCCCGAGCCTGCGCTTTTCCAGGCTAAAGAGTCCCATGGCTCTCAGCCTATCATCGTAAGATCTGTTTTCCTGACCTCTGATCATGCGCACGGCTCTCCTCTGGACTCTCTCAAGCTTCTCCACATCCTTTTTGAATTGTGGAGCCCAAAACTGGACACAGTACTCCAGCTGCGGCCTCACCAAGACCAAGTACAAAGGGAGAATGACGTCCCAGGATTTGCTCGAGAAGCATCTATGGATGCAAGCCAGCGTTTTGGTCGCTTTATTCGCCGCAGCATTTTATTAGACCAAATAAATAGTTAGGGAAAAAATGCGCAAGCTTTTGAGCACAAACACCCATCTTCAGGCATAGGGAGAGTTTGTTGGCTCCAGAGATAACATCCTTGTTAACAGCACTATCTGGAGATGAGATAACAGACCTGATTACCTACCCACCAGCCTATTGTCTCTCTGCAAGTTTGTGTACACACAGTCAAGCTCTTACCTATCTCTAAAAGTGCAAAGTTTCAAGAAGTTAAACAAATAAAGGATATCAAACCACAAGAATGCACTTTTTGTAGACAACAATGATTAAATCAAGGCTTCCTGCCCAGTGATTTAGCATGTGATTTAAACCAATTTGCTTTAAATCAAATCCACCCTTTACAAAAACCACAACAAGCACTAAAAAGGGATAGACTTATACAAAATATCTGTGACGAATCCTATTGGTAAAAAATTAACACAGAAATTATCACAAAGTTCAAACCAAATTACCTCTTTATAATTCCACTACAGCCCTTGATATTTTAAATCAGGGGGAGGGGGGAAAAGTGTTCATTACATCCTGTCCACTAAAAATATGTAAACCTTGCCTTCTTATAATTACTTTTGATTTAATGCCATTTGATAAAGTATTTGTCACGGTGGACTGCTCCTACCATTAACTGAAAAGACCATGATGATGATGATGATGATGATGGTATTGCAATTTTAGACACCTGAAGCCTAAACAGTAAGTTACATTTTTTTTTTATAAATTTGCATACACTTTGTCTTGCTAAGACAACTTCTCACAACCAAAAGTTTGTACTTATGATGTACTGCAAAGAAAGCTTCTCTCTTCTGCACAGCATTGCCTTGGTTGATTTTGTAAGCAGACATCCAGGCTGCCACTAGACATCAATATGTTCACTATACTTCCCAATAAACTAAAGACAGATATTAATTTAAAGGAAAAAAAATACTATTCATGGCACCTATTCACTTTCTACATTTTGTTTTTAAAAGATCTATCACAAAATAGTAATTTTGTGCTATAGAAATTTGACATAAACCTTTTTATATTAAGAATAACCTTTTTGTATTAAGAATAGATGACTAGTTTAATCATCTGTTTTACTATTTTAAAATATGACCCATACAGTTTTAGCCATATGCTGGAGAAGCAAGAAATAATAAAATTATAAATTAACATATAAGATTTAAGATTCCTTAAGATTTAAGGAAGTTATTTTAAGTGCCTTTTTAAACAGAACTGATATAAATGAACTAGATACAGAAACAGCACACATTTTTCCGCATACTTTCCACAACACAGGCTAATACACCTAGATATAATGATACATTTCAATTAAAAGTTTTTTACTGCATTAAAAAGTATTAAAGAAATAATGTGATTATATAAATTAAAGACAATCACCTCATCTCTGAAAAAACGTAACAGTTCTATATTGCTTCTAAATTATCCCTAGGCAGAGTTGGCACACAAATGCTCCCTTGCTCTCCCATATCTAGGGGTAACCTCAGAAACTCTCCACCTGATTCTCCATCAGGGCAGTGGGGTCCCGCAGGGCTCGGTCTTTGGACCTACATTCTTCAATGTCTTCATCAGTGACCTGAACAAAGGAGTGAATGTACTCTGTCCAAGTTTGCGGATGATACAAAACTGTGGGGAGAAGTTGACACACTGGAGGGCAGGGAACAACTACAGGCAGGCCTGGACAGGTTGGACAAATGGGCAGAAAACAATAGAATGCAACTTAACAAGGAGAAATACAAAGTGCTGCACCTAGGGAGGAAAAATGTCAAGCACACCTACTGCCTAGGAAATGACCTGCTCAGCAGCACGGAAGCAGAAAGGGAGTCCTAGTGGATTCCAAGATGAACATGAGTCGTCAGTGTGACGAAGTCATCAGAACAGCTAACCGCACTTTACCATGCATCAGCAGATGCATGACAAAGACAACTAAGGAGGTGATACTTCCCCTCTGTTGGGCACTGGTCAGACCACAGTGCCACACTTCAAGAGGGACGTGGCTAACCTGGAGAGGGTCCAGAGAAGGGCCGCTTGTATGGTTAAGGGCTTGCAGGCCAAGCCCTACAAGGAGAGGTGACCTTGTGGCTGTCTATAAATTCATCATGGGGGCACAGAAGGGAATTGGTGAGGCTCTACTCACCAAAGCACCCCTGGGGTTCACAAGAAATAATGCTCATAAGCTAGCAGAGCGCAGATTTAGACTGGACATTAGGAAGAAGTTCTTCACAGTTAGAGTGGCCAAGGTCTGGAATGGGCTCCCAAGGGAGGTGGTGCTCTCCCCTACCCTGGAGGTCTTCAAGAGGAGGTTGGATGGGCATTGGGCTGGGGTCATCTGAACCCAGCACGCTTTCCTGCCTATGCAGGGGGTCAGACTCTATGATCTACTGAGGTCCCTTCCAACCCCAACATCTATGAATCAATCCTATCTTCATTGTGATGGTGTGGACTGGCTAGCCCCTGATGAGGAAGGGATTAAAGAGCTGTGAAATCTGCAAGAAGCTCCAAGATTCAAGGGAAATGTAATTTAACAGGGCATTTAAAAAAAATACTGACTCTAATGCAACTGAGTGAATATAAATTTGTGCATTACATTTGTAGCCCTAGCAATGTTAAAAGCGAGCTCAGTAATATTTTCTAACAGCAGTGGGGACAATTAGTTTGAGTCATATATGTAATTCTGAACAAAAAAAGGGTCAGATACAACTTCAATATTTTAACCCTTGAGTGTGCACCAACAGCAGCAACTACTGGAACATATTACAATATTGATAATGAAGGCCCAATGGAGTAATAAATCACAAATTTCAATATTCAGTTGCAGGAGGTTTTTAATTTATCCAAGACTACATGAACAACCAAACACCAAGAAGTAAAGCCAGTAGCACTATCTGAGGCTTCATGCCCAGGAGGTAAAGCAAGATAAGACTGTGACATTAGAAACTGCTTCAAAAGTTTGTCTGACATAGTTCAGTACTGTCCAACCAGTTGCCATGGGTTGCACAGGGCCCACAAGAGGTTAATTTGCAGCCCTCAGGCTCATATGCAGCCATCACCCCTCCAAATCACCCTAGATCAGGGGTGGGCAAAACGCAACCTGTGCACCAGATGTGGCCCGCCAGACCGTTCCATCCGACCCGCAGGACCCCTAAAAAAATTTAGAAAATTAATATTTTCTGCCCCTGGCTGCCTGTCATGCGGCCCTCAATGGCTTGCCAAAACTCAGTAGGTAGCCCTCCGCCCGAAATAACTGCCTGCCCCTCTCCTAGGTGTAGCAGTATCTATGGTCTCTCAGCTTCCCATTCCTCCTTTGGTTCCCACTCCCTGCCTCCAGTTCAGGGGGTAAGGTGACATGGTGCAGCCAATGGGGCTGTAGTGCAACGTACTGTAGTACAGTGCAGTGCAGCAGAAAGGTGGGGGGCAGCAAGGTGCATGTGCGTGGTATGTTGCCTGGGGGCCCTGTGGTGTGTGTTGGTGCAGCCTGCACAGTGTGTGGCCCCTGGCCACTTACTTGGAAATTAGATAGTCCTAACATAAGCTATTATACAAAATTAAAAGACAAAAAAAAAATCCCTTAAGAGAACAAAACAACATCTGTGATGGCCATTTTCAGAAATCTATGAACTTCAGGGTTAGTTATGAAGAATGAAGGCTCTAAGGCTTCAAATAAAAGAATCAAGTTATCCCTACCTGAGCTTCCTGCCACACCACTAGTTATCATAAAATATTTATGAATATGCATTATTTATCTGTTCTAATTTGTTTGTATATTAGCACTGTATTTGAAAGAAACACCGATTGTATGCATGTGTTTAAGAATTTTTCTTGCAACATTTACATCACTGTAAGTTTTTACCACTATATACTAAATGCAAAAACTATGCAACAGAGTACAGTAGCTACAATAAATACAAACATTAAGAGAGCTTCAACAAATCAGCTGTTTCCCATTCCTAAGCAAAGTATTAAAAAGTAAACAGTATGTTACCCTAGAATCTATCATTTTAAATACTGAAAAAATAGGCACATACATATATTATTTTAAAAAATACCCATATTGGCATGGGTATTTAACATTCAAATATTCAAATCTCACTTCTATAGACAAAAAATTTCCAAGACATGCTAAGCACACTTTAAATGAAAATACCTAAATGTTAAGTCTTAGATTTCAAAACATAAGAATTCTTCCTATAAACATTGGCTATATACAAACCTTTAGTTTCTCCTGTGAGGTTGCTGCTCTCCCAGGAGAAACTAGGAGTGCATAGACATTCATGATTTTTCTCCCAGAGCAAAAATAGCTACTCTGGGAGAAAAAATAACTTGGCATCAGCCCCAGTGAAATGGTTCCAGGGAAACCAAACATCTGCCCAAGTACCCATTCACAAAGCGGTCCTCCAGAATCCCAGCAAGCTCTTTTCCCTGTTCTGCCCAGGGCCCAGTGACACTGCATTGAATCCCAGCTATGCAGGGAGCAGAATAAGCCCCCTTGAGTGTTTCAGGATGGAAAAGCTTAGCACTAAACCACTTAGGCAGTCTGCTATGCTCCCAGCTTTTTCAGCCACAGCTGTTCCCTGCTTTGCCCCCTCCCCACCGCACCCATCGTTGACCAGGCAAACCCCTCAGTCCCTGCCTGGACTTCAGCACTTGATCTAAGGCCCCCTGACGGGCCAGTGTCAGCACCACAGGCTCACCACTGTTCAGCTTAAACATCTATACAGGGCTCACCAAGTAAATTTTTTTACTGGGAAAAACAAACCTAGGAGAATTCTCCTAGATCATCTAAACGTGTATACAACCACTGCAAAACCTCTTCACTTTATGCTTTTCAAAAGTGATTTGTGAATTGAAGTCGCATGGATTTCAGTTAGAAACAGCATGCTTAAACCTGTTACAAATAGAAAATAACCCCTAGTTTAAGTTAAGTTTTCCTGCATACTGATGTCCAAAGGCTATGAAGGTGATAAAAATGCACTATTATTCTCCAGCAAGAACTTAAGCAATGCCATACTGGGTTTGACCAAAGTCTGCCAAGCTCAGTATCCTGTCACTGACAGTAGCAAACAGCAGGTGCTTAGTAGATTAAGAATATAAAGAAACAGACCATGTACTGAGTGATCCATCTGCTGTCATGCCCTTCTAGTCACCAGCAGCAGGTTTTTATCCCTAACTCTTGTGTTTAATAGCCCTTGACAATCCTATCATCCATTAAAAAAAAAAAAGATTTGAACAGATTGGAATGCATCTGACAGAGAGCAACAACAGTGATTGGAGGTCTGGGAAACATGACTTATGAGAAAAGGCTGAAAGGACTAGGATAACTTAGTCTGGAGAAGTAAGATTGAGGGGAGATTTGATAACAATCTTCAAATACCTGAGGGCAATTACAAATAAGATGGAGACGGCCTTTTCTCTGTGGCCATGGGGGAGAGGACTGGAAGGATATGACCTCAAACTACAGCAGAAGAAATTAAGGCTGGAGGTCAAGAGGAACTTTGACTAAGTGCGTGATCAAGCCTTGGAACAGGCCACCTACAAAAGTTGAAAATTTCCAGGGATGGAGATTCTACAAGAGCAGGCTGGAGAGCCACTAGACTGGGATGGTTGAGTCAGCGGTGCTCCTGCCTTGAGCAAGGGGCTAAATTAGATGGCCTTGTGAGAGCTCTTCCAGAGCTACTTTCCAATCACCCCATAAACTTGTCAAGTCAGGCTGAACCCCTAATTGTTTTGTGTTGCCATTCTCTATCTTTTCTAGCTCCTGTGTATAAGTTTTGAGATGGGGCAACCAGAACTGCATGTGGTACCCATGGTGTAAGCCACTATAAATCTAAATAACGGCACAATGCAGGGGTCGGCAATGTTTTTGGTCAGTGCCAAAAACACCCCAACCTTGACCCACGCTTTGACATGGCATACCGGGGCAGACGGCAGGGAAACCACGAGCGGATCAATCCCTGTTGCTGGTGGCTTGGACATGCATGCCTCTGAGTGGACAGAGGGGAAGAGGAAAGGGCTGCGCTACCACACACTGAGGCACACACATGGCTGCTGCTGGCCATAGAGCCCAGGCTGTTCGCAGCATGGGGTGGTCAGGATGCACACAACTGCACTGGGGTCCAGAGCCCCGGTCTGGCTCCATGGCCAATGGAGGCTGCACGTATGCCTTGGGGGGAAACGGGAGGGGGGAAGGGGCTGGCCCAGTACCACCCTGGCACTGCACCTACCACCAGCAAGTAGCCGGGTAGGAGCTCTGCAGACCTCGATGCAGCAGCTTGCTTCCTCTAGGCCACCTGCCACAGTCAGCTCGGGGTCTGGGCAGGCCTCTGCCACCTGCCACAGAGCCCAGAATGATTACAGCCAGTGGCATGGATGCTGCAGACAGCCAGACCAAGGTCTGTGGAGCGCCAGTCCCACTGGTTGCTAGTGGCAGGTGCACGTGCACTTCCAGGAGGATGGCAAGGGAGGGACTCGGGTTGCGCTGCCCTAGTCCCCTTCCCAGCCATGTGCCCCGAGGTGCATGTGTAGCCACCACTGGCCATGGAACTGGGCTGGGGCTCTGGACCTAAGTGCACCAGTTGCAGCCTCCCAGATGCCTGCTACCGCTGACCCGGGCTCTGAGAAGTTGCTGCCTGCCACGGAGCCCAGGCTGCTCGCAGCAGGGCTTGCAGCCCCTCCATGCTGCCTGCTGCAAGCAGCCTGGGCTCCGTGGCCAGCAGCAGCCGCCAAAAGCCCAGGATGGCTGTGACAGGTTGAGCAAAATGTTCTCAACATGCCATGCTCTGGCATGCATACCAGGGGTTGCTGACCCCCAAGAAATAATGTCTTCTATTTTCTTTTTAATTCCTTTCCCCTTTCCTATTGACACTTAATGTTCTTTTTGCTTTTTTGTTTGTTTGTTTGTTTCTTTTCTTTTCTTTTTTTTGACTAATCATTGAGTCAATGTTTTCAAAATCGTTCTACAAAGGTCTCCAAGACTTTTTTCCTGAGATCTGACAGATAATTTGGAGCCTAATATTAAGCATGCACAGTTTCATAGTTTGTAGGGTCGGAAGGGACCTGAGCAGATCATCTAGTCCGACCCCCTGCCATGGCAGGAAAGAGTACTGGGGTCAAATGACCCCAACTAGATGTTCATCCAACCTCCTCTTAAACACCCCCAGGGTAGGAGCCTGCACCACTTCTCTTGGAAGCTGGTTCCAGACCCTAGCCGCCCTGACTGTGAAGTAGCGCCTTCTGATATCTAACCTAAACCTACCCTCTGCCAGCTTGTGACCGTTATTCCTGGTCAGTCCTGGTGGTGCTCGGGGAAACAGTGACTTCCCCAATGCCTGCTGATCCCCCCTGACTAGTTTATAACAGGCCACAAGATCCCCGCTCAGCCTTCTCTTTTGGAGGCTGAACAGGTTCAGGTCCCGCAGCCTGTCCCCATAGGGCCTGCCCTGTTGTCCCCTGATCATACGAGTGGCCCTCCTCTGGACCCTCTCGATGCCGTCGACATCCCTCTTGAAGTGCGGCGCCCAGAACTGGACACAATACTCCAGCTGCGGCCTGACCAATGCCGCATAGAGGGGAAGGATCACCTCCTTGGACCTGCTCGAGATGCATCTGTGGATGCATGCCAAGGTGCGGTTGGCCTTCCTTACTGCCTCTCCACACTGCCGGCCCATGTTCATCTTGGAGTCAATGATCACTCCCAGATCCCTTTCCGCCTCCGTGCTGACAAGAGGGGAGTTCCCCAACCTGTAGGTATGGTACCGGTTGTTCCTCCCGAGGTCCATCACCTTGCACTTGTCTGTGTTGAAACCCATCCTATTCTCGTCCGCCCACTCTTGTAACCAGTTAGGGATATTGTTTCCCCACGTGACCCATTTGGATTGATCAGTATTTGCTTTCACCTGCCACTTTACCACTCAATCCCTCTTTTTTGCAAAATCTGTCTTTAACTTAGCTCTAGATTTGACTAGAAGAAGAATTCTGTATGCTGTATCACCTATAAAACTTTGTCTTCCCCCCCACCCCCGGGGGACAACCACCATCACCACACACACCAGGGCAGCTCCCTGGGTGTGCCCAAGCTAATGAGCTCCAGCTGCCAGGAAGGGTTGCCCTGGCAATGAACAGGGGTGGAGAATAAAAGAGTGGGATGCTGAACACGGGGGGAAGGGAGGAGGGGGGAAGACAGAGTGCAAGGGAGCCGAGGGACCACAAACACACCAAGCTGCTTCCTTGCAGGGTCTATAGGAAAAGTACCATGCACATGGTTGTAGAAAGAGGGAACTGGACCAAGAGCA
Organism: Crocodylus siamensis; assembly: GCF_052110815.1. Classification (NCBI taxonomy): domain Eukaryota; kingdom Metazoa; phylum Chordata; order Crocodylia; family Crocodylidae; genus Crocodylus; species Crocodylus siamensis. Next base: position 29,720,307 of record NC_143398.1, on the reverse strand, counting down.
CAGGCAAGCAAGCCAAACCCTGCAGTAGGGGTCCCTCCCTCTCAGGGTCCAAAGACTAAAAGGAAAAAATCAGATGGTGAGACCCTCCTACATTTTGTTTACTTAAAGGGGAAAGAGATACATTTGTTGCCCTGAAGGTAACAGAAAGAAGATAGAAGGTAAACCAAAAGGAAAGAGAAAAAAAGAGAGAGACACACATTCCATTTGTCCACCAGAGACAAGGGTGCAGGGAAGGAGAAGCCCTGCAGATGGATCCTGCCAGCAGCCCATGAAAGACAGCAGGTCACAGCCACATGAGAAAAAACAGGAGGCAGCCTCCTAGTTCCAAGAATATTATAACAAGTTGGGGCGGGCAAGGATTATAGAGCAACTAAAGTGATGGCTGTTTGGTGCAGGGTTGCCAGCTCAGGTACACCACAGTCACTCATGGACTTGTTGAACAGCACAGGTTCCAGTAAAAATCCATATGGGAAACTAAATTACTTTCTTCCACTGAGTGATGACCAGTTAGCTCACTCCTTTCTTTTGGATCTACGAGAGGACCTGCCCATGGATCTCATAATATAGTTTAATTCCTTTAAGAATGAGGGAGCTTGTTAAAAGCCTTTACAAAATCCAGGTCAGCCTGTGTAAACCTAAAGAAGAAAACAAAAAACAAAACAAAAAAACCCGAAGAGCATATCATCTTTACTTGCTTGTTATCAAGACCTTGGGACTATTACTCCTGTAGAGACAATCCTTATAAGGATTCTTATAAGTAGCAATAATGTTTTCAGCCTTCAAAGTAACAAGCCACAATCCTGGGGGAAAGGGATCAAAACATGACAGGTGGCTTTAATTTCATCTGCACCATTGATTTCTAATGTTTTAGGTCCACTCATCACAAAATATCCCTTACAAAGAATGCAGTTCAGTTCTCCTGTGAAAGTAAGTACTACATCATTTTTAAAGAAGGCCCAACATGAATTAATGCTATGGTGTCATTGCTTTTCCCAATCCTTAAAAGTCCCTTTATTGTCTTCTAGCTCATTTTTTCATGCTGCCTTTTCTGCTGAAGCTGCATCCATTTCTTGTTTCTCTCTCCTTTCTCAAATTTCTCCTTAAATATGAATTCCTTCTAAACTCTTCTCACCCGTGATTTCTTTGCCAATAAATTTCTGCACCTACCTTACCTGAACACTTATTTCTTACTTTCTCTCCTTGCACTCTCTCAAATTACGTGGGAATGTTATTCGATTCATAGATTTAAACACAAAGGAACAGTTAAAATTCTCTTAATTATCAGCACCCCATTTAGAAAAAAAGGCATGAGACGGATCTATAGCCTGACTTTGTCACACCCCAAAAGTACAAGAACAAGCATATTGTACTCTGCCCATCTAACTATTCGTAACTCAATACAAAAAACATAACGCCTGTCATGCATTTAAATTTCCCCTTGTTATGGTCAAAACTTGGATAAGTGAGAAGTGATTCTACTGGCATCATTAAAACCTGTTGAACTAGCCCTGGATGTCTTATGAAATAATTATAAACATCCACTGGAAACCATAAGGTTGGTCTGGGGCGTCAGTGCTGATGCCCACTGTAATTACAGCACATCAGAGCAGACTCTGTTAAACAAGTCTACTGGAGCATAGCCATTGCTACTCTAGCAGCCTCCCACATCTCATGTAACAACAGCAACAACTTCAAAATGGTGGCAGAGGTGCTTCAACTAAAGCTCTTCAAAGGAGCTTTAGCTCAAGTGCCCCATTGCCATTTTGAGGCACGGAGATGCTGATACACGAAACACTGCAGCACTTTAATTGGAGCAGCTCTAATTAAAGTGCCGTCCCTACCCCCCACTCCCAGATCACATGTAAAAATGCACTGAAGACTACAGGGAAGGGAAAGAACCATAAATAACTTTACTTAGACTTCCTGAAAGCACTCGCTTCAGATTTCTAACACTTTCTTTGTCTAGCAATGACAAAAATCTTACATTTTTAAAATAAGGAATCGAAAGTTGTGGCAACACGGGAAGTGCACTCGCAGTTGGTGCTAGCCACCCTCCTCATCCCCCTCCTGGCAGAGAGAGAGCACTGTGGCCTACGGTAGGCCTTATGCTGCTTAACAGCAACATGGTACAGCATTTCCTTGCATTCACTTGACCAAAGTTTGACTAAGATGAAACAAATAGGGAAATGAGCAGGCAGGAGACGGGTAAGAAAGAATAATTTTAGGAAGGTTCCAAAATGACAGGTAGGGTAGACACTGCTGTGTACGTGCAGTGGTTTTATACCAGTTAAACAGGGTTTTAATTAAGACACTGCATAAAAGGGAATAAGACACAAGAATATGACTATTAATTAAAGGAGAACCAATTAGAAACATTTTCATATTTTTTAGCCAACTTAAGAGAAGCTTTTAATACCCAGCCAGGCAGAATATAAAAATCCAGGTACACTTCGGAATTTTCACTCTTCAATCTTGAACTACAAGTCTTGCTGAATTGCCCACCTGCAATTATACCTTATTAGTGCTTTTTAAAACTTAATTCTGACACATAGGTAAGAAGTCCTTTTTCCCCTGACAGGCTGGCCAATTGTTTAGAAGGTTTTACAATAACGTTAAGACTTTTCAAATTTTTTAATTAAGTTTAATTATCAAGCATGATATTTCTTTGGATTAATGAACAGTTTATAAATCCTAATCATTTGCTTGATATGCTTTGCCCATAAAGTTTATTCACATATATTTTTTGTATTTCATTATTACATTTGCTGTTAAAATTTATTTGCACTTGTTATGAACATTTTATTTTCTGCAGGACTGGTCCTCAAACCTTTCTTGGCTCCCAAAATACCCCTGGGGGTCACAAGTACCCACAGGCAAAGGCCTCTGCCACCAAAACTACATGTCCAGAAGCTAGATCCAATGGCTCCATGGGCAAGATCTGGTCTCTGGGCCAACCCCAGATTTAAGCTAAGCTGACTATGAGTTTGATATTTTAAAACAAAATTAGTTGAGCTGCACAAGCACAAAATATTGTTTGAAAAATGCCTTTTCCTGGTTTGAGTAACTAAAAGATAAATATTAGAGCTAAACTAGAATTTAAAAAGCATGTGGGTAAATAGAGAATACAAACTAGTCATTCACTTTTGGATCTGAAAATCTGTAAGTAAACCAAGTTAAATGGAGCATCTTCTAGTCACAACGGTTCCTCTCCTATGGAAAAAGAGCACCTGATTCACGTTCAATTTTAAAAGAGCATTTCAAAAACGTCATTACGCATTCTTTTTTTTTCAATATAATTGATTTTACAGCCAATAGTACACAGGATTTAATTAAGAAATGGTCACTACTGTGTGATATTATACAGATCCTGTGTTTTTCCTGATAGTTTAACTAGAAAGGATTTGTAGATGGCATTTCTTTCTTATACAAAATGAAGAAAAATGAGATTTTTACGTTTTACCAAAAGATAACAAGGCACGTTTCTAACAATCAACTGTTCACAGTACATATCAGCAATAAGAAAAAACTGACTGCTCTCCTAGCCCTGCATCACAGTGTTATTTACAGATTTACCACAGGCCTGGACAACATGATTACTCCAGTACAATCAGTTCCACAATGCTCCAGTTTGTTTTTTTAATCATCACAAACAACAGCTCAAGTTTTTCAGTATAACCAGTTACGCCTACAACAATCGAAGTGTTACAAAATGGATAGATTCCAACTTAAAGAGCCCACCATAAAATCCCCCCATTAACAGAGGCATCAGAGCAACTAGCAGATTCACATTCCAGCACAGAGAAGCATATGGCAGAACAAGATGATGAGATAGGCTAGCACTGATCAGGACCACAATGGACTAGAGCTAAAACTAATAACAGGTCTGGTGCTGCATCCTTATGTTCAGTCAGGCAATAAGCAAAACTTAAACAAATAGAAGACTTTAACCCACTACTGTTATGAATGCGTACTCCTCGCTTCGGACATGCTAAAGCTTTGGAAGTTCTTCTGGTTCAGTTACTGGACCCAGCTGACACCACGGAGAAGTTATGGCAATTATTTTCAGAAGAAAAAAGAAAAAAAAAAGTAGTATATCACAGTCCGGACAGCAGCAGTTCCAAAACTATTAAACCAAGTGCACATGCACATCTCCTACAAGTCCCCTTAATGCGAGTTCTCTCAAAACAAGCTGCAAAGGCCTGCTTTGACTTCCTCAACCTTCAGTCTTTAAAAAGGACTAGGGACACTACTAAATATAACTTTGGCTTTAACTTATAAAGATTGCTGCAGAAATAAGGAAGTTGCTTGCAAAACTCACTAACCAGAGGAACAAGAATTTAAAATGCATCTAGGAGGCACGAGATAGCTGAACAAGTTGCCTGCATATGAGCACAATACTTCAATCTCTATTTCTGGTACGTAGTACTATGACAAAAACAATCTTTTAAACAAGTACGTAATACACAGAAATTGACAAAATAAGTTTGGTTTTCATTTGCATTCAAAAACACGTTTAGAATGTTTGAAAAAATTACACATATTCTGCACTCAACTTTGTTATATTTATTAAATTAACTTCTAACAAACTGCTTATCTACCTAACATACTGTACTTATGCAAACCTAAGACAATGCCCTCTCCCCCACCATCAGCATGAAGAAAAGAAACCCTCATCTTAGATTCACGTACAAAGTAGAGCTGCTGCGGCTCTGACATAATACCAATGGTTTCCCAATGTCAAGTGACTATTTTTTAAATGGGAGGCCACAGATACAGCTTGTTTTCCAAAACTGTGGCATATAAACTAAAATATTCAGAGCCAGACACAATAGATATTCTGCCCTTCCCTGCTCCTCCCTCTCCCCCCAGGCAAAGGATTATATTTAGATTATAAATCCTTCAGCATATTGTGAATAAAGATCAGTTTGTAGTGGTTCAATTCCCAAAATAGTGCAGTCCTCAATGAAAAGAGAAGCTTATTTTTCTCCCATTTTTTTCACAAACTGAATGAGAAACTTAATTAAAAAAAGCTTCTAAGATGTCCTGATATTACTAAAAATCCAGGGTACCAGAATACTTTTTGGCACTGAACAAGCTAAAACTAGATTTTAATACAAACTGATTCCATTTCCCTGCTGGTGAAGTGGGGACAAACTACAGCTGAACTCCATGGAAACTGGTTCTTTCAACACAACAGAAGAGTCAGGTACACTCACTGAAACTCACACTATAGTATAAAAGCTTTTTAAACACTCACTCACCTACACACATGTGCATGTGCACACAAGAGGAAAGGCTCCTGGGCTTCCAACTGTTGTTCTTTGTAGCTACTCCAGGATGACCCCGACCATTGCCCAATGCTTAGCTAACCTCTTCTTCCAAAACTCCCAGTAACAGAAATTCCACTACTCCCTGCTGAGTGAAGAAGAACTAGGATATTGGACTCCAACTGAACAGTAGATAAGGTCCCATGGATAGAAAGAGTAAAGAACAGAAGGAGTAAAGGAGGGTTGGCAGGTCCTATAAGATGTAGTATTGGAGACTAAGCAAGCAGCTATGGAAAAAACAGTAAAAAATTAACTGCTAGACATCAATGTAGCTACAAAAGACTTGTTTTGACTTGAGACTAGTTAAGAACTGCCCACAGTCAAATGAAGGAAAGGTGGGGATGCAAAGAATAGCAAAAATTTGCAGGGTCATATCTGGAAACGATAAGCAAAAAATGAGATAACTGACAAGGAATGTTAAATACAAGACAGGATTCCAAAAATCTATCAGAGAGAAAAGACAAATCAGGCAAACTGTGGGTCCATTACTCAATGGTGTGGGCAAGCTACAAAGAAAGAATCACTTGTCGATGCATATTCTGCCCCAGTCGTCACAAAAAAAAAATAAAACTGACCAGACAGCTAACAAAATTAATATAAAATAAGAAGAGCTGAGGATTATAATAGATAAAGAGCATGACAGAGTGTAGCTGATAAATGTGAACGAATTTAAGTTGGCAGGGCCTGACTAAATTCATCCCAAGGTACTGAAGGAACTTGCTGAAGAAATTGGAGCCATTACCAATAATATTTGCAAAGTTATAGAAGACAGACAAGGTCCAAGAGGACAGGAGAAGGACTAACGTAATGCCCGCTATTCAAAAAAAGAAAGGAAAAAAAGAAGTCAAGTTGATCCGACTTCAATACCTGGGAAATTACTGGAGTAAATTATAAAACAAGCAATTTGTAAATACTTTGTGTAGAAAGATGCTATCAGTAACAGATGAAAAGGTTTATTAAGAACAAATCATGCCAAACCAGTTTAATTTCCTTCTTTAATCGGGTAACCATATTGGTCAATGAAGAGAATGCAAAAGATAATGTACCTGACTTTATTTGGGTTTATGATCCAGCATGACAAGACAGTCTCAGGAGTAAATTAGAGAAACATCGCTAGGTAGAATTACTGTTAGTTTGGATATAACCATAAGGAAGAAATAATTATAAAATGAATCAATATCAAAATGGAAAGTGGTTTCAGATGGGGTTCCACAGGGCTCTACTCTGGGTTAGGTTCTAGTTAACAGATCATTAACTGTTGAGCACAGGAACCAAGAGCTTCGTTATCAAATCTGTAGGCGATACGCAACTTAGAGGACTTGCAAACACTTTGAAGGAGAGAGGTCAAATTCAAAAGGATTTTCTAAATGCGAGAACTAAACTACAGACAAAAAAAATTCAATGCAGAAAAAGGTGCAACAACTAAAGAAGAAAAATCAAATGCATAAATATGGAATGGGAGAGAATTGGATAGGCAGTAGCACAGCTGAGAAGGATCTACAATTTTGTGGGGGACCACAAACAAAATACAGGTCAGCAATGTGATGCAATTGCAACAAAAAAAATTAAATTTGGAACTACATTAGCAAGACTATTTTCTGCAAGACACAGGATATTACAGTATACTACTCACCACTAGTTATGGCTCAGGTGGAGTATGGAGGGAGAGTGGCCCAGCCCCAACCCAGCCACACGGAAGGGATCAGGGCCTGCCCCGATTTAGGGAGTGGGGGAGAGGGGGACGGGGGTAAGGAAGGTGTAGTCTACTTCTAACCCACCATGTGGGGCTTGAGAGTTTGGCAGTGGGGATCAGGTAACAGTATTAATTGTGACCATTCCCCCACTGCCAAATTTCCCAACCCATGGGAAGTCCTGTGGACTGGATGACATGGCTCCGTGGGCTGAATTTGACCTACAGGCTAGAGACTGAGCATCCCTAGATTAAATAAATCTTGATACTCCTTGCAACCCTATGATCCTATAATCTTTTGCTGCAGACAGGATATATATAGCAAGCCGGGGCTGAAAGAGAAAGTGTTTCTTTCATGTGAGGTGCAGAAGCACTTAGAAGGTTGGTGTATCTGGCAAATCTACCAGCCAAAGGCCTTTTGTATTCTACCTCCAAAAGTCTCCATTTTGCTAGGACATGGGTCAGCAATCCCCAGCACGCATCCCAAGCATGGTACACAAGGCCGTTTTCCTCAGCACACCACAGCCAGCGCGGGCTCTAAGAACCTGCTGCCAGCCATGGAGCCCAGGTTGCTCCCAGCAGGCAGCTGGGTGGCTTCAAGCCCTGCTGCAAGCAGACTGGGCTCCACGGGCCAGCTGCAGCCCAGAGGCTGCAAACAGCTGCTTTGGCATGTCGGCACTCCAGCACCTTCCACGGTAGACACTGTGGTTTTTTCAGCATTCCAGCCAAAAAATGTTGCCTACCCCTGCCCTAGGAGATAGGACTTTCTAGGGCTTTCACACAAGGAGGCTAGGACAATTTACAGGGCAGGGCACAAATGGCAACTACTCAAAGTATAACAGGCAAAAGCTTACCAAATATAGGTGAACACACTGTTTCAGTGGTCTTGGAATGTAAAGAAGCAAGAGCAATAGAAGTCTAGTTATATAAACAACTTTACAATGGGTATTTAGTCCTTGCCACTTTAACTGCAGTGTCCCAATGACATTTGTGTGAATTTTTGTTTTTTTCTTTAAGGCACAGAACCAAAATGCCAGATAAGGCAATGTCAATAATTTATGCTCACATAAAATTATTTCTGATTTTCAAGTTCCCACCCCCAGGTTTCACCCCAAATCTATTAGACTGTAGGCTAAAACTCTTTTTCAAGTTACAAACCGAGATGGACCAATTCGCTATTACTTCCCTCCATACACAGACTCTAATAGAGTGGATAACAGCTGACAAGGACTTTTGATGTTCCCTTTCCCTAGCAAAAATATTTCTCTTGAGCAAATTAAACTGTTTTTAACAGTAAGTTATCTAATACTCTTCAACCAGACATAACTTCACTTGAATATTTCCTATATTCATGCTGTCAGTACATACGTACTAATGACAAACAATATATCCAACCTCTCCCTATTACATGCATTGTATTTATACAAATGCAAAGAACCAATTTAAGACCTTACAGTAGTTCAAAAAGAACTTCTGAAATATATAATGGGCCATTTAAATCACCAGTGTTATTCTTGTGGCATCTTTACAGTTATGCCTTCAGAGGCCTCCCAGTTCATTTGCCCAGAAAAGAAATAAGCAAAACAAGCAGTAAATCAAAATCAGAAACTGACTGTACTAGTCACAAAACTCCCAGTTTCATACGTATCCTTATATTTTTGCATTTCAGGAATTTTTCTAGGCCTCACATACATGTATGACAAATACATATAGATTAAAAAACTCTAATAAACAGATGCAGAAGTGAAACACAAAATCTTACCAAGTCAGGATAAATGGTATCAGTGGCTTCTTGTTACAGGGAAGCTTGTAACTTTTGAGGCTTTGGTCTCACAAAATACAAAATTATTGGCTTTTTTTATTCTTTGGCAAATATATTAGATCACCCTAAGAAAAAAATATTTGACATTTAAAGAGCTAAATATAACTGGCACCAGAACAGGCCAAACACTTTAGAAAGAGCTTTTTTAATTATGAACATAGCTAAAGTATCCGAAAAGTCTACTCTCAAAATTTTCCAAGATAATACAGAGCATAACTTTTACACTATCAGTAAGAATCAAGTACTAAAATAAATCTTTAAAATTGAGTTTGTTATTCATCTGGCCATATATGTTAGCCATACTAATTTGATATGGGCCACTGATGCTGCAAACTGAATTTTTTTTATATCAATCTAAAGCAGATTATAGTTTATGGGGGAAAAATAAAACTGCCTTTAGCTGCCAGCAGGTCCCACCCAAATTCTGCTGGTCTCAAGCCTGGCCTTGTTAGATGGGCCTTCAGGGCCAACCATTCCCCCTGGGGCACCAGTAGTCTTAGGGCTATTCATGGACTCCAACCTTCCCTACAGCCATGACCATGCTTAACAGATGTTAACAAGTAATGACTTCAGTGGGCACTTGGCCCCAGTCCAATATCGGGCCATTTCAGGCCTCTACACCCTTGTTGGGGATTCTGGCTCTCTCAACCTCTGCCCCTTTCGTCTTACTGGCTCCCACAGTGCCCAACCTGGCTTCTGGGCTCCAGCCCTAGTCTCGCCCTCTTGGGCTCTGCCATTCTTGGGCTTCAGGTCCTAGACCTTGTTCTCGCCCTCTGGGCCCCTGGCCCTGGCACTCACCCCTTCCAGACTAAGGCTCTGCCTTCTTGAGCTTGAGGCCCTTGACCCTAGTCTGGCTTACACCCATGTTGGGCTTCAGCTCCTCGTCACTCTACAACCCCTTCCTTGGCTTAAGCCTGGAAACACTGATGCACCCCTGGCACTCTGCTTTGGGATACCCACAATGCACCCTGAGGCACCCCATTGTGGTTTCCTCACACACCCCTACAGCCACATCCAAACCCCAGGTGTAAAGCTTAAACAAAAGCCATAAGCCCACATGCTGCAACTCAACTCTAAGCCTACAAACTGTACAGTGAAACCATCCTCATCCAGCATCACAGCTTACTGCAAAAACTTTCAGCCCTTTGCTTACAGTTCCCAGGTGCAGCAGGATCTCAGGTGTCGACTTCAGCCACAGCCGCCTCGCTACTGAGCTCATCCCCTAGGTGCATATATGCCTCAAGCCCTGCCCCCTTCTGGGCAGGAAGCTTGCTAGCCTTGGCACAGCTGCCTCTCTTTTGGTGTAATGGGCCACTTACTGTTGCTACCCTGGTTCCCATACCAGTTCCTTTGTTGCTCAAGCAAGGTTTTGCCCTATTACCCTACCGCTGAACTGCTAGTCCTGCAACAGGCATTTATTTGTATTCTATGCCCCCTTGGCTCCTACTCCCCTGCAGCCAATCTATAACATGCAGTCTCCCCCTCACCTGCAGATATCCCTGCTGCAGCTTCTGCCTTCAAATAAGAGCCTCTGGCTCTGTTACAGGCATCCACTGTCTATCAAGGGAGGGGGGAAGACAGTAAGATGACTAACCTGTTGAATTAAGTTAATTATTTCCTTCAAAATTTGTTTTTTAAAAACCACAAAAGGTCACTTAGGACCTCCCCCATTCAAAATAATCTACAAACCACCTTAAACTGCTGATATCAAGTCAGGTGTTATAAGCATATAACTGAAAACAAAGCAGTTAAAATGGGTTGGTGAAAGGATTGCATTAAAAATTAGAATTTGTGAGTTCCTGTCTCCCAGCCCTGTGTTCAGACTAAAAGCACAGTATTCCAGCAGCAGCATTTAAACACACCAGTTACTGCTCCTCTTTCAGCTGTCTTCCCCATTTCACAAAGCCCTGATATCATTATGTATCTTCATCTTTGTAAACCACTTTGAGCTATATTCTACAACATAAATTTGTTAGCACCAGCCAGCTCTTGTTTCTATTTACAAGCCAACCTTGCCTCTACATTTTATTTAATTGCCTCTGAGCAACAAGATTCATATAATGCTGGAATTAGCACATACTACTTTACAACACCAGAGATAGTGAGTTATATTTCTTTTTCTAGTTATTGAGATATTTAAACAATGCTTTTGAAAAAGCATCTTTGTTTAAAATAATACCATTTAACTGCATTTTACTGTAAAGATTTTTCATACAACAAATATTTCACAAAAGCATTCTGTAATAAAAAAAAATATTGTGATTGTGATTTGTTATGATGAAAACATTAACTTTTCATTTCTGAGAGCTATCAGCAGTAGTGACCCACAGCACCTAAAAGCATTAAAAAGCAAGCAACTGTCTACAGTATTTTTGGAACTACTATAAAAACTCATCCTTCTATCACTTTCAAGTAAAAGAACCTCATATTTCTAGCATAATGATTTTAAGGAGCCCAACAGTTTCTGCATTATTCATTTTGTGATACAAAACTATTATTTCATTGAGATTACTGTAAATCACTACATGAAGCTAGGGCCTGCATGAACAATTAAACCACAGATATGATCAACCAGATTTATAAGCTTTACGTTCCTATAACAAACTCCTTGGATACTTTAGCTATATAGAACTAGAAAATTCTTTCAAGACCACAGATCCATGGAACCGCAGCTCCCCCACCAGCATTGCAGAACACAGGCAGTACATATAGAAAATAGCTTTAATAAAAGGGCTTGATATTACTATGGCAACCATAGCAACTGGTTTCTAAAATGAAAAATAGCTCCGTTAGGTGCTTCATTAAATTTTTTCAAGCAAACACTGCCCTTAATCTTCTCAATGGAACAAAAACTTCTCGTAAATGCAAGCAGAAAAAGGAAAATAAAGTCCAATACAATGTTGTGAATACAAGTTAAGACCGTCTTCAGGAATGACCAATAAAGAAAAAGTAAGCCTTGTTAACTGACACAGGTACAAAGTTAAAGAATGTAATAAGCAGCACAAGAGGTAAGGTAGGTATTAAGCAGTAATAGAAAAAAAGTGATTATTAGATTAGGAAAACAAAGAAGATTGAAAAGACCATTAAAAAAAGAACTTCAAGTAGGAAAGCTGATGATGCTAATGTACATGGTTAAAATAAGGGGAATACTTAAAATTCCCTGCAGAAAAATAAAATTTTCCCAGAATAAAATTTGGCAGAATTACCACAAACAGTCAGAGAATGACAACCTCCCACCACAGTCCAGTGCTTGCAACCCAGTCCTCATTGTGAACTTCACCCCCATACCCCTTCCTCCCTCCACCCCACCAACGAGCACACACTACCAAAAGGAACAGCTAGAGAAAGGCAGACACTTGGGCCCTGGGGATGCTTCCCCTGCTGCAGCAGAGAGAATACACTGAACTCAGCAGGCACTGGGACCCTGAACATGTGTGGGCAATCCTGCACTAAGCAGTTTTCTTCTCCATCTACCATGTTTATTTTCAACTTGAATCCAGTGAAACAAGCTGTACATTAAAAAAACAAAACAACTAAGTAGTATTAGGGTATCTATTTGATCTCTACAAGGGACTACACAACTTACGTAGTTAACAGCTTCTACCAAAAGCTACAGCAGCAGTTAAAAACACCAGCTTCCCACTTCCTTTAAACTGACATAACAGGTACTAATCTTTCCCATCAAGGCAAAATATTAGAAATGCAAGACAACAGATCCCAAAATTACATGGCGAAAAGTCCCCACTTTTTAATTCTTACCCAACTGTGGAATAAAATGCTGGAACAGGGAAGTAAAAAGACAAGGCCATTCTGGACAAATAATTTGTCCTGAAAAAGCCACTTCAGTTCCACTTTAAAGTATCTTGAGTTCAAAAACTACAATATTCATGAAACCTTCAGACATATGAATAATGAAATTCTAAGATCAAAGAGTTTAATCATACCATTAAATCTGAATGTTTCTAAAAAAATTATAAAAATAGATTTTTTAAAAATGAATTCAGTGAACATTTTGACATCCACAAAAATTCCATTTTTCAGATATTAGACACCTTAATATGATACTAAAGATATGCATTATTTTTCTATTGCTGAAATACACATGCTAAAGAATATTTTGCTTGACATACGGAAGTTCATCTTGGTCTACCTTGTGATTAACACATTTATTCAGATGCTTTAGTCAGATATTTGCATAAAAAAGTAACAGTGAACAGATTAAACGTGGTGTTTAACCACTTTGCTGTTATTTATATGACCCAAACAGGCTTCAATTTAAGCAGCCACCCAGGTGAAAAGAGGATGCTACAGCTATTGGTTTCTCTGAAGAAACCGTATTAACTTGCTTAGCAAAAGCCACTACTAAGGCAGTACCCAAATGTTCAAAACTGATTTTATACCTAAACCCAATATTAAAAAGCATGGTAGTTCCTGAGGATATTCACAAGAACTAAAAAGAAAGAATATCCCCAAGTATAGGAGTATACAACAAATGAGAATGTGCATGCATTTTTCATTTATCAGAAACTAAGAGATCACCTCACATTCCATTTCCTCCTCCCACACCCATAAAAGTATTCTGTTTAAAACTAAAGTATATTTGGAAAGTGTACTAGGAACTCTACATATCACTATCATTTCCCGATTATAGCCAGGGCTCCATGTATTCTACAAAATATACTACCATTGGCCTAAGGCCTGGCTTCTAAAAATCAGCTTTCCTATTAAACATTATTTCCAGCTCCCAGTCTTTCTATTACAGTGGTCAAGCATTGACCTAGAGAAGTTGTGAAATCTCCATCTCTGAAATTTTTCAAGAGCACATTAGACAGACTTGGCTGGAATAGTGTAGTCAGGAATGGACCTGCCTTGAGCAGGAGGCTGAACTAGATGACCTCATGGGGCACGTCCAGATATGCAAGCACGTGCACTTGCAGAAGCTCAAATAGAAGTGGTGTAAATTTGAGCCAGGGCTTTTTACCTCAGCACACATGCCCAGATATGCACTTTGGTGTGGGGCAAAATAACCCTACCTGCCTCCTCCTTGATCTGCAACCAGGGGGAGCTAGAGCCTGGGGCCAGCACCTGTGCTGTCCCCAGCACTATAGAAAGCTGCCCTGTCCTGGCCCCAGCAGTACAGAAAGCTGCTCTGTCAAGCAGTTCAGGGCTACTCACTCTCAGGAGTTTCTAGGGCCCAGCCAATTGGGGATATAACCCCTTGTGCCAGCTGGACTGCTGCAGCAGCCCTGAAAGTTCCCTGTACCCTCTACCCACTGCAGCAGCCTAGCAGTGAGGGCTGCTGCCTGGCTGTGACCTGCTGCACACCTGCCAGACCCAGACAGGGACTGCAGAGCCAATAGAGGCATCTCCCCCTCTGGGCCAGCTGCCAGCAGTTGCAGAGTTGGCGTCCGTGCGGCACTACTGCCATGTGTGCCCCTGCCCGGCCATCTAGGCAGCTATTGTCTGGAAGATGTTCTGGATGTGGTGGCCTGCTTTAAACTGTCAATGTATGTCCTCCTGGCCCCAAATGGCCAGGAGGTCAGTCACCTCCAGTTGGGTCCACGGTGCTGGCTCTGAGCAGGCAGGCTCCTACTGCTGGCCTCCCTAGTAGGAGTTCTGGTGCTCCCTATTTGAAAACTCCCTGATAAAAAAATCCCAAAGTCACTCTGTAAAATACCTTGAAATCCATACTCCTCCACAATTAAAACAAAAGACCACTATATAGAGAGAGCAAGAAAGACAGCCGGAGAGACAGCCATCAGTTGGGCAATGTTTTATTGATACATCTACAGTGCTAAAGCGATCTGGAAGCCTACCAGTGTCTCCATCATGATAATAAAGGGAATTCTAAATACCTACGTTTCGCTGCTCCCCCTGCAGGGGCCACATACCCCACCCCACTTGCTCCCCCAGCCGCTCGGATTACTGCCCTGCCAGGCACCATTCCCCATCAGCTCCTGCAGCTCCCACCCGCCAGTGGCTGCCCCAGCCCTTCTTTCCCATTATTTTATGATCCATTAAGTTTGGGAAAACAAAGAAATTATATCCACAAAGAACTTCCTATAATCATCTTTGGAAATGGATGAAATACCCCAGTCACCTCAAATCAGACCGTGTTTATAGTGCAATGCAACCAATTTGGTATTTTCCAGGATACCATCCTAGATAGTTGGGAAGCAGGAGCAGAGGGAGCGGGGTGCACATGCGCCACACATGTACCCACCTTACCTCAGCAGAGAAGGCACCAGCTGCAGAGGAGACAGCAGTGGGGGCAGCAACAGCTGATTTCCCCCTAAGGTAAGTGGGGCAGAGGGTACAGCGCAGCTGAAGCGGATCTGAAAGGGAAGCCCTCCAGAGCCCTTTTAGCTCGCCCAACAGGGAGCCGCGTGCGAACAAGCGCAAGGTAGCTGCCCAGAGCGGCACCTCCAGTGAGCAAAAGCAGCAGGCGCAGCTCTGCAGACATGGTGCAGACAAGGAGCACGGCTGGCAAGGACCCTGCCTGGGCGCAACCGCCTGCCATAGGCTCTTCTGAGGCCTCCACCCAGATGAAGCACTTGGCAGGGTTGGTGGCCCCTTGCCCTGCTGTCTGTGGGGGACGCTTGGTGAGGGCCAGGTGGGGTGGGGCCTGGTAGTCCCCTTGCCTGCCCCTCTTGTCCATGACTTAGGGCCCTGGAGGAGCAGGTGAGGGAGCTCCAGGCTGAGGTGAGCAGCCTGAGGGGGATCAGGGATGCAGAAGACGAAATTGATGCCTATTTCTGTACTCTGCAGGCCCGGTTGCCCACTGTACAGCCCCCACAGGAGACACATCCAACACAGGAGTGGCAGAAGGTGTCCAAATCTAGAGCTGCTAGGCCTAGACTGGTGGAAGCTCCCCAGGTTCACCTGGGGAACAGGTTTGAGGCCCTGGCAGCTGTGATGGAGAAAGACAGTGAAATTGCCTCTGGCGGGGACAATGCCAGCAGGAAGAAACGCTGGGTCCTTGCCAACGGAGACTCCATCCTACGAGGACTGGAAGGTCCCATCTGTCGGCCTGACCCCATGACACAGAAAGTCTGCTTCATGCCTGGGGCTCGGGTTAGAGACATCATGGAGAGGATCCCGGCCTACATCCGACCTGCAGACCAGTACCCCATGGTTGTCATCCACGTGGGGACGAATGATGCAGCCAGGGGCAACCCTGACCGCATTATGAAAGATTTCAAGGCTCTGGGGGACAAGCTTAAGGAGACGGGGGTGCAGGTGGTATTCTCCTCTTCTTCCAGCGAGTAGGAGGGGACAGCGACACAAGGCCTGAACTGGCGAGGTCAACCAGCGCTTATGCAGTTGGTGCCGCCAGGCAGGCCTTGGGTTCTTTCATAATGACCCATGCTTTTGGGCTGGGACTTGCAGGGGTGGGATGTGCTTCACCTCTCTCCTAAAGGCAAGCGTGTCTTCTCTTCCAGGTTGGCTGATCTCATACGACGAGCTTTAAACTAGCATCGCCGAGCGAGGGGGCCACAGGAAGATGAGGAGACACCACCCGAGCAAGACAGGTAACAAATGCTAGGAGTGCCCAGGTAAGAAACAGGGGTCCAAACAGTCTCCCAAATCGGGGGGTGGCACACGCAGCTAGGCAGGGCCTTAAATGCCTATATACCAATGCTCGTAGTATGCGGAACAAACAGGAGGAACTAGACCTCAGAATAGCCAGTTCAGACCCAGACATAATAGGGCTTACAGAAACTTGGTGGGATTCATCCCACAACTGGGCAGTTAGTATTAGGGGCTATAGGCTTTACAGGCAGGATAGAGAAGGAAGAAAAGGCAGGAGTGTGGTGCTCTATGTCAAGGAGCAATACACATCCTCTGCCAGCAAAATGGGGTCAGAGGAAGGGCAAGCTGAAGTGCCCTGGGTCAAGATACAAGGGGGCCGTGGGGAGAGGGATCTAACGGTGGGGGTCTACTACAGACCCCCCAACCAAGGGAAGGAGCTGGACCGGGAATTTTCAGGCCAGCTTGCAGAGGCACTTAAGGCAAGGGATGTAGTTGTCATGGGAGATTTAAATTACCCGGACATCTGCTGGGAAGTACAGTCAGCCAGGTCAGACCGTTCCAAGAGATTTCTGGCTGAGATACAGGACCTCCACTTAACTGAAGAGGTGCACAATCCCACCAGAGAAAATGCCCTCTTGGACCTGGTCCTGGCCACAGACGACGACCTGGTAAGGGGCCTCCAGGTCCTTGACCACCTGGGTGATAGCAATAATCGCTTGCTGGAATTCACCATCCAGCACAGGGTGTCAAGGTCCTGGAGCAACGCGGTAGCCCTAGATTTCAAGAGGGCCAACTTCAATGAGTTGAAGAGATTAGTGGGAGAGGCGCTGGGGTTCTTGAGAGCAGGGGAACTCAGTGCCCAAGATGAGTGGTTGTTGCTTAAGGAGATGATACTCAGGACCCAAGGAGTGACCATCCCAACAAGAAACAAGGGGGGCAGGAAAGCCCCCCCTGGCTCACCAAGTGTGTACGGAAATGCCTGATTGCCAAAAAGGTGGTGTACACCCGGTGGAAGGGGGATGCTATTTCCAAAGAGTATACCTCCTCTGCTCGGGCCTGTAGGGGGGCTGTCAGGAAAGCTAAGGCAGACATAGAACTAAGAGTCTATGATAATTAACTAAGATAATTAAACTAAGGCGGACATCCAAGATCAAAGATAATAAAAAGTCCTTTTTCAAATATATAAGGAGGATGAAGAAAGCACCAGGTAACGTGGGGCCCCTGCAAGATCCTCTGGGCAATCTGGTGGTTGCGCCAGAGGAGAAAGCAGACCTCTTTAACCAATTCTTCACCTCTGTTTTCTTGGGCAGGGACGGGGACTTCCCCACTGGAATTCAAGACCGACTCAAGGGGAACACCTCCAGACCTCAGGTCAGGGAGGACTGAGTTAGAGAGCTTCTGGAGGGGCTGGACGTGTTCAAATCAGCAGGTCCAGATGCTCTCCCCCGCCCCCCTGGGTGTTGAGGGAGCTAGCTGGGGTTATTGCCCTTGGCACGGCTTTACGAGCACTCGTGGTGCTTGGGCCAGGTGCCAGATGATTGGAAGATAGCCAACGTGGTCCCCATCTTTAAAAAAGGGAGGAGCCGGGCAACTTATAGGCCCGTCAGTCTTACCTCAATCCTACGGAAACTCTTTGAGAAGATTATCATGGAGCACATCTGCGATGGGCTGGCCTCAGAGATAATGCTCAAGGGCAACCAGCACAGTTTCATTAGGGGCAGGTCATGTCAGACCAACCTGATTGCCCTCTATGATCAGGTCACAAAAGCCTTGAATGCAAGTGTTGCTGTGGATGTAGTCTTTCTGGACTTCAGCAAGGCCTTTGACACCATTTCCCACCCCAGCCTCAATAAAAAAATTGGACGACTGTGGCATTGATGCCTACACGGTCAGACGGATTGCAGATTGGCTGAAGGGTCGTACTCAGAGGGTGGTGGTGGATGGGTCATATTCGAACAGGAGAGAGGTGGGCACCGGAGTCCCCCAGGGCTTGGTCCTTGGGCCCACGCTGTTCAATTTCTTTATCAGCAATTTGGATGACAGTGTGAAAAGCACCCTGTTTAAATTTGCTGATGATACCAAAATTTGGGGTGAGGTGAGCATGCTATTAGGGAGGGAAAGACTGCAACAAGACTTGGATAGGTTACAGGGGTGGGCTAGCAAAAACAGGATGTGCTTCAATACTGACAAGTGCAGGGTGCTGCACTTGGGCAGTAGTAACCAGCAGCACACTTATAAGGTGGGAAATGCCCTTCTTGAGAGCACAGAAGCAGAAAGGGATCTTGGAGTCACTACTGACTCCAAGATGAACATGGGCCAACAATGCGAGGTCACGGTTGGCAGGGCTAACCGGACCTTGTCGTGCATCCACAGGTACATCTCTAGCAGGGCCAAGGAGGTGATCCTCTCCCTCTATGCAACACTGGTCAGGCCACAGCTGGAGTACTGTGTCCAGTTCTTTGCGCCCCACTTCAGGAGGGATGTGGACAACATTGGGAGGGTCCAGATGAGGGCCACCCAAATGATCTGGGGACAACAGGGCAGTCCCTACAATGAGAGACTGCGAGACCTGAACCTGTTCAGCCTTCACAAGCGAAGGCTGAGTGGGGACCTGGTGACAGTCTATAAACTCACTAGGGGGGACCAGAAGGGTTTGGGATAGACCTTGTTTACCCTAGTGCCTCCGGCATAACAAGGAATAACGGCCACAAGTTGTTGGAGAGTAGGTTTAGATTAGACATCCGTAAGAATTACTTCACAGTTAGGGCGGCTAGGATCTGGAACCAACTTCCAAGGGAAGTGGTGCTGGCTCCTACCCTGGGGGTCTTGAAGAGGAGGCTTGATGGCTGCCTAGCTGGGATCATTTGAGCCCAGTTTTTTCTCCTGCCCAGGCAGGGGGTTAGACTTCAAGATCTACAAGGTCCCTTCCGACGCTACTTCTATGATTCTAAGATAGTAACCGTCTGTAACTATTCTCCAAGTTTACTCACGAGGAGTTAAGTTGCCCACACATCTTCATACAGATTGTTTCTTAAACTGTTTTACAGAATGAGAAAGAAAGCTGGAATTCAATTTGCTACCAGGAATCAGGGTATAAAAGGATTATGGGGAGGTGGAAGGGTCCTAACCTGTGATTATTAATGCAGTACTGCTTGTATATGCAATGAGATAACCAGATTATTCTAATTTTCTACACCTAACTAGTAGTTTGGCACAAGCATTTATTTAGTAAGCATAGATGATCTAAGCACTAAATAAAAAAATCACAGGAGGCATTGCCTAGAATTAAGAAATGGGAGCTGCACATTTCCCACATGCTCACAGGATCAGACTAGTTCTCCCAATCATTTTATTCTTCCAATTCCCAACCGCCATAAAATCATTTTTTGTTAGATTTTCATCTTCGATCTCTGAATTCATGTGAATGTTTCTTGACAGAACGTGAACACACATTAGTTCAACACAGGTAACAAACTACAGTGTGAAAAAATTTTAATGGGCCTAGTTTAATGACCATAACTGGGTAGCTATTGAGGGAATGACAGAAGGACGACTCTACCTCATCCTCTTAAGTATTTTGCTACATGTCTTATATCTTTAATGGATTCTCAGGAAAGTGTAAAACAAAAAACTCTGAAGATATGCTTTCTATTGAAATATTCTTCCATGATTTTTCCAACTATTTAGTTGGTCTAATAAAAGATATCACATCTACCAAAGAACCTTGTCTTCCATGCTTCACGCTTGTAAAATCCCAATGAGCTGCCTTAAACTGAACAAAGCGCCTACTAGAGTTTTTGTGAAAAAGCCACAACAGACACTCCACATTTGTTTTGAAATCCAAACCCACAATTTAACAGTGTTAAGTGTTAGGATTGTCATTGAAAGACAATGAAACAAATGACAAGAAATTTTTTAATCCTTTATGTGCAACTTGCAGGCAGGAAACAAAGCAATATCTCTTTGCTTCTACCTCAGATTCAGCAAAGTTTGGATTGGTGAATTCTACATGAACAATAGCAGTAATTGGTATACATCCCTTTCATTGAACAGTAGAAAAGTAAGTAGATTTGAATTTGTCAGCTTGTATGAGTTACGGGTATTATCTGGAGAGAACGACTACCATATCCACTGTACTGGTTTGTACAGCCAATGTCTTCGACATATTTCTGGAAATTGAGATGCTCACATCACAACCTAACTGCTTTTCTTTTCTGGCTGGATTGAAAGCAGAGATGAAGAAGCAGCACCAACTAAGTTGTTCAATTGATAGTTAATACCTGGCTTGGTAACAGGGAGGCGTAAAACATACCAATTTATTCATAGGGTGAAAAAAAATTAGATCTACGCTCCAAACCCTACACTTTGCCAAGATTCATCCATTATTCACTCGTATCTAAACTTCCATGTTTAGAAAAGATTGCAGCAAAACAACACATAGCATTCACCCAATTTTCTCAAAGTTAGGATGAGTTACAACCTGGATTTGCCACTTGTTCATTAAACCATCTACTCCTAATGGAACTAAAGCAGAGCTGTCCAGCTGGCAGCTCATGCACCCTACCCTTATTTTACATTCTTGATCCTGTAACAGTTATTAGATGTGCAAATAATAATAATAAAGCCGCTTCAAATTTTGGCACAGATGAAACAAAAAAAATTAGCCTCATTTAGTTCCTGAAAAGTGAGTTCATATCTGCAATTGCCTACTCCCAAATACCTTTTCTGTATATAATTTATAAAACAAATGTAGGCTACTTTGGATGAAGGAAAATATTAGATTCTAAATCCTGGATCTTTTACAGATGAGACTTCTGGTAGTTCCCTCTTTCCTAAACCAAGGAGTTGTGTTAGTTATGACTAGCAGTATGGCACAGAAAATGTCTGTCTGCATCTCATATGGGCAAGGAGCCTTTTAAGGTTAAAGCCAGTACTTTGAAAACCCCTAGCGCATGTGATGCATGCAGCATGGGCAGCTCAGTCTCCTCCAGCTGTGCCATCCTGCAAGCGGAAGCAGAGGAGGGAGGGGCAGCTACTGCTGTATGAAAAGCAACAAGTGGAGCAACAGTCTTGGTTTAAAACCACTTTCACAAAAGATGAAGTAAATAAATCCTTGTAAAAATAAAAGTATAATGTAAAACAAATGCAAACAACTTATTTTTTCTTTATGAAGTGCATTCAAAACAGTTAAAATTCATGTCAAGCCACTATCATAGTTATGTATTTTACCATTCACATTGTTCTATATTGGTATTGATTGTACATTCATACAATTAGTGAACTCTTAAGAGTTTCATACACCCCGAGCCTGGGAGATCACAGCTACTATGATATGCCAGCCTCAGGGATGCATAGGGTGTCCCCATAGATGGGAGCCCCTTGACTGAAGAGGCTCCCAGCCATGAGAGCTTGCTTCTTACCGGTGCAGGGGGAGCCAGGGATTACGCTCCCCCTGCACCTGCAATAGTTCACAAAGGGATCTAATGCATGATCCCACAATCACCCTCAGGCCACATGTGCATGGCAGAAAGCAAGACTGTGGGATGGTGCATTAGATTCCATTGCGCTTTTATCTGCACATGTAGAAGGGGCCTGAGAGTTCCCTAATTGTATGAACATACAAATCAAAACCAATAAAACAATGTGAATGATAAAGTATACAACTTTTAAAAGCAAATGTTGTTTCTATACTGCAATAATTTGGCATATAGATTACACAAAAATATGTAATTCCAGCAAGAAATATAAATATATTTTAACTAATACAATTCCTGATAGCATACTAACCAAAATCTAGCAGCAGCAATACAAAATATTGAATTATTTTAATTAATGTTGCTACGATGTGCGAAAAGCAAATTCCATAATGCACCTATTAAAGAGATTTACCCATTTTATATAATAACAATAGTCAAAAATAAAGTGGACATTGTAAAGTAGAAATATCAGTGACCAGCAAAGGAATTATTCAATCATAATCCCAAATGAAGACACCATCATGAAAATTCAATCACGGCCCTGGATTAAGAGAAGACTATTTTTAAGTAGATCAACAATTCTAATTAAAGATAATTATAACAGTAAATTATTAAAATTAACGTCTAGTAAATTAACACCAAATCCCTTTCCACCAAGTGAACATGTCTTATTTATGCATAGGTTTGCCAATATTATTTTGATTAAGCAAGAAAAACATGAAATACTCCAGTAAATTAGTCTTCCTAAATAAATGCATCCTAAATTCAGGAATTAAACTGCATACACATTGAAAGAGCAGGACATAGCCCAAACACTATAAAGCTGTTATATACAATTTCAAAAAATAGAGAAAGTAAAGCATGGAACTAACAAGTAGTCAGAATGTGGTAAGTATGTTTAAGCTTCAAGAAATGGTCCTATAGCTAAGAAATAAGCAAGAGTTTACAAAACAAGCAAAAGCTTTTCTGAAGTCTGTTGATATAGTACTGACCTCCTAAATTTAGCTTTGTGTATTAAGTGAAGGGGCAAGCTTGTTGAGCAGATAATAAACTGGCTTGAACAGCAAGGAGATGGAATAGTTCTGGGTGGTAAGTTTGAAAGAGGGAAATGATTAGTGGCATGCCATACGAATCAGTGGCAGGACAGATTTTGTTCATTTTATACCATATATCAATGACCTGGAAGAAAGAATGCTCACAAAAGGTGATAAATTACTGATGATCCAAAACTGTAGGGGGCAATAAAATTCTAAATGACTTGGACAGACTAGAAACTTAGAGAGACAAATGGCTTGTGCAACTTGGTACAGAAAAATTAGAGATAATGAGGCTAGGAACAAAAATTAATCAAGTTAGGTCCAATAAATGTTTTTAATAGTTCCTGCATCTTTAAAACTTTATCAGAGTAAAGTTATTGAAAAGGGCATAACAGATCAAGTTAACACCAGTTACTTCCATATAAGTGAACCATAAACAAAGGACCCTCTAGAATTCATGGATCACCATAAACATGCAACCAAGTCCACTATCACAGAAGGAATTTCCAAGCTGCTACAGCACTATGGCAGAAAAAGTAACCTTTCTCTTCTTTGAGTTTGTCTCCCCTCCCCATCTACTCACATCAAGAATGCATCTGAAAAGGCAGACAAGGTTCTTTGAGAAAATCTGTTATCTTTTATTAAATCAACTCCAGTAGTTGAAACTATTGGGAGTTGGTCTAATAATAGTTTCAGCTACTGGAGTTGGTCTAATAAAAGATAACAGATTTACCCAAAGAACCTTGTCTGGTTATGTCCTTAGACCAACACAGCTATAATCTATACCTCTGAAAAGGTAGATTTTCAATATTGTGGCATACAAAGATGATCACTTAAAGCTGAGAGAAGGAGGCCTGAAGTTTAGGGATCTCCAAGACATTTCCAAGTCAAGATATTAACTTTTAGTCATCTTTGATCAAAATATTCACCTATTACTTCTGTACTACTAAATTTCTTATATTGTGTCTGCTGCCATAGCAACTGGCTGCAAAAGCACATCCAAATCAGTGATATCCAGTTCTTGGGCACAAGAAAAATCTCCTTCCGAAGCACATCCACAGAGTCACTAAATCAAGGAAACCAATGAAGAAAGAAGGCAAGGAGCATGGGAATTTTTTATTTAAGTATGGAGTAACCTGTAATATCCATCTCTGTTTACTGTGAGAAGAAAAAAAGTATTGTGACAACAGCATGCTAATGTTTGCAAAAGACCACATGAGCAACACATTCAGGTCTACCTGAGAGGGCTGAGCAAAGCTATGTATCCACTCTGCATGTCCCTTCTACTGGCATATTTTTCTTTTACAGAATACTTTAACATCTTTCTAGGCATCACTTTGTACAATTCTTTTCCAAGATGTTTTCAACCATCTATTATTTATATTATAACAACATCTTAACGTGCATTTTGCATCTCCTGCAGTACAGAAAGTGTATAAGAAGTGCACATTTCTGAGAGACTTGGCTTTACTTATATTACATATAATGCACGGATACACATTTAATTATTCAGCATACTCAGTTCATGCACTTTTTGCTCCATTTTCCGTAAGAGGTAAAAGCAATGTAAATATTGTTGCATTTTTTCTATTAAATATTTTTTAAAACTTGTTTCACAGAAAAAAAAAATGAAACAATACTAGATGAAAACACTCAGGTCAACAAAAAATTACTAAGCTAGTTGGGTCTGTCCCAGGGGAACGAAGACGAGGGCACAAGGGGCCCTCCCTGTGGCAGGACTCGTGGCCCCTCAAAGAAAGCCCTGAAAGCAGGGCAAGCGTACCTGTTACAGAAACAGAAGAAACGAATGAGTCACACTGGGACGGAACGCCCAGGAGGTTCATCAGCCAGCTCCACTTCCAGATAAGAGTGGCACGGGCAGATGACATCATTGCCTAACACCGCCCGGCTGAAATAAAAGCCGGCGGCAAAGGAGCAATGGGACAGGCACCGCCAGAGGCAAAAGTGCTTCCCATGCCGGGCACAAACTCCACTGGCTAGCACGAGGAGCCTGAGGATGGGCCCCTCGGAGGGGTCCACAACATATTGAAAGGACAAGGACAGCGACGAGAGACTCCAAGAGTCACAGACGCCGAGCTTGTGAGTGGGAACAGGCCAAAGCCCTGCTCCCCTTTTTCTTTATTCATTCTTATTAGTTGACAGACTGGAGGGACCCCTAGATGAAGGTCAGGGGCCAGGGCAGCGCTCACGGTGGTGCTACAAGCTGTAGTGCAATTAAGGAAGGCACAAAGGAACATTGGGGACGGCCTAGCATGTCAGCAACAACAGAAAGATCAGGGAAAATGTGGGTCCTAAATGGGGGAAGGGAACCTAGTGACAGACGATGTGGGAAAAGCTAAAGTGCTCAATGCCTTTTTTTACTTGAGTCTTCACAGGCAAGGTCAACTCCCAAACGATTACACCTGGCAGCACAGCTTGGGGAGGAAGGCGAGCAGCCAACATGGAAAAAGAGCAGGTTAGGGACTATTTAGAAGAGCTGGACGTGTGCAAGTCCATGGAGCCAAATGTGATGCACCCAAAAGTATCAAGGGAGTTGGCTAATACAACTGCAGAGACACAGGTCATTATCTCTGAAAACTTTCACCAAGGGAAAGTCACGCCTGACCAACCTGATTGTCTTCAGTGATGAGATGACTGGCTCTGAGGATGCAGGGAGAACAGTGGACATGATATACCTTGACTACAGCAACGCTTTTGATACAGGTTTCCCACAACATTATGGCAAGCAAGCTAAGGAAGTATGTGTTGGATGAAAGAACCACAAGGTGGATACAAAAACAGCTATCAGGCTGAAAGGGTAGTAACCAATGGATCAATGTTTAGCTGGCAGCCGGTATGTCCCCCAGTGGTTTGGTCCTGGAACTGATTTTGTTTAATATTTTCATCAGTGATCTGAAACAGGGGTGGCTAAACTGCGGCTCCGGAGCCACATGCAGCTCTTCAGAAGTTAATATGCATCTCCTTGAATCTTTGCACAAGCACATGGTGACCAGCTTCCAAATGGGCTGGACCATTTGGAAGCTGGTCACCGTATGCTTGTGCACTTCTGAAAAGCCACAGGTTGGCCCGCAATCTGGAAGATGGGATGGAGTATACCTTCAGCAAGTTTGTAGATGATACCAAGCTTGGGGGGGGGGGGGGAACCCAGGGAGTAGTAGATAAGCTGGAGGGTATAGCTATGATTCAGAGAGACCTAGACAAATGGGAGGACTGGACCTAATGAAATTTCATTAAGTTCAATAAGCACAAGTGCCAAATTCTCCACTTAGGAGAGAAAAATCCCTTGCACCAATACAGACTGGAGACTGACCGGCTAAATGGCAGTTCTGCAGAAAAGGACCTGGGGGTTACAATGTACAATAAGTTAAATATGAGCCAATAGTGCCAGTGTCAGCAACCCCCAGCACGTGTGCCAAGCATGGCACACAAGGCCATTTTGCTCAGCATGCCACCACCAGCCTGGGCTCTAGGCACCTGCTGCCAGCCACAAAGCTCAGGCTGCTCCCAGCAAGCGGCTGGTTGGCTGCAAGCCCTGCTGCTAGCAAACCTGGCTCTGTGGTTGGCAGCAGCTACCCAGAGCCTGGGCCAGTTGCAGCCAGGAGGCTGCAAACATCTGCTCTGGACTCCGGCATTAGCTGGCGCCAGCACATGTGCCTCGGAGTGGACAGTGGGCAAGGGGCCTGAGGCTGTGCAACCCCGGCCTCTTGCCTGCTGCTGGCACAGAGCTAATGACTGGGCTCTGGAGCCCAGCGCAGCTGCGTATAGCCAGCAGACAGTGGGAGGGCTGTGCCGTCTCAGGCCCTATCCACACTGTCCGCTCCGAGGTGTACGTGCACCCGCCAGTATGGAGCTGATGCAGGAGCCCGGAGCAGCTGTTTGCAGCTTCCCAGCTGCAGCTGACCCAGGCACTAGTAGCTGCTGCCAACCACGGAGCCCAGGCTGCTTGCAGCTGAGCCCGCCTGACTCCCACCAGCTCTGAGCCCAGCCCTGGCCCAGCCCCCAACCAGGATGAGGCTGGCACTGCCCCTTGCTGGGAGCACCACACCTTTTGCAGGGTGGGTGGGTGGTTGGGCTGATGGGCAGGCTCCAGGCCAGGGCCTCGGCCCACTGCGCTGCAGCCTAAGGCCTGGCTCCCCATGGAAGCACAGGGGCTCTGGCAGGACCACAACATTGTTGGGTCAGACTTTGTCCAGTGGCCCAGGAGCCCAGCTCCATGCGCCCGTGCATCTGGTTCTGTGCGTTTGTCTGCCTCTGTCTGGTTCTGTGCATCTATGTGTGCACATGTATCTGGTTCTGTGCTCATGTGTCTGTTCTGGGAGTGTTCTGGTTCTCCATGTTTGTGCACATGGTTCTCTGTGTGCGTGTGTCTGGTTCTCTCTTTCTCCCTCTCCTCTTTCTCTTATTTCTCCCTTTTCTCTCTCTCTCTCTCTCATTGCAACATGCTGTGGCAGGACGGCCCCTAAGGATGCTGTGACCTCCCCTAGTGTCCTTGTCTACCGTGCCAAGTCTGGGTCTTTAACACATCCTCCGTCTCACCCGCCACGTCTTTGATCTTGTTAGTTCAGTGAAGGAGGCTGCCTTCCTACCCTTCTTGGCACAGGGCCGGTCTTACTATGCCGGGATTTCCTCTGAGTCCCAGTGTTGGTCTTCTCCCGGGGCCAACTCAATACACGCGCCTCCCCAGGGCGGCTCTCCCTCTGATCGTGCCCCTTCTCGCCCAGCCCGGACTTCCCAACAGGCTTACTCCCCTCTCGGTGTTTCGTATCTCTCAGGCAGCACCCCACTCGGGCCTGCCTCCCTTATATTCCACGGCCACTCGCGTCCTGACCTGCTCCCCGCGGTCTCAATGCCCGCATTCGGGCCTGTGGTCGCCTCCCGAGCTCGCTGCCCACCCTGGGACCCTTGCTCGCGCTCCTTATGTTTGTCACCCACACTCAGGCCTTCTATGCCCCCACTGGGGCCCTTGGTCACGCCTCTTGCGCTCGCTGCCTGCACTCGGGCCTTCCTATGCCCCCACTGGGGCCCTTGCTTGCGCCTCTTGTGCTCGCTGCCCGCACTCGGGCCTGTCTATGCCCAACTTGGGCCTACGCCCCACTGGGGCTCTTCCCAATTGGGATTTCCACTTGGGGCCTGTCCCAGTAATGCCCACGCTGGGCTGGGGTCGGGACCCCCCACAGTTTAGGCCCACCTTCCTGGGCTCACACCCTACTGGACTTCCACCTCTGCTAGACTCTTCCCGAAGTCACCCCAATGGGCTGGGGTCGGGACAACCCCACATGCGACACCCTCCTTGGTGCCAGGAACTCCCCCACCTTACTGGGGAGCTCCTGCTGAGGCCTCCTCCACCCCTACAGCCTCGCCCGGTCCTCCGGTGTAATAATCACAACTCCACAAACTACAGTGGCTCTCTCCAATACCTTTCTCCCTCCCCTCGCATCATTGCAGTGGTCAAACTGCCAGCGTAAGCTTTGCTGCTCAGCTCTCCGCCGCAGAGCTCCTGCTCCTGCAGTGGCCAGAGGGGAACTGTTTCTGGCCTCAGCCTTCCCTTCCTTATGAAGGCCAAGCCTCACCCCCTGGCGATCAGCTGACTTACTCAGCTCCAACAGCTAACACCTGATGCCTTACTAAATGGCAGCTAAGCCACTTCCTATCTTCAGCAGCAGGCACCCTAGTGGCCTGCTACACATGCTCAACAAAAAAGGGATACACAACAGCAAAGGCAATATTTATGACTATTAAATATACTAATATGCACTGCATCCTGCCATGTTCCTCCCCACCACCCCATTTTGTTTTTCTGGCATGCCGGCACCTTCCAAGGTAGACATTGTGGGGTTTTTGGCACTCCAGCCAAAAAATGTTGCCTACCCCTGCAAAAGTGAGTCCTTGTTGCCAACAGGGCTAACGGCTTACTAAGCTGCATTAGAAGTTCTGCCAGCCAATCAAGAGAAATGATGATTCCCTTCTATTTACCACTGGTGACATTACATCTAGAGTCCAGCGTCCAGTTTTGGGGCCCCCATTACAGAAAGGATATGGACAAATTGGAGACAGTCCAGCACAGGGCAACGGAAATGGTTAAGGGGAAGGGGAAAATGAGTTCTGAGAGGCTGAGGGAACTGAACTTATTTAGTCTGCAGAAGAGAATACCAGGGGAATTTAATGGCAACCTTAAACTGCCTGAACGATGGTTCCAAAGAGAAAGGAGCTGGACTGTTCTCAGTGATGGCAGGTGACAGAACAAGGAGCAATGATCTCAATTTCAGCAAGGCAAGTTTAGGCTAGATATTAGGGAAAAACAAAAACAAAAAATTCTCTCTCACTAGGAGAGTAAAGCACTGGAACAAGTTACCTCCTCAAAGGTTGTGGAATCTCCAGGCTTGGGGGTTTTTAAGACCTGGCTAGGCAAAGGCTTAGCTATATTAATACAGCTGGAGATGGTCCTACTTTGAGCATGGGGTTGAACTAGATGACCTCCCAAGATCCCTTCCAACCCTAATTTTCTATGTCTTTCCACTTGATTTTATCTTTATTTTGCAGTGCCATATCGAGACACAGTAAGACATGGACAGCCTAGTACACCCCAGAGACCAATCCAGTTCTGCGTAGGGAGATGCAGAGCTGTTCCACTTCTCTCAGTAGGCAGCTTCAGCATGATTCCATCATGTGGGTATCCAGCTCACTCAAAAGGAAAGAAGTCTGCCTGAACCAGTGTTTAAATACCAGACTGCAGCACATACTCTGATAAAGAAAGTAAAACATCAAGGGGAAGAAAGAGAGCCCATCTTTTGTACAGCTTTTGCTCAAGAGGGGGAAGAGATTCAAAGGAAGTTTGGATCAACATTTCTCACATCTCAGAAAACATCTAACCAGCAAACAATGCACTAGGCAAAACTGAGGGTATCATCTATCCTTCCTGCTAAAGCTTAGCCACTAGACGGAAAAGAAAGTGAGAGTCACTGAAGACAGAAGTAGAACAAACAGGAGGAAGCCTGATTCTGCAGTGAAAGAAGGAAGGCATTCTCCATGAGAAGAGCAGGAACATGGGTTCAGCTTCCTCTACTAAATACTATTTTTGCATTTTTATCCAAAAACTATTAAATACAAAATGCATAAACAGTTTTAGGAGCAGAGCCAGGACCCATGGTGCCCTCCATCCCAGGTAACAGTGCCTTCCTCACTGGAATACAATCAATCAGGCTCCTTAACACATTCCTTTTGGCCTCAAATTCTTGCACACCTAGCCTCATGGTGATAGTAAGGAACCCTCCAACCATGACTGCAGTCCAGGTATCCACCTGGAAGGGGAAAAACATGGTTTCCAGCCTTGCTTCCAACATTGTTCATGTATTTTATATCAAGCAGAAGTAAGTGAATGGTGATAGGATAAAATGTATAATGAGTGACAAAAATAAACAGAATCAGACCTTCCCCCACTCCCAAGTGAATGTCCTCACACTGGGCTACAGACTTATGCCTGTTCTGCTTTACCTTTCCTTTCAGCCCCATGAATCTTGAACTCTTGGAAACACAGTGAGTCAGTTACCCATACCTAGGTCTCTATATTAGCTGTTGCTACACAGAATAGAGATCTGGGAGTCATAGTGGACAGTTCATTAAAAACTTAGTTTAGCTTAGTGCTAAACAGCCATCAAAAAGGCAAACAAGATGTTGGGAATTATTATGACGGGAACTATAAATAGAACAGAAAGTATTATTATGTCCCTTTCTAAATCCATAGTGCACCTGCACCTTGACTGTGCCAAGTTTTGGTCCCCACATCTCAAAACAAGTATAGAAGAACTAGATAAGTTACAGAAAGGTTTTCACATGAAGATAGACTAAAGAGACTAGGCCTCTTCAGTTTTGAAAAAGAGAGACATTTGTGGAGGACATGATAGTGGTTTACAAAATACTAAATGGAGAAGAGAAAGTAAACAGGAATGTATTATTTACTCTCTTTCACAATACAAGAACTAAGGGTCACACAACCAAACAAGTAGGTAGCAAGTTTAAAACCAACTGGCAGAAGTTATTTTTCATACAACCTGTAATTGATGTATCGAACTCATTGCCACCAGATGTTGTGGAAACTGACAGCTTAGCTAGGGAGTGGACAAATGTTTAGAGGAAAGGTGCATCAGTACCTACTGAGCATGGGAGTTAAGGGTACAGCCTCAGAACTTCCTAGATCCTAAGTGCTGGAGGCTCCAAGTGGGAGAGGTAGTGGGGAAAACCCTGTTCATACCCTGTTTCACCATCCACACTCTGCCACTGAGACACAGGATACTGGGCAAGACGGACCTATGGTCTGACCCAGTAAATAGCTGTTCTTATGTTCTTAAATGTTTTTATGAACAACTTTTCCCCATATCTGTGTAATCCTCTTTCCTGTTGTAAAATTTCTGGATGTTGATATTTACTTTTACCTGCGTTTTTCCCAGCACCAGATGCTGGGCAGCAAAATATTGATTTAAAAAAAAAAAAAAAAAGAATCTAGCTCTGTGGTTCCTCACTGGATTTCAGCAGTTAAGCCAGTCTGCAGTGATTGTTGGCTCTCTCTATTCTTTTTCTATAAAGATGTCCTATTATTTTGAAAACTGATAGCTTCTTGATGAAGGAGTCTGTCCCCTTTTTCATGCCCTCTACTTGACATACAAAAATGACACTGCATTTTACAACACCTCTATTAGATGGTGGTTTTTCAAGTGTGACAGAAAGGATTTCAAGGTCAGCTATACTACTTTGTGTTCTTAGTCACTGCTGATTTTTTCCCCTCTTACAATTGAAGCAAAGCTTTGAGTTGAGAATGCTGGTCTCTGCGATTCAGTTTCCTACTTTATTAGCCTTTCATCTGCTTGCATTGCTCTGGAAGAAACCTGTTGTTGCATTTCTCTAGATGACGTGCAAATCTACAGGGGAAAACAAGAGCAGCCCTCTGTTATTATTACACTGCTTGAAGCCAATGCTCTCAGACATTCCAAGAAGGAGCAGGTCTCTGGGATGACCTCCCAAGCTGACTGCTCACTACTCCAGATAAGGAGAACTCAACTACTAGTGTGTCATGAACAGGAATCTGCCTGCTGCAGCTACTACAAAAATGAATTTTGTTAAATATTTTATAAAATCTTCTGAACTTTAGTTACAACTTAGAAAGGCCTACAAACACCATTACAAATCTCATCTTAGAGCTTACTATCTGGTTTCACTATCAATGTATTTTTTATCACTTTGACTAAATGCAAAATCATCTCAATGCCCCAACTTGCTTTGGTTTACATTTAATAAAAATGGAGAATTCTTTAAAAAAATTAACTTTACTACAGCAGAAAAATTAAATGAACACCCGTAGCCAAAAAAGTAAATTTTAACAATTCATAACAGATTAAACTGCACTTACTGAATACTAATTGTCATTGTGCTGATGTTATTAAAATATGGTGAAATGGAAAATGTACATGTGCATTTAATTATGTGATCAGTGTCAAGCAGACAAGGCTAAATTTAAACATGTCCTAATACTGACTTTATTATGGTATTTCTTTCATTGCAATACTCTATTTTAAAAACACTAACAAGATGGTTATTAAGGTCTACCTCAACAACATAGCTCATGGTTTCTGACAGCTCAGAGGGAAGCTATCACTTTTGCCCTATCTTGTGCAGTCTAATAAGAAACATAACATTAATTCTGACACCTTACAATTTACTCACAAGTGCACTTTATAGATGTCCTATAATTTGTTAAATGTTCACTTCACATTGGTCTACTTGTTACATGGCTGAATTTTACAGTGATACTTTGTGGGTATCTACAATTTTCAGAGTAGACCACTGCATGAGAGAAAAAAATACAGATGCCATGACCGACTGATGAGGACATTTCTTTATTGGAAAGCCTTAAAAACAGTGCACAGCTCACATTTAGTGTTTTCATCTTAATAAACAAACATTAATCCTCAGAACACACTAAAAATAAAGAGTGCACCAAGTGTACTACTGCTTGACAGGGAGAAAACACCCTCATAGCAAAGATCTTAAGCTCTAAACAAGCGTGTAAAGTACGCTATTATCCCCATCCACTAAGTGGAAAATTGGAGGCAGAAAGATTAAAAGAAGCTAATTTTTGGAAGAGATAATAAAATTGCCCACAGCTCCTGCTGATGTCAGTCAAAGGCCACAGAGTGAAGCAGCAGGTTGGGATTATGAATCAGGGAAGCCAGAACACTCAAGAACTGCACACTTCAGCAATCTTCATTCCCTTCCAGAAGGGTTGCACATGACCTCTGGGATGATCAACTGCAGGGAAATTCCTGTTCTGACTTTCATTATTATTACCAACTTTATCACAATATAAACCAGGTTCTTCAGATGCTGTATAATTCTCTCTCATCTTTTTAGACTTCTTTTTTCTATCTTGACAGCTAAAATAAACCACAATGGTTCAGTTTCCAGTCTCCATGTAAACGGCCACAACTTATGATGGGACCTTTGGGAAGCAGTCAGCCACTGAATCTCCCTCCCTACCCCCTTCCCCACCTCAGCCCCAATTCCAGGAGTTGAGGATGACCTGGCAATTCTAAAAAAACATTTCCCTCTCACAACGTCAGTAAATTAAACTGAAACGTTCCTTTTGTGCACTGTTGTGCCTCCCATGTGGTGTATCAGATTATTGTATGAGACCAGCACATTGTCAGTATACATATTGGTATCAGTAAAGCAGATACCAGTATCTATCCTGGAATGGTCATAAAGAATGCTCATAGAGAAGACAGGGATAACAATATTTAAAACAACTTAATCAAACTGCATCTCCAATTGTAATCCCCAATTATCTTGCTTGCAGTAATCTTTTTTTAAACAAAAATTCCCTCTTGCTTGGTTTCCCACTATTGAGAGAGGTTAAGAATGTTCTTCCTAACATACACTCTGCATTCACAAGTTACTTGGGTAGTTAGGTGAAGACTGCATGAAAGACAATGAACATCAAAAAAATCCATCACAACACAGAATCTGAACAATGCACACAAACCACATATTACATGAATGAGCCCCAAAACCCAACTCTATCCCACAGTTCTTTTACAAAGTCCTCAGTCAGGAGACTAAGATGCGACTGGAATAACAGAAACTTAGTGGGATAGCTCCCTTGACTAGAGCACTGACTGGATTGGTGTACATTGTTCAGGAAGTACAGGTAGGGGAGAAGAGAAGGAGTTGCACTTCATGTAAAAGAGCTGTATGATTGCTCGGCACTCCAGCATGAAACTGGAGACAGGCTGATTGAAAGTCCCTCTGCTAGGATCAGCGGGGAGAACTACAAGGGTGATGTTGTGGGGGCTGTCTGCTACAGACCATCAGACCAGGAGCATGAGGTAGATAAGATTTTCTTCAAACAGCTAGCTCAAGTTTCCCAATCACAGGCCCTAGTTCTCATGGGGGATTTCAGTCACCTTAACATCTGCTGAGATGGCAATACAGCAGTGCACAGGCAAGCCAGGAAGTTTCTGGAGCGCTTTGTAGACAAGTTCCAGGTGCCAATGTTAGAGACCAGCTAGGGACATTCTCTTCTTGACTTGCTGCTCACAAATAGGGAAAAATTAGTGGTGAATGTAGAAGTGGGTGGCAATTTGCACAGCAGTGACCACAAGTTGGAGTATAGCATCCCGAAGAAAGGAAGGAAGAAGAAGGAGGACCCTGGACTTCAGAAAAGCAGACTCCGATTCACTCAGGAAACTGATGGGCAGGATCCCCTGCCAGGCCAATCTGACGGGGAAAGGAGTCCAGAAAAGCAGGTTGTGCTTTAAAGAAACCTTATTGAGAGTTTCTTCCTGCGCTACCTCCATGCCCAGGAAGACTAGCAAGTATGGCAGAAGACCAGCTTGGCTCAGCAGGGAACACTTTAGTGAGCAAAAACGCAAAAAGGAAGCTGACAGCAGTGGAAAGAGATGGCATCCACCTCACATCAAAGGGAAAGAAACTTTTCTCGGCCACAATGGCAGACCTCCTGGATACAGCTTTAAACCGAGATCACCAGGGGATGGGCCATCAACCACTAACAAAAGCCTGAGAAATGGCAACCTTAAAACCAGCATCCCAGGGAACAAAAAGAAGCTTTCTCCTACACCAGCCAATGGACAGGTTATTCTACCGCTCACCAGAAAGCCAAGGGCCCCCATTAGCAAGTTTAGCTGCCTGTACATTAGCACCAGAAGCATGAGAAATAAGCAGGAGGAACTGGCGCTCATACTAACCAACCAGCAATACAATCTTATAGGGGTCATGGAGATCTGGTGAGATTCTACCTATGACTCGACCACAGGCATAGGGAGATACACCCTGTATAGGAGGGATTGTATTGGGAAGAACGGCAGAGGAATCGCTCTCTATGTAAAAGAACATTACACCACCCTTGAGGTGAAGATTGGGACCAAAGAAGGGCAACTTGAGACCCTCTGGGTCAAGATACAGGGAGAGCATGGAGAAGAGGATTTGATCACAGGAGTCTATTACAGACCTCCAAGCCAAGAGGAACAGCTTGACCAAGAATCCACTAGACAACTGGCAGAGGCTGCACGCTCTAGAAACATGGTTGTCATGGGTGACTTGGGTGACCCAGACATCTCATAGGATGAGCACTCACCTATATCTGATCACTCAAAGTTTCCTCACTTGCATTGAGGAACTCTATGCAACTCAGGAAGTCAATGAGCCGACCAGGGGCAAGGCACTCCTAGACTTGGTTCTGGCCAAAGGGGATGACCTAGTGAGCAACCTGCGGACCAAAGAGAAACTGGGCAACAGTGACCATGGGATGATCACTTTCCCCATCCACTGCAAGTCAGGGAAAAATCAGCCAGTAGGGTAGAAATCTCTGATTTTAGGAAAGCTGATTACCACAAACCTAGGAGATTGGTTGGCAAGGCCCTACAGCACCATGGTCTGGTGAGGAAGGGAGTATAGAAAGAGTGGTCATTACTAAAAGAAACAATCCTGAAAGTTTAAAGCAAGTCCATTCCCTTTTACATGAAAGGCAGCAAAAGAGCTGGGAGACCACCTTAGCTAAACAGAGAAGTCACAGACCTCCTGAAATTAAAGCAAGAAGCTACAAGGAATGGAAGCTAGGAATAACTACCAAAGAGGAGTTTTCAGCAGTAGCCCACACCTGAAGGGAGCAGATCAGGACAGCAAAAGCACAAGCTGAACAAACTAGCAACTAGAATCAAGGACAGCAAGAAGTCCTTTAGATATGTAAGAAGTCAGAATAAGAACAAGGGAAGCATAAGGCCACGATAAGTGAAAAGGGACAGCTGTTAACTGACACTCAGGACAAAACCGAACTCCTGAATACTTCACATCAGTATTCTACCAGTCCAAGGTTATTAGCCTGCTTGACAGGATACGCAACAATCATGGTGAGGGCAACCACCCTCCCACAGTTGACATAGATCTTGTGGGGGAGCACCTACAAAGGCTAAATATCTACAAGTCAGCAGGACCAGGTGAACTACACCTGAGAGTGCTAAGAACTGGCCAACATCACAGCTTGACCAATGGTGAAGTTATCTGAAGACTTGTGGCACTCAGGACAGGTCCCAATAGACTGGAAAGAGGTCAATGAGGTACCTATCTTTAAGAAAGGGAGAAGGAAAGACCCAGGAAACTACAGGTCAATGAATTTGACCTCAATACCTAGTAAAATCCTAGTGAAAATTATCAAAGAATCCATCTCACACAGGCTAACTGAAGGCAATATTCTGAATGACAGCCAACACGGCTTTGTTATGGGCAGATCATGCATGACCAACCTCATTTCCTTCTATGATCAGGTAACTTGCCACCTGGATAGGGGAAATGAGATTGATGTCATATACTTGGACTTCCATACAGCCTTTGACCTCGTCTCCCACCAAGTCCTCATGGTCAAATTGGGAAAATGTGGCCTTGACTAACTCACGGTCTGGTGGCTAAGTAACTGGTTCCATGGTAAGACCCAAAGGGTACTGATTGATGGAACTGAATCATCTCGGGAGCCAGGAGCAGGGAGGAGAGGAGGGATCCAGGCACATGTGTGTCCCGCACGCACGTGTGCCCCCTTACCTGACCCGAAGCAGAGGCAGACACAGCAGCAGCGGAGTCAGCAGTGGGGGCAGCAGGTGATCTCCCTAAGGTAAATGGGCAGAGGAACCGGACGCAGTTGAGCCGGATCCAGAAGGGAAGGCACACCCCCGAACCGTGCCGCCGCAAACAGAATGCGCAAACAGGCACACTGTAAAAGCATGCCGGCATTTGCATCGGCATTTGTGCCAGCAGGTAGGGCCAGGAGGGAAACTCCTGCTAGGGCAGGGCGAAGCACCGCACTAAACCATAAACAAGCAGCAACTCCTACGATGGCATCAACACAGAGTGCTGCCAGGGCCCCTGCCCGGGGGGCGCAGCCTACCCAGGGCTTGTCTGAGGCCTCCACCCAGACAAAGCCCATGGGAGGGCTGGCATCCCCCCGCCCCCTGGCCTGCAGGAGTTGGGAACCCCCACACCTATCCTGTGGGTGCCCACGTTAGGGCCCTCGAGGCACAGATGAGGGAGCTCCCAGAGGAGGTTACCAGGCTGAGGGGAATCAGGGAGGTGGAGGATGAAACTGGTAGCTATTTCCTCTCCCTGCAGGGCCACACACCCAAGGAAGAAGCACCTTGGGAAGTGCCCTCCACTGCAGAGTGGCAGATGGTTACCTCCAAAACCAGGGCTGCTAGTAACACAGCAATACCAGTTCCTCCACTCCGGCTGGAGAACAGGTATGAGGCCCTGGCAATTCTGGAGAAGGAAGGAGAGGAGGCAACTCCACACTCTCCATGATCTGAGCAGGCCAAAGGAGCCAAGCAGTCCCGGAGGAAAACACGTCGAGTGATTGTCATAGGCGACTCCGTCCTGAGAGGTACAGAGGACCCCATCTGTCGCCAGAACCCCTCGACACGCAAGGTCTACTGCCTACCTGGAGAAAAGTTTCAGGACGTGAAAGGGATGATCCCAGCCGTGATCTAGCCCACCAATTACTACCCCATGGTCCTAATCCACGTGGGTACTAATGATGTGGCCAGGATAAGCCCTGATCACCTGATGGCGGACTACCACGCTCTGGGGGGCGTGCTGAAGGAGATAGATGCACAGGTGGTTTTCTCTTCTGTCCTACCAGTGAGCGGACATGGAAGACGGCATGCGACATGCATAGCAGAGACCAACTGGCAGCTTCGGGAATGGTGTCTCGAGGCGGGCTTTGGTTTCCTCGACAACGACCCGCACATCACGACAAGAGACCTGCTCAGATGGGATGGGCTCCACCTTTCTGCTAAAGGTAAGCGTGTGTTTTCTTCTAGGTTGGTGAATCTCCTCCAGTGAGCTTTAAACTAGGCTTGTTGGGGAAAGGGGCAGATGAGGGTGCAGGAAGCCTTGGACTGCTAAACCAAGCAACATCCACAGGTACAGCCCAGCCTAGACTGACAAGCGGAACATGTACGCAGGTAAGCAACCGAGGCCAGGATAATGCTGAAAGTAGGGGGCCAGTGCATACATCCTCAGGAGGCCTCAAATGCCTCTACACAAACGCTCGTAGTATGTGAAACAAGCAAGAGGAACTTACCCTCCTGCTAGCTGACACCAACCCGGACATAGTGGGACTCACTGAAACGTGGTGGGACCCAAAGCACGACTGGGCGGTGAATATCAAGGGCTACAGGCTATACAGGAGGGACAGGACAGGGAGGAAAGGTGGGGGCGTGGCGCTCTACATTAAGGAGGAATACACACCCTCGTCAATTAGCAAGGAATCAGAGGAGGGGCACATGGAAGTGCTCTGGGTTAAAATACAAGGCAGTCACGGGGAAAGAGACTTAACGGTGGGGGTCTACTACAGACCACGCAACCAAGGGGAAGAGCTAGACCAGGAATTCTTAAGTCAGCCCACGGAGGTAGTTAGGTCAAAGGACGTGGTCATCATGGGCGACCTGAACTTTCCAGACGTCTGCTGGGAAGAGCAGTCAACCAGGTCTGACCGCTTATGTAGGTTCCTAGCCAAAATGCAGGACCTCCAGCTAACCCAGGAGGTGCACAGCCCCACCAGGGGAGATGCCTTGTTGGACCTGGTGCTGGCCACCAGCAATGACCTGGTGAGGGGGCTGCGGATGCTCGACCACCTGGGCGACAGCGATCATCACCTGCTGGAATTCACCATCCAGCACAAGGTGGCAAAGGCATGCAGTAAGGCAGCAGCCCTAGATTTCAGGAGGGCAGACTTCAATGAGCTAAGGAGAATAGTTGGGGAAGCACTGAGGTCCCAGAGGGGGGGAGCCAGGTGTCCAAGAAGAGTGGTTACTCCTTAAGGAGACGACCCTCCAAGCCCAAAGGGAGGTAATCCCAACACAGATCAAGGGGGGCAGGAGGGCGCAAAAGCCCCCATGGCTCACCAAAAGTATCCGGGAATGTCTCCTAGCTAAAAGGGAGGCGTACACCCAATGAAAGGGAGGAGCCAATCACCAGGGAGGATTATACTATGGTTGCTCAGGGATGCAGGGGGCAGTCAGGAAGGCCAAGGCGGAGATGGAACTGGGACTAGCTTCAGATCAAGGACAACAAGAAGCCTTTTTTAAATACACAGAGGGCAAAAAGAAGGTTCCGGGTAACGTGGGGCCTCTACAGGTCACGCTAGGAAATTTGGTCGTCACACCACACGACAAAGCTAACATATTTAACGATTTCTTTGCCTCCATTTTCCTGAGCAAGGACCGAAACAGCCACCCCCACTCTGGGCCCCCCCTCAGACCCCAGGGGAGGCACACCTAGGCCAAGGGTTAGTGAGGAACTAGTTAGGGAACTTCTGGAAGGACTGGATGTATTCAAATCAACTGGTCCGGACGATCCCCTAGAGTACTGAGGGAATTAGCTGAGGTCATTGTGGGACCCCTGGCATGGCTGTACGAGCACTCGTGGTGCTCTGGTGTGGTGCCAGAGGACTGGAAGAGGGCCAGTGTGGTTCCCCTCTTCAGAAAGCGGAGCAAGGAGGACCCAGGAAAGTATAGGCCAGTTAGTCTTACCTCAATCCTGGGCAAGCTTTTTGAGAGAATTATTCTGGCACATGTCCACAAGGGGCCAGCAGGGGAGATTATGCTTAGGGGCAACCAATACGGGTTCATTAGAGCCAGGTCCTGTCAGACCAACCTGGCAGCCTTCTATGACCAAGTCACCAAATCCTTAGATGCAGGGGTAGCAGTGGACATAATCTTCCTAGACTTTCAGAAGACCTTCAACACTGTCTCTCATCCTGTTCTCATGAAAAAACTGGGGGACTGTGGTGTCGACACCTACGCAGTCAAACGGGTTGCCAACTGGCTGGAGGGCCGAACCCAGAAAGTGGTGGTGGATGGGGCATTTTCGACCTGGAGGGATGTGGGCAGTGGGGTTCCGCAGGGCTTGGTCCTCGGGCCCACACTGTTCAACATCTTCATCAGTGACTTGGACAAGGGGGTAAAAAGCACCCTGTTCAAATTTGCTGATGACAGTAAGATGTGGGGGGGATGCAGGTATGCTAGAAGGTAGGAATAGGCTGCAATCAGACCTAGACAGGTTACAGGGGTGGGCGGACAAGAACAGGATGGGATTCAACACTGACAAGTACAAGGTGCTGCACCTGGGGACAAAGAACCAGCACCATACCTACAGACTGGGGAACTCCCTTCTCATCAGTGCAGAGGCAGAAAAGGATCTCGGAGTCATCATTGATGCCAAGATGACCATGGGCTGGCAGTGTGGGGATGCAGTTAGGAAAGACAACCAGACCTTGTCATGCATCCACAGATGCATCTCGAGCAGGTCCAAAGAGGTGATCCTCCCCCTCTACGCGGCACTGGTCAGGCCGCAGTTGAAGTACTGAATCCAGTTCTGGGCGCCGCACTTCAGGAGGGATGTAGACAACGTGAAGAGGGTCCAGAGGAGGACCACTTGCATGATCAGGGGGCAGCAGGGCAGGCCTTACAAGGAGAGGCTATGGGACCTGAACCTGTTCAGCCTCCACAAGAGAAGGCTGAGGGGGGATCTTGTGGCCTGTTACAAACTAGTCAGAGGGGACCAGCAGGCATTGGGGGAGTCCCTGTTCCCCCCAAGCACTACCAGGAGTGACTAGAAATAATGGTCACAAGCTGGCAGAGGTTAGATTTAAGCTAGATATCAGGAGGCACTACTTCACGGTCAGGGCGGCTAGGATCTGGAACCAACTTCCAAGAGAAGTGGTGCTGACTCCTATCCTGGGGGTCTTTAAGAGAAGGCTGGATGTACACCTTGCTGGTGTCATCTGACCCCAATACTCTTTCCTGCCATGGCAGGGGGTTGGACTCTATGATCTGCTCAGGTCCCTTCCGACCCTACAAACTATGAAACTATCATGGCAGAAGGTGACTAGTGGCATTGCTAGGGGTTCAGTACTCAGACCAGTGCTCTTCAACATGTTCATCAATGATTCAGATTCGGGAATTATAAGCGACCTGGCAAGGTTCGCTGACGACAAACTATGGGGGAGTGTGGTCACAATCGAAGACAGACAGGCAATGCAGGCCAACCTGGACAGGCTTGTGAAGTGAGCAGACCTCAACCTGATGTTATTTAATACAGAGAAATGTAAAGTGCTCTATCTACAAACACACTTACAGGTTTGGCAGAGGGATGCATGCATCCACCATGGCACCTTGAGCAAGACAAAGGATGTCATCTTCCCACTCTACTTGGCCTTGGTGAGACTGCAATGGGAGTAATGCACCCAGTTCTGGGCACCTCCCTTCAAGGATGTGGAGAAGCTTAAGAGAGTCCAAAGGAGGGCCACATGCATGATTAGAGGCCTGGAGACCACGATATACGAGGAAAGACTGAAGGACTTGGCACTTTTCAGCCTGGAAAAGAGAAGACTCAAGCAGGACAGCCTATAAGTATATCAGGGGTGTAACATCAGGGTTTAGGGGAGCATCTATTTACCAAGGGTCCCCAGGAAAGGACAATAAAATAATGGACACAAACTGATTGTAGAATACTTCAGGCTAGAAAAGGAAAAATTTCTATACAAGTCAAGTGACAAGGGTTTGGAACATGTCCCCCCCGCCACCCCCCAAGGTGCAGATGACACCTTCTTTGCAGCTAAGGGGAAGAGTAGATGCACTGAAGTACAGGGCTGGGATTCAGAGCAACTTAGACCAATTGGAGGATTTGATCAAAAGAAAATCTCAAGGTTCAATAAGGACAAAAGCAAAGTCCTGCACTTAGAATGGAATAATTCCATACACCAGTACAGGCTGGGGAACAACTGGCTAAGTAGCAGCTCTGCAAAAAGGACCTGGGGGTTACACCAGACGATAAGCTAAATGTGAGCCAACATTTGTGAAGGTTAACAGCATACTGGACTGCATTAGTAGAAGTGTCACCAGCAGATCGAGGGAAATAATTATTTCCTTATATTCAGCACTGGTGACCCACATCTGGAGTCCTTTGTCCAGTTTTGGGCCCAACACTACAGAAAGGTTGTGGAGAAATTGGAGAGAGTCCAGCAGAGGGCAACAAAAATGGTTAGGAGGTTGAGAAATGTGACTTCTGAGGAGAGGCTGAGGAAACTCGGCTTATTTAGTCTGGAGAAGAAAAGACTAAAGGAGGATTTAATAACAGCCTTCAGCTACCTGAAGAGTAATTAGAAAGAGGGTGGAAGCGGACTGTTCTCAATGGAGACCATTGCTCTGCCACAAGTTGCAGCAAGAGAAGTTTTTTGGTTAGATATAAGGGGAAAAATTCTCTCACTACAGTGTAGTAAAGCACTGGAAAAGGCTACTCAGAGAGGTTGTGGACTCTCCATCCTTGGAGTTTTTGAAGACCTGGCTAGACAGAGGCCTGGGGATAGTCCCACTTTAAGCAGGGGGTTGGACTAGATCTCCTCAGGTCCTTTCCAACCCCAATTTTCTATGATTCTATGCAAGTCAGTTCAAACCTGGAAATAGTTGAAAAAGTTAGTACTCACTTACAACATTAGGAAATTAGGCATGTCAAACTAAAAACTATTATGATTAGCACTTCCCTCAATAGATTCCTACGGTTTTACTTTATTTAGCTTTTGTTTTGCTTTGTTGTTTGTTTTTTTTAAGTACTTACCAAGATCTGTGTTTGGGCCAGCAAGTAGTTGCTTAAATTTATCTAATCGGGATGCTTCTCTTTCAGTTAGTGCAGGAGTAGTTGATATTCTATAGTCTGTCATTCTGCCCACCGGCAGTACTGTGGGATCATGGGGAAGGGACTGGGATCTCTGCACAGAAGAATTTTCACTAGCACCATCTACAGCAAAAGAAAAAGCATACTAGTTATTCTCCATTATTTTACATTCATTGAAAGTCAATTCATGTCACCAGTAACTTAATATCCACCTACAATCATATTTAAATAGAATGGAAATTTTAAAAGAAGTTTCCTCCAGTAAACTTCAAACCTCCAAGTCTTAACTGCATGTAGTTTCTTAGGCAGAGGCAAAGTTCTTACTGCATCTGTATTTCAGGACTTTGGAGTAAATCAGTTCAGAGCTGGCACTTCTTCAAAGGTCACAGTCCATTCCACATTTTGTGGGGTCATTTATTTTTAAAGCATCTTGCTACTAAAAGCTACTGACAACATTGAGACAGTGGGAGTGGGAGATATGAGGATTGAGGGTAATCTGAGAGAGAGTGATCATGAGATGACAAAATTCATTATCCATCATAAGGCAAAGAAGTCAGCCAGTAGGGCAGAGGTGCTTGACTTCAGGAAGACAGACTTCAGTGAGCTTAGGAAAATAGTGGGAGAGACTATATGCGAAAAAGGGACTTGAGGGGAAGGGAGTTCAGGAAGGGTAGTTGTTCCTTAATCAAGCAATCCTCAGAATGCAGAAGAGGTCCATTCCTGTATGCGGGAAAGATGGTAAAGGGGCCAGGAAGCCCTCTTACCTTACCAGAGGAGTCAAGGAGTGCTTGAAAAAAGAAAAAGGAGGCTTACAGAAAGCAGAAACAAGAGGTAGTCACCAAGGAAGAATACACAAATATAGCCCGTATTTGTAGGGAGAGGATAAGGAAAGTAAGGGTGGCAAACAAGATCAAATTGGCGACTGAAGTCAAGGACA
The DNA here is from genome assembly GCF_052110815.1 of Crocodylus siamensis. NCBI lineage: Eukaryota > Metazoa > Chordata > Crocodylia > Crocodylidae > Crocodylus > Crocodylus siamensis. The sequence goes on along the minus strand of NC_143398.1, from coordinate 29,676,237 downwards.
ATTAAGAAGTCCATCTTTAGGTCTATAGGGAGCAGGAGGAAGACCAAGGGAAATGTGGAGCCTTTGCAGAATGGGACAGGACAACTGATAACAGACAGGAGAAAGCTGAACTCTTTAATTAATACTTTGTGTCAGCGTTCCTGCATGCAAATGATGGTTGCCTGCCTGCTCAGATATTGGAAAAAAAAGGCGGGGGGATTGCCAGCTAATGGTCAGTATCGAACTGGTGAGGGAGCACTTAGAGCAGTCAAATGTCTTCAAGTCAGCAGGACCAGATGGACTACACTGCTACCCAACACTGCTGAGGGAATTGACTGAAGTCACTGTGGGACCATTGGCGAAGGTATTTGAAGGCTCATAGTGCTCAAGAGAGGTCCTGGAAGACTGGAAAGGGGCCAATGCGGTGCCAATCTTTAAGAAGGGGGAGGAGGATCTGGGAAACTACAAGCTGATCAGTTTGACCTTGACACTGGTTAAAATTTTGGAAAAAGTTATCAAGAAGCCCATTTGAGAGAGACTGGCAGAAGGCATGATCCTGAAGGACAGCTAACATGGTTTCATTGCAGGCAGATCATGTCTGACCAACTTCATCTTCTATGATCAAGTAATGAATGGCTGAGATGTTGGAGGCATGGTTGATGTCATTTACTTTGATTTTTAAAAGACTTTGAATATGGTTTCACAAAATGGACTTATAAAAAACAGGGGGATTGTGGGCTGCAATGGCCATAAACTGTTAGAGGAGGGTTTCAGATTGGATGCAAGGAAGAACTTCTTTACAGTAAGGGTGACCAGAATCTGGAACAGACTTCCAAGGCTGGGGTACTGCATCACCTCCTTGGGAAGTCTTCAAATGATCCCAGCAAGATGTCTGTCCAGTCTCCTCTTTGATCTCAGCAGTATTCCTGCCCAGAGCAAAGGGGTTGGACTTGATCTTTCGAGGTCCCTTCCAGCCCTTAATTTCTATGATTCTATAATTCTACAAGCGTAGAATGTGTAGCACAAAGTTAATTCAAACATTATTATGTAAGAAACGGAGACTCAAGGAAAGAAGGCTGCATTGCCTCACTATACAAATATCCCCCCTCTCCCTAACACCAACCATCACCTTCATTTTCTCTAGTTAAATCAGGCAGGTTTCTAAATATTATGATCAACAGAAAGTAAAAACCAAAGCACTGGAAACAAAAGTGTGAGCTTATTTTTACTGTTTACAACCCTCTCTCAAATACAGTATCTAAGCACCTAATGTATACAAACTTTTTTCTCATAACACTTTTGTGAAAAAGGAAATAGTTACCCCCTTTCTTCAAGAAAGATAACTAAAAGACTTAAAAAGTATGTATGTGCTTTGAACTCCTAACCAAAAGTACAGTGCTAGAAAAAGGGAGGATTATTGGAAACAGGAGGCAGAGGAAACCAGGCTTTTACCTTCCTCTTGATGATACCCAAGGCGTTCTACAAGTACAGGAGTTTTAAAACAGGTTATATCTGCATGTTAAGGAAAAATATGACCAAAGGTAGAACAAGCATTTTAAAAACCAGATCCCAGTTAGCCACTTGGTTCGGTTACTACAATAAAGGTTCCCATTTCCCCCTTAAAGAGCAATTATGTGGTTTAAAACATTGAAGAAACATAGAAGAAATCTTCTATTATCCTTCCTCTCCCCTGTTTTTGACATGCTGTGGCAGGCCAGTAAGGGGTGCTCCTGCATTGAGCCACCCACCTCCCTGCGCTCGACCACCTTCCAGCCTCTGAGTGCCTCCCTAGAGGTGCCTCACGTCTGGCTGTCCCCCTCCCTGGAGCACACTCACTAGCCTAGGGGTAACGTAAGATGCCACCACCCCGAGAAGGGACTGTCTCAACCCTGTATCCTCGGGGAAACACAGGCCTAATAGTCCTACAGGTACTCAACCCAGTCCAGGCACTTGGGGCACTTCCCCAAGTCGGGGGTCAAAAAGGAAAGTCTCCCTTAGTCTGCAAACCTAAGGGGTCTCTTAGGCATAATTTAGACCCACCCCTCAATAAGTCTCCTACACCAGTCACAAAGGAGAACTTTATTGATAACAGGGGTAGGGTGAAAATAGGGTACAAGATAGAGCAATATCACAGAAATCTCATTGAGCAAAACAGTCTGGCTGAGGTAGCCTTTTGATCACATCTGAGTTACTGCCAGCTATATATCTAACCAGATTTTGAGTAACTTACTCACAAGCATCATCCAGAGGCTGTTGGAGATTCCCTCTGAAGGCAGGCCATTCCTCACTCATGAGTTATGGGGAAGAGAGCCAGTTTCAGATGGTAAAGCTCCTCTCTAAGTCTGAGTCCCCCGCATGGCTGCTGCCCCCTCCTCCTGGGCAGTCTTAACTTATATAGTCCCCTGTGACCTCATTCACCTGGTCCAATGGAGTCCAGCACCTGTTGGCTTCGGCCAACCAATTTGAAATACATCACTAGTTGCCAGGCAGACTCTAGACCACCAAGTAGAAGCCCCTCACCCAAGTACCTGATACCAGTCAGTAGGCAGAGGGAGCAAGTTTCCCTTCTCCCTCAGGAATGTAGCCAGCTCAGGTTACCTACGGAGCTAGGGTAAAGGTGCGTCTCCTCTGCTGGGCCCATCCTAATCAAATTGTCACAGCATAGAGATTTGGGGGAGAAACAAAGGTGGCTTCCTGTCACACATGCGACATGACACTATAACAAAATCAGCATTCATCATCATTTTATTACAGTACTAAATATTAAAATTAATGTCACGTTTATCTTTTTAATCTCAAAAGGGAAGGTTACAGATGGCTCATTACAACCTACAGCCAGTATCCTTCTCATATCTTAACATACCTGCAGAGCACGATGCATGACTTTCACTGACTGACTTGACCAGCCTGCTGTCACCATGGGCAACTGAAGAAAGTTCGGAAGTTTGCACTAATTTTTCTTCCTGTATCTGTTCCTCCTGAAGTTTATGCTGCTCTTGTAACTTACTGTGATTCTGAATTACTTTGTGAGCTGTTTCCATGACCACATCAGTATTTAAATTTTCAGCTGCCATTGCTAAAAGTTCATCGTCATCATCCCCAACATCCCAAGCATCACTTGTATTACTTTCAAATTCTTGGAAGGTACTGACTTTCTTCAGTTTCACTGGAGTTGTTGGTGCCTTGGATCCTGGTTTTATCAAGCTGTTAAAAAACACACACACATTTTGATTCAGTTTGTTTCCCTGCATAAAGAGTATTAAAGAAGAAAATTGGAATAAAGGGGAGGGGAGGGCACCTATCTACTCCTTATAAATCGAAAAATCTCTCCTCCAAAATAAAATAAAATAAAATAAAATCAGAAGACTGACTTTGGCTAATTTAAAAGAATTAACATTGAGCCTCACAGGACAGCAAGGAATACAAGTCAAAACCTGGTTGATAAAGAGAGACTGTGTTTCCCCACTTTTAGAGTACATTATAAGTTATGCAGGATACATGAAGAGCCCCCTTAATTTGTAAAGCCATAAACGCTCATTTATTCTTCTGCCAACATTTAGTAAAAGACAGTTTAACTTAGATCATTGTTTTCCCTCTTTGGCATGTTTCCCCTTTATATTTGTAGAGAGTAGTCACATCCTCTCTCAGCTTTTGTTTTGCTAGCTCAAACAAGCCAAGCTTTCCATTTTTCACTCTTAAGCTAGGTTCTCCATTCCCTTGATCATCTTAGGCTGCCACTACAGGTTCTCTCTAAAACACTTTAAAATTTGTGGAATGTTACGTAAAGTCATAAAGTTGGAACAGTTTCAGAACTGTCATAGTTAAGGATCTACTCAATTTGTGATTGTGTAGAAACTGCAAAGTAAGACGTCTGTAAAATGAGCAAAAAAATTACTAAAAATAAAATGTTTTAGTAAAATGCTGGCTCCTCAGTGGGCGTCAACTGTACTAAAGGCCACCGCACCCCAGCCCTTGCAGCCAGCTAGAGGGGAAGATGGATCCATCAGCATGAAGCGGAACAGCCAAGACAGCGGACACCCCCACCTCTCGCCGCTAACTGGCTAAGAGGGCTGGCCGTCATGCAGCCCTGCCCCTCTCCTCCAACAGGCAGCAAGGGGCAGGGGCCATGTGAAGGACAACCCTTTTAGCCAATCAGTGGCAAGAGGCAAGGCCACCAGGGCCCCTCCACCAGAGATGCCAAGAGCCCCACCACAATAATCCTGCAAAAATGGTGGCCAGCCTCATGATCAGCCCATGAAATTGGTTGCCTGCCGCCTCAATTTCAGTAGGTCCCTACTCATAGGTTAAGACTTAGTGCAGGTCTGACATGGCATAATGGTGGCCTGCCACTAGGGGGCCTGGGAAGCAGGGTGCGGACAGGAGCCAGGACTGTATCCCTCCTCTGCAGGTGGCATGTAGCTCAGAGGCAGAGAAACCACCATGTGACTTCCTTCTGCTGCAGCCACCAGGTGACAGCCAGAGTGGTTAGGGCTGGAAAAGTCTTGGGGGACAAAAGAAAATTTCAAAGTGAAGGGATAGGGAAGAGAAATAAAGAAAAAGGACTAAAAAGAGAAAATGGTAGGGGGGGAGGGCAGAGAGGTGGAAGAGATTGGTGTTAGTACTAACACCAGGACAATGGCAAGACTCAGCAGGCTCACTGTATGTCACACCAGGGCAGGAGTCGAGTTAGCACTCACCTGGCAGCAGACTGGCTTGCTGCTGCTGGGGCCCTTCTGGCTGCTGCTGCTCGGAGCCCATGCCAGGGTTACCCTGTGGCTCCTCCCCAACGCCACTGCCCTGAACCACCTCCAAGCCACTCCAGGCCCACAGCATAGCAGTAGCAGCAGGAAGGGGCTGCAGGGTAGCCCCAGCGTAGGCTCTGGATGGCTGCAAGCCAGAAGAGCCATGGCAGCAGTCAACACACCTGCTATCAGGTCCTGCTTTTGCCCAGCACTGGCCACTGCCACTCATGCTGGGCAGGGCTGCCTCTGTCTCTCCCTTTTCCCCCTCCTTCCCCTCAACCATCACATACCTACAGGACATCCCCGCAGTTTACACCAACTTTAGGCCAACACGTCAGAAGCAGTGCCAGGTGGGCACCAGGATCAGTTGTAGATGCAGCCAGCAGGTTCCCAACAAGGACTGGGCCATCTGATCAAGGCCCTCCTCAGGGTAGGGCAGGCTGGAGGCTGAACCTGCTAAAGCTGCTGTCCATGAGGGCTCATCCCACCCCACACAGGGAGGTTTGGTGAGCTGTTGCAGGGCAGGGTGGTGGGGGTGAAGGGAAGGAGTGCTGACCCATCCTGCAACAGCTCCCCAAAACTCCCCAAGTGGCCCACAGTCCCAAATAATAGCCCAACCCTACTTTAATGAGTAAATGCTCCCATTTTAAGTGTCTTTATGACAGTGTAAAGGTAACCAATAACAAGACCCTTAGTATTCTTCCTATGCACCTGTTCCAATTGTAATGCATCTTCCTTGAAAGAGGGCAACCAATGAGGTCTCATCAGGGCCTTGCACAGAGACAAGCCACCTCAGACCTGTACCGACATTACCTCAGGCCAGTACATACTAGAAGAACATTTGCCTTTTTCCCCAACCACTTTATATTGAACAACTATACCAACAGCAGTCAACTAACACACCCAAGTTTTTCTCCTGCTGTAATTTCCAACTGAGAACTCCCAAGTTTATAGCCAAAATTGTGTTTCTTGTCTCTGTAAGTATGACCTGATACTTGTACCAGTAATTTTCATGCCATTTCTACTACTGCACTCCTATAAGTCAAATTCTTCCTGCAAGATGTTTCAACCCTTCTCAGTATTAAGGACTCCTAACTTACCGTCACCAGCAAGTTTAATTTGCACATTATTACTTTGTGCCAATGTTATTAGCGAAAATACTAAATAAGATTAGTCCTGTGTCTCAATCCTGAAGAGCAGCCTTCTAACCCACCACTTCCCCTTTCAACATTACCCTTTAATCAGTCATTAGCCAACATGAGAATTCTGCTGCTATTTCACATCCCCACATAACAGGTGTCACCATCTTAGCAGCAATTCTGCTATAAGAGAAACTGTAGAATTGAGCATGTTACCAGAAAACAATAAAAACCCAAGCTTATAAGAAAAGGAACTTTGTGCTACCTAGTTATTGAACCAGATTCCTTCCAAAGCTAGATGGAGAAGCAAGAAAAGGAAGAGATCAAATGCAACAGGCTATAAGCACAGCTACAAAAGAACTGAAAGCTGTTAGTTTATTAGTGGTACTTTACATCAGAAATTTTATTTTGAACATTTGCCAGTGCTGCTTTATATATCTTAGCTTCTTCAAAAATATCTTGCTGTTCAGGTGTCAAATTATACTTGACAAGAGATGATAAAACCAGACTAGCACAAGACATTTTCAATGCTCTTCACAACCTGTTCCCATCCTACCTGTCATCCCTCATTCACGATTGAAATTCTGATTCCTGCCTGATTGGCCCATGATGCCATCCTCAATCTCCCACTTGCTAAATCTTCTAACAAGCACATCTGTGTTTTCTCCCATGCTGCTCTTCATGTTTGGGCAAAACTCCCCTCACAAAGCTACTTTATTATCACCGTCCAAATCTCTTTGCCATAATCCTTACCACAAATGTTCACCATGGTTACACAGGCAGTGTGCTGAGACCAGTATCTATCATACTAATCAACAGTGTCTTGCTATTTCCTTCTACTTCCCCATCGGTTATTTTTGGTTCTGAACACACTAGGACCTGAATGATTCATATCTAGGTGGTTCATAGCCCACTTGATTTGCAATGGGTTGCTGAATTAAAGACAAGGCACTCAGCTGTTTGCTGAACCTTCTACTTCAAAGGGCACAGCTTCTCCCTCAGCTAGAGACCAGCCACAGGGCATATCAATTAAGCAATGGGTCCAATTTTCATGTGAAAAACCCTAGTAACAAAATGGGGTTGGAAGAATCAACTTCAGAATCAATCTGCAGGTTACAGGAATTAAAAAAATAGTCTTCAATGCTGTAATATCTCTCTCCCCATTTGCACACAGGTTCTCTCAATTCCCCTTGGAAAAGGGACTCTTATTTTAAAACACAAAAACAGATTGTGGTAGCCACGTTCTTCACACAAGTTCAACATTCTAAACAAAACAAACAAAAAAAAAGGGTGTGAACTGAGAGTATCATGCTCCAAGATCTTCTGTACTGATACAACAGGAGAAAAAATAAAACAAAACAAACCTTGAAAATAAAAAAAATCCAACAAAAATCAGTTAACTTTGCTAGCAGCTTTCTGCATTATTCTTATCGTGGAAAAGACCATTTCCTTCTTGCATTATTCAATCTTCCCATTTGAAACACCACACACTTTTCTATCAGTACAACGATGAAAAGGCTTAAGGAGAATATCCTTGTTCAATATGGAAATATGATTGATAATTACCATATTTATTCATACACCACACGAACATTTTCCCCAAAAAAGTTAACCTTCCAAAACCGAAACAGGCCTCAAGCAAAGAAGCTGATTTTCTTCACCAGAATAGAAGTATAGAGACACTGTGGTGTAATAGCTGCCACTTCTGTCTGGGCCAACCAGTGGCAGGGTGGAATGAATCCAGTTTTAGATTTTTCCCACCTGTCATTGAATCTACAGGAGCTTTTGGCTTAGCAGCTTTTATAAGGCTTGTCTATGAAGGATTTTCTAATGTAACACTTCTGATACCTTAAGGCTGCTCGCAGATGTTGGAAAAAACAAACAAACAAACAAACAGTTCTTTACATTAAACTCAGCACAGGCCCATGCCAAGACCAGCACATGTCCAGAAGAGGCAGTGCGTTAGTTGGAGTCAGCTCACCTGACTCCTGTCTAGATTGGGCACTTTAGTGGGGGAGGTTTTGGCACTTATCTAATACCTGATTGAACCAGCTTTAGCGAAATCTATACAGACACTGCACGGCAGAATCATTGACTCCAAGATGAACATGGGCCGGCAGTGGGGAGAGGCAGTAAGGAAGGCCAGCCGCACCTTGGCATGCATCCACAGATGCATCTCGAGCAGGTCCAAAGAGGTGATCCTCCCCCTCTACGCGGCACTGGTCAGGCCGCAGCTGGAGTACTGCATCCAGTTCTGGGCGCCGCACTTCAAGAGGGATGTCGACAGCATGGAGAGGGTCCAGAGGAGGGCCACCCGCATGATCAGGGGACAACAGGGCAAGCCCTATGAGGAGAGGCTACGGGACCTGAACCTGTTCAGCCTCCAAATGAGAAGGCTGAGGGGGGATCTAGTGGCCTGTTATAAACTAGTCAGGGGGGATCAGCAGGCATTGGGGGAGTCACTGTTCCCCCGAGCACCGCCAGGAGTGACCAGGAATAACGGTTACAAGCTGGCAGAGGGTAGGTTTAGGTTAGATATCAGGAGGCGCTACTTCACAGTCAGGGCGGCTAGGGTCTGGAACCAGCTTCCAAGAGAAGTGGTACAGGCTCCTACCCTGGGGGTGTTTAAGAGGAGGTTAGATGAACACCTTGCTGGGGTCGTTTGACCCCAGTACTCTTTCCTGCCACGGCAGGGGGTCGGACTAGATAATCTGCTCAGGTCCCTTCCGACCCTAGAAACTATGAAACCATGAAACTATGAAAGTAATGTACTGCTTCTTCCACTAAAGCAGGGGTTTTTTTCCTTGGGTTTTGTTTTGGTTTTTTTTTTTTTAAATGTCTGCAAGCAGGCTAAATGAACAAGTTGCAGAGCCAAAAAATGCATTGTTGCTGAGGACCTCTCCCTCTCCCCTATTAGCTCCCCTCTGCGCTAGTTTTTTTTCCACCTCGCATCTTTCCTCTTCCCAACACGACTGATCCTAAAACAACAATACATTTTTGCTTACATTAGGTTTCAAAACTGAACTGATAACAAGGGGCTGGAATTTCCTCCTCCACCACCCCAGCAATGTCACACACACACAATTATAGGAACTAGACTTGTAGGGACAAAAAAGAAAAAATAGATTAAAGTGTCTGTTCCCTTGTTTATAGTCACTTTTTTGCTTTGATGGCTCAACATGTTATTTCTCAGCCCCAATGTTATATTAAGTACCTATTTATGCCTGGCTTCAGTTTTCAGTCTGTCTCTGGTAAAAAGGACAGGTATTTGCCTAAAGGAACTTTTAAACTTCTTAAACTAGAGTGACACTATAAGTCTATGACATTCAGAAGCTCCATTGAAATGAGACTTCCTTAACATATGCATGTAGATAAAGATCATATGCAAACTGCTAACTTTAAATTTTCTTAACTTTTGCACCACTTACTAATTAATTATGTCTAAGTAACTACAAAAAAGAAGCAAGTGTGAAGTTTCTAGCTTCAGTGACCTGAATCATATAAATGACCTTGATTAAGCATAGTGGCCTTCACTTGACAGCCGACTTGAGTTTCTCTCAATTTGATGAATTTTGGTAATTTTGCTATTAAAAAAAAAAACAAGTATATAAGAACCAAGCCATCTACTTCTGAAGTTGAGTAGGAACTTGGAGGATCACTTCTTCTCCATAACATTAAGGCTTTTAGTTGATATTAAGTCACTAATGATCCCAGAAGTATGAGAGGCATAGGACATACTTCATTCCTTAATCTTTCACAAGGCTGCATGCAATTCTTGGAAGGGAAAGGCTATGAGGAAAGTACTAAAACAAACAGTGGTAGAAACTGTCAAACCACTTCATTTTGGAAGACAGGTCACTGACTTTGCCGCTTACAGACTCTGCTCAAGAAGATAATGCTTGATGCTGATTATAACTCTTACTCAGCATTCCAGAAAGTGTATAGATAATGTTGTGACAAGACAGTTGTTTCTTCTCTCTAAAAGGCAGCATCATGTGAAGTTCACCTTCTCTCTCTCTCCTCCTGTAACGTGTATATGGAGAACCTAAAAGTCAGAAGGCATTATGCTGCAATGCTTTATCAGTACAGAGGTAACATCTGCTCTCTCATTTGAACAGACGCGTGATGGAATCAAGCATGAATGCAAGTTACTCATTTAAAGGCTATTACTGGGTTTAAAGAAGTAAACTGGGTTTATGGTACACATATTATAGGAGAAGATATCCACATATTTGTTACAGTAAATTACTGTTAAAAGGTAAAGCAGAGTAGCCTACCTGGTTCAGGGATTATTATTATAAATAGCAAATACCAAGTATTTGTACCAAGTAATACTAAGAACTTTTCTTTCCTATTTGTCTGGCAAAAGAGATTGCAAGATTGCAAAAGATTATCAGGAATATATGAAAGAAATATTTCCATAACTGGATACGTGTTTCAAGTAGGGGTTAACCAATAAAGATTTTCTTGGCCAATACTGATAGTTAATGATTAACCACCCATATTGGCCAATACCAATCTGATAATTGATTTACAGGACTGCAGCTGGGCAGCATGGAGCTCCCTGCAGGTAAGTCTGTGGAGGGGAAGGGACGTGGGGGAGAAAAGGGGCATGGGGGGGGAAGATTGAGGCCCCCATGGTGAAGAAGGGTGTGGGACAGGGGCAGCAAATGGGACCTGGGGCTGGGGCAAGGGGCAGGACAGAGTCATGGGTGGCTTGTCCAGGCAATAAGCATCCCGGTGCTTAAAAATGGTGATGGGGGCACTTGAACATTGCATGAACTTTAGTTCAAGCTCCACAGCCATCATTTTTAAGTGCAGGAATGCTTTTAACCAAAGTAGAGCTGAGTGGGGACAAGGGCAGATGTGGGCTGCCTGCTGTGGGATTGGAGCTCTCCACCCTGCTGCCTTTACCCCCAGGGGCCCCACACCCCATTTGCCCAGCGGCAGAGAGGGGTGGGAGGGTTCAGAACTCACCACCCCAACTGCTGCCAGGCAGGCAGGGTGTGCATGGCTGGTGCAGGGCTTCTGAGGGAAAGGCAGCAGAGCAGAGAGCCGTGAGCCCACAGCAAGCAGCCCACATCCACCCTGCGCACAAATCTGAGGGGCACATGCCCCCCAATGCCTCCACCCGGGGGGTGCGCACAGTGGTGGGGAGCCACCTCCCTATGCCCCCTAGATGAATCACCCATGGCTCTGTTCGGCTCCCTGCTCCAGCCCTAGGTCCCATTCACTGCCCTGGCTGGGTAGTGACCCCATCCCAGCCTCACTCCCTCCTTCACTGTGGGGGCCGCAGCTGCCCCCCACACCTCTCCCCTTCACAGACTTACCTGCAGGGCACTGCTTTCCTTGCTGCCCAGCTGCATTCCTGGTCACATACATGCATGTGACTACACAGATGCACAGAGCATCCAGAGGCCCCAACCAGAAGGCATATCATACTTATCAGTGAACATTATCAGCTAAACCAGCCAAAAAAGGCTAACAGCCAATAATGTTAATTTCCTTTTATTGGTGCCGATCCAATAAGCAATTAATATATTGGCACACCTCTAATTTCAAGATACATTTTTTTAAAAGCAGCACTTTTGACCTGCTAAGCTTTAAAAGTTTGGACTTTGTCTGCTTGAGAGACTACAACTTTCCCTGGGCTACAGATGTGACCAGAGACATAGAACTGGAACTCCCTAGTTTGAGAGATGAGCTGGCAATGGGACGTTCTCCAGTCTCATAACTGGAACCCACTCTATACTTTGGCCAAGAAGTCTGTTACATTCAATTTTCATGGCAAAATTTGTCTATTTACTCAGGGGGCTGGAGATTGAATGGCTCATGTTAGTGTAGGGTTAGAAAAACCTTGCTTAGTGGGCAATTCATTATTTTGACACCATATACATCATCTTATATTTGTGATGGTGCCATGGCACCCTATGGGGCCTTGAGATCCTTTCAAGGGTGCCGTGGTGTACCATGTTGACTTAGCACGCTTGAATCAGGTGTACAAACCTGATACACAAGATAAACCCAAAACTTTCAAATAGGAATCCAAAGTGTTAAAAAAAAACCTGACTTGATGTCGTCTTCCCAAGTTCACAGCAGCAAAAGAATTATTTTATTACCATATTTACTCAAATGCAAGATGAGCCTCACCCTTCAGTTAATATGGGGGGAAAGACCCCCATCTTATAGCCATATACAAAGAAACTTTATGAAATAAACTGTTAAAGGAACATGTGCCTATATTGATAATGGATTATTAACCAGCCATATTGGCCCATTCCAATCCAATAGCCAATTTACAGAATATAGCCCAGCAGATTGGAAAGCAGCATCCTACTGATAAGTCTGCTGAAGGAAGGGGGGTGGGGTAGGCCCCAACAGTGAGGGAGGAAGCGAGCAGCGGCTACTCAGCCAGGACAATGAATAGGGTTGGGACAGAGCTGCTGCGTGAACCCCTGGGGAAGGCATGTGCCCTCCCTCCCTGGACTTGTGCACAGGGCAAGGGCAGACTGCCTGCTGTGGACTGAGGGTCAGAGCCTGCGCTAGCCTCTTCTGGTGGGGGGGGAGGGGGCAAGGCGGGGATTGGACCAGGCTCAGGGGCGGGCTAGGGATGAGGCAGCCTCAGTTGCATAGGGCAGGCAGCGGCAGCTCCAGGAGGGGTGGCTACGGGGGGTGTTACAGGGAGTTTTGGAAAGGCTATAGTCCCCCAAACCACCCCAAGAGCCGCCCTGCTTAGTGAACCAGAGCTCTCAAGGGAAAGGCGGCAGAGCAGAGTAACCCGAGCAAGGGTGGTGCTAGGGGGAGGCTTGGGGGGGCTATAGCCCCCCCCACACACAATTCCCTGTAGCCCTCCCATAGCCACCTTTCCCAGTACCACTGCTGCTGCTTCCTGCCCTGCACAGCTGAGTCTGCCCCATCCCCAGCCCTTCCCTGCCCGCTATGAGCTCAGCCCTAGCCCAGAAACACACCCCCCTCCTCCACGCCCAGAAAAGGCTAGTGCAGCCCCTGGCCCCAAGCCCTCAGCAGGCAGCCCGCTATAGCACCACGCACAAACCTGGGGGGGGGGGCACATGCCCCCTACATATCCCTCAGGGGTGCACACAGTGGCAGGGAGCCAGCCTTACTCTCCAGCCCTTTAATCAAGTTAGTTCACACTTTGCAGAGTAATGACACTGTTCTAATTTAAGAGTCACCACCATAACAAGGCAAGAAAAAAAATTAATTCTGTTCCAAAGTTCCTTTGTACATAATAGCACATATACTGCTTTACATACATGAACATAAAGTTGCTGTGAACATCTTAAGCATTAGCTGTAGCACAAAAAGAGAACCTATTGATGTCCTCTGGGTTATTTTCCAGATCTAAGCAGCAGAAGGGAGTAAAGTGAAAAAAAATGCATGCTGGTCACCAGACCCTTTACTCAACTATGCATTTATGTAAGATACATCTTTGAAATAAAATAAAAAATAGTTTTCTGCTGCTAGAATTATTTATATTAATTTTGTATTAAACATTGTGTGTTTTTAGATACTGTGGAAGCCTAGAGCTTTGAAAGAATGCTGTAGGAAAAGGAAATAAAAATAACCTTTGTACAGCGTATATATCCTTTATCAAAGTACTTAAAATCCTTCTCTCTGTATACTTTTCTGCACCCTAATACTAAAAAGCTTATAAAAAATACTTTATTTCTGGTTGAAAGACAAAGCATATGCAGAATCCTGAAATACTTATACTTTGAATGACAAAAAAAACAAGTTGAAGTCTATTGAATTTCTTTCCATTTCACGTAAGCCAAGCTTAAAGTTGGTACAAATATGCAGACATTTGTACAACTGTCACAAACTAAGCAAAACAAAGCATATATCACCAAATACTGCAGTCAATAAGTAATATTTTTTTTTAAACTTAAATTGTGCAAGATTCACAAATCACTTCAATTATTTTATCTGATATCTTGCCTTTGACAGTGGCACTACACATGAACATCCAACAACGAAGTTAAAAAGTCTCAGGATTTTAAACCAGCCACAAATCTCTACAGATTAAATGTGGAAGGTTTTGCTGACCCATAGCGGTTGGCTTGATTACACTGGGGTTAAGTTAAGCTTGCTTAAAACCAGGTTGTTGTTTTTTCAACTGCAATTAATAAAAAAATAATTTAATATGCAAATGTACATTTACAGGGCACTCTGCAAACAGATTAGCTTACTAGTGCTGAATATATGGGCTTCTCGCCAGATCTGACCCATGGAGCCATGTCATCCAGCCCATAGGGTTTCTCATGAATCTAGAAATTTGGCAGTGGGGGACTGGTAGCAGTGGAGGTGATGGCAGCATTAATTGCCACAGCTTGGGCCAGTGTGTTCCCCCACTCCCAAATTTCCAGACCTGTGGAATGATGCAGCCCCACTCACTAGCACACTGGGTCAATTTGGCACATGGTGTTTCTCCATGGCCAAATCACACCCTAGGACTGAACTGTGCACTGACCCCACTCATGGAATCCAGCCCACAGACTAGCTCAAGAGTTGAGCACCAGTGGATTAGTGCAATCCAGAGTTAGACAAATCATAAAAGATCAGTTGAGCACATTTGATGCAACTAACCAAGTCAACATAAGCATAGAAGCTGAAATGAAGAAGGGAAGAGCATGATGTCAGAGGTGGAAAGGGAAGATAATTTCAAATAATACTATTATTAATCAACTAGGAAGAAGAATCAGAAGAAACAAGTAGAGAGAGGCTAAAAAAGATATAAGTTGTTTAGGGGGTGACTTCACCTGAAAGCTCGCGAAGAACTTTTTTCCAACTGTGCAGTTGGTCTAATAAAAGATATCACATCTACCCAAAGAACCTTGCCTGCTACAAGTTGTTTAGGACATTTTAATTTTATGTTAACTTACGTTCCATGCAATAGTGGATCAAAAGGTGGATGCTGAGCTCCATACACATGTTGGATGCTAAAAAGAGAAGAAAAAAAAAATCATCATAAAACTGATACATTTCTAAAAATATACAAATACAAGTTATTCTTGAGAAGCTGCTCACTAGTAAAGGGAAGTCAAAAAATATGACAACTGTTTACATTTCAAACTAGAACTCTTGTTCCAAATGAAAGCTGTTACCCGATGTACACCCAACTTAAACAATTAACAAAAGCTGTAACATACTACAAGGTAATTTCATGGAAATAAAAGCTGTTTAGATAGGAATCTTGTATTAGCTTATCAAGCACACTTTTTAAAAAAAAAAATGTGTGCATGCACACAGTCAGGTGTCTCCTCGTGCATTATCGCACTTAGTTAATGTGCATTAAAATCTAGTACTCTATTCTGAAGTACTAGGAAAATGCACATTAGCCTACCTTAATGCATATTAAGCGTCACTTAAAACTGCTCTTTAGTTAATGCGCATTAGCCTATTTTAACACACATTAACTAAATAGCAAGGGTTTTTACCGATATTCTAATGCTCATTAAAATAGGTTAATGCACATTAAAGCATGCATTGTAGAAATTTATACTGCTTTAAAAAAGTCCTTCCCTTTTCTGATTCAACACTTCTTGAGGGGGAAGGAGGGGAAGGAGATGAAGACACTCCAAAAAGATGCCGGTTAAAGAAATTAACCTTATTTTCCTGTATCCAAAGGTGCTATCATATTGGACTTAGTGACCTGAGGAACACTTCATGCTGGAAAGCTGATCTAAAATCTCTCCCAAACCTTCCATTGGTCCAATAAAAAGATAATCAGCCCTAATAAACACATTTGCCTCCCACACGTTTCCTGGAGCATCATAGCTACAATATAATTCCAACAAAGCCTCAGCAGTCATAGTAGATGAGGTCAGTCAGTCAGGGACAAAAGATGCAGTATATATAACATGTCATATCAGAGAACAAGAACAATGACAGTATGCAAGCAACAACACGTTGAAATAGCAGGCTTGTAAACAGAAAAAAAAATAAACACATTGCCAGGTAGGTGAAATATTAATAACTATCCTTCTCAAAATAAAGTCTGCTTTCAACTTCAAAAAGGCCTTTGACAAGGTGTCCCATACCATCCTTATAAATAAATTGAGGGGATTTGCCTTGGGTGATTACACAGTAGACTGAGTAGCAAATTGGCTCAAGGGTTCACTCAGAGGGTGGTAGTGGACAGATGGGTATCAACCTGAAAAGATGTGGGCAGTGGAGTCCCTCAGAGCTCAGTTCTGGGGCCAGTGCTGTTCAACATCATCATCAGTGATCTGGTTGAGGGGTTGGGAAGCACCCTGTCCAAATTCACGGACGACACAAAATTATGCGGTACAGCTAACACCCTGGAGAGGAGGAACCAGATCCAGGCTGACCTAGACAGGCTGGGGAAGTGAGCAGAGAACAATAGAATGCAATTCAATAAGGACAAGTGCACGGTGCCGCATCTAGGGAGGAAGAACTGCCATTGTACCTACAGGCTGGGGGGCGACCTTCTCAGCTGCACTGAGGCAGAAAAAGATCTTGGAGTCGCTGTTGACTCCAGGATGAAAATGAGTCACCAATGTGATGAAGCAGTTGGCAGAGCCAATTGCACCTTGTCATGTATCTGTAGGTACTTTTCAAACAGGCCCAGGGAGGTGATTCTCCCCCTCTATGCGGCACTGGTCAGACTGCAGCTGGAGTACTGCATTGAGTTCTGGATACCACAGTTCACGCAGGATGCGGACAACCTGGAGAGGGTCCAAAGAAGAGCCACTTGCCTGATTTGAGGCCTGCAGGGAAGGCCCTACAAGGAAAGGCTAAGGGATTGTACCCTCTTCAGTCTCTCCAAGAGAAGGCTGAGTGGGGACCTTGTGGCGGCACACAAATTCATAAGGGGAGAGCAACAAGAAGTAGGTGACGATCTGTTCACCAGGGCACACCCTGGAACGACAAGGAACAATGGCCATAACTTTCTAGAGAGAAAGGCTGGACATTAGGAGGAAGTTCTTCACGGTCAGGGTTGCCAGAATCTGCAATGGCCTCCCAAGGGAGGTGGTGCTCACCCCATCCTTGGGGGTCTTCAAGAGGAGACTAGACAGGCACCTAGCTGGGATCACATGACCCCAGGGTTGGTGACTCTTTTCTTGCCTGCCAGGGAAGGGGGTCAGACTAGATGGCCCACAGAGGTCCCTTCAGACTATGAATCTATGAAACTTTCAGCTACAGAAACATTTGCTAGAATAAGACTTCAGGGAGAGTAGGGGAAGAGAGAAGAAAATGTTGTCTATAATGGATATACTTATACAAACGTTCCCTTTAGTAAGCTCATGCCATAGATATACCACTACATGTTCCCTACTGGGTACAGAAATAGCAATATACTCATTTTAAAAAAAAGTACAGGTCTTATGGCAAAGTTCATAGCTTACAACTGATGTTTAATGACATCTGACATAGTATAAGGTCTTCCTGTTACTCAGCATCTTATACAGCACAGCTGAAGCAGACTGAAGTACAAAAATAGCTACTATTATTTCTTTCCAACAAAACCCAGCAAGTGAAAATAAAGCACGTTATTCTTACCCAAAAGCTGCAGGCACTTCAAAAGACCTACCCTCTCTCTCCTCTTCTTCAATACCTAAAATGACATCATCTGGCAATGCCTCACACCCAGCTTCCAACGATGTTGATGGTTTTTAGCTGTCTGCTTTTTTATATACAAAGTATACACACCTACATAAAAGAACACTACCTAATCAAAACCAGGTGAAGCAAATACTTCAGTGTTGCTTGGGTTTAGTGGCTGGAAGGAGAAAATGCTTCCAAGACCTACATTCATGGGGGCCTAAAGGCCCCAACTGAGCAGTCACCATTCTTGGGAAGGCAAGGCAGTGTCAGTAGTAAGAAACACCCTCAAGTACTTTCTGCTTATTAGGAAAAACTGTCCCATTCCATCACTCCAAAACAGGGGCAGGAAAAGTCCAGGCCACAGGCCTGATGAGGCCCATAGTAAACTATTTCCCAGCAACTTCTGCCCACGTCACTGTTACTAGTTTCCGTGGAGACCCCAGCAGCAGCAAGGCTGTGACAGCACAGGGCCAGCGTTTCCATGGAGACTGCCCCCAGAGGCGCTGGCAGGGCACACAGCTCGGCTGAGTAGGGAGCTGCTCCAGGGCCAGGGCTGGGATCTTGCGGCAGTGACAGTGTCGTCTGGAGCTGGAGCAAAACTGTGATCCACTGGCTGCCCTCATGCTCTGGACAAGGGCGTGCAGGCAGCGGATCACAGCACCACCGCAAGATCCCAGCCCTGGCCCCAGAGCAGCTCTCCGCACAGCCACATGCCCTGCCAGTGCTGCTAGGGTTGATCTCCCAGGAAACCCTGGCCCCAAGCTGTCATGACCCCACTGCTGTTGGAAGCCGGCTGCAGCAGGGCAGGCAGGGGCTGCTGGGAAAAGGAGTCAAGCAATGAGCCAGATCCACCAGTTTGCCCACACCTTCTCCAAAGTATGATCACTAACTTGTGCAACTGCCCCCTTCAGACTGATAAACACTGATAAATTCCCTGCTAGGCTGGTCGTGGAGGGGGACCCCTCCCTAATCAGAGCATCCTGCCAGGGTCTGGCCATGACCTCCTCAGCTCAGCACTGTCCAAGGGACAGGAAGGCTGCTCTAGTGCCCCTAAGCTTCTAGCCTGAGCCACTGCAAGCATGTGCCCGCATGTCTGGGATGTCTGTACAGTTACAAACTGATCCAGGATAGCCAGGATAAAAAGCAATGTAAAACCAACTCCAGCTTGGGCAAAGTGCAGCAGCCTGCTGTCATAGCCCAGGAGACCCAAGAACTGTAGCACACGACAACCCCTTAAACCTGGGAAGCTTTACTCTCAGCTCCAATCCGGGGTCATTTCTTCCAGGGGCAACTGTTCATTGCACATGTCTGTCCCCAGGCAGTTACCTTCAGGCTTTTGCCTCAAGGTTCTCCATATCAAGGAAACTCTAGTCCTGCATACACAGAGTCAGATAGATGAACCATCATATATGCAATCATCTTTGCACCCTCCAGCTGCTTCCAGCCTAATGTTTAAAGCCACTAGGCAAGTCAAAAACAAGCAACACCAGTCGCTGCACCTCCAACAAGTCCCTCAAAACAATTGCACATCCCTTAAAACAATGAAATTTCAGTTTATGACATCAAAATAAAGCACTCAGAGGCAAGAGAAGCTCTCTCACTTTGAATGTGACAGTGTGATATGAAGAGGAAGGACCATGAGAAAAGGTCAAAACAACTACATAGGAGGTTGTAGAAACGAACAAATATCAGCAACTCAATTTGAAGAATTTCTCTGACATCACTAGTTCCCACAGGCTGTGAAGACCAGTTGTTCAGCAGACAAAAGCTGTAATACCAAGGGGCAAGACTGTCCGCGCCCTGAGAAGAACTGCTACTTTATCAGCCAAGGGGAGGAAATCTAGCTGCCCCACTCACTGTCCCATGGTATTAATGTTTGGAGAGCGCTTCAAGACAAATACTTATTTTTATAGCAAGTTAAGGTTTTAGGCAATACAGATTTCATTCTAATTTATAAAAAATGTGTACCCAATAAGAGTATTTTTCTATTAAGTTTCTTCATTTTTTAAAGAAAAGATCATGGTTGGCAGCATTTGTGTTCCACTTATTTCACTCATGAAATCAACAACCCTTTTTCTCTGCCTTTTAACTGCTAGCTAATGATCTCCTTCACTGCCTGGCTGGCTGCCTAGATCAGTGGTCTCCAAACTTTTTTGATCACATACCCCTATCAGTAAAAAATTTTTGAGCATGCGCCCCCAAGATATGTATATTTATATAAATGTACATATAAATAGAAGTTCTAATATCTTCTTCCCGCACCCCAACAGACTGTCTTGCCCACCCCCTTGGGTACACACACCCCACTTCGGAGACCACTGGCCTAGAAAATAGTCAGGGGCACTGTCAAGGTTGGACTGAAAAAGCCTTAGACTTATTGAAGATACAAGGAGATTCCTCAAAAAGGAAACCTACAAGCCAACCTAACAGAGTAATTGTGCAGCACTTTCCCAAGCTGGGAATTTTTAGTTCCCAGGATGACAGAAACAAGCAACAAAGTTTATTTAGGGACAGATCTTCTATTTCTGAAACTGTAGTGTAGACACACCGTGAGATTTCTGTGGGATAACAAGCAATACAGTTCATGGAAAGGCTCATGGAAGTTTCCCTACAACTCTCACCCATGCAACCAATCAAGAGGCAGGTTGGGACAGGCCTTCGACAACTCTACCCAGCTTGGGTGACAAGAGTACTATGCCCTAATAACCCTCATCCTGGCATATGGGCAGCAAAGGGATGAACCAGACAATGCATACAGTATAATGGTGACAAAGTATTTTCTATTACAGCAATAACTCAGGAGACCATATTAAACATTTTGAAATCAGCAAACCCCAATAACTTGCATCCAGAAATTAGACACAAACTGGAGAACTGGAGTCTGTTACACACAGGACAGCCAAGAAAGGATCGCACAAGCCCTCCTGGTTTTATAATGTATGAATTATAATGCACAACTCCAGCTAATCTCATATCCTGTATTTACATGTCACTCTTCAGTCCAGTCCTTACACATTCTAGCACACCAAGGAGCAAGATTCACCAACCTATCCAAAACAACTTCTAGAGCCACTTCCTGCAATTTACACAGTTACTTTACAATGCTATCCTTTGTACAGAGAGTGAATTATTCCTCTCCCTCTGGCAGGTACTCTTTCCCCCTCATAACACTGAATGTCAGCTGCCACCACATTGATAGTTTGCTTAACCAGCTGGGTTCCTTCAATGTTCCCCCATCTTCTCGGTCATCTGCAAACGAACTCGACGCTGAAGGCTCAATGCTCAGACACAGCAGAGCTGTGCAAGCACGGCCGTGGTGCCATGTCATTCAGCCCAAGGGCTCCCGCAGGTCCGGAAATTTGGTGGTGGGGGAATGAATGGCTATTAACACCGCCACTGCTCCTCCGCTGCCAAGTTTCCAAGTCCCATGCGTGCGCCTGGGGTGCACGGCCGGGTGCATCCAGCCCACAGGGGGTGCCGGCAGTGCGAGGGGAACAGCTCCTGCCCTCCTGCGGCTGGGGAAGCCGGCCTCCCCACTGCTGCTGTCCGAACAAGCCCAGGCGAATCCTGCGCCGACTCGGCGGCCCGCGGCCGGGATCCGTGCCGGGACGCTCAGGGCACAAGCTCCACGGGCGCTCGAGCCCCGCACAGCGCGGGGGGCAGGAAGGCACCGACCTCCCCGCGGGCGCGGGCTGCCGGGCACCGGGGCCCCGCGCTCCGGGACGGGCTGGGGCCGAGGCCAGCGGCGCTCCGCTCACCTCCCCGGCACCTTGGTCGCGCTGCGCTTCCAGAACTGCTTGCGGCCGCCGTCGCTCGCCATGTCTGCGCCAGCTCATGCCCCTGCCGGTCGCCCGAGCCGGCCCCGCGGGGCTCACTCCATCCAGCCCCCTTCCCCTAGAGCCAGCAGAGCGCTGCCATGTTGACACCGCGCAACAAGCGCTGCCCCCATTGGCCGCCCGAAGCCGGCCTGGGCTTGACCCAATCAGAAGTAACGTTACTGTCGGGTGGGTGCGAGTCGTCCAATCAGGGCTGCCGTCGGCCCAGCGGGAGCAACAACCTCAGGGCTGCTCCCCCTCCCGCTGGGGGCAGGTTGTGGAGCCCGCGTCTGTGTAGTAATTTCGCCGCTGGGACAGGTCGCAATCAAGCCGAGGAAGAGCCCGAGTGTACCGTCATTGGAGGCAGCTAAATGATGCAACGTAGGCAAAGTCCATGGCGTTCTTGGCAGACAAGGTTCTTTGGGTGAATCTGCTATCTATTATTAGACCAACCTAATTAGTTGGGAAAAAAATTCTTAGCAAGCTTTCGGGTTTAAAAACCCTTAATCATTTAAGTTGGTCTAATAAAAGATATCAGATTCACCCAAAGAGCCTTTTCTGCTGGTGTCCTTAGACCAACATAGCTACCACCTACACCCAAGTCACTCTTGGGGAGTTTTAACTGAATTTTGGGTCTGCTGAGGGCTTGCATCCACATAAAGAAATGCTTCAGCTTTGATGCCCCAGTTCACACTGGCTCACTGGTGACTTTCATCAAGCAGTATAAAGTAAATCAGAAGACTTACTTCCATACATAGTTGCATGCTTATCTGCAAATTGTTTCAGTGTACAATAGTTTTTCAGCAAATACAATGCTTTTGAGCTTCCAATACAATATTTTCATATTTAAGACCTTGCAACACTGCTTTCTGGTGAGCTGAAGCAAAGTGGGTGCAGTGAGGGTAAAGCCTTCTCTGCCCTGCACTGCAGCTCCCCCACGCTCTGGCCCCTGGGCAGGGGGCTCCTACAGTTTCCTCCTTTGCCTCTCTTGCTGGGAGTGGCAACCCTATAACACTCCAGGGCTAGGGACAGACATTCGGAAAGCCTGAGCCTGAATTGATTCAACCTTAGCAGGTTAATCTAACCTGGCCAGGCTAAATCAGGCTGGCCAGGCTGAGCTCAGGCAGGCATGGCCAGGTCCCAAAAGGAGACTCTGATTAAGGAGGGGTTCCCCCCACTCTTGGCCAGCTCAGCAGGGAATTGATAACACAGGGTTTATCACCCCTAACTCAGTGTTTATCATCCCATTAGGAAAACAACAGAGGGACATTACCAGCTACCTTACATTTCTCCCTTTGTCCTGTGTGCCACTGCATGGACCATAGCCAGTATGTGGTCTGCTAGCTAATACACAAACACCTCTAAGCAAGGTGGGGGGAAGGGAGGAATTCCTGCTTAGTAGGGAGTGGTGAGGAAGAGGAGAAGCAGTGTGCAAATCTCTGCCAGAGCTGCAGCCAGGGAGCAGAGGGGAGGGGCCATCCCTGCTGCGGAGCAAAAAGTCCTGCCCAACCCAGAGAGCATCCCAGGATGCTGGTGGGACTTTTATTTAACATAAACCAGGAAGGAGCTGGGGACAGACGTTACACATAAACCAGTTTAAGTGATCAGAAATTGGTTTAAACCTGTAACAGAACAAATGTTCAGCGCATATAAACCAGTTTGAAAATAGCTGAAATCAGTTTGAGACAAACCTGTTCGAATGTAGTATCAGACTTAACTGATTTGGCTCAAACCAGTTTATGCAATGTCTGTACCCAGAGACTGCTGAAAGTCATGCAGGAGATAAATGATAGAGCACTCATTAAAATTAATATTAGATGTTGAATCCAATTGATACAGTAGTTCAGTGGGTTTTTAAAATGTAATAGCAATGTGCCTTTGCCTTCCTGATGTAAAGTCTGTACATTGTAATATGTAACTGATGTACACAAGCACGTGGGTGTGACAGCTGAAATTATGTCTGTGTGATAAAAGTGCTTATTAAAAGCTCTGTGAAAATTAGACCGAGTGTTTTTCTGTCATTTGTTCAGATATTAAGCTACATGTTGTTGTTAAGAGCCTAATTAAAGTCAAAGAGTAATGAGGCCTATTAAATTTTGCAAGGCCTTGTAGAAGTAGTGGTAGCCCCTCTGGCATAGTAAAAATTAACCTTACCAGAAGAATGCAAGGCTTGTACTGCTATTGGTCAGTCCTAAGAATAATTATAATGGGAGAATCGGGATGGCTGTAAGTTATCAGCATAACTCAGAAGTTATAAACTGGCTGGCATATCTGGAAATCATTCAGAAGGAAAATGCAGCTCTGTGAAAGAAACTACTAATTAGCTGCTGACCTGGATCAGTGGGCCAGTGGATCTCAAGGACTGAATACCAGGGTCCTTCCCGGTACCCCTCAGACAGCACAGATCGGGGACACCTGACTTCGCTGAGCTTTGCAGAAGAGAAACTTGTTGTACATCAGGCATCAGAGGGGACTGCCGATAAGTTGCCAACGTGAATTATTATTGTCTGTCATTGTAGCTTTATTATTTACGCGTAGTTGTGTGTTTGTTAAGTCAATAAACCTTTCTTGCCTTTCTACCCCCAATCACACTCTCAAGCCTGAACACTCCACAGGCGGCTGGGACAGTGGGCACGTTCATATTGTGTATTGCAGATAGATTAGTGTACTGGACGTTTCACGGAATAGATTCAAACAGAGACAACAACCCTACTCCCTCCAGCCCATCACCCCCACCCCCTTCATATGGGTGGATCTAGGATTTTGACTGGGGTGGGAGCGGGGTAGACAGTGAGGTGCATCACCCCATAGAACACAGCTCTCATTTCTCGCCAGTTAAGAAGGAACTAGAAGCTTCACTAACAAGTAGGGGCCTAGAGCTACAATATTCAAATTAAGATTGAAGCAAAGAAAAAAAACCTTGGAATGTGTATTCATTTGCTATATCATTAATTACGTATAAATTATATATTAAAATACGACAAAACAGGGAAAAATAACCCAAAGATGTTGTTCCATGTGGCCTAGAGTCACTATAGTTAAATGTACACCTCCTTTTCAGATTCATAAAACAAAATCAAGCCTTGAGCATCTGGCTAGTGCCTCCAGTGCTTCACTGAAAGGGATTTCCACACCTGAGCTACTGTGAGTTAATATTTCCACTCCTGACTTACTGTTTTTAGCTAGGGAATTCCTCAAAAGGAATTTACAAAACACCTTTCATAAACAGCCTGCAAACTTCACTTCATAAATTTGCTGGATACAAAAAATCATGGACTAAATATAGACATTGGATTTATGGCACATTATAGCCTGCTTGCCATTCAATAACGCCAGATAACCTCTCTGCATTTTGCCAGCTATGTTTTATCACCGGTCAACATTCCCCTCTTCTGTTTTTCCCCACACCTGCCTGTCTTACACCTATTAACTCCAATCTCCTCTGATCTTCCTTGCAACGCATTTGCATTTTTACAGACCTGCATTGTCGTTATTGGCTAAAGCTTCTATTCAACCCTACAGACTAGACAAACACCAGCAAACTCTCCCTGTGCCTAAAGAAGGGCGCTTGTGCCCCAAAGCTTGTAAAGAATAATTTTTCCAACTATTCAGTTAGTCTAATAAAAGATATCACAGTTACCCAAATAAGCATGTCTGCCTATGTTTTTAGCTAGGGTTTTAGTAGGGCTGTAAAATTGGAGCTGCATGACTAGGAGCAGCTAATGGACACTATCATTGCAAAAGTAAGGATATCTGGAGTAACGGAACCATTAAAGATGATTTAAAAGGAAAGAGAGTTGTTAACACCTGTGGAATGAAGTTTAGAACAAATCAAGCAAATTATAATGATCCATTAAGTCAACTGATGCTCTCTAAATAGACGTGCTGCTGCCACTGCCAGGCAGTGGGCTTGAGACTTTGAATGAACCAGGAATTAAAGGGAGGTGCAACTGCATCAGTGCACCTTTTCTCCCTACCCCCCAGATCTGCCCCTGCCCCTTCACCTTAAATAATCCATCTTAGGAAAGCAGAAAAGAGTGGAAATGACAAAAAGTGTAGTTAAGGCAGTAGTGTTGATGTGGGATCTTTGTTTTTAATTTCCAGCCATGTTTCTCAGGCGGATCATATTATTCTAGACAGTATAGTAACTGTTTTTAATGGCTTGTCTTGATAAGCAATATAAAGCGTGTTCCAAAGCTCCATTAATGTTTTTGTAATAATGGTAAAAGATCCGGGGCCATATTTTGAAAAGGTCTGCACTCTGCACTCTGCTTACACTGTGTAAAATGAAGAAGGTGCAAAGTCTGGTGCAAGATCAAGTAATGTGTTTGTATTATTGAGTGATCTGGATCCACAAGTATCTTGCTTATCTTCCAGCAAACATAATGGGTTCACGTTGTGTATTGCTTGGAGTCTTCTTCCTACTGGCAGGAATATTTTTTTACTTCACATTCTGTTGCCAGATTAAAACCATTTAATACTAGAATATCTCTGGGCAAGTGGAGTCCCCTGTGGTTTAGCAGTAAAATCCTTATCTGCCACACAGGAGACCTTGGATTTGTTCCCAAATGCTTATACAACTACAGCTATGGAGGCACCAAATGTGTGGACTCTGTATGGCCTTTGGATTCTGTCTCAGTGGCTGAAAGTGGGGATGGAAGGTCTGGACAGCCTCCACTCCTCCATACTTCTGCTTAGGCATATGTGTCAAAAGTCTGGGTGACCTCGCATGCATACACCATGATCTGGAAGAATCAACGGTTGCCAAAACCAATCTCTGAGCAACAAGACTTCTTAGTTAATTAAAATATAGCGCATCATTGGCCCCATAGTGCTGTTTCATGTTCTATGACCCAATATTTGTATTGGCTTGCACGACACTGTGGTATTTAAAATAAAAGCTAGAAGTGAGGAAGAAATCTCCATCCAGTTCTTTTTTTGAATATCCTCAGTCATGTTTCCATTTATCAAATTCCTGGCAACTGCTTCATTATAAAACCTTGGCAAGTGAAAAGAAGATTATAAGTGTTTTTTTTCTTGAAGTAATGAAGTTATTTATTCCATATAAAACTAACCTGCAACGTGAGGGTATTCTGAGCTGTGAGACTGCAGCTTGGTCCCCTCCTATCTTAGCGTGTGGATACAGGTACATTTGGAAACCCTTCTGTAGCAGGGCAGTAAGGTGCCTGCTACTGAAAACAGTAGTATGAGCTCAGCTGCTGGTTGCTAGGGATGACCAGGAGGAGCTAAGGGCCGACACCTGGTGGGTCAGCTGACTGGAGGGGGCAGGGCTGACCACCATAAAACAGAGACAGAAGGCTGTGGGTGCTCTCTCTCTCTCCCTCCCTCCCTCTCTCTCTCTCTCCTCTGACCAGCAGCTGGATCGAAGGGGCACAGTTAGACTGAGGAAAAGAGCTTGTCCCTGAAAGGGAAAAAAGGGAGAAAGGCCTGGAGGTATACGTCACTAGTTACAGGTGCGATATGGTATGGATTAGAGAACACCGGTCAGAGAAAACGCTTTAGCCAGGAGGCTTATGTTTGAGTTACAGCCGATTGGCTTGTGTTATTATGTTGGTTGTTTGTGTTTACTGTTCACCAGAGGACCGGGTGAGGCTGTAGGGGTTGGAGGAGGCCTCATAGGGGCTCCACAGTGGTGTGGGGGTTCCTGGCGCCGGAGAGGGTGCAGAGTTTTGGGGGCCAGGCATGGCTACAGCCACCTGAGCCTCGACTGTGAGAAGCCCCAGTGGGGTGCAAGACCCGAGGAGGGAGTCTGGGGGCCAGGCACAGCTACAGCCACCTGAGCCTCGATTGTGGGAAGCCCCAGTGGGGCGTAAGACTCGAGAAGGGGGTCTGGGGGCCAGGCACGGCTACAGCCACCCAAGCCTCGATTGAGGGATTGTGAGAAGCCCCAGTGCAGGCAAGGATCGCGAGGCTAGGCCCCAGTGTGGGCGTGGACGCAGAGAAGGGCCCCGGCGTGGGCCACACGTATAAGACAAGCCCGGAGGGCGTCTGCGAGGGCGCGGGCAACAGTAATTGACTAGACAATGTCCGGTACATCTGCGAGGCTTGGGGCATGGTACCAGGGGTGGTAGGAGCCACGCGTAGCCCCTCATGGCTGGAGTGCACCGGGGCAACTAGACAGAGCATTGGCCAAGATACATCAGGGCACCGTGTCAAAGTAGATAGAAAAGGCAGCCTCCCCTAAACGCTTAAGACATCAAAGACATGGCAGGCGAAATGGTGAGGGTGTGTTGACACCAACTTGACACGGTAGGGGGCGCTAGGGGAGTTCACCGCACCCCTAGGTCCCATCCTGTCACACCTTCAAAAGCAGAACATTTCAAAAGGGCAGCAGCAGTTACATTCTGTTACATGTGAACAAACCCTGTAGTACATGGGATCAGGCAATTGCTTCACTACAATTTGAATAACAGGTCCCAGAAATTGCTTTTTTCGACTCACAACATGAACACCAGATATCACAGTGTGCTATATTATAATTCTATGGTAGCAGAACTTCACCAAACAGAACATTTGCTCCCATCCTGGAACAGGCTCAATACAACTAATTTCTTGTACATGTGCAGGGCACCACTGCTATGGATATGGATCGGCACAGGAAAGAGATGTTTTGTGTCTAAAATAAACAAGACAGGGGCTAGGAAATGACTACTAAGAGGTAAAGCAAGTTGTGCAAGGTCACACAGCAGGTTAGTGGCAGAGCTGATTATAGAAACTGATCTCCTGATTTTCAGTACGGCACTGTGGGCACATCTAAACATTACCCTATGCCAGCGTAGTGATGTGCTACATTGCCCTGTGATGTGCTATGGCGATGTAGCATTCATGTGAGTCTACACGTGACCAGCAGCTATTTTGCTGTAGTGGTGCGCTCTATTTTAGTAAACCACTATGGCAAACTAGCAGCTAAAACTAACCATGCACCATGTGCACTTCCTTGTGAAAGTACTAAAGCACGATTGAGTAACAACATCACTGTAGGGTGTTGTGTAGATGTAGGGCGACATGTAGACTGCTTTCTCAGATTAAAATTACAAAAGGGGAAACAAATTTCACTTTGACCTTTTGGGACATCACACTATCACATACATCCAAATAGATTTATATAAATGATAAGGATATAATTATCCAAACTAATTTTTTCCTACCACCTCTGAGTTTCCTTTGGCTATTAATCTTTCAAGAACTGACAAGGCCCAACTACATTTTCTTAGGACAGAGTTTTCAGACAGAAGGCCCACAGACCAGATCCAACCTGCACGGCCTCCTTATCTAGCCAACTGGGCTACCAGAAGTTGATTGGTGGGGTCTGCAGCAGAATGTGGGACTCTCTGGCCCCACTGGTCATGGCCATTGGTGGAGAGCTTGACTTGCTGCCACAGCTGCCCCCCAGGTCCCCAGAAGTGCTGCCCCCTCCCACCCACACACACACAACCCTGGGCTGCTGCTGGACTCCTTCCACCACTACTGGACCCCTGCCTCTGGATCCCTCGCCAAGTCCAGACCCAGTGCTGCCACTGCTTGATCCCTCTTCTTGATGGTGGCACTGCCACCACCAGACCCCTCGCTGCCTCAGTTTCTTCTACCACAGTGGCCAAGAGGGCCACATCCATGCCCTTTTCTAGATCTGGCCCATGAGAAGCTTTCCAATCTGGATCCAGCCCCAGGTGAATTTAACACCCCTGGTTTAGGGTATCTAAAAAGATCAGGGATGGCTGCAGGCCCAGTTACACAGATGCACATGCCCTGTTTATATCTGGGTGTATCTTGACCCCTACTAATTTCCTTTAAGTAGGTTTCTTCTTAAAGGTTCTGGATTTGTAAGTATTTTATAATATGTTGTGACCTTGAATATCAGAGGTTTTACACATTATACAAGCTTAATGAAATATGAACATCCTCCACTCATTGCAGCAAAAATGAAACCTGTGAGTGAGTGACAAGGTCATGAACAAATCTTTGCTGAGTTGGTAACTAGATAAATTTAAATTAGATCCATAGTTGTCAGTATCGATGAATGCCTGATGCACTACTTCTGACTGTGACAGCACAATAAAAGAAAGATAAATGAAAAATCCATTAAAAGAATGTCTGTCCATTAGAAGCAACCTAGGATTTTAAAATTGTATTTTTGTGCTGACTTACAATATGTATTTTAGCTAAAAGGAGACTTTCATTTAATTTTAGGTAAGTCTGCTCATACTCTGAAAAGTTTGATCTAAGTTCTAAACCAAAGTCCCTGAGCTTCTGTGGCTGTCCAGTGCAGGCATATGGAAGCTTGACAGCAGCTTTGGTTAAGTGAAATTGGAGAATTGTACTGAATTAAACAACACAGTCATATATCCCCTGCATTATTTAATATAGCTCAGTTCCTGAGCTAAATGCTGTCAAGTAGTTCACCTACCTGGGGAGTGTCATCTCATATGATGCCACAGTTGACAAGGAGGCAGACAACAGACTGTCAAAAGCCAGTAGTGGCTTCAGCAAACTCTTCAAGCAGGTCTGGAACAATCACAGCCTACAGGCACAGACCAAAATTAAGGTGTACTGAGCTGTTGTTATCTCCACCTTACTGTACGGTGCTGAGTCACGGGTTTTCTATCGCTGCCATGTACATCTCTTCGAGTGCTTTCATCAGCACTGCCTCTGCACCATTCTCAAGATCCTCTGGCAGGATTATGTCACCAACATAGAGGTGCTACAAAGAGCCAATACCACCAGCATTGAGGTAATTCTCCTGCAGACTCAGCTGTGGTGTGCAGGCCACGTGGCCCAGATGGATAACAACTGCCTACCAAATGCCATGTATGGGAAATGTTACAGAGGGGCCCCACACAAGCACTTCAAAAACACCCTAAAGAGGTCCTTTTCTGCCTGAGGTATTGACCACAAACTGTGGGAAACACAGGCTGCAGATCGCGATTCTTGGAGGATCCAAATCAAAAAGGCAACAGCCCTCTTTGAATGTCAGCACAGAGCCAGCATTGAGGAGAAGAGGATAAAGAGTAAAGATGCACCCTCATCTAGCAGCAATCCACCATAGACATGTAACCATAGCAGCAGTATTTGTCTCTCTGCAATTGGACTGATTAATCACCAGCAGGCCTGCAACTGGTGCCAGTAGTCACCTTCTTAATATCTTCATCTGGGAAGGACTGCCAAGAAGATTTAATATGATATTAAGATCAAAATATTTTTTATGTTGTGCCTAAAATGTTGATGTATGGCAGAATTTTGTACTGAAATAATATTAGGGCTGTGCGAAACACCATCCTTTCATTTCAATACCTGTTTCACCATTTTGAAGGGACAGTGTTTCATTTCGTCATTTCATTTCATTTCAAAGCGCTGTCCTGTTTCGTTTCATCAAAACTGTTTTGCTGTTTTGACGGTTTGACATTTTGCCCACAGGCTATAATGGGGAATCATGAAAATGCCTAAAAGTTTGTCATATCTTGCCTGATTTGAATGAACATTGCAGCAATGGTAGCCCTTTCTGAGGGCATGAACCCTACCAAGTTTCAAGGAGATAAGTGCAGATATTTCTGGGACACTGCACCTCAAACTATTCAAAACACAACTCCTGACATTTGCCAGCAGTGGCAGCCTCCTCTCCAATGTACAGATCAGCCCGCCTTCCCCCTGCAGGAGGGCTGCGGGGCTGTGCCAGACTCCTCCCATGGGGTGCAGGCCCCCAGATCTGCATGCAAGATGGGTGGAGGCTGCCACCACTGCCTGGGACCTGCAATGGGCGCAACCTGTGGTCAGCACCAGGGAAGATAGCTGCTGCTGCTGCTTGTCTCAGGTAGCAGCGGCAGCCTCCTCTCACCTAGCATGCAGATCCCAGGAGGCTGCCTCTGCCACCTGGGACCGGAACTGGGTGCAGCCCGTACCCAGTGCTGGGGAAGATTGCCACTGCTGCGGGTCCTCAGTGGCAGCAGCAGCCTCCTCTCATCCGGCGTGCAGATCCAGGGGCTCACACTCCCAGGAGAAGTCCAGCACAGCTCCGCAGCCCTCCCAGGGGTGCAAGCCCCCGGGTCTGTGTGCTAGATGAGAGGAGGCTGTCACTGCTGCCTGGGACCAGCACTGAAGCCAAGTGAGCCCAGCTTCGAAACTCAAAACGTTTTGAAACTTCCAAATTTTTCAAGTGCCCTCATTTCAGTTTGAAGCTGTTTCAAAGCCTTTTGTTTTGTTTCAGTATCACTGTTTTGAGCTTAAAACGTGTTGAAACAGTTTTGAAATGGAACACATGGAAGCTTATGTTTGGGTCCATACATGGTGAAGCTCATGTTGGGGTCCATGCATGGTGAAGCTCATGTTGGAAGCTCATGTTAGGGTCCATGCATGGTGAAATTTCATGCAGCCCTAATAAATATCTGCTGCATTGACTTGTACCAATGAGTGTTTGAAGTAATTCCGTCTTGCAAATACACTTACACAGTGCGAGAAACAGGGAATGGGGCCTCAAAGAAATCATTGCAGATTCCACTAAAGGAATTCACCAGCAACTGCTAGTTACACTCTGGTCATGAAATAACCCAGGTTTGGTGGTGCTTAGGGATTGTAACAACCAACATTTAATTACTTTAATCAGTTTATTCAACAATGTTTGCTAAGGACATATTAATTATATTCTTTCTCTTATTCTGTGTTTTGCTTGTACTTGAGGTAAACCCTTATTTGCTGCCGACAATAAGAATGGTCTAAGCAAGAATCTAAAATGGGAAATCTCTCCTGACGTCTTCTGTGAACCATGTAGCCACTGCACCATGGAAGTTGTAGGGCTGCAAAACCCACTCAAAAAGTTAAGTAAATATTTGAAGCAATTAGCTTATGTTGGGGTCCATGCAATTCCTAGCAATAACTCAGCCTACTTAAGCATATCCAGATGAGGTGCAGTGACTGCTGTGTAAACATACCATAACAATTGTGGTTTTCCCCCCCAGGTGAATCTAAATAAATCATAAAAAGGAGTTTCTATTACAGGAAACCCTCAGTATTTGTGGGTTCAGCATTCGTGGTTTCAGTTATTCGCGAATGCTGAACCCGCATTTTAAATACACTTTAAACACTTACCAGAGTTCCTTGGGAGCTCTGCACTTGCTGCTGCCAGACTTCCACCGCCAGAGCTGTGCCCCCCAGCTGCTAGAGGCACTGCATTCATGAACACAGACTGCGTTCATGAATGCCGTGCCCTATTTGCAGATTTCACCATTCACAGGGATCACGGGACGCCTGTATTTTCAAATAAGTTTAAATAATTGAGTTTTTCTTTGTTGTTTTGGGCAGATGAAAAAGAGAAGAATGGAGTTGACTAAAGATTTGGCTACTAGTTTGACTTCTGCAGTGGAAGGAGAATAGAACAGGAAAAGGCAAAACTAGCCATGAAATACTAGAAGCAGGGTAGTCAATCATAATTTATGGAAATTCTGTGTTGATCTGGTTTTGGGGATGTTTGCTGTTTGATTGCACTTGTTTAGCTGAGTAGAAACAAGAAGAAAGTGGAACACTGACTTGAGAGAGCTATTAATCTACCAACACAGTAGGGACAATGCAAAAGACAGTTTCCAACCGTTTGCTGAGTTCACTTTGTTTGTCAAGATGTAGGTCCAATCTTACAAACAGCAGAGAGAGAACAAAGATCCAAACAGATCTGAATGGACATTTTTTTCTCAAACAGGACTGTTAACTGAAATAAACAGACTCACATCCAGACCTTAGAAGGTAAGGTCACAACCAAAGGCTGGCAGGACTTTAGGCAAGGTGGACAAGTCCGTAAAATTGTAATGGTTTTAAAACCCTTTTTCTCTTATATTATGCTTTATTTACAATGTCAGGATTAAAGTATTTTGTTTTAAGAAAGCTGCTTGGTCATTATATCCACCACATGGGCTCACAAAGTTTGACTCGTAGGGACTGAACTCACTAGAACTTGCTGCATAAGCTTGATTGACTGGGTGTTGAACAAAACAGTGTAAGTGTGGAAGAATTGTACCATTCTGCCCCAGGAAAGGTGGACAGGAAACTAGAATATGGCTACACTGTGGCAGCAGAGTGTCCTAGATAACATGTTTCCATGACCACCCCCCTCCTGCCCATCTGCTTTAACTAGCACGCTCCAAACCCAGAAATACAGCAATAAGACCTCTTTGGGATTTCTGTATAATCTCCACAACAGAAGCCAAAGTTTAGCATAGCCCCTGAGGATGACCCTCAAGCATCTTCACCAGCATATTTCCAATTTTAGATTGTGAAAGCAGGTGGGACATGCTCGGAAATGTCCTGGCCAGGACATACTGCCTGGCCATAGGGACTGGGACAGACTGCGGTATAGATCACCCTGTAACCATGACAACCGTCTTACATTCTTATACCTGAATACAGTAAGTGAATGGCCTGAGGTAACAGACCCAGGTCTATAGAATGGGCAGAAACATTGTAAGGTTCTACTGGGAGGCCTAAATTTACACAGTTAACCCATAATAACAGCATTTTCTGTCCATGCAGATTTACAGCCTCAGTACAAACTGTCAGGCCCTGTTTAGAACAAATATAGCTACAGTGATGATGTGTTGGGTATATGCTGGGGAAGTATCATAGAATCATACAAGTAAGGTCGGAAGGGACCTTGTAGATCTTCAAATCCGACCCCACACCTGGGTGGGAGAAAAGACTGGACTCAAATGAGTCCAGCCAGGTAGGCATCAAGCCTCTTCTTAAAGATCCCCAGGGTAGGAGCCAGCACCACTTCCCTTGGAAGTTGGTTCCAGCTCCTAGCTGCCCTAACTGTGAAGTAGTTCTTGCAGATGTCTAATCTAAACCTACTTTCCAATAATTTGTGTCCATTGTTCCTTGTCATGCCAGAGGGCGCTAGGGGAAACAGTGTCTCCCCTAAACCCTTCTGGTCCCCTCTAGTGAGTTTATAGACAGTCACCAGGTCATCCCTCAGCCTTCTCTTGTGAAGGTTGAACAGGTTTAGGTCCTGCAGTCTTTCAATGTCGGGTCTACCCTGTAGTCCCCAGATCATCCGGGTGGCCCTCCTCTGGACCTTTTCAATGTTGTCCACATCCCTCCTGAAGTGGGGTGCACAGAACTGGACACACTACTCCAGCTGTGGCCTGACCAGTGTCGTGTAGAGGGGGAGGATCACCTCCTTGTCCCTACTTGAGATGCACCTGTGGATGCATGAAAAGGTCTGGTTTGCCCTGCCAACTGTAACCTCGCATTGTCGGCCCATGTTCATCTTGGAGTTAATAATGACTCCAAGATCCCTTTCTGTCTCCGTGCTCTCAAGAAGGGAGTTTCCCATCTTATAAGTGTGCTGCTGGTTACTACTGCTCAAGTGCAGCACCCTGCACTTGTCAGTATTGAAACACATCCTGTTTTTGTTAACCCACCCCTGCAACCTATCCAGGTCTTGCTGCAGTCTTTCCCTCCCTACTAGCATGCTCACCTCACCCCAAATTTTGGTATCATCAGTGAATTTAAACAGGTTGCTTTTCACCCCATCGTCCAAATCGCTGATAAAGAGATTGAACAGCGTGGGCCCAAGGACCGAGCCCTGGGGGACTCCGCTGCCTACTTCTCCCCAGGTTGAATATGACCCGTCCACCACAACCCTCTGAGTACAATTCTTCAGCCAATCTGCAATCCATCTGACTGTGTAGACATCAATGCCACAGTCACCTGATTTTTTAATGAGGATGGGATGGGAGACGGTGGGAGATGATGTCAAAGGCCTTGCTGAAGTCCAGAAAGACTACATCGACGGCGACACCTGCATCCAATGCTTTTGTGACGTAATCATAAAAAGCAATCAGGTTGGTGTGACATGACCTGCCCCTAATGAAACCATGCTGGTTGCCCTTGAGCATCATCTCTGAAGCCAGCCCATCACAGATGTGCTTCTTGAAGATCTTCTCAAAGAGTTTCCCAAGGATAGAGGTAAGACTGATGGGCCTATAGTTGCCCGGGTCCTCTCTCTTCCCTTTTTTGAAGATGGGGACCACATTAGCTATCTTCCAGTCAACTGGCACCTGCCCCAAGCACCACGAGCACTCGTAAAGCCATGCCAAGGGCCCTGCAATAACCCCAGCTAGCTCCCTCAACACCCTGGGGTGAGAGCCTCTGGACCCACTGATTTGAACACATCCAGCCCCTCCAGAAGCTCTATAACCCGGCCCTCCCCAACCTGAGATCTGGAGGCGTCCCCCTCAAGTCCATTTTGTATCCCGGTGGGGAAATCCCAGTCCCTGCACAAGAAAACACAGGTGAAGAATTGGTTGAAGAGGTCTGCTTTCTCCTCTGGTGAAACCACCAGATTGCCCAGCGTGTCTCGCAGGGGCCCCACATTTCCCAGTGCGTTCTTCATCCTCGCTATATATTTGAAAAAGGACTTTTTATTATCTTTGATCTTGGACGCTAGTCCTAGCTCTATGTCCACCTTAGCTTTTCTGACAGCCCCCCTACAGGCCCGAGCAGAGGAAGTATACTCCTCTTTGGAGATAGCACCCCACTTCCACTGGGTATATGCAGCCTTTTTGGCAATCAGGCATTCCCAGACGCCCTTGGTGAGCCAGGGGAGCTTTTGGGCACTCCTACCCCCCTTGCTTCTTGTTGGGATGGTCACACCTTGGGCCCTAAGTATTGTCTCCTTAAGGAATGACCACTTATCTTGGGCACTGAGCTCCCCTGCTCTCAAGAACCCCAGCGCCTCTCCCACTAATCTCAACTCATTGAAGTTGGCCTTCTTGAAGTCTAGGGCTACAGCCTTGCTGCAGGGCCTTGACACCCTGCGCTGGATGGTGAATTCATGGATAGCTATAATCTATTTGGAGGTAGAGCAGGCTTTGTAGAGGGTTCAGGGAAAGGGATAAAGATGTAGATGAAGCTTCAGAGGAAAGAACAGGTGAGTTGGAAGTGTTGACAAGGAAAATGCAGGGTGGAGGGAGAGCAGAAGTGTGCAGATGTGGGATATGGATTAAGGTGGATGTGTGTGGGAGGAAGATGAGAAGGGAAAGGAGAAGAAGATTCTGTGGGGCTGAGAACACTAGAAATGGATTTAGAAAGTTGGACGTGTCTACACTGGCTCTGGACCATTATTGATGCTCCACCTCCCTGTTCCCACTTCAAACACTCCAAAGCTGAAAATGCAGAAGTGAGATTGCTGTATTTACACTGGAATTTTCTATACTTAATAGCAGGCACAGCAACCACCATATGTAGACTTTGATATCTTTGGATATCTGTTGAATGCACTTGCTAATGAAAGTGAACTTACATATTTTTAGAGTAAAAATCAAGAAAAGAACATGTGAATCACAGAACCTCAGGAGTTGTTTAGATAATTCATTATTCTAATAACCGGCTACAACATTGTATTTCACTAATTATATGAAACTGTTATGATGCAAATTAATATTGTATGTTTGCATAGAAAAATGTCTATAGTTTGTATACAATTTTTGTAGCATATTGTACAGAATCCTAATGTAACAGGGCACCATCTCCAGGGGTGGTCATCAAGCCCTTGGAGGCACTTTATTTTCTTTTTTACCCAGCTCTATGGGCAGCCAACCCATTTTTTTTCACCCAGCATGCCTTATTTTAACCTTCATTTAAACACAGGAGGCTACCCTGGTCTTACTGTAATGACCCCAAGTGCCCTATGGGTACTAAGTGTGTGGCCCCAATCCATCCCTACACCACACCCCAAACCCTGCAGGTGTTATAAATCATTTTTGTTGCTTGTTTCCAACTGTAGGAAGGTATGGCAGGGACCATCTCTCTTGTCCAGGTCTACCAGGTCCGTGCCTCCACTTTCATTTAATCTCATCTGCCATACCTCTGGAATTCTGAACCCCTCAGTCAGCAATTGCTACTTGGTCTGCTGCCCCCACACCTTCCCAGCCCCACTCTGGGCCTCCAGACCCTACTGGTCCCACTAGAAACCTCCTTCCCTTGCTTTTATATCAGGGTGTGCTCTCCTAGCCTTTCCCCACTAAGGGGTAGCCTGCAAGGCAGTGAGGGCTGGAGTTTTTGGGCACCCCATCCTTGCCTTCCCTGGGGTGTGCCAGCAGTGGCACTTTTTAGGGGCTACCACCAATAAGCTACTCCACTACTGTGACAGCAAACCCTCAGCAGGATGCAGTTTTTGGTCTTATATAGGACCCATCCTGGGTCATGACTTCAGCCCCTGGGACCTAACTGTCCTACCTGGGCACTTTGCCCCCCTTAGCTACTCCCAGGTGTCATGGCCTTTGCTCCTAGGGCTATGCTATTCCACCTGGACACTTTGCCTCTCCTGGCTACTCCTAGGTGCCATAGCCTCAGCTTCTGATGCCACACGTCCCTCCTGGGCCACAGGCTTTCTTGCCCCTCTTAGGCTGCAGACCTTTGGGCCCGTTGGCCCCAGCTCAGTCCAATCTCCTCCAGGCCCCCTGGCCCAGCTTCAGGCCAATGAGATCCCCTGGTCTCCAACATTAGTTTTCTTGGACCTTGGCACCCCTTTGGCCCTGGTCCTGCTTTGGGCCAGTGAGAACCCAAGTCTCCAACAGTGGTCCTCTCAGATCCTTCATCATGGCTCATGCACTTGGCCTCTCTCTAGGCCTTGGACCCCTCATCAGACCCCAATCTCTGGCCTTACATGCCAGCCCTTCCCCAAGCTCTGCATGCCTCATTCATTGGGTCCCCAGGAACCTCCTTTATGCCTTTAGTTCCTTCCCAAACATCCATACTGCTTCAGTTGTTACTCTCCATGCTGACCTTCAGAGCTACAGCCATCCTGCTGAGGCAATGTACTCTCCACAGCCTCCAAAATGTTGCTGCTGGCTCAACTCATGGCCCGGTCTCAGGCCAATGCTGCTTCTGGGTCAGATGACTCTACAATCAGCCCTGGCCGCACCTGCAGACTGCTTCTCCAGCATGGTCCCTAATTATCTTTGTGTGGCAGCTGCAGCCTGCCTCAGCCACAGCCTGCCTGCTCTTAAAGTAGCAGGAGCTCCAAACTTTCTGCTACCTCTACACATAGGCTAAGCAGGACTCTGAAAAGGGAGAGGCTGCTGAAATAAAAGACATGCTGCTAGTGTGCTTATATGGAGTGAAGTACTGTCTGTATTCAATAACAGAGAAAGGACAGTGCTGTGAATCAGAAAAGAGTGTAAATAAATGCTGCCCTCTGGACAAATGTCTGTTAGTGTTCATTGTTGTTCTTGCTAGATGAGTAATCAATGTGGGTAGTTTTAAAATAAAATCTGCCATTCACCACAATTCTAGTAGCAATGCTCATGTTTACAGTCAATGCAATTTTTTAGACAGAAACATTTCGTTTTTTCACCTGGAGTGCTGTAATGGATCAACTGACACTATGACACATTTTGGTGAATGGCAACATATAGCAATGCATCGAGTTCCAGGAAGCATTCACTCTCCGACATTCTATTACATGAAGCGATCCTTCCCGAAATTCTGATGCAATATGTGAGAGAGGCTAAAAGACTCTTTAAAATCTATCAAATGGAAGACAAGGGGAAAACAGAAAAGTTGGCATATGTAACATCCCCTCTTTCCCACACACATCTAGCTGTTTGAAATCAAATACCTCTGTATTATTAGCCTCTGGCTGGCACATGCAGTAAAAGTTCAAGTTTTGCATTACAGAATGAAACAACTTCAGAGGACTGTTGAATTAAACCAATATATCCTTGATTCTGGAGCCAAGATATGAGTGAAACCCTGAGTGTTGCCAAAAATGATAGACACCTTCTTTATGAACACCTGTAGTTATCCCATATACACAAATTACTGCAGTTATTTTTTTTTATGTCCTATCTATGTTTTTCTTTAAATGCTCAGTTCTCAAAATACCTGGTTAACCCTGTTTTTTAGTGTAAATAGACAAGTACAAGTATGGGATTTAGGTTCAGCAGTTTTGTTTCCACAAGGGATTTCGTTTGAAAGGTTCATATGAGGTGACGTTTTTCATTGTGTTGAAGGATTTCCTTGCAGCTAGAACCAAACTGCACAAACACTGGTGTCATTTCTAAAAAGGAGGCACTTAGTATCTGTATAATCCAGAGCTATATAAAGGCAGTCAACCGATGCTGTCATAGGACCAAATATTGAGAGATGCTCACCACCAGCAACTTTTATTGATTTGAATGGGAGTTACAGGTTTTAGTCTATTAGGAATACCATTATTTGTTTGAATGAAATGACCTCCTTTAAATCCATGTTTTTTCTTTTCATCTTAGCCTTGGGGGAAAAAGAACTATACTTTTCAATATTTCCCACATAATCCCTCTCAAGGTAGATGATATATGCTTTTGCATTAAACTTTCTATTTAGAACCTTCATTTGTTTTAAATGTCAGATGTCTGTCCATTCACACTCAGGTTTTGCAACACTACATAAAAACCACATTTCACAATAATTGTCTCAAACAGGGTATGTCTATGTAAGTTGTTTACTGCCAAGTTGTTTAATTAGCTCTATAGTAAAGTCTCAGAAACTACACGTGTAGCCCTATTCAGCCTCAGTGTGATAAACACCACAATAAGTTAGTACTTGTCAACACAAGTACCGTTCTATGGCAGTGTGGTGGGCTCGCTGCTTTTGCCCAGAAAGCCTGGCTTGGAGAAGGATACTTTGTATTCATGGAACACACCAATCAGGTAACAGCTGGGAGGGGCTTGCCCTGTCCCTGCTCCGATTGGGTGGGGGAGCAAGGAGCCCCTGGACCTGATTGAAGACTGTGCTTTGCAGGTCTGGCAAACTTCAGGGGCAGGGCCTCCAGTGTAAATAAAAGCCCAGCATGCTCAGCACACTGGGCAGATGTGGCAAGGGGTGGCAAGGAGAGAGGAGCTCCAGCGAAAAACATCATTGGGACCCCACCTAAGCCTCAACAGTGCACAGATCAGTGCACGATGCTCAGACTCTGGGAGGCACTCGAGACAACTTGAGCCTGTGAACCTGGCAAGCAGCTGGGTGAGGCAATGTGTGGATTGGCGCATGGAGAGCCAGCTTTGGGAGCAGCTCAAGGCTGCTTGGGCCCCACATGATGCACAGGTCGGCACATGGAGAGTCAGCCCTAGGAGCAGCTCGAGGCTGCTCAAATTAGCCCTGGCTCTAGGCTGGATAACTGGAGCCCCACAGTATGACTCAGCATTAAACTAAAAGAGCCCCAGTGCCCAGAGCAGGGCCCAGGAAGGGGAAAGATGCCCAGCATGAGACTTGGGAACCGGAGCCGGTGAGGGCTTGGCTCCCATAGGAGCTCCCTGGGTAACCCATGCAGTGCACAGGGCCCAGAGGGAAGGACCCTCAGCTCAAGGCCAATGGCTCTGGGAGGACTGAGGCAGTATGGGCACCCAGAGGCCAGATCCACAGCCCCCAGAGGAAGTACCATTAGTTACCAGGAACCCAGGTCCTGCAGGGGAGACACCCCTGGGCAAGGGTTGGAGGGAAAGAGACCCCACATATACACTGGGGTGGTTTCTGTGGAACCCCCAGGGGGCCTAGGGGGAGAAGACCCTAACCCATTTGAGGGAACAAGTGGTTGGAACCCAGATAGGGTGTGTCTAATATCTGGTATTGTTATGTTTCTTATTCAGTATCTACTGTTACTGTTGGTGTTATAAATACTTGGGTGTATTAATTCTATATAATGGGCTCTGTAAGGATGTCTTTATTAGCTAACCCACTTGTGGTATAAACTTGCTGTATTGACTGTCCTGGGATCCACCCCTCTTCTGGGCCTGAGGCATGGGTACTTACCCAAATACCCTCCCTAGGGCAGACTTCCTCTTGCTAACAGGCCTTTATATGAATATTTGTCTCTATGTCTCTAATTATATCTATCTTAAAGAGTTTTACATATAAATGTTGGTAACTCAATAAATTGTATATAGTTAAGAACTTTGGGCCTGGGCTAACTGTATAGAGGAAAGAGGGATCCGCCCAAAATTCCGGCATGCCTCTCACAGCACCTCCTCCTGCCTACCCGTCCCATCCGATTGAGAATAGGGCACACCCTCAGGTGTACCCGGGTTACAGCGGCATTATTAAATACACCGCAATACATGTGTAGACGCTGCTAGGGCTGGCTGGGCACAAGGGTGCTTCAGTGGAGGGGCTGCCTATCAGCTAGCCACACACTGGAATACACTTATGCACCAGCCAGCCCCTCCACAGTACACCAACCCAGGTCAGAGCAGCCCCAGGCTGGCAGGCTGACCCTCTGGGCCTCCTGCCACCTGGGGCTGCTCCAACCCATCTCAACATGCTACAGTCACAGGCACACATGTAAACATAGTGCGCAGGAACAATAAATTCTGGCACTGGCTGTGCCAGAGTTTATTCAGTTGCCTTAACAGCACGTGTAGATGCAGCCACAGACAATGTAAAAATATGTGATAGGTTACTCAAAGCAGAACTGGAAGAAAGAATGAGAATTATGCAAGTGGAGATGAATTTTGAACAGCGGCTCATTGTGTTGAACATCAGCTCTTTGTGAAATTTAGTGATGATGAGCCAGAGTGCCATGAAAACTAAACAAGCCTCCATCTGTGCTAAGAGAACTATATAAGGGTTAACATTTGTTTGTGAACAGGCAAAACTTCAGCGTTTCAAAAACAAGAATTAAGTATTTTGATTAAACCACTCAGTATAGACAATGAGAATCACTAGAAATATATAAAGCAAACCCAAAGCAAAAATGTATCAGAGGCTGCAAAGACCTTTGGCCCCAAGTATTGTTCAAATAAAACAAAAAAAAGGGGGAATTAGGCTAAGTAGATAGTACTGGATTAGGCATGTTGAATATAACAGACAACTGAACTGGTGATTCTATTTTTTGTCTTTAATTATGTAGATATTTATGATAACACCTACATAGATGCTTTCTACCCTGGAAATACATTTCTATGTTTATGTCTAGTGACACACATCCAGAGTACAAAGCAATAAAAATTTTAGAACCTGGTCACAGGAAAATTCCCAGAGGACAGTTTAAACTGCTGTCAAGAAAGGTACCAACCACAGGATAAGTCAGGCCTGTTTCTAAGTATTGTGATGGATACTTTCCAACAAAGTCAGGCACCAACTAAAGTGTCGTGGCTTGCCTTTCAGAACCCCTTGCCTGCAAGCCAGAATAGCTGAAAGCAATGACTCCTAACCATGTTATGTAAAGACACAAATCCTAATTTAGCTCACCCTACCATTAATGTATAAACTATAGTTTAAATGCTATGCTATTGGTTTCACTAAATAGGACGAATAGTGCAATGGAAATGCAAGTATTAACTTCAATTGCTGTAGAAAACCTTTAAAATATGTAAGATTTATCTCCTTCTGGGAAACAGAGACAGTCTATACTACTACTACTTTTGAGACCTCTGTGTTGTTTTTGGATTTGGGAGATGGGATGAAAGATCAGGTGGAGCTGGCATGTTTCTCATGGGCCATCTCAAGAGACCAGAGGCTATAGACTAGTGCTTCTCAATCTTTTTAGATTTGAAGCACCCCTGGATGGACTTGAAGCACTCCTTAGAAAAGGCCTGCTCTTAGTTTTCACTCTTTTTTTTGACTACAGAAAACTAATATAGCAGTTTTTATGTCATAAAGAACTTAGAAAGACCACAACTATGCATTCCTATTTAAAATCTCTGGGTTTACCTTGTCAATCATGCTTGCATACCTAACAGTACTAACATTGTGTACCGTTGTGTAAAATTATCACTCCTCAACACCCTTAAAAGGATCT
This sequence comes from Crocodylus siamensis, assembly GCF_052110815.1. Lineage (NCBI taxonomy): Eukaryota > Metazoa > Chordata > Crocodylia > Crocodylidae > Crocodylus > Crocodylus siamensis. The sequence goes on along the minus strand of NC_143398.1, from coordinate 29,633,195 downwards.
CAAGGTACCCCAAGATACTATGACACCCTAGCTGAGAATCACTGTTATGGACAAGCCCATAGAAAATCCCAACAAATTCCATTCAGTGTCACTCCCTGTAATAGGGGACCCTAACCCTGTTATTCAGTTGATGGTGAAAGAGAGAGAGAGGGATGCAGAGGCAGGATTCAGGAAGGTAACAAATGAGGCTCTGCAGCTGTGAACCACGACACTCCTTTTAAGAAAATGTAGCCATGGTCATGAGGACTGTCTGTTAACTGAAAGCTGAGACTTGTCTGTAAAAAGCAGGTGGGGAATCAGACAACACGTGGAGAGTGCCCTCAGGCATGTTAAAAGCCTGGGCACAAGCCTCAGTCACATTATGGTGTTATGGAGATGTCCTAGATGATTGGAAAAGGGAAAATTTAAGAAAGGGGAGAAGGAGGATCTGGGGAATTACACCTCAGTACCTGGAAAAACCATGGATCAGGTCCTCAAGGAATCCATTTCTAAGCACCTGGAAGAGAAAAAGGAGATTAGGAACAGCCAGCATGGATTCACCAAGGGCAAGTCATGCCTGACCAACCTGACTGCCTTCTATGACAAGATGACTGGCTCTGTGGATGTGGGAAGAGCAGTGGACATGATGTACTTTTACTTCAGCAGGGCTGTTGATACGGTGTCCAACAACATTCTTGCAAGCAAGCTAAGGGAGTACGGGTTGGATTGATGGTCTGTAAAGTAAATAGAAAACTGGCTGGATCACTGGGCTCAGAAGGTAGAAGTCAATGGCTCAATGTCAGGTTGGCAGCTGGTATCAAGTGTAGAGCCCCATGGGTCAGTCCTGGGGATGCTTTTGTTCAATGACTTTAATCAGTGACTTGGAAGATGGCATAGAGAGCACCCTCAGCAAGTTTGCTGATGACACCAAGCTGGGGGGAGCTGTAGATATGCTAGAGGTATTGGGGGTTAATTATCAATTTAGTCTTTAATTATCTGAGCCCGCCCAAACAGTGGTTCTCTCTGTCAATTAACCCTCTGAGAGGTGGGGTGGTTCTTTACCACAGCATATCTAATCACCACTTTTATTAAGTAACTAAGAGAATTGATAACAGTACACAAAAAAGATGGTTTATTATAACACTGACAAGAACAGGTAAGTATACAATGACACAAGAACACACTTAGTCTAATTATCTATCAAATCCTAAGTACAACAACAAAAATATGAGGACTGAACTTTATTATAAAGGACAGGGGAACTTTATGCAGTTTGGCTCTGGTCGTTGTGGTGGAGATGACTGCACCTCAGACAGTGGCTTCTAATCTTCTTTGGACTCCGGCCGAGAAGAAGAACCTCAGTACCCAGAGGGGAATGGGGTAATGCTTGCCAAACAGAACAGAGGGCCACTACTTTGTGTGAAAGACACACCCGGAGGGAAAAGCCCAGGGAGCCAACTCTTCCTGCTCCAGTGGCAGACAGAAGATCTCTCACAGAGCTGGGCCCTGTACCAGGAACCACCGTGGTCCACACATTTAACCAGCCACTCAATCTCTCTCTCTCCTTTCTGCCCACAAGCACCCTGACTTCTTTCCCTCTCGCAGTCCCACCTCATTTCAGTCACTCACATGCACCCTACACACCAAGCTCAGATGCTCCTACTCCCACACACCCCCAGACACACAGTTTCTGTCAATCAAGAGCCCTTTATAGGGGTATTGCACCTGGCACGCCAGGGCTCTGCACACGGCACGTGGATGTGCACATAGCACTCTATTCCAGGGTCTCTTGAGGGTGGGTCAGATAAAGGTTATCTGTTGACATACTTAACATAAATTAAATGAGCCAAGCCCCGATTTCTACAATTACAGGGGGTAGGGCCAGGATTCAAAGACCTAAACAAATTGGAGGATTGGACCAAAAGAAATCTCATGAGGTTGCAGGAGTAAATTTAGTCAGACTTCTGGCCTACTTGACCAGAAAAACAGACAGAGACCAGAAGTGCTGATACTACTTATTTCAGTTACATGTTTTGGGATAAGAAATCCTGCATGTCTTATTACCCTGTGCACAGATGTCCAATTAAGTAAACCTGTTTTAGTTTCTCCAAGGTCATATTTTTTTTCTCTTTATCTGTCTTAAGTATAAAAAGCTTGAAAACTTAGAGAGGAGGAGGATTGTGTGAATTGACAGTATGAATTAAGAAATATGAGCCACTGACCAGGTATGAGACTAAGGTTGGGTTCAGCCACCCCAAGGCTGTCCGGAAGGGCAGTTTTAAATGCAAGGGGGCCCAACTGGATCCTCATGACCCAGTGGACAGGTTTACCCTTTCCCCACCCTCATAAATGAGCCGTGTCTAACAGTGAGTAACTGCATTGTGTGCTGTTATTACAATGAAGTCTTGTCTTTGGACATTAGCCACAGCATCTCTGTGCCACTAGCAAATCTCACAACCTGACCGGACACCCTCAATAAGCCATTCCTGTATGAAAGAACTGTGTGAATTGAGTTTAAAGATATGGGGAGCGGAAAGTCTAAAGACATACCGGCTCTGCCAAAAGGGACTCCAGCATTGTACATGTATACATGTTATGGCCATAAAAGTTGTAAGTTTCTAGACAAATGGAATTGGTATACCAGAGATGATTTTAGCTGGCAGTTTCCCCTAGAGGGAACATTTGATTTAAGTAAAATTGTTCATCTCCGCAGAGACCTTGAGTTAAGAGGTAGTAATATACCACAGACTCAGTGGGACACATTTTTTGATTAGTATGAAGAAGCTTTCAAAAGACATCAAAAATCTCAAGTTCAGAGTCTTAAGGACTCCCAAGAGAAACTGAAATCTCAGGTAAAAGAATCAAAACAGAAAAGTGCACCAAAAGGGGCCCCCTCATCAATAGTACCATCAGCACCAAAACAACTTTATTCACAAATAATTGAAAATGAATCTGCAGAAAATATAATGATTTTCTTAATGTGCCACTCCCATATCAGTCTGAGGCACAATCTGAACCTAAAGAAGTCCAAAGTAACCAAATAGGCTCTTCCGGCAGGATTAGCCCACCTCACCAGGAAACTATCACTCAACAACTGTCACCTTCCCCCAGGGCATTCCCACGTCCACCGGAGGCATGGCATCTGTCTCCTGAAATCTCAACTCCCTCCTCTTGTTTAAGGTCTGGTACCCAGTATGGTCCAGCCCCTTCTTTAAAATCTAAAAAGGCTCAGCTTATGCCTTTACGCCAACTTCCAGGGCAAGGTCCAAATGGAGAAACTACAATCACAGTCCCTGTCCCCTAGACCCCAGGCGATCTCTGAAACCTTGTTAAATGATTTCCTAACATCTGAGAGGAACTCCAGAAATTTAAAGATGAATTAAACACTGTAATCCATTGTTATAATCCAACATGGACAAATTTAAACCAATTAATAAGAAGTGTTCTGCCCTTTGAGGTCTGCAACCACCTCATCGTACAGGCTACTTGGCCTACTCAAGACCCCAGAATAGGAGATCACTTAGCAGATGTCCGAAGATGCCTCCTTGAGGCTGTGCTTAAAATTTGCCCCAGGAAAACTGACTGGGCCAAAATACATAACTAAACAAAATAAAGAAGAATCCCCAGCAGACTACATGGACCACTTGAAACTAGTATTTAAAAGACAATCTGGTATTAAAAATGCAGCTGAAACTGCCCCAGAAGCAGTTGTTTCTGCTTTCGTCCACAGACTTCTTTCTAAAGTCTAGGAACAGTTGTGCACAATTGCTGTAGGGTGGCAGACTAAGCCACTTGCAGAACTAGTCACCATTGCAAATCATTGTACAACCTGCCAGGAAAAGAAAAAGAAATCCATGGAAACTAAGCTAATGTCATTACAATTACAGACTTTAGGCAGGAGCAGAAGCCGAGGTTTCCATCAAAGACAGTTCAGAGGCAGGGGACGTAGTCGTGGGATGAAACGAGGAGAATTTCAGTCCCAAAATAATGACAGCTGTCATTACTGTGGCCAACCAGAACACTGGAAGGCTCAATGTCCTCACCAGCCTAACCAGCTGGGGATGATGTTTAACCCGCCACTACCTCCTCTCACTCAATTCTCTGCCCCAACAGGGAGCCTCCTGTTAGGCCAGCCTCAAGAATAGTAACATCATCACAGTCCCGCTTCTCCCACTTAATCAAGATGATCCCTTCATTTCCTGCATGCTAAATGGCATCTCTACAAAATGTTTAGTAAACACCAGTGTAAGCTGCTCTACTCTTCGAGCTGAAAAATTTTCCACAACTCCGCTCTCCACTGCTGTTGTAAACGCTGTAGGAATTTCAGATCAAATAGTTCCTCATTCTGTTTGCCAACCATTACATGTTTCTCTTAGTCCTGTTTCTGATCAACATGCATTTCTCCTTAGTCCTTGTTCTCCTGTTAATTTATTAGGCAGAGATTTGCTTTGTAAACTTGGTTGTACTATCTATTGCCCTCCTAATGGTGTTTATTTAGATGTCCCCTGTGATAATGAAATAGCAGTCTTTGCCGCTTTAGCTAGCTCACCTCCTGAGCTTGAGTTCCCTGATCTTTCTGTGTTGCAAAAAAAAATCCTAAAAGCTGTCCCTCCATTTCTCTGATCCCAGCATGCTAATGAAGTAGGAAAAATCCATACTGCCCAGCCTGTAAAAATTAGATTAAGCCCAGCTAAGCCTTTACCCAAAGTTGCTCAAAATCCTTTATGTCCACAAGCTAAAGAAAGGATATGCCCTGTTATAACTGGCCTTTTAAAGCAAGGTATCATTGTCCCAACTAAGAGCCCTTGTAATACGCCTATTCTTCCTGTAAAAAAACCTGAAAAAAATACCTATCACTTTGTACAAAACCTTCATGCGGTAAATTCTGCAGTTTTACCTACTTTTCCTGTTGTACCAAATCCAGCTACTATCTTGTCTTGTACTCCTCCTAATGCTTGTTATTTTACTGCTGTTGACTTGTGTTCTGCATTTTTCTCTATTCCTATACACCCTGATAGCCATTTTCTCTTTGCATTTACCTATCGAGGACTTCAGCCGAAGCTGGGTCTGTCAGTTCTGATTCAACCACAATGCAAAGTTTGATTTGTTCCACAAGGTTCATCAAGGACAAGTGCAAATTCCTGCACTTAGGACAGAACAATTCCACGCATTGGTACAGGCTGGGGGCTGACTGGCTGGGCAGCAGCTCTGCAGAAAAGGACCTAGGGGTTACAATGGACAATAAGCTGACTATGAGCCAGCAGTTGGATTTTGTTGTGAGGAAGGCTAATGGTATTCTGGGCTGCATTAGTAGGAACGTTGCCAGCAGATCAAGGGAAGTGATTATTTCCTTCTGTTCAGCACTGATGAGGCCACATCTGGAGTACTGTGTCTAGCATCCCCCCCCACCAAGAAAAAGTGTGGACAAATTGAACAAAGTTCAGCAGAGAGTAACAAAAATTGTGAGGGGGCTGAGGCACATGACTTCTGAGGAGAGGCTGATGGAACTGGGCTTATTTAATATAGAGAAAACAAGAGAAGACTGAGGGGGGGTTAATAGCAGCCTTCAACTACCAGAAGAGTGGTTCCCAAGAGGATGAAGTAAGACTGTTTTCAGTGGTTGCAGATGACAGAACAAGCATCAATGGTCTCAAGTTGCAGCAAGTGATGTTTAGATTAGATATTAGGAAAAACTTTCTCACTAGGAGGGTTTTAATGCACTGGAACAGTTTACCCAGAGAGGTTGAGGAATTTCTATCCTTGGAGGTTTTTAAGACCCAGCTACACAAAGCCATGAACAGCATGTGCCCCCAGCAGCTGGGGAGGCATGGTGGTAGCAGGACCGTGGCAGTGGGAGCATGGCGGCAGTAAGCCAAGGATCGGCAACCACCTGCAGCTGTTGTTGGCAGCCAGTGGGAATTGTGCACCACTACACTCAGGGGGTGCACATGCACCTGCATGCACCCCCTACGCATCACCCCTGCATAAAGCCTTGGCTGGCATGATATAGTTAGGGATACCTTGAGGAGGGGGTTGGATGAGAGGACCTCCTGTGCACCAGGCAATGTATGGAGCTGAAAGAGGGCTGACAGGCCCGGTGGCTGCATGAGGCAATTTGGGCCTTCCTGCAGCAAGCAGCAACCAGATGACTCAACCACCTTAGTGAGGAAGGACGCCCCGCAGCACACCCAGAGATAGAAATGAGCCTATCCCACCAAAGCTGCTGAGAGTCGTGAATCACCCAGGAAGGGAATTGTCGTTCCCTGGAGGGAAAGAGAAGTGGATTTCCACAGGAGAGGAGGGGCTCTCCCCATTCAGGTGACCAAGGGGAAGCCCCCTGAAGGGGAGGGAGATTTCCCTGATGGGGGGGGGGGCAACCTACGCTTGGGTGTAAAGAGAAATCAAGGGTCCCTGTTTAAGGGTGGTTTCATGGTTAAGGGGCCCTTTCTAGTCGTGTGACCTAGAAGAGGGTGATGGTGTTCCTTTAAGGTAACAGGTCTCTTCCCCTGATACCATTTCTTCTTTGGGCATAGCTGCTGTGCCATTGTTGTGTTTTTGTTCCTCATATTGTTGGGTTTTTGTTGTAAACTTGTGTCCTTATTGTTGTATTATGAAAAGGTTATAAGCTGCTTTATTTAGCCTGCTAGTAGGGTCTGCTAGTGCAACCCCGCCTCAATATCTGAATTCATTGTATTGGTTATCTTTATGCATTTGTATCCCATTTAATGTAATCTCACGTGTGTATGTTCAGTTATTGCCCCATCACTGCCAGCTTCTCATCTGTTGATTTGTTGTCTAACTTGTGTCTTATCATTGAGTGTTCCCTTGCCTGCCGCCTGGAGGCCCCTGTTGAGGGCAGGGACTGCACGCTAACCGGAAGGCCAAAGATGATCAAGGCCTGTGCTAAGATAGTGTTTTTGTCTGCCATATCCAGCTGAAATTGCCTGAGTTCAGGGTTAATGAGGATTGTTGTCTTTGCAAACAGATAGATAGATAGATAGATAGATAGATAGATAGATAGAAAAGTGATAGATAGAAAAGTGTATGTTTGTAAGTTTGATATAATATTGTACAAGTAAACCTGTAAATAGTTAAGTATCACTGGGTGTCCCTGGTCTCTCCTCTGCTCTGCTCTGCTCTGCTCTGTAGGGAAAGGAGGTGGGCTGGCCTGCAGCTAGGCAGTCACACTCCCACAGCATACTCATACCTGCTGACACCCTTTGAATTGAAGGGAGCATACCAGCCATGTACCACCCAGGTTACATTCAGAAATTCAGAAATGCACTTCTGCAAATGAATCCTCTAGGATCTGCAAATGTATACCAGCTCTGACAATTAGACAACTTATTCAGGAGCCTATTTTGGTTTCTAAGGTTTGAAAATGTTGACTTTAATTCACAGCCTCCCCTCAAACTTCAGGAAACATGATCCAGTATGGAGGGAAGGATTTGAATCCTCTAGAGACAAGGTTAACCTTTGTTTTAGTATAACCATTAATATAAGTTTGATCTAATTTATGGCCCACAACAAAATACAAAGTTATCTACCTGTAGAGCAATCAGGAATGCAGGTTATTCCCCAGGGGGTTCATCTCACGGCTCTCTAATTAGTGAATATCTCATGATAAGTCAGGGTCATCTGTGCTGACCCCCAGGGTCTCCACACTGCTTCCTAGCCTATCTATACCATTTGTGCTTCCCCACCTAAACCAATCTATATTTCTAGGGGAGTGTCATTCACCAAGGATGCACTGCATCTACACAGGCCAGTGAGGTTAACATTTCCTTGTTCGGGAAATTCTCATGGGTTTGAGGAAGAATAAACAGCCACCAACAATAATCCTGTCCTTTTGTCTCCTCTTTCCAATCCATACAGCTCAGTCTCTGATGTGACACTGCAGAAAGTCTTACTCAGTGTTGAAAGTAAATGAAGACTGCCACAGAGCTGATTTTTTTCCATATCTGTATCTCGAGCCATGTTCAGCAAATCTGCTCAGATGTTTCTAATGTTTCAGGTCATGTCCATTACTTCCTTTCTATCCTGACACTTCTGCTTTCCATTAGTGGGTTTACTTGAGATGTACTTGGTTTTGGCTCTCATTCCAGCCATGTCATAAGTCCCTTGCAGAATCCTGTCATAAATTATCCCTGGACTTTCACACCAAATTCAGATTTCTTCTGCTGACTTTCAACATTCTGCCATGGCCTATCTTATTCTTCCTCTTCTGTTCCTCAATAACGCCATCATTCATTTCTCCCATTCCTTTTTCCATTTATCTTCTCCTGCTTCTCCATGTGCATAAGATATCCTCCTTCCATACTAGCCAACCAAACCACTACTGTATCCTGATTAAATTCCACCAGATGACTCACTTTTTGCCTTAAAATTAAACAAAGCATTGCCCCTTCCTTGTTACTACTCTGGATTTCCCAGAATAGTCTATCTTCTCCTTGTCCAGTGTTTGAGGCATAACCATTCTAGACAGGAGCAGGGCACTCTTCATTCCCCTTTGCGGGGCACCAAGCAGAATGCCAGGACTTAAATATTGCAGTCTAAAAGCAAAGGGCTAGTAGGAAGTGTTCATGCTGAAGTCAAAAGCCCTACACAATGCAGATTTGCAACTGGGTCTACAATAAATCACTATGTGTATTTTCTCTTTAAACCAGGACAGAATTTTTCATTATACCCATATCATTTTTTTGTTTTGCTGTACAGGCATGAAATAAGCACACTTATCTATAGATTTTGTGCATGCTAATTAAAATTAAGTTATATTTTTTTAAGTAAATGTTACCAAAGCTAATCTTTATTTTTTAAAGTGAAATAGAATGTGCTAGTTTAGAAGATTTTTGTCACTCGTTCTCAATAACCACTCCTCTGTACTACTGACTAGGTCTTTTTGACTGAGTGACATTTAGGCTCTTGTTTGGAGTAAAAACAGATGGAAATATGAGAGATGAACATACGGCAAGAAAGGTTCTGATAACATGAACCTTCTTTTCAGTAGACACAAAGCATTAAGAGTGTCACTACAGTAAAGTCTGCTACCAAGTTGCTCATTTTATTAGTGGATGTGTTAGGAAAGGTCATGGTTCAATTAACGAATTGGATGAGGACTTACAGAAGGATATATGGATGAAATGGTATGAGACAGTTATATTAGTGCAGATAAATGAGCAGGAAAAACATATTACTTTTAGTATATATACATTCACATTGCAATATAAGTTAATTTATTGTAAATCAAATAGTAAATCAAAAACTGAGAAAATTTCTTGTTCCTTCATCATTAAACAGTACTCTATCATCCATAGTACCAGTCAGTAGCCAAAGCCTCTCAGTAGTCAAATAATATGTAGTTTTGCACCTCATACCATGTAAACACATATTTGATATGTTCCACATAGCAGCCACACTTCCTGCCAAACTCCAGCAGAGTACAACTGTATGAAGGTAAAAACATTTCCTCCATCTTGTACCTATTTTGTTAAAGGTGGAAAAACCTATTTTCCTTAGTGGTGCATAAATACTGTGAAGATACCTAGTGTGGGTGGGGAAGATCGGTTATATTAATTTTTCATTTATTGTGAAAAGAAAAATGTCTAGGCCAAAAGAGTAAAATGAACATCATGAAAAGTTGACACTTTTATGACTTCTTAATATAACACAGGATTGGGGTAAGGTTAAAAACAGTGCAATGAAGGAAAAATCAGATTAGTTTCAAACTTTAACAATCACAATTCACACTTTTGCTTGAATGATCTTGCTTCATGTTTTGCAAGAAATGTATTTAGAATACTGAAATACGACCACCAGAAAATCCCTGAATTCCAAAGAGGAAATGGTGGGGCAATAAGGATTCCTCAAATGCCAGAACCTTTTTGAATAAAAGTAGCTCAAACGATTAATCTTTTACAGTAAGGCATGGAAATATTGTGGTAAAAATTCTGGTCATTAAGATATCACAAGTAACTAGAACACATGATCATGTTATGCATCATTCATCAGAAATCTCTGTATAGAGCTCAGTATTATCAATGTGCTGTAGAGAAGAAACAATACTAAAATATGGATGAAGCTTGAGAATTTTCTTGTATAGAATCATACTCACCTATTCCGTTTTATGGAAAAATACCAGAAAAATAAAATATATTTTTGTAGCTTGAAAATACCTCTAAGTATTGCATAACAAGAATTCTACATACTTCCTATAATATATATTAGTTTAGTTAACTTCTTGTCAAAAAGTTAGAGAGAAACTGAGCTCCGATTGAGCTCGAAGTAACATTTCTACCTGCAATAAGGAACTGACCTTTTCAAAATTAAGTTGTATGTGATAAACTTACATTTATCTGAGATGCTATTGGGATCAGTTCTTAACCGAACACTATTCAATATGTTTATCAATGATTTGTTAGGGGAAAAAATTAAATCACTACTGGTAAATGTTCACAGATGGCACAAAGACTGGTAGAGGGTAAATAATGCCTATGATAAAGCACATCTAGAGCAGAATCTAACAAGGTTATAACAACATTTAGGGGCTGGAAGCTAAATTTAGAAAAAAAATCAATTTGCACATCAGGCACACTTCTTTAATGATTAAGATAATTGCACATTGGGATGGTTTGCTAAATGTATGACTAAAATAACATTTCTTTTTAAGACAGATGCTCTAGTTTAATGTCAATTTATTGGTCTTGAAAGAGATATAACAAGCAGGATTTGCACCCTGGGCAAACCATGCAGGAACGATGGGGTGGGAGTAGTAGGCAGAGAAGTTCTACTGAGGACCAGAGGGGTAGGGCTTCTGAGAGTGAGGAGGGGGTGGGAATCTAACCTACACCAGTGACTCAAAAGCAGTCCTTAGTTGCTGTTGCTGCAACTACCACTACCTTTGCTGCCACAGCCACAGCATGGTCTGTGGGCTCCTGCTGTTGCTCCTACAGCAGCAGCGTGGTGTCCATGCACCAGAGCGATGCTGTGGGGCTGCTTCGTCTGCTGGGCCATGAACTCAACAAGGATATTTCAGGGGTGGTGCCCTGCTTGCCCACCTCAAGTTGCATTACTAAGTCTTGAAAGAAGTTAATGAAAACCTGCCCTTTATGAAGAAGATCATATTGAATGATTATAAGAATCTACTCTGAACCTAAAATCCATGAATTACCAGAATATTATCTTTCCCTTATGAAGTTCTTCATGTTCCTCTCTTTCACCCTGTATTACATAAACTTCAATAAAGGTAGAAAATCATTAAGGCTTTTAATAAAATCCATCCCCTCAACTATTCTGTAGAAAAAGATATCACTGTGGTTTTCTTTACTGGACTTGGTTGTATATATTGAACTTAGATTCATATACTTCAAATGATTCTATGAATCATTCTAATATTATAAAAGCCTTAGCCTGTCTGTCTGACTGTCCATAATGCTTTATTCGCACTCTGATTGGCTGACAGAAACAACCAATCAGCGTGCGAATACAGTGTTCAGACAGGAGGTGGCAGTGCGGCAGAGTACCACCATGATGGTGGGGACACAGGGGATGGAGGTGGGGGGCAAGGCCAGGGCAGCTGACCTCGGCCCCACAACCCTGCTCTCTGGAGCGGGGTGCAGACAGAATAGGGGGGTGAGGCCAGCAGAGCTCTTGCTTCTAGGAGGTGGTAGTGGTGTGGGTGGAAGAGGGTTGGGACACCACGGTGGGGTCCAGCAGTGCTGCCCTCACCACCCCCCTGCTCTCTGCAGGTGATGAACTGCTGGCCTGGCCCCCTCTCTCTCCTGTGCTGTTCCCACCTGATTTGGGAGGAGGGAGCGCAGCCCTGGGGTGACATGGTGGCAGTGGGGAATAGGAGGAGCGGGCCAAGCCCTGAAACAGCAGCAGGGGGGGTGCAGTGGGGAGACAAGAGCAACCCAGTGTGGGAACCATGCACCCCACCACTGAGCCAGGGAAGACGGAGAGTGACCCCAGGCCAGCCGGGGGTCTGAGGTGGCCAAACTGAGGAGACAGATCCAGGAGGGGCATGGGACAGCAGCCCTACCCCAGAGTCACCCAGAGCACAGGGACAAGTGAGTCCCCCATCCTTTTGCTTTAGTTTCTTTATTTTGAGCCACCAAGGGGCACTGGGAGACAGGATCGCAGGGGTCCTTTGGCAGATGCCAGATGTTTGTTTTAGTTGGGCTTATTGGACATCCTAGCTAGCCCAAAGACAGGGCAGGCTTATGCGCCCCAGCTGGCCTGAAGCCAAGGAACCAGCTGTGGAGAAGGTGGAACTGGACTGGAAGGCCCAATCTAGTCTGAGGTGGGTGAGCTGGGTGAGAAGGGAGATTGTCCAGGAGAAGACCTGCTGAGTCTGGTGTTTATGCGGGCCATGGATGTGGTAAGGGTGGGGTAAAGGGGAAGTTTGGAGCCCCACAAAGAAAGAACCAGGATCGAGACTTGGGGGCTACCTGAAGGCTCTTGGGGGCCACCTGAAGGAAACTGCCTCCCCAACAAAGAACATCAAAGATGTGGCAGGACAGTAGAAGCAGCACCCAGACCACCTAGGTGGCACTTGAGCCTAAGTCTCACCCTGACATCACTTGGAGGCAAGGCGCCCATCAAGAAGAGGCTGAAGCCTTACAGCACCTACAAGCGACAAATCTGATAACTTGTTTCAGCTGTTATGTCTTACAATGATTTTTTTCCATCATTAAAATTCAGTCATTTCTATAAATTGCATCCTATGTACATTTTAAAGTAAATTAACAGTTTAAAATCTGAAGAACCATTAACTAAAGTGAAATAATGTAATGTTTTTAAACATACTGATGATTGGCATAATACTGCACCACCGAACTTACACATTTACATCCATTTTGATTTTTGCACTGTGGAAATAATTTGTGTCAACAAAAGTATGCTGGAAAATGAACTGTAGGTTCCCAGGAAACTCATCAAGTTGCAGCTATTATCTCTAATTTACTCATCAGCAAGTGATCAGTAACTCTGTTTCTTTATGTGAATTCCCAAACAAGTTATTTAAACAAAGACATTGTTCAAACAACTTATCAATTCATAACTGTAAAACAGAAAGTAGCAAGTACAACTTGCTAACAAACCCCAAATGGTAGTAATTATAAAGTTCCTATATGCTGTCTTTTAGGGCTCTTCTACACATGCAGGTAAGAAGCGATGGGATCTAATACACAATCCACACAATCACACTTGCTGCAATGCCAAATGTGCATTACAGGAAATGCAGTTGTGTGGACAGCACATTAGATCCAGTCATGCTGTGACAGGGGGCCGTCTTTGGCTGCATTTTTTTTTTAATATGCCAGTAAGTTTGCCCCGTCAAGTCCGGTTGGATTTTTCTTCTCTAGGGATCAGCTTCCCTCCACCTTTACTAGTCTGCCACAACTTGCTGTTACTTGGTTCTAAAGAAAGAGGGAGGCTGACGCACAGGTTCCCAGACAGGCTCCAGGCTCACCACCCATAGGATAGTGAGGTGTCGCAAAAATTGCATGCTTCTACCTCCCCTTGACATGCTCCATGCCTCACAGATGGTTTTATAAATTTCTCTTTATGTTGGGGGTCTCAGCCACTGGGGCTTACCCTCTCTCTCTAGCTAGGCCTATCAGTCAAAACCCATTAATCAGGCCTTGACTCTGAGGCTCTAGCTCTCTAAGTCACTTGGGCTCAAGGCCCTCTGTTCCATGCTCTCCACGACACCAGGCCTACTGGACCTTCTACACCATGCGAAGATGGTGCGAGACTGTTGGGGTCTCGGCCCCCTTCAACTTTGCCCTTCTTGCTATAGTTAGGCCTTTCACCTAAGTCCACCCACTAGGACCTAGCTTCAAGGCTCCTATCTCACCTTCAAGCGACTTTGGGCTCGTGGCCCTAGTGTGGCACCCCTAGTGCAGCAGGGCTCCTTGAGCCCTCTATCATGATGCCCCTTGGTGCTAATGAGGTCTCCTCCACCCCTACAACCTCAGCCACAAACCACCAACATTTTTAACATCAAACATAAACCATAGGCTCCTATGGCTATATAATGAAAATAATAATAAAGAAATAAGAGAGGCAAAGTGCCCACTTACTTTATGTGATCATGCTTCTGTCTCACAATGTGGCATATTCTTCCCAAAGAGGTTGCTGCAGCTGCACCATAGTCATCGTGAGTCCCACTCTCTGCTCCCTCTCTGGCCTTCTTTGCTAGCAGCTTATATGGTTCTGGCTTTCCCCTTCCTGTCACCTGACCAGCAGGCAAGGCTCAATCCTTAACCGCTACTTAAATGGCCGGCCGTGCCTGGAAGGTTCTGGATTTAAAGGGACTGCCCTGTTTCTTGGTAACAGGGCTAGGGTTCCCTGTTACACATGCTTTACTACCAGTGCAAGGGTGGGGCTTCACCAGGGACTCCTATGGCTGTGTCCCGGGAAGCAGAGCAGTAAATGGGACTCACCTGCATCTCCCAACGAGAGGCACATGAGGTGGAGGGAGGAGCCCGCATGGCTCCTTAGCCGCATTTTTATCCAGTTACATCCAGGTGGTGACATCACGAAGGGACGCCGGCCAATAGGGATAAAAACAGTGGCTGCAGCTGCAGAGGGGGCAGATAGCCCCGGTAGGGAGCAACCATGAGCCCTGTCGGTGAGAGGAGTGGTGGTGATGGCGACAGTGGCGGCAAGCAGCACAGAGCCAAGAAAGCCAGTGGAGACACAGCCGGAGCGGGAGCGGATCCCTCAGCTGGAGACTGCCCCAGGCAATTGTTAGAAATATTATTGAAAATGCATTATCAATAGTGTTGTTAGAACAGCGCAGCTGCCAGCTCTCATCAATAGTGTTGTTAGAACAGCACAGCTGCCAGCTCTCCCTGGTGGGAGGGGGAAGTTGGAGGGGAAGCTACTAAAGGCTCTTTGTATTAAGGTATCACTCTCTCTTTGTTTTGCAAATTTACTATCTCTTTGTTACAGTAAAGCATACACTCCTTAGCGTTCTCATGCAGATAAGAGTAAATTGCGATTTCTTGGTTCTGTCCTTGAAGGCAGGAAAGGTTTGAACTTTTTGTAACCTAAAGTACTTTCTGAGCAGGCGCAATTAGCTAATACATATAAGCCTATCCGCCCCGCATACTTAAGTAGTTAATTATAATACACATGCGACGGATGACGTGACGTCATTTCATATATGTTTGTATGAACCGGAAATGAGTTGTAAGAGTTCCTGCTTCTGCACACGTGCTCAGGAGAGAGGGGATAAAGCCTGCTGAGAAGTGTGCCCCGGGGGCAGAGAGTGTGGTCTTTTGTCTTCTCTCTCTGACCCTATTTGCAAATATATACCTTTTGTGATTACCAACAATGTGTGCCTAAAGGATTATTATTCATGAGCCTCCAAAGAAACGAACCGTGATTTTTACATCACAATGAAGGAGCTGAAGGGACGGCTCTGGAGGATGCGGCGAGACGGAAGCTGGAAAGCAGCACGACCCACAGGTGGGGTGCCAGAACAACGGCACGCAGAGACAGCCGCACCAGGGAGGAGAGACCTCAGGAGAACCCCAAGGGGGCACAGTCAGGGCAGGCATTGCCACCAAGCTGCTGGGGTACTAAGCAGGAGGAGGGACCAGAGGAAGCAAGTGGCCAGGGATGGGCCAGAAGGGAGCCAAGGAGGGCTCGGAGGAGACGGCTCAGCAAGTAATGAGACGCTGAGCATCCAGCATTTCTTTTGAGGTTGTTTTGTTGGTTAATCCTGGCTGGGAAAGAAAGGGCTGGGGCAGTGTGCCTGCAGAGTGAGGCTGAAGGGGGCCTCGGTGAGGCCAGAGTTTTATTTGGAGTCTTCGTTCCTTGAAGGGAGCGGAGTAGGCAAGGTGGGCTGTGGGTTGAGCTTACTGGGGTCACCACGACAGGGGGTCGTGGCCACTCAGGGGCAGGTCTGGTGGTATCATTCCACGGCTGGGGAACAAGACCAGTGGAGGAAGGATGCACTGAAGGTGGTGTGAGGCTGGGGTGCAGGGGTGGCAGAGCCCTGTGAAGTGACCACCGAGCAATCCTGGGCCACGGAGTGTCCTGAGAACTGATCCCTTACACTGAGGAACATCAAGTTGTGGTGGGCGAGAACGGGGTTGGGGACACGGAGAAACGAGAGCTACTCCAACACTGACAAGATCCCAACAGGTGTTTGACATCTATCTGCAAGGCTAAAACCGCGCGAGAGCGGGTAATTGAAGCCTGGTGGTCACAGGCTGGTAGCCAGAGATGACTGTAGCAGGGTGCAGGGCTTGGGGCAAATCAGCCTGTGCAGGGCACAGATGCGGCAGTGGCAGCAGGGTGGCAAGCAGCCAGATGCAAGGCCAGCCTAGCTCTGCAGGGTCCCCAAAATGCGGGGTCCAGGGCAGTCGCACCAATTTGCCCACCCCTAGGGACAGCCCTGCTGGTAGCCCCATCTGTTGACCCAGGTTCCTGGCTGCAGGGGTACTCCAGGAGTCTCTCTGGTGGGAAGACTGCAGTTGCTGTGATCCCCAAGCTGCAGGAGTGCATTGGGCTCCCTGCAGACAGAAGCCCTATCAGTGGGAAGCTCCCAGTCTTGGGGGTGCAGGTGGGTACCCCCAGATGGGACTTCCAATTTACTGACAGGGCTCTCAGCCACAGCATCCCCCAGTCATATGCTCAATTAATGGCATGATAGGCAGCAGTTACAAAGTTATTCCATATAACTGATTAATCATGTCTTACGTGTAAATGGAACCCTAAAGTGATGTTTTACATACTCATTTTTTTTAATTATCTGTTATTTTTTAGTATTAATCATTAGGTTAAACACATCATATTAAAAATTCATAGGGCTGAAAGGACCAACAAATGTCACTGCGTCCAACCTCCTGCACAGATGGGATTTTATTGTACAGAAGACATTCCTGAGAGATGCTTATCCAGCCTCTTATAAAAAACTGTCCATAAAGGAATTTCTGTCCTTTCCCCATGTAGTTTGTTTCAGCATCTAGCTGCTTATTTAGGAAGTTTCCCTGAAGCTCAACACAAATCTACTATCTTATAGTTTAAACCAATCAATTCTTATTTTATCCACCATGGCTAAGGAGAACAATTGATTACCATCTTTTTGTGGCAATCTTTCAAATATTTGAAAACTACATTCATCATCCCCTAACTTCTTTTCTTCAGCCTAAACATTGCAATCTCTTTCAACCTTTCTTCTTATGTTTGATTTTCCAAACCACAAATCATAACAACTTTCCTTTGGCTCCTTCCAATTTTGTCCACACCTTCCTTCAATGTCAGGCCCGAACCTTGGCCAGATGTTCCCGTTGAGACCTGAGCCATATTGACCAGGGTACAGTTACTTCACACAGCTTGAATATAATGCATCTGTTAAGTTAGCGTCATTTGACTTTCTGCAACAGCATCACATTACAGTAAAATATCTGTTATCCAGCAGCCCCTGAAAACGGAGGATACCAGTTAATCACATATTCCGGGTAATCAAATGTGCACCGTCTGGAGCACTTCCCGGTGTCAGTGTGCTGGGGGACAGGGAGGGGGACCCTGCACAGGCTGCTTTGCCCCGCTCAGGCTGGTTTGCCCTGGGCTGTGGGCTGAAGAAAAGCAAGAACTCTGCTCACAGTGGCAGCAAAACCCAGAAGTGGTACTTCCTGTTTTGCTTTTGCTGCATCCCTCAGATGCCAGTTAACAGAGTTTCCAGCTAATAAAGCGCTGGTTAACACAGCTTTTGCTGTATATATATTATTTGATTCAGCTTTTTATACTTCTTTTTATACTTTTACATTTGTTTATATATATGTAGCATTTTACCTTTGTTTTTGTTTAAGTTAATGTTGTTGTTCATTGTCCAGGTCTCCAAACTATCAAGATCTTTTTTAATTTCAGTCATATCCTCTAGTGTTTGTTATCCCACCCAGTTTTGCATCATCTGGAAATCTGGTGAGTATAGTTTCATCCACGTCTCTTCCTCCTCTTCATTTAAATCAACTTTTCTGACTAGAAGTTCATAACTCCTTTTTCGTGCAGACAGATACAAAGTAGGCATTAAAAACCTTGGTCTTTTTTATATTTTTGTTAATAACTCACCTTAACCTGCAGCTTTCCTTTATTTTGCTTTTCTTCTACTCTACTTCTGATATAGTAGTTTTATTGCTTATAATATCCTTTGCCAGGTGTGACTCATGTGCTTTTCATTTCCTGATTTTGTCCTTATACATTCATGCTCTAGCTTTGATACATCTGTGGGAAATGTTTCCATTTCTCATATATATCTCTTTTGATTTTCATCTCATTTAAAAAAAAAAAGTTCCATGTATAGCCATAGCAGACCCTTACACCTTGTCCAGTCATTTCTATGAATTGGGATGGATTGCAATTGTGCCTCTGATATTATATTCTTTTAATCAACACAAAAATAAAACCTGTTACCATGACAGAATTTAACAGTAGAATAATTAATTGTTTTCACACTAAGATTTAGGATTTGTGGATTTAGAATGCAGTTCAACATGTGAAATCCAACTAATTGTGTGAGGAGCTTTGAACTTACTGGAATCAATAAAAATGTTTCCATTTGGCTTCAACAGGGCCATAACTGTGGCCTGGGGGAACATAGCATTTAACAGTTTCAAATGATTCTTCAGTGGCGCTTTAGAATGAAACCTTTGACATTTGTGCAGACATAGTTTGTGTACTTTCATTTTGCACTGGCCCCTGTGTGGCTCTGTGGCCTCACTCTATGCCCACTCCAGGCTCAATAGTCACTCAACTTAGCAGGGCTTAAGGCAACTGTGGGCTTCTATGAAGACTCATAAAAGACTTTCGGGCTTCTATGGCAGGCTGCACCACCCCCTCCTGCACACACTATGGGACCTTCTTAACCACCCCTATAGTTACTCCAAACCTCCAGGTCTATGAGTATCAGGCTTCTAGATTCCCCACATCTCAGCTGTGGGGAGCCAGTAACTTTTGGCCTTTCTCTTCCAAGGCCCTGGCCCAATTTCAGGTCAGTTGAGACACTCAGGCCCTTGCAAACTTGGCAAGAGAGCTCTGACTTAAACCAGTGGTGCTCAACCTCCAGCCTATAGGTCAGATCCAGTCTGCATTCATGTCATTTGGCCCACAGGGCTCACCACAAGTCTAGAAAGTTGGTGGCAGGGAAGAAGTGGCATAATTAATTGACACTCCCTGGTTGCCAAATTTCTGGGCTCATGAAGAGCCCTGAAGGCCAGATAACATGGTGCTGCATGCTAGATCACACTAGTGGACAGTCAAACAGGAACACTGGATCACTCCATGGCCAGATCAGGGTGTGCAAGATCAGGCTGGCATGTGACCAACCCTGTACCACACATCCAGCTGGCTCAGCCAGAAGTTTAGGCACCATTGGCTTAAACACAGCCTATTGAGACCAAGAAGGTGCTAGGCAAAGATCTAGTTGAACTTCTTTCAAAATCATGTCATGGAGTGAAAAATGTAAAGCTCTGTAGACTGGCTTCAAGCATCAAATTGAATCACGCTATTGGTAAAAAAATACATCTGCCAAGTCCAGAAGCTAGAAAATTTCACCCCACTCACAACATGATGTTTTAATCACAGTCATACATGAATCACCTTCCAACTGGATTACTATAATACCGTGTTCATTAAACAGCCATTGCAGAGGCTCTACATTGCACAGAATGCAGGAGCTTGCAGTATCAGTGGTGTAGACACCAAACCAGCCAGCTTCCTGTCCCAGTTTACAACCTTGATGAGATTATATCAACCATGTAAACAGGTATACCTCCATGAATGACCTAACCAGAGAGCTGCATCCTCTTGAACCAAGAGAGTTGAACCCTCTTCAAGTTTATCAACTTGGCATTGAATTGCAGGAGAACTTGGAGATAAAGTTATCTCTGTTGCAGAAAACTGACTGATGAAGAAGACCAGACCAGACATACTCAAATTGTTGAGAGCAAGATTGCTCTGGATTATATTTAAAACTATTACACAGATTTATGCTTATACAGTTATACAGCTAGTACTTAAAGGACATGTCTACATAACATGTTTACTGTGCACTAGACTAATTAGCTGTCCAATTACATGTGTGCCTGTATTAAGCTGGAATAAACTAATTTACTCCGCAGCAGGATAGTACTTGTAAATCCATTACGATGCTTGTACATGTGATGGTGGAGTCATGTACACATGTCAAAAACTGATGAGAAATTGTCATTTGTCTAATATAATGGCATCACCATGTACACATGCATGATAGTACTTGTATTACTATTCTGCTGCAGAGTAAAAAACTCTGTAGCACTGCATGTGTAGATGCTGGAAGGGCTGGCTGGGGCATAAGGATGCTTCAGTGGGGGGGTCCTGCTGGCTAGCTATGCACTAAAGCACCCTCATGCCCCAGCCAGCACCTTTGCAGCACATTGAGCCAGAGGCAGCAGCCTCGAGCTGGCAGGCTGCACACTGGAGCCCCCTGCCAGCCAGGGTTACTCTGACCTGGCTCAATGTGCTGTGGTCCTTGGTACGTGTGCAAATGGTGCGCTTAGGAGCAATATGCTCCAGCGTTTATTACTGCCTGTTTATTGTATGTGTAGACATGCCCACATAGACTGGGTAAAATGTTTACAGCACATATTTTTGGGGAAAAAAACATATTTGGCAACACCTGGATATTTTGCAAATGCTTGTCAATTTCAGCAACTTATTCATTTTTAAAATTTCAGAGGCAAAGTATTGACTTTTTATTTGAAATTTTGTATTATATTTGTATAACTTTTTAGATTTTTTTAAATGTGTAAGATTTCACAAAATCAAAATAAAAGATTTCATTTTGGGTTAAAACACATTTTTCAACATGTTGATTTGATGCAGAACTGAAACAGGACAGAAGCTCACATTCCACCTGATGGAGAGGAAGGGACATCTGATTCCAGAAGCTTGAGACAAAGAGTCTGGAAGCTGTGTGTTGTCACCTTACATTGATCCTTTTGTTTACTGGGTTCTTCTTGGGGAGGAGCAGCATATCAGAAATGGAAAGCTATAAGTAGCTGAATACCCAAAGTGATATACTTGCTTTCATTGATTTTTCCTGAGATTGACAATATTGACCAGTGTATTAACGTGCAAATCTTTTTGTGGTGTTTTGGATTTTATTAGATTGTGTTAATTAATTTTGAAGAATAAAGGAGAAGAAAGTTATTCAGAGTTTGATTATCCTTGAAATAAGCTTTAAGATTCTTCTCTTTGATAATGTTTTTTTCATCAATCTGAAAGGATAGGATGAGGTAGGAGAGAAGTGAAAGGAAAAGAAAAATAGAGATAGAGGCTTACATATGTGCTTATCTTTATGCACAGTGAGTAATTCTATTGAGCTCAATTGTCTTTTCACTCTGGTCAATAAAAAACAATATATAACACTTTTGTTTGAACTAAGCTGAACTGAATTTTATCAAGGAATGTTGCTTGCTGGTGATATCACAAGAAATAGATATTTGTCTTGAAGGAAAACAAGGTTATAATTCACTGCATTTACTTTCTAATCAAGGACCTGAAGACTCTTAACAAGCAGCAGATCATTTATCCTCAACACTTCTAGCATACGTATTTCAACAACATTTTTAAAAGTCTCCCTTAACTTTCCTTTGAACGTTGGGTGCTCAACTCATGGAAATCATGGCCAAATTATTAGAGATAACAAATCCAGAACCAGATGCCATTTTTATAACACTGACTAATTTTTGTATTGTGAAAAAGTCAGAATCAGCAACATAATCACTGCCTTACAATGTTCTTCAACTTTACAAAACTAGCTTTAGAAACATAATTCATGTGGATCTCACTTCAATTAGAGGCACAAGAATAGATTAGCAAGCTAAAGTTCAGCTTTTAATTTCTTTTCAAAACTGAGGCCAATTTGTCTTTCCTACAGGAAAATTCATTGGTGGAGAAAATTGGAAAAAAAATCACCTGAGTAAAGGTGTGAGGAACATTTCAATAGTAGAAGAAAAGATCAGAACCTGGTGGACTCTTCTGTTGGGTATGACTGATTTGTGACTAATAAGGGGGAAAGATTCTATAAAACCCTGAAAGAGCTCAAGGAATCCTGGAGAAATTGGATCCACAACCCATGGATTTTGAAACAGCAGTGAGGCTTCCCTGTTACTCTAGGTGCTCTCCCTTCTACCTCCTACCTCCTAGTTGCCCAGATCTTTTGAGTCATACTGTCTTTGGCTTCTCTGAGTATAGCTCACATGAGCACCACCCCCCCAGAAGGAGGTACAAACCATGCTTCTCAGAGTGGCGGTGACTTGAAGAACTATCTATGTGGTGAAGAACCAGGTTTTGAAATAAGAATATCCTCATTGGAACTTGCCTGGGTCTGAGAACAGCCATGCATCATACACAAGAATGGCTTTTTGTGCTACAGAAAAAGGAAACACCTGTATTTTCCCTTTCTTTTCATTATTGGACTCTTGTTTCATGCTGTATTGTGCAGTAGAGTAGTAGACTTCTCTGTATATAGTTTTGACATAGATAGGAGTCACTATTTTCTTCATGGCCTCCAAAAAGGTTCTTTGGTAATCTACACTCTATTAGGGTTTCACCCAAAGCTCACTGAAGTCAACAGAAATCATTTTCATTGCCCAAGTTCTTGACTTTTAAGGTATCCTGTGGATAGAAGACATAGGTAAGGGGTCCACAGATATTAGCCATGAGAACAAAGGAGGGCATAATTAATATTTCTCTCTTCTGTCACCAAATACTACTCCTAAAATTGGATATAATAAATAGTCTTCTTTGAGGCTGTTGTTAATACCTCTTCCAGAAAGAATAGCAAGTGGTTTCCCCTGAGGTTGCTATTATTACCTCATTATGAGATTATAATGAGAGGTCTCCCTGGAGTCTGCCAGCAAGGCAGCTGTTAGAATAGATGAAATGGGATTGCTCAATAGTGTAATGCTTTTGTAATCTTATCCTTGGAGATCATATTATCTTTGCAGCGTGTCCTGCTCTCTGTCAGCTGAAGACAAGCAGTTCTGTAGTAACATTTGAACCTGGCTTTCTTGAATGGCAACATGCCATTTAACATCAGGCTGGAATACATTAATATTAACATGAAATGCTGGTACTAGTTTCTAAGAAACCAACTACTTCAGTAATCAAGCCAGTATGTTTGGAGGAGAGTTGGCATATTATGGCCATGACTGTGTCAGTGAACATTAACTCTGGGTAGTTACAGAGAATGGAAAAGTCCTTAAAGGTAATCCACAAAGGAAAAAAGAATTGTTTTTATACTCCATCTAATTTTAAAATAGATTTCATCCTATGGGTTAAGGATGAGTTAAGTGGAAGGGCTGGGGATTCTGGTAGCTTTTCATGTCTACCCTATTTTTATCAGTGGCTTCCAGGCTGCAAAGACTTTAACAAAGATTTCACCCACCATGAAAATTTGCACCAGTTCCTGCCACTGGGTAGCTGCATGCTGCGAATATACAGATGACACTGCCATTTGTAATTTTTGTTACTAAGCAGTAAATGTGCACATGTAGACGTGCCCATTTAGCTACAAAAGGTTACTCACCTCCCTGGCCACGCAAGAAGCAGGCAGTTTCCTCCAATGAGGGAAAAAAAGAAGTAGGCCCCTCAACAATTTTGGGAGAAGGTGGTGGGGACAGTGCACAGGACACTGGAAGCCTGCCAAGTACAATCTTCCATAAGACCCTGGATAAGAGAAAGAAGGGGGGGTGTATATTTTGAGGCCCTACCCTTGCTGCTAGGAGACTGAGTGACCCCTCCAATTCTGGGATCTCCCAGGGGGGTGCCCGTCAGGAGTGGCAGCTGGAGGAGAAAAGCTAAGCCGAAGAAGGGCAACAGGGGCGAGGCAGGGGAACGGCAGGGAGACAGGCTTCCAATGATGAGGATGACGTGTCAGCCGCCTTCATCAGGGGGACACGCCCTGCCCAGGGCTATCCTCGAGAACCTTCCTCCCTGGTTTAAACGACCGGCCTAAGCGGCACCCTACCAAAGTTGGCTAGTCTGAGGGGACTACCTATGGTGGGTTACTCCCAACAAATCCTACACAGTGCACCTTGGGTAAAAGGCGAGCAGGAGGCGCCTAAAAACCTCCACCTCTTATACCTAAATGGCTGGGTGCCAGAGGAAAAGGCTGAGAGGAGAACCCCAGGCGGAGGGAACACATGGTGAAAGAAGTACTTGGCTCGGTGAGTTTGAAGTAAAAGGGGGGGAGGTGTGTCGCAGAGCACTTAGGTGCCCTGTGCCTGAAAACAGGGGTGGCTCAAGAGACCCCCCCAGCGGTGAGAAGGGGGAGGCGCAGTTGCCAGTCACCAGGGCAGCACAGGTGCTGGTTGCTGGGGCAACCAGCAAAACCCCCTGACAGGAAGGGGCAGGGCTTAGCCCTTCTTAAACCCAGGCAGGAGGCCAGATTGGCAGTTCCTCCTCTGGCAGCCAAGGAGTGAGGCGCTCGGCCAGTGCAGAAAGAAAGCCAAAGTGGCTGCATGAGTATCCGCGGGTTGCTGCCATGAGCTGGAGTATTTTGCCTGGTAGGGATTCTGACCGGACGCTTTTAGCTTTATGTTATAGCCCGGGGGCTTTGTGTTTGTGTTTACTGTTTAACCGGAGGACCGGGTGAGGCTATAAGGGGTGGAGGAAGCCTCATAGGGACTCCCCCAGTAGCGTGGGGGTTCCTGACGCTGAAGAAGGCGCAGTTTGTTGCGGGATGGATTAGCCTAGCCCCGAGAGTGCAGAGGGGTGGCAAGGAGCCCCGAGAGTGGCAGAGGGGCCCTGAGAGTGCAGAGGGGCAGTGAGGAGCCCTGAGAGTGCAGAGGGGCGGTGAGGAGCCCCGAGAGCGGCAGAGGAACCCGGAGAATGGAGAGGGGTGGCGAGGAGCCCCAGGAGTGCAGAGGGGTGGCAGGGAGCCCCGAGAGTGGCCGAGGGACCCCAAGAGTAGCAGAGGGGCGGCAAGGAGCCCCGAGAGTGCAGAGGGGCAGCGAGGAGTCCCGAGGGCAAAAAGAGGGCCGAGACATAACAGGGCCAGAGTCAGATTACAACAGCACCATCTGCGAGGCTTGGGCTGCAGTGTAGGGGAGGAAAAGGAGCCGCAGATAGTGCCCCCTGTCATCGGGGTGCTTATAAATGGGCAGCTTCCCGCTAATTACAGCAATCTATTAAATACATAAGATAAAGGCGTGGCAGGCGAGTAAGCAGGCGGTTGGCCCATTACAGGAGGGCGGAGCCATACCTGGAGAGGCTCCTATAGTGGCACTCCTGTCACAGGCACTTATATATGTGATGGTGGGGTCATGTAGAGGTGACAAAAAGTGATGAGAAATTGTGATTTGTCTAATATAATGGCATCACCATGTACATGTTCATGTTTTTTTGTGTAAAAATGCTTTTGAGTGTGGCAACTTAGACCACCTCTGATGTATTTTAGCTTGATTGGGACAAATTGTCCCATTGTGGATAAAAAAATAATGCACACATATATGTCTGCTGGCTGGAGAAGGTGGTGGGAATGGTGCATGGGGTAGTAGAAGCCTGAGCAGCCTCTGTTCCTTCTGGTCCCTCTTCTTCCTCGTACTGTCTTGAAAGGAAGTTGGCATTTCTATTCTGGGTTCCTGGGCGGTGTTCCACTTTAAAACAATACGGTTGGAGGCTAAGGGCCCACCTCATGAGTCTTGCATTATCGGTTTTCATACTCTGCAACCAGCGCAGGGGTGCATGATCAGTAACCAACGTGAACTCCCTCCCTAATAAGTAGTATCGTTGGCCCACTTAATGGCGAGACACTCCTTCTCAACTGTGGCATAATTCTGCTCCGGTGGGTGTAGCTTCCTACTTATGTAGGCTATAGGATGCTCGTTTCTTCCTTCCCTTTGCACCAATACCGCACCGATGGCTACATCTGACGCATCGGTCTGCACCAGGAAAGGTTTGTTAAAATTGGGTGTATATAGAAGTGGTTTTCAGCATAGTGCATCCTTTACCGTTCGGAATACCTTCTCTGCCTCTGTCGTCCATCTTACTTTAATTGGGGCCCCTGCTTTTATCATTTCCATTAATGGTACAACTACATCTGCAAAATGGGGTACAAATTTTCTATAATAACTGGCCAGCCCCAAGAAGGCCCTGACTTGTCTCTTGGTACGGGGTGCCTGATACCTCTGTACAGCCTCCACTTTGCTCAGCAATGGTCTCACCTTCCCGCTTCCAACTAGGAACCCCAGGTACTGTGTTTCCTCCTTTCCTATTGTACACTTCCTGGGATTGGCTGTCAGCCCCGTTCTCCTTAGGTCTTGCACTACAGCTCTTAGCACGGCGAGATGTTCATCCCAGCCCTCTGTATATATAATGATATTGTCGATATATGCTGCAGCGTAACCCCCATGGGCAGACAATATTCTGACCATTAGCCGCTGGAACATAGCTGCAACTCCATGCAGCCCAAATGGCATGCGTCGGAACTGGAAGAGCCTCCATGGGGTGGCGAATGCTGTTTTTTCTTGATCCTCGGATGCCACTGGGATCTGCCAGTAACCCTTTGTCAGGTCTGAAGTGGAAATGTAGCATGTCCGCCCGATGTCTTCTACCAGCTCGTCCACTCTGGGCATCGGATAGGCGTCGAACTTGGCCACTGCGTTTACCTTCCTATAATCAATGCAGAGGCGAATCTTTCCATCAGGCTTAGGTACTGCTATGATGGGGCTTCGCCAGTCACTGTGTGATTCGCATATTATACCTTGCTCCAGCATCATTGCCAGTTCGGCTTTTATCTGGCCCTGGAGCCACTGGGGAATCCGTCTCCAACTTTCACGTATCACCTGGCCCGGAGGAGTTTTTATCCAGTGTACCACCCCCTGAGCTTCCCCTGGGGCTCCCTGGAATACATCTTCAAATTCCTTGACTAGCTCAGCAGCCTGTCTCCTCTGTTCTTTTGACAAGCGCAGGGCCAGCTCTACGTCATCCGGTCTGCTTTCCTTCATTAACATGGGTCCCAACTCTAACTCCTCGGGATGAGGGGCGAGGTACATACACTCCCGGGTCTCCCACTTCTTTAACATGTTGATGTGGTACACTTGCTTCTTTTTTTTCTTATCTATCTGGTGAACCTCATAGTCCATGGGCCCCACTCGGCGTATGATTTCATAGGGTCCCTGCCACTGGGCAAGCAACTTACTTTCGCTGTCCGGTAGTAGGACCAACACGCGGTCCCCCACGTCAAACTCCCTTTTCCGGGTTCCTCTGTTGTAATGCCTTACTTGACACTGCTGGGCTTCCCTGAGGTTTCCTAAAACCAAGTTTCGAGCCACTTCAAGGCGTTCCCGCAGTTGGATCACATATTGAATGATGTTCTGGTCGTTACTCTGTTGTTCTTCCCACCTATCTTTAATTAGATCCAGGATTCGCCTCGGCTGCCGGCCGTATAATAATTCAAAAGATGAAAACCCAGTGGATGCCTGGGGTGCCTCTTGTACTGCAAACAGAAGAGGAGGTATCATCCTGTCCCAATTCTCAGGGCTCTCTATCACGAACTTTCTCAGCATCTATTTCAGCGTCTGATTAAACCGTTCCACCAGCCTGTCTGTCTGGGGATGATACATAGCCGTGTTCAGATGCTTAATCCCCAAGGCTTTACTCACTGCCTCGAACACACGTGATGTAAAATTTGTTCCCTGATCAGTTAGAAGTTCTCTAGGGAGTCCTACCCGGGAGAATATTTTCAAGAGTTCATTGGCCACCTTTGGCGCGGACACTGTCCGCATTGGCACAGCTTCCGGGTACCGTGTCACATAATCCAGTATGACCAATACGTACTGGTTTCCTGTGCTACTTTGAGGGAGAGGCCCGACAATGTCCATGGCCACCCTCTCAAAGGGAACCTCTACCAGAGGCGTCGGGACTAAAGGGGCTCTTGCGGGCTGCCTTGGGTTTGTTTTTTGGCAGACAGGACACGAAGCGCAGTATCTTGCAACTTCCCCCATTATACCTGGCCAATAAAACCTTGCTCAAATGCGTGCTTGTGTCTTGTCCCAGCCTAGATGCCCACCCATGGGAAGCTCATGGGCCACCTTCAATAAAGCCCGTCGATACCACCGCGGGATCAACAGCTGGGCAACCTCCTCTCCTTCTGGCTTCCCTTGCTCAACTCGGTATAGGAGGCCATTCCTCACCTCAAACCTCGGGGTTGTTCTCATCAGCTCTGGCCTCAATACCTCATTGTTTCTCCAAGCGAGGTGTTCCTGTAGCGCCCACCTAAAATCTGCCTCTCAGCTTTGTTCCAGCTGAAAGTGTTCATCTTCCCCCAGCTGGGCAATATCCACCCTCTGTCCTGCTTCCTCTTCAGGGCAGGGTTGCTCAGTTTCACCTACGAACCCCCCCCGCAGTCACCTTGCGCCTCACACCCACTACTTCTTCTAACCACTCAGGCCAGTCGCAGCCCAGTACCACGGGGTAGGGTAAATGGTCTACAACCCCCATGAGCATCCGGTGGGTCTTAGTGCCTACTCGTAGGGTGACCCTCACCCTGTCAAAATCGAGGGGGTCCCTGCACCAACACTGCTCCTCCGCCCGATCCACTCTCCTCATCTCCCTTGCCAGTAACACATCACTCTGTACCACGGTCTGTGCTGAACCCGAGTCTATTATAGCCACCACTCTTTTTCCCTCTATGGTTACTTCTACCACCAGTGCGGTCAGCACTTCTGCCACCACGCAGCCAACTTGGGCTGCGTAGCTGCACATTCCTACCTGCTCCTGTGGGCCGGGTTGAGTGTTTCACATCAGACTGGCTTGCAGGGTCAGTTGTCCTGCTGCTGTATCCTGCAGGCCTTGTACCACTTGGTGTGGCCCCTCCAAATCTTGTTTCCTTGACTCTGGTCCAGGGGTCAGCATTTGTCCTCCTTTCCCTCTCCACATGGGCCCAAGGGTCCTCTTTTTCAAGCCGGTGACCCAGCGTCTTACAAAGCCTACTGCCGTATAAACGCTTCCCGGCCAATGCACCATTGTGACAGGAGTGCCACTATTGGAGCCTCTCTGGGTATGGCTCCGCTCTCCTGTAATGGGCCAACCGCCTGTTTACTCTTCTGCCACGCCTTGATCTTATGTATTTAATAGATTGCTGTGATTAGCAGGAGGCTGCCCATTTATATGCGCCCCGATGACAAGGGGTGCTATCTGTGGCTCCTTTTCCTTCCCTACACCACAGCCCAAGCCCCGCAGATGGTGCTGTTATAATCTGACTCTGGCCCTGTTATGTCTCGGCCCTCTTTTTGTCCTCGGGGCTCCTCGCCGCCCCTCTGACTCTCGGGGCTCCTCGCCACCCCTCTGCCACTCTCAGGGATCCTCGCCGCCCCTCTGCACTCTTGGGGCTAGGCTAATCCACCCCGCAACAAACTCCGCCTTCTTCAGTGTCAGGAACCCCCATGCTACTGGGGGAGTCCCTATGAGGCTTCCTCCACCCCTTATAGCCTCACCTGGTCCTCCAGTTAAACAGTAAACACAAACACAAAGCCCCCGGGCTATAACATAAAGCTAAAACCATCTGGTCAGAATCCCTACCAGGCAAAATACTCCAGTTCATGGCAGCAATCCGTGGATACTTGTGCAGCCACTTTGGCCTTCTTTCTGCACTGGCCAAGCTCCTCACTCCTTGACTGCTAGAGGAGGAACTGCCAACCTGGCCTCCTGCCTGGGTTTAAGAAGGGCTAAGCCCTGCCCCTTCCTGTCAGGGGGTTTTGCTGGTTGCCCCAGCAACCAGCACCTGTTCTGCCCTGGTGACTGGCAGCTGCGCTTCCCCCTTCTCACTGCTAGGGGCCTCTCTTGAGCCACCCTTGTTCTCAGGCGCAGGGCACCTAAGTGCTCTGCGACAGTGCCCTAATGGATAGACTATGTCTATAAAGCTTTGACAGAGCAATAAAGGGATTGCCATAATGAATTGCTCTATGCTAGTGAAACAGTGGGTTTGCTATCAATAAAACCAGTGACTTTTTATGAATTTATGCCCAAAAGCCATGAAGGAGCCTAGAAATTTGCCAATGCAAACACAAGGGCAGAAAGAGGGGACAGAAACTTTGGAAGCTATTTTGCCACCAGATGCATCATTCTTCACTTTAAGAAACCCTTTAACCAATTCTTCACCTCCCTTTTCTTGTGCAGGGACCGGAACTTCCCCACTGTGATGCCAGACGGACTCGAGGGGAACGCCTCCAGAGCTCAGGTTGGGGAGGACCGGGTTAGAGAGCTTCTGGAGGGGCTGGACATGTTCAAGTCAGCAGGTCCAGATGCTCTCCACCCCAGGGTGTTGAGGGAGCTAGCTGGGGTTATTGCAGGGCCCTTGGCACGGCTTTACGAGTGCTTGTGGTGCTCGGGCCAGGTGCCAGATGACAGGAAGATAGCTACCGTGGTCCCCATCTTCAAAA
This sequence comes from Crocodylus siamensis, assembly GCF_052110815.1. Lineage (NCBI taxonomy): Eukaryota > Metazoa > Chordata > Crocodylia > Crocodylidae > Crocodylus > Crocodylus siamensis. Next base: position 29,602,776 of record NC_143398.1, on the reverse strand, counting down.
AAGGGAAGAGAGAGGACCCGGGCAACTATAGGCCCATCAGTCTTACCACTATCCTTGGGAAACTCTTTGAGAAGATCCTCAAGGAGCGCATCTGTGATGGGCCGGCTTCAGGGATGATATTTAGGGGCAACCAGCATGGTTTCATTAGGGGCAGGTCATGTCAGACCAACCTGATTGCCTTTTATAATCAGGTCACAAAGGCAATGGATGCAGGTGTCACCGTGGATGTAGTCTTTCTAGACTTCAAAAAGGCCTTTGACATCATCTCCCACCCCATCCTCATTAAAAACCTAGGAGATTGTGGCATTGATGCCTACACAGTCAGATGGATTACAGATTGGCTCAAGGGTCATACTCAGGGTGGTGATGGACGGGTCATATTCAACCTGGAGGGAAGTGGGCAGCGGAGTCCCCCAAGGCTCGGTCCTTGGGCCTGCGCTGTTCAATTTCTTTATCAGCGATTTGGACGACAGCGTGAAAAGCAACCTGTTTAAATTTGCTGATGATACCAAAATTTGGGGTGAGGTGAGCACGCTAGTAGCGAGGGAAAGATTGCAACAAGACCTGGATACGTTACAGGAGTGGGCTAACATAAACAGGATGTGTTTCAATACTGACAAGTGCAGGGTGCTGCACTTAGGCAGTAGAAACCAGCAGCATGCTTATAGAATGGGAAACTCCCTTCTTGAGAGCACGGAGGCAGAAAGGGATCTTGGAGTCATTATTGACTCCAAGATGAACATGGGCCGACAATGCGAGGTCACGGTTGGCAGGGCTAACCAGACCTCGTTGTGCATCCATAGGTGCATGTCTAGCAGGGCCAAGGAGGTGATCCTCCCCCTCTATGTGACGCTGATCAGGCCACAGCTGGAGTACTGTGTCCAGTTCTGTGCGCCCCATTTCAGGAGGGAAGTGGACAACATTGAAAGGGTCCAGAGGAGGGCCACCCGCATGATCCGGGGACAACAGGGTAGACCCTACATTGAAAGACTGCGGGACCTAAACCTGTTCAGCCTTCACAAGAGAAGGCTGAGGGGGGACATGGTGACTATTTATAAACCCACTAGGGGGACCAGAAGGGTTTGGGGGAGACACTGTTTCCCCTAGCACTCCCTGGCATGACAAGGAACAATGGACACAAATTACTGGAGAGTAGGTTTAGATTAGACATCCGCAAGAACTACTTCACAGTTAGGGCGGCTAGGAGCTGGAACCAACTTCCAAGGGAAGTGGTGCTGGCTCCTACCCTGGGGGTCTTTAAGAAGAGGCTTGATGTTTACCTGGCTGGACTCATTTGAGTCCAGTTTTGTTTCTCCCGCCCAGATGGGGGGTTGGACTTGAAGATCTACAAGGTCCCTTCTGACCCTACTTCTATGATTCTATGATTCTATGATTCACTTATAAACAGTCATATAGTGCTTCTTATTTATCGCATCTTCTCTGTGCTCTCCCACAGTATTTAAAACAGGAAGCCATAAGCCAAAATAAATTTAATAGATTCAAGTGTTACTAAATCTACCTTGTATTTACTCAAGCCTAGATTTACTGTGCAGTGAACTACTGCACAGTAAGAGTTTTTGTGGAGGTGTCTACACATGCAAGGATTAGGGAGAAGATTTACTCCCAGTTCCCAGCAGCTCAGCAATATGCACCTGTGGCCACCAGGGAGCGCTCCAGGCTCCACCTAGGTGCTAGCCCAGAGGCTGGCAAGGAGCACTGGGCCAGGACACAGCTGTCTTCTGGCCCCAGGGGGCTGCCTTCTACTGAGGCAGGGACAATGTCCCCCTGCCCCAACAGCAGGGAACTTCTGATTCTGGCTCTTTGATTGGGGCACGGGGCTTGGAAAGAGTTGCTGCCTTGATCCACTGGTGGGGCAGCTAGCAGCTACCTCAATCACCTACTTAGGGCATGGTGCTGGGACCTGTCCCTCATTGCAACAGTTCCCAGCCAGCCCTGGGCAGCATGGGGAAGTCTGCATCTGCAACCTGGAGATGACTGAGGACTGCCTGAAACAGGACAGTTCCCAGCCACCTCCAGACTGCACATGCTTCTCCATGCAGCCTGGGGCTGGCTGGGAACTGTCCTGGTTAGGGGCAGGTTCCAGCCAGCTCCAGGCTGGGTAGGGAACTGCCTCCATGCAGGGAGCTCCCAACCCCTGCTCCATAATTGCAATTTGAATTGCAGTATGGGTGCTGAGGAGTTTGTTCTCTGCCCAGCTCTGTGAACATGGAGCCTGGGTGGGGAGGGGGGAGAGGGGCAGGCTGGGAAACTTGTTCTCCTTCAGCTCCATGCTCATGGAGCTATTGGGGGAGAAATAAGCTTCCTGGCCTGTTCTCCATAGGTGGCGGAAGGGGAGGCTAACGAAGCTTAGCTCCCCCCAAATGCAGGGCAGTGGTAGGGCCGCAAGGCAACCCTGATGAGGGCTTCTGGGACCCACAGCAGGGGTGGGGAGGGAGTGAGGAAGATGCTGCCCAGCCAGCAGGGCGGGACTGAATCATGATTGGCTCATCCAGGGGGTGTGGCTCCCGCTGCTGTGTGCACTCCGGAAGGCTGGGGGTGCATGTGCCCCTGATCTTCATGGGGCTGGGTGGGTTGCTGCTGTGGACTGAGGCCAGGGCCATTCTGAGCTCTTCCCAGTGGGGAGAAGGGTGTGCTATGCTTGGAGCAGGTGATGGCAGCGCTAGGAGGGGGCTACAGGTGGAAGGGGCAGCTGCAGCCACCCCAAGATTAAGCTTAGCCCACCCGATCCCCTTCCCAGTGCCACCGCTGCCCACCCCCAGTGTAGTATGCACCCTCCCCACCGGGAAAAACCCCATGCATATCTGAGGACATGCACCTTCCATGCCTCCCAAGATGTGTGCTATGGTGGGAGCTGCTGCCCCCTCCCTGGACCCCCTGGATGAGCTGCAGCCCTGTCCCACACCCCGTCCCAGCTGTGCAGGGCCTGATGGAACAGGTGCAGGGGGTACCAGGGGCTCTGTCCCCTCTGGCCCAGCCAAGGTCGATCCCATTCTGGCCCCCTACTACAGGCTCCCCTGAACAGAGTGGGGCTGGGGCCAGGACTGGTGTGGGAAGGCAGTTGAGGCCAGTGCAGGGCTGGGGGGAAGTGGGTTTGTTGACACAGGAGGAAACAGTGCCAGGCAATGACCCTGGGTGTGGGACAAGGGATGGCTGACCAGGCACAGTGGCCCTTGACCCTGATCCCTGGCCTGGCTTGGCTCTGCTCACTCCTGATCCCTAGTCCCAGCCCCAGCCTCAGCCCCAGCCCCACCTCTCCCCCTGCAGACTTTCCCTCCTTGGGGGGCATGCATGTGCATGTGCGTATGCATTCAGCTCCCCACCCCCACAATTTTTTCTCTCTCCACCTATGCTGTTGCCCGCTGCAGCTCTGCACTTGTGGAGTTGTGTGGGGAACAAGCTCCCCAGCCTGCTCCCCCCCAGCTGTGCTCTCATAGATCTTGGTGGGGTCCAGAGGAGGGCCACTGTCATGGTCAGGGGGCAGCAGGCGAGGCCCCATGATGATAGACTAAAGGGTCTGAATCTATTCAGTCTCCACAAGAGAAAACTGAAAGGGGATCTGGTGGCTGTCTATAAACTCATCAGGGGGAACCAGCAGAAAATAGGTTGGGCTCTGTTCCCCTGGGTACCACCTGGAATAATAAGGAATAATGGCCACAAACTGATTGAAAGCAGGTTCAGGCTAGATATCAGGAGTCATAACTTTATGGTTAGGGCTGCCCAGTTTTGGAATGGGCTCCCAAGGGCGGTGGTGCTACCCCCTACCTTGGGAGTCTTCAAGAGGAGGTTAGATAAATTTCTGGCTGGGGTATTATGATCCCAGCATTCGTTCATGCCTAGGGCAGGGAGTCAGACTTGATGATCTGTTCAGGTCCCTTCTGACTCTAGAAACTGTGAAACTAAGCTCCCCAGGCCCCATCTGCAGGGAACTCCCAGCACTGGCTCTACAACCACAGAGCCACCACTGGGAGTTGCTCATCTCCCAGCCTGAGCCCCAAAACCCTTATCTTCCAGTCCAAGCCCCACAGTCATGGGGCTCAGGCTGGGAGATAAGCATCTTCCAGCAGTGGTCTTGCAGTGGTGGAGTCACTGCTGGGAGACAAGGGTCTCCCAGCCTCCCACTCCATGATCTGGGAGCAGGGGCTTGGAGCTTCCTGTTGCTGGGGCAGGGGGACATGGTGTCCGTCTGGTTCCTGTGGCAGAGACCACCCCAGCAGCAGGCAGCTCCCAGAGGCAAGAAGCTATCTCCCACCCTCTTGTGGGTGGCTGACTGGGAGTTTATTTGGCTTCCAGCCAGGCATCTACATGAGCACTATGTTGTCATTACTAATGCCAAGTAAATTTCCTACTTTCCTTTGCAGGTAGCAAATTTACTTGGGATTAGAAATGTAGCCCAGGTACACCTGGGGGTGGGGGGTGCCCTGTCTTCCAGTGACAGTGATGATGGTCAGGCAGGGTGCTGATGGAGGAGCTGGCTACTAGAGCAGTTCCCTCTCCTCTCTACAGAGCTAGGCCAAGACCAAATACTTAACTATATACAATATAGTACTATAATAAATACATATACTTAAGATAAAACATGAAATATTTACAATAAAGTTTAGCATATGGCACTATGTATAATATCCCACAATCCACATAAACCAGATAACTTACAACATATATAATAATTAACACATTAAACAAGATAGTTAAGGTTTTAACACAATAATCACATACGGGGAATCAGCTTATATAACCCAAATAAGTTAATGATAATATTCCCTTAAACCTACCAAATAACAATACAAACATACATATTAATGCATTAAAACACATGAACCAAATAAGCTCCCTTAAAGAATACCCATAGCTATATAGACCTTAACACAGGGGTGGGCAGAAGGTCGCTTACTGAGTTTCAGCAAGCCATCAAGGGCCGCATGACAGGTAGCCCAGGGCAGATTGATTAATTTTCTAAATTTTTTAGGGGCCCTGTGGGCTGGATAGAATGACCTGGGGGGCTGCATCCAGCCCCCGGGCTGCATTTTGCCCACCCTTGCCTTATGCAACAACAATCACCAAAATAGGAAGTACACTCAGCACCTCCCCAAGGGGTTTCCCTGGAGCCCCTCCCCTTCAGGGCTCTGTGATGTGGTCACACCACTCTTGCAATGGAGGGTGGAGGCTGCAGACCCTCCTCTCCCTTGCCCACCTCACCTGCAGGGCCCACTTCCCCAGCAACTCATGTTTCCTCTCTGAAGCAGCCAATGTTCATCCCCTGGTGGCTAATCACATGACAGCCTCTCTCTAGCAGCACCTTCGGCTCGCCTCAACAGCCCAGCACCCCACACTGGGCACCCAGGACTCTCTCTGTCACGGGAGCTGGGCCCTTACAGGCTCCAGCTCCTCGGTCTCACACCGGGGTTTCTCCCCTTTCCTGGGCCCTGCTCTGGGCACCAGGGCCCTTTTTGTTAAAGGTGGAGCCACACTTTGGGACTCTGGTCATTCAGCCTAGGGCCGGAGCTAACCTGAGCAGCTGCGAACTTCTCCTTAGCTGGGTTCTCTGTGTGCCAATCCTCGCACCAAGTGGGGCCCGAGCAGCCTCGAGCTGCTTCCAGGACCAGCTCTCCGTGTGCTGATCTGCACACCAACTTGCCAGGTTCACAGGCATAAACCACCTCAAGCAGACCCAATTCGCACACCGCTGAAGCTCAGGCAGGGTCCTAAAGATGGCCGTCTCCAGAGGTCCTCTCTCCTCACCGTCCTCGTCATCTGTCCTCCAGTGTGCTGATCATGCTCCCCTTTCATACTCTTAAGGGGCTTCACCCCTGAAGTTCTCCGGCCCTGGCTGGTGCAGTTCTGATTCAGGTCCAGCTGCTCCTTACCCCCCTCCCTTCCAAAAAGAATATGACATTGCTTCCCTTTTGCTGCCTCCGGATTGGTGGATGGGTTCCACCAGTCAAAAAGCAGACTCTCAAGCCTGGGACTCAACCCAAGCCCTGAAAAGGTAAGCCTGCTACAGGAAGATTTACTGTGAAGTAAGCACATGCACATGTAGACCCACAAGCTTATTTCACAGTAAACTACGCTAATTCACCATTAAGAGTCTTGTGTAGATTATATACATTTTTCTAAAATTCCAAATACCCTCAAAGATCATTTAATTGTGTACAAATCCACTCAAGACTTGATATTTGTCTCTTCTCTATATTTCTGGTTTGTAGAATAATACCATTATAAATTGTTGCTGCTACTTTGTATGTTATCATATGTCCATCCTGGTTTGATAGAACCATAATTTTCATACCTAAATCTATTATGAATGTGTTATTAGTTCACGATGTCTCATTAATGCCTTTTTTCATCAAATCAATGGAGTGAATCTGCTTTTAACAACATAATCTTTTGCCTGATGACTTGTTCTTAAAGATACAAGCCATATGAGCAATCAGTCTGAATGGCTTCTTTGAATTCAATTTTTTTCAACAGTGCTGATTACTCCTAATTGCCATTTTTTAGGGAGAGATTTGAAATAATGCTTTAAGGAGTCATGATTTTGCAAATCTATTCATATTAAAACAGTTTGGAGATGGTTTGGAGAAGACTGATTTTTCAAAGCATTGCAGTGGAGTTAGATTTACCACTCTGACTAAATGAGCAGGCTGACTAAAATCTGTGTAATCTTTTAAAAAGGTACCACTTTCATCAAAACTTACTGTTTTCAGAACTTACATTTATGAATGTCATACAGACTAACCACTTCTAAACTAATCTCCCACAATGCTGATGATGCTCCCAATTAATTTGTCAACCAGTGCTACCTTGGTGGACAAAGTAGATAATATTTAATGGTATAACTGGATTTTCAACTCTCTTCAGTATACTCAGAAATGCATCCAGTACAGGTCTTTTCTGCCTTTTGACAATGGTGCCTTTTTGCATTTATTAAGCTACGTAATGCAAATGTCCTTGAAAATATGTGTTTATTTTAATTTATTATATAATGTCACATATGCAATTATTTTCTTACCTTTCCATCCCCTTCCATTTTGAGAAGCTGTGCCTGATTTCATAATGTTCTTAGGTTTCCTTCTAATTTGGATATCAAAGAAAATTAGAATGAGAGACAGCCTATTCAACCTAGCACACATGCTGAGATGTCAAAAGGCTCAGTGAAGAAATAGGACTGCTTTTCAGACTTTATGCAAAGTAATAGGATGTATTTGCATTCCAGCCTCAGTGATTCAGACACTTCATACCTGCTGTCATCATCTTTCCTTCTTTGCTTCAGTATTCAGTTGAACAACAGTCATAGCAAAGACTCCTCAGTTCAAACATAAACTGCTGTAATCCATTTTATAACTGATTGTTCTGAATTTCAGCATGTGAAAACAGCTTTTCACAAATAACTTTCTTACTTCTTTGAAGATCTATTTCAAATTTATATATTCCTCCTTTAAAGCTGTTTATAATATTAACCACAAAAAGTAACAGTTAATTATCAAATTATCAATGTATTTATTATATTTATTATTATTTCTTATTGTATTTAGAGAAGAGGTTTTTGGTAATATTTCTAAAACAAAAACAGACAAATAAAACTGTTATCCTGACATAAAACCATAAAATAAAACTTTAATAAAGAATAAAGCAGGAACTTTGGCCTTAGGAAGCTAGTAGCCCTTGAGAATATATTTAGTGGTATAAAAACTCTCCAATTTAAAAATCAATGAAAACACTGATTAAAAATTGAGAGTGGTGTACAATCCCAAGTATTGCTATTATATTTCATACAGCTATTTAGCCTCTCTGAATTGATGTTTTCAGCACTGGTGAGGTCTCATCTGGACTACTGTGTCCAGTTTTTGGACTGTACATCAAGAAAACCATGGACAAAGTAGAAAGAGCAAAGAGCAACAAAAATTATTAAAGGTCTAGGAAACATGGTTTTCAAGGAAAGGCTAAAAGAAACAGGTATCAGGAGAAAAGAAGACAGACATGGGATTTGATAACAATCTTCAGATTCCTGAAGGAAGAGTATCATGAGGGTGGCGATAGACTGTTCTCTGTGGCTAGAGGGGACAGGATCAAGAATAAAAGTCTTAAATGGCAACAAAGGAAATTTAGGTTGGATATTAGGTAGAACTTTCTTGCTATGAGGGTCGTTAAGCACTGAAACAGATTATCTAGAGATCTTCGTCTGTGGAAGATTTTTTTAAATATATTTTTTACATTTTTAAAATTTTGGACTGGTTTAGACAGCAGTGATCCTGCTTGACCAGAGTGTTGAACTAGATGACCCATGGAGGCCCTTTAAACCTACTTTTCTATGTTTCTATCATTCTGTGACTATGTTGTTTTAAGTATATCATGGCACTAAATAGTTACAGTGTTCCCCCTGACCCAGTGGATTGTGGCTGTTGGGTCCAGGGGTTTGGAGTATTGAGCTCCAGTTTAAAGAAGCTGCTTTCCTCTAGCCCACTCCTCCTCCCCTTCACAGCTCCAGTGCTGTCTTCAGAATGGGATTGGGGGAAGGGAACAGAGGGAGCTCAGTTTGGGGTTTGCCCAGCCTGCACTGGAGGGTTGGGGCAGGTGGACTGGAGCACCCCCACTTTGGTCAAGATAAGCTTCAGCCCAGCCCTGCTCATGGTGTGCAGTGCCTTTATCTGATCCCTCATGTAATGAGGGTTCAGATTGTTGCCCAAATGGGCATTTTTAAAGTGCTCTGCAACCATGCATTTCTGTCATTGCATGGCTGTAGAGAACTTCAGGGGCCCAATCATGCAATAAACCATCACTTCTGGCAGTGCCCTCTTAAGTTGGTAGAATAGCCGGAATTGAGATGTGGTGTCATACAAGTCTTCTCCTGTTTAAGATGAAGACCATGTTAATGCAGAGACATTCAGAAAGGTTACGACAAAATTGAACATCTTAAGACTACTTTACTTCTGCATGAGAGCATCCACACAGAGTTTAATGTGCTTTAACTCAAACTCCTTAACTTATAGCTTTAGCTTTGTGCATCCTCACAAGACAAGTCCCAAGTGTAGCATCTTTTACAAATCAGATGCATCTTCCCTTGGATGAGCCATATTGTGCATTTGTAAACAGATGGATTCAGTGACACAAGCTGGTAGCTTGCAGGACAGGAGGCTCAGTCCCAAAATGGTGAGAAGGCTGGTGCAAAATATTCTGCTATTTCTGAGGAGAGAGAGCACCCAGAGTAAAACACGTATGTCCCAAGTATCAAAGCTGACTTAGCATGTCAGTGCCTTGGAAATCATACAAGAGCAGAACAGGAAGCTCACCATTGGCATTCAGTAGTGAATTGAGCATCTCTCTCACTCTGTATGAGTGCAGCCTCTTAGAAAACCCAGAGACTAACAAAAGCATTGTAATAAGGACCGTGTCTGAAGGGAACCCAAGTGACTTTAGGAGTAGAGGTTGGTGGAGAGAATGATTTGGAAATTATTTTGAGAGTAGATTGAGCTAAATCAAAAGCTTTCCTATAGTCTGTAAAGCATATAAATCTCTTTCCTGTTTTGTTATATTATTAATGAGCATCTCTAGGGTAAAGATTTGGTCAAAGGTTCATTTCTGAGGGATGAACTGATCTGAATTTCATGTATTATGCTGTCAGTCAGGGAGCATATTTTTTAATGCAGATGTTAAAGCGTTGCCACTTGCATAGATATCTCAAAGGCTGTCTACGAAGAGATGATCTATGTTTCTATGTTCTGGATAATTACACCATCTAAGCATATCTTCCAATAGTGTTTGGGCAGAGGAGACATATTAAACACCATTGATAAGGTCAGTGCTATGTTTCAGCAGCTAATTTTATATATTATCTAAGATGGGTAATTTCCTGAATCTGACTTTTTGAAAGATTTTTTTCTCTTGAATACGTGTGTCATTAGAGAGGTGTTGGAAGTTTGTAAATAGTGTTTTTCAGTGTAATGACTTTTCTAATGAAGCTATTTTGTTCTCAAGTAAATTTCTCTAGTTAGACGCCTTTATAAGTGTTCTCTTCTGCATTGCCAAATTTCGTTTCTGATTTGTTTAACATGCTTTTCAGGAAGGAATTATTGTCTGTCACCTTTTGAATCTGTACTAATTTCTCTTTCATTTGTTTTCATTTTCTTTTCTCTGCTAGAGTGCTGATTTGTAGTTCTTCACTATTCAGCATCATGTTTTTTCAGTTTTTTGAATTGGAGAATTTTCTTTATTTCCTAGCTTTTACGGCAACCTGTATCAAATAATGCCCCCCCCCTTCTGTCCCCCACTTTTCTTGGCAATGCTTTGTTGCTGGTTGAATGGTTAGGAATTGTTTTGCTATGATCCTCCAAACTCAGGGCAAGAGTTCAGTAGCCTCAGGATGGTGGGCAGTTCCTAGTCCAAAGCATTAAATTCTTTGTGTTACTCCAGCAGTTCAACATGGACAGAGTGCTGATATAAGAAGGCATCCAGGAATTCTCTGGACTTACAAGAAATTGTCCACGTAGTACAAAGTCAGTACAGCCCTGTATTATATCCTCTGCTCCCAAAAACCTATCTCAGCTTAGGAAGGTTTCCTGGAAGAATAGCAACAGGAGAGGACTAAGCAAGAGCACACCAGGCACAAACTATCCTTACTGGCAGAAGGGCCCAAAAGCTGAACTGTGCCCCAGTATTCTTGAGCATCCAGTGAGCATGCTGAGTATCTACAGGGTGATTATTTTTCATGTGGAAGCAAAACTTCAGCTAAAATGGTTCATCCATTTCTTTGAAATAGCTTTGTAGAGAGGGAGCAGCACTGATGTTATAAACTGCCTTACAACTGGATCATTTAGAAATTCTGGTGCTTCTGGTGGAAACATGAACAGCAACGTAGATACTGAGCATGGCTTGTTCTGAAATTGCTTATGCTGGCCACAGGGGGAGGCTGTAATACAGGGCAAAGGATGCAAAAGAAAGGAGACAGTCATGCTGGCAGTCAGGGAGCATGGAGAAGAGGAGTAGTCTTACTAAAATGCAAAAAGCAGGGGATATCCACACAAGGATATAGGTAAGTGCAAGAGTTCAGAGAAGAGGAGAGGAAGAAGACCAGGGGTAGAGGAGAATGGGGCAAGAACAGAGTGTGTTTAGAAGCAAAGGGAGCATAAAAGCAGGATTAGGCAGCAGATGTGGAAAGATACAAGCAGTGGGGAGTGGGAGGGAAGGGTCTATGGAAGGGGTTGAAGAGGGAACACGGGCAGGAGCTGAGAGCAGTGGTAGAAGTAGAGGACAGGTAATGAGGGAGAAGATGGGCAGGTAAAGAACAGCTAGAAGCTGTGTAGGCAACAGTAGGAGAGGTAAGAACGTGGGCAGGAGCTGGGAAGCAGACATAGGCGCAGAAATGACAGGGATCCTGGAAAGGAGAAGGAGAAGAAGGTTCTGTAACCACAAGATCCTTGCCTTATCTCTTAAACTGAGAAATATGAAAGGATGCCAGCCTTTTCAGCTAGTTTCCTTGGCTTAGACTTAAGCAGCACATTAATGGCTAGAGCTTACTACCATTCTTTTAAGGGAGATCATTTCCAAACTCAGTGGTTTTAAAGAGCATGAAGCTGGATGGAAAGGGAGAAGCCCCAGTACCCTTGGGGTCCAATACAGAGATACAAGGACCCAGACATAAAAATCCCAGACTCAGGTACCAGTATATATTCTTGTGGGGGAACCACAGATGTAGCAATTTTGGACAAAGTACTGTTGTTGTTGTTATTTACTGCCATGAAGAATATGGAGGTCTGTGCCTTGAGGGTTAGGGACAGAAATTACACATAAACACATAAAAGTATGTTTACACTTACACATAAAAGTATAAGTGATCGGAAACTGGTTCAAATCTGTAACACAACAAAAGTTCAGCGCATATAAACTGCTTTCAAAATAGCTGAAACTGGTGTGAGACAAACCTGGATGGATGTAGCATCACACTTAACTGATTTAGGTTAAATTGGTTTATTGAACTTCTGTCCCAGATCTCCTCCGGATTCAAGTTAACTCACAGACCCTCAGCATCCCACGATGCTTTGCACCTCCCCCACAAGCCCTTCTTTGCAGGGTGGTGGGTTAGCCTTGGCCCAAGCTATCTGCTCCAGCATAGCAGGGAGGTGTTTTCTAGCATCCCCAGCTTCTCACCTGGGCCACTGCAGGAATGTAGCTGCATTTCTAAAATCATAAGTGTGTTAGAAATATTATTAAAAAATGCATTATCAATAGCTGTTAGCTCCCATCAATAGTGTTGTCCTCTGAATAAGCACGGCTGCCAGCCCTCCTTGTCTCCTTAATGAGAGAGGGAAGGGGGGGGTTGGAAACTGAAGGAAAAACTCCAAGAGCTCTTTGTACTAAGGTATCATTCTCTCTTTGTTCTGCAAATTTACTATCTCTTTGTTACACTAAATCACACTTTCTTTCATGGCTCCCACAGTTCTTAGGCTAAGATAAGAGTAATTGCCATTTTAGCCTTCAGGTTGAACCTTGAGTAACCTTGGGTCCCTTCTAAGCACGCGCAATAACCTAATACATATTAAGCCTATCCGCCCCGCATACTTAAGTAGTTAATTATAATACACATGGGATGCATGATCTGACGTATTCTCATGCATGTTTGTATGAACCGGAAATGAGTTGTAAGAGTTCCTGTTTCTGTACACGTGCCAGAAGAGAGGGGATAAAAGCCTGCTAATGATTGTGCTGGGGGGCAGAGGGTTTTGATCTTTTGTCTTCTCCCTCTGACCCTATTTGCAAATATATACCTTTTGTCTCACCAACAATGTGTGCCTAAGGATTTGTTATTCAATGAGCCTCCAAAGAAAACGAACCGAGAGAGAGTTTTTTTTACCTCAAGTGAATATCTGTTCACTTATCCATTCAATCTACGTAGCTTAGACTAACCTGCAAAGATTGAATCAATTCAGCTTTGGGCTTTTTGACTGTCTGTACTTAGCTGATGAGTCTTATTCAAATTTTTTGCTACATCTTGCAAAGGCAATTCCCCAAAGAGGAATTACATCACACTGATGACACAACTGTATCTCTTGTCAATTTCCTGACATTACATTTAGAAGTCTTTAACTTCTAAACCTGCCTCTTTGGAACACCAAGAGGTTTTAGAAGAAAAAAGAGAGAAGGGCTCTCTATCTCTTCATGGATCATGATCGAGTAAAGCTTTTTCATTCACAGGAAAGTAAACTATGTTCTGGATCCATTCCCAGACCCTTTGGAATGTCAATAACTCTCCCTCAATTACCTTTCAGTTCAAATGAAAAAGGCACGAGAAAAGGCCAGAGGCATAGAAGCCAATCTGACAATCTTTCAGGATCTGTTTCTTCAGATTGTTTCCAATAATAACTGTAATGGATATTTGTAAATTGTGAGTAAAAAAAGGTTGTAAAATGGCTCAAAAGAATTTTCACAGAGAATGATGTAATCCTTTTCACCAGCTGAAAGGATCTTTCACTTACTATTTAGGTCATTATTTGCTGATAGGTAGAAAGAAGATTAGAATGTCATTCAGCATTTTAAAGTCAAATGGATTCTTGTCTGCATTTTTACTTTTACCATTTGTTTCTTTTCTTCTGAAGCATGTAAAGGGCAAAATTCTTTTTTTACATATAACTGCAACATTTTATGCATATGTGCACTTGGGGTCAGGATTTGGCTGAAGTGGATACCTTTCACATTTTACTGCGGGATAGAACCCTGACAATTCTCGGAGGATCACCTAGAGACTCCTGAGGGTTTGCCTTCTATGAAGGAGAAAGAAATATGTCTGAAATACCAATAGAGAATAGAATATTTGTGTGCCAACAATTGTTCATGGTAAACTGTGAGTCTCATAGTTTACCATGGAAAACTGCAACTACCTTAAATTCCAGGACATATTACATGACAGATTGTATCCTTTGTCTAAACTTTGGGTCAGATATTCCTTGGCCCTTAGGTTACTGTGCAAGGTCAGATAAAAAAAACTTTCCACCACTCTGCACCCCCTTCCAAGTGTCTGACAACAGCTGCAGCTTGCAAACTACCCTGGGCATTGGCAATGTGGCGGGGGTGCATGTATACCCCCTGAGTTTGGCAGTACAACCCTGGAAAAAAGGCACTGCTGACACTGCTGGTGGTGCCTGTGAATAGTCACCAACCACTGGTCAGTGCTCGCCCTGCCCCCACCACTTACAGCCCCATAGCTACCTGTGGAAGTTCACCGCTTGCTGCTGCCACACTCCTGCTGCTGACAGCGCCGCTGCCACCTGTGGAAGCTCACCATGCCCCCGCAGCCTCCAGGGGCTCATGATATTCATGACCCTGGGGCGTATGCCCATTTCACTCCAACACATAATCAGAGGGGAACGCATGCTAAGCTCTTTAAGAAAGTGGTGCCGTTGCAGTAGTTCTCTTACAGCTCCTTGCAGACATTATCTTTATCTAAGTCCTGGGAGTGATGTGTCTTGGAAAGAACAGCCCCAAGTGTGCCCAACCCATGCTCTACCCACAGGTACCCACACAGATACTTACTGATAAAGATGCTATATTTCTTCATTGTCAACAATCAGAAGAGTCCCCCAGAGATTGTTCTGAAATCCCCAATCTCCAGAGTGCTTGAAATCAGCTGGGGCCAAGCCTAGAGCAGCCTCATTGGCTTTGGAACTTCTTGGTTCCAGGTTAGGACCCATCCTGGGCACAAGACATGAGCAATGTAGAAGAAGGAAAATTCTCTTACTGCTCCAGCTGAAATGGTGTGAGTCCCTACACTACATGGCACAGGTAGATTTGTGATGAAAAGGATGTGGTGGAATCCAATGCTTATTTCCTCCATGATAAGCTCCTATGTTTATTATTCAGCTTTGAGAAATTATTTGTTTTAAGTTCTCAAATTTCGACTCCTAATAAGTTTATTGGAAAAACTGAAGAGTTGCCAACTCAAAACAAATCTTTTTATGGGCATTCTGCAAACATATAACTTATGACCAAACTTTTTTTACTACCATATATTTTACTTCTGCCAAAGCTGAACAAGGGCCTGGTTCAAATTTAGAACTGAATAACAACAATGGTAAAAAAATGTTTGGTCATCAGTAAAAAGTTTGGTCATCAGTAAAAAGATTATCAATATATCATGCAGGGGAAGATAAAGGAATAATGGGCACAGACTGATAGAAGATCGCTTCAGACTGGACATAAGGAAAAACTTCTTTACAAGTTGAGTTCCGAGGGTCTGGAATAGGCTCCCCCCAGAGGTGGTACAGTCACCAACCCTGGCAATCTTCAAAAAGCAGCTTGATGCCCACATTCCTGGGGTCATCTGACCCTAACTGTCTTTCCTGCCCAAATGCAGGGTGATTCGACCTGATGCTTTTGCAATGTCCCTTCCAGCCTCTAATGTCTATGAATCTATGAATAAAAAAAAAACTGGGGGTTGCTAAACTTGCTTGACTGAAGCAGTAGTTTTACATAGCACTGCAGTCCCCACTGCAGGGGTCCCCTACACACTCCTATGCCATGACACCCCTGACTGCACCCCTCCCTGTGCTGCCCCCCAGTTCACTACCCAGCCTTCCTCTACTGGCTCTGCACCCCTCATTCTGGCAAGAACGCCAAAGAAGGACTACTGTCTGCTTATCTGTGAGGCACTCAGTGTTACAGGTGGTGACAGGATGTAACAGCAGCACCACATGGCTGGTGGGGGGAGGGTGCTACAGGCTTCAAAACCTTGAAAGAATGCTCCCTGCAGGGTTCTGTGCTCCTGCTCAGACACCAGGTGGTGATCCTCTGCTTTGTTTGTTTTTCAACAGTCAAGACTTGTTAAAGGATAGAGCTTCAAACAAGCTCTGGTTTCTCAGCGTTTTTAGAGGTGGCTCAATTTTATGGACTTTATAGACAGGTGTTTTTAGGCTTGTTTTTTTATATTTGGTCCATAAATGTACAGACAGTTAGCAACCCTGATTTGCTGTATTTTCTAACTTCATCTAGGATTAAGTGTTTCAAGGATTTAAGGAACCATTTAATTTTGACTTTTAAAAATGTAATTGCCAGGTCCTGGGACAGGTGCAGAATATTATTTTGGCTATGGATAAACTTGTTTTGTCTCCCCAAAAATAAAAACTGACACTAGTTTCCAAGTTGGTTTCTTCCAAAATGATTTAAACCAACAAGATTTAAGGCAAGACATCCTGAAGAATACCTGGATGCTACTACTGATTACAAAGGTTGTACCCACATGGAATGTTCCTTAATGTATTTCCTACATATTGTGTAATTGTTCCAGTCAATACAATATCCATTTTCTCTAGGTGAATACTTAAAATGAATAATCGATTATAAATTCAGATTCCTGAGGGGTTAATGTGTTAAAAGATATTTTGCTTGTTAAATATAAGAGTTATAGAAATGTTATAAAAAGTGTTTCTTCCAAATATTTTTTCATACAAAATAATAAACTTTGTACCTATTATGCATTAGACCACCATTCCTGAATTAACAGCACCCCTCCTCCCCAAGTGATCTCTTCAAAGCAGCTTCCTTATGTAATGGCTGGAGGCCTAAGATTTTCTTGGGGTACAATTCTGCCTCCCTCCAGGCTTGTTGCTTCACTTGATCACCTGAGCAGGTCTGATTTCAGGTCAGCTCCTCCAGGTCTGTTCTCTGGAGGCAATGGTGGGATCACCCAGTAAAATGAGATACAGCTATAAATCCTTCTGAATCCTGGAGTATACATGAGAGGTCACCCAGACCTTCCATCCCCCCTTTAGACAGAATTCAAAGGCCAGACTGAGTCCAGACATTTGGTGCCTTGGTGGCCATAGTTACATATGCACTTGAGACTCAAACCTGAGTCTCCTGCATGGCAACCATAGATTCTACTGCTGAACCATGACAGCAAGTCCCAATGGAGTAGCAAAACAGTACAGTTTAAATATATGCCTAGCTGAACAGGTGGTCACTCACCATCCACATCCTTTCTCTTTTTCTCAGTTCAGGAATGTTTTGAATCCTTTATAGAGCCTTTATTGTTTAGACCTTTTACACAAACTGCTTGGATCTAGTTCTTTCCATGGGCTTTTTAGGTTTAATCCCTCAGACTTTTTACTCATGGGCACATCTACACATGTGCTTTACTGTGGAGCTGACTAATTAGCTCTGCAGTAAAGTGTCACTGGGTGCATCTACACATTTGTTTTAATGTGCAGTAGCTTATTCTGCTGTGCATTGAAGTGGTACATCAAAAGTGCTAATATGCTAATACATAGTGGAATAGGCTACTGCACATTAAGCATTGCCTAAAAAGCATGTGCTTGTGCTACTGCACATTAGCACAGCCTAATGCACATTTATTTAGTACCTCATATTGGAGGTACTAAATTTAATGTGCATTAGGAAAAGTGCATTAATATACATGTAGATGTGCCTACTGTCTACACATGCAGTGCTATTAGGCCAGACTAAATGAATTAACTCCACCGTAGGCTAATACTACCCAACACAAGTACTATCTTATGAGAGAGTTATTTAGTGTGCTGCAATGCACATGTAGATGGTGACCAGAGCAAGCTGGAGCACAAGGGTGCTTCAGTGTGGGGGTTGCCTGCTGGCTAGCCCCGCACTTTAGCACCTTTGTGCCCCATCCAGCCCCTCCACAGCATGTTGAGCCAGGGCAGAGCAGCTCCAGGCTGGCAGGCTCACACCCCGCGCTTCTGTAAGCTGGGACTGCAATACCCAGGCTCAGCATGCTGTGGTCCTGGGCACACTTGTAAACACTACGCCCAGAAGTAATAAATTCTATGTAAAATGCACTGGAGTTTATTCAGCTATGCTAATTGCACATGTAGATGCGCCCACTTTTTATGGATATGTTTTAATTACACCCCAGTGTCCTTAGATCCTATGGGAAATGTTATTTGTCTCATGCATTGAGCCATGAATACAATCACTAACAAGCCTATTTACAGCATAGTGTTTGAATATCCATCTGTCTTCTATCCTATAATCAATAACTTTTTGAAAGAAAGAAGGCAGAAGGCAATTTTAATGTGTTTAGAATTGAGTAGATGAAAAAAATGAATGTAACCTACATTGACCTGATATTGTGCCAGGAGCAAGCTCAACCCCAATGTAAACAATTATTGACAGACCATGAAATCACTGGGAATTATGCCTGTGTACATCAGAATAAAATTTGGTCCTTAGACTTGTGACAGGAGGTGAGGAAGTCTGCTTTATTTTAAATCTACTTATTAGTTTGTTTTCCTGCTGTCCCTGACACTGTTCAGCTTTCCATATTACTGTTACTTTTACAGTACTTACGGCCTAATTATTGGGAAGAGATACATTAGAAATGAAAAAGTAACCTACAAAAAGCAGAAAAAGAAGAAAGTAGGTTTGTACCTACTCCTCCTATTTTTTAGGATGCAGAAAAATGCTTATTGTTTAGGCTTTTTTTAAGTCCCCAGAAGCTTTGTTTTCTGACTCTTTGTATACTAAAATTCAGGCTATGTCTAGCTTGTTTTTGCAGAAAACTCTAGGGACGCCCAGAGCTTGTATTAGTGACATCACAGATATCAGGGGGATTGAATCTGATTCAATGAGGGAAAATGATTTTCTGACTATTACACTTTAAACAATCCGTTAACTCAAATGTCTAATGAACTGTAGAAAGAAAACTTGCTTCTTAAAGATTTAATATACTTTGCCTTTGCTCAAGGGCCGAGAGAACTCCTCAATTTACTTTATGTATTGCTCAGAGGAGATTTAAAGTAAAGTCAGGAAAGACA
Organism: Crocodylus siamensis; assembly: GCF_052110815.1. NCBI lineage: Eukaryota > Metazoa > Chordata > Crocodylia > Crocodylidae > Crocodylus > Crocodylus siamensis. Next base: position 29,583,982 of record NC_143398.1, on the reverse strand, counting down.
AGGCTGAAAACTTTTGATATTATTTAAAATATGTAATAAGGAATAAAAAACAACTTAAAAAAAGAAAAATAAATGTGCAGACTTTCACCATGGAGAGTAGTATATATTCCACATTTCCACTGTTAGTTTAAGAGAATAACAGTCACCAGACTACTTCAGAAAAAAAAGGCTCATCTAGCCCAGACAAGTCATAAAAAGACAGCTGGATGCCTGGGGCAGCTGTGATGCACAGAGACAATGGCAACTTCCAACTGCCGCCATGCCACCAGTGTGATCATGCAGATACAGTAGCATCTGGTATTTTTCCGCTACCTCTCCCCATGTTGGCTGGGGCTGCTTTCCTGGTCCCTCCACCTTAGTTATGCTACTGCAGCTCAGTATCTTGCTTCTAACAGTGGCAAGCAGTAGATGCATCATAGGAAGAGTATAAGAAACAGGGCACATGTAAAGCAATGTATCCATCGCCCCCACAACACATACTGACACTAGGTTACATCTTTAACTGCTGTGTTAAAAGCCCTTGAAGGATCTATCCTCTCATACTTTGTGCCATTTTTTTTAGCCCAGTTATACTACTGGAGTCCACAACATCCTATGGCAGTAAGTTCCATGTATTAATTAGATGCTGCGTAAAGAAATACTTCCTTTTGTTTGTTTTAGATCTGCTGCCCAATATTTTTATCAAGTGCCACCCTTTCTTCTTTTATTATGAAATGAAACCACAGTTGCCTATTCACTTTGTCTTCATCATTTTTGGTTTTATAGACCTCTATCGTATTGCATATCTTTTATCAGATTTACAAGCTGAAGAGACCAAGCCTTTTCTGGTCTCTATCCAGAGACAAGTCATCTTGTGCCCCAATCATCTTTGTTGCCATTTTCTGTATCATTTCTAGTTCTGCTGTAACCTTTCTGAGAGAAAGTGAATACTGCTAAAAACTAATCATAATGTAAACTGACTGGTATAATGGCAAAAAGATATTTTGTTTTATCTTCAATTCTTTTTCCAGTAGATCCTGACATTCTATTTGCCTTTCTGACTGCCACTGAAAATTGAGCTACTGTTTTCAGAGAAAGGACTAGAAGGACTCCAAGATCTCATCCCTGAGTGGTGACTGCTAATTCAGAGCTCTTCGTTATGTTTATGCAGTTATGGGTATTTTTTTCCCCATGTGCATCACTTTGGACTCAGGGGCTAAATTCACTACTTCAACTCCACTGAAATCCACAGCGGCAATTGGACTGTGTTTTCAACTCAGTGACTTCAGTATTTGATTTGGAACCAATTTCTGCTGTTTAAGTACAAATGATTCATCTTAAGAGCTCTTAAAATGTAAATGTAAATAGCTGTACATTTGAAGCCATTTGCAGCGCACAGCAACAGCATTTTTTGGCCCCAGAGTAACCATAAGCAATGCTGCATTTCTTGAATGCCATCTCTTGGCAAATTATCTATTAACTGTTTACACAGAAAACTTTTTTTTAGAGTGCTTACATAACAGTTTAGTCAGAGAAATCGCATTTTGGGAAACAAGTCTGTCAAATCTTCTAAGAATATACCGTCCCCTAAGCAATAGAAAAGGAACAACAAGGGGGAACATAACAGGCACTTACTGTTGGAAGAGCAAAAGGTTCAGGTGCCATTTATAAAATAAACACTTGAGGAAATAACTGTATTCAAATCATAGAAAATTAGAATTGGAAGGGACCTCAACAGGTCATCTAGTCCAACCCCCTCCTCAAGGCAGGACCATCTCCAACTAGATCATCCCAGCCAAGGCTTTATCTAGCAGGGATTTAAAAACCTAAAAGGATGGAGATTCAACCTGGTAACCTGTTCCAGTGTTTTACTACCCTTCTAGTGAGAAAATTCTTTCCAATATCTAACCTAAAGTTCCCTTGCTGCAACTTGAGACCATTGCTCCTTGTTCTGTTATCTGCTACCAGTGAGAACAGTCTAGCTCCATCATATTCTGAACTCCTCTTCAGGTAGTTGAAGGCTGCTATTAAGTCCCCCCTCTCTCTCCTCTTCTCTGGACTAAATAAGACCAGTTCCCTCAGCCTCTCCTCACATAAGTCATTTGCCCCAGGCCCCCTCACCATTTTTGTTGCCCTCTGCTGGACTCTCTCCAATTTGTCCACATCTTTTCTGTAGTGGGGGGGGGCACAAAACTGAACACAGTACTCCAGATGTGACATCACCAGTGCCAAATAGAGGGGAATAATCACTTCCGTTGACCTGCAGGCAACAATCCTACTAATGCAGCCCAGTATGCTGTTACTCTTCTTGAGCACACTGCTGGCTCATATTCTGCTTATTGTCCACTGTGACCCCCAGGTTCTTTTCTGCAGAGCTGCTGCCCAGCCAGTCAGCCCCCAGCCTGTACTGGCGCACGGGATTGTTCTGTCCTAAGTTCTGGACATCGCACTTGTCCTTGTTCAACCTCATGAGATTCCTTTTGGTCCAATCCTCCATTTTGTCTAGGTCACTCTGAATCCTAGCCCTACCCTCTAGTGTATCTACTACTCCCCTCAGCGTGGTGTTACCTGCACACTTGCTGAGGATGCACTCTATGCCATCTTCCAGGTCATTGATGAAGACATTGAACAAAACCAGCCCCAGGACTGACCGACCCCCTAGGGCACTCCACTTGATATCGGTTGCCAACTAGACATCAAGCCCACTGAGCCTGATGCTCCAGCCAGTTTTCTATCCACCTTACAGCCCATTCATCCAGCTTGTACTTCCTTAGCTTGCCAGTGAGAATGCTGTGGGATACCATATCACAAGGCTTGATAAAATCAAGGTACACCACATCCACTGGTCTTCCCACATCCACAGAGCCAGTCATCTCATCATAGAAAGCAATCAGGTTGGTCAGACATACTGTTTGGTTCTGCTCTTTTTAGAGGACCAGCAACCGAAAAGTAGGTAGGAAGAAAAAACAAGGCAGCAATCCTGTAAAAAGAAGAACATATAGCACCAGACAGACACTAAGTAAAATGCTGCTTCATAGGAAAGAGTTCCACCTGCGTTTTGCATAGCATTATGACATTGTAAGTTGTGAGTAGTCATAATAGATATATATATCTTACTGATAAGCTTCTAAGAACTCAAAGTCTATCGTTCTGCCTCAAGGAACCTGCAATCCAAACACAAGAGATAACAAATAGAAACAAAAGTATGGGAGAGTACAAAGTAACAGTGAGACAATATTGATCAACATGATGGGTGGTCTCAGCATAACAGCAACCTAACCATTGTCAAGGTTCCTGCAGGTACCAGGGCAAGTTTAAAGAAGGGAGAACAATGGAATGATGTTATGGATGTTTCTGAGTAATTAGGCCCAAACATAAGCTGCAGCATGAAAGACATGCATATGCTTGAAAATTCAGTAACGGAGGGTTATAGAGGTTGGTGCCTTGTACTGACTGAAGGCATCTTTCAACAATGAATGGAAATTATTCTGTAAAGGGAATAGACCAGGAAGAGCCCTGGAAGTACAAATTAGTGGTCCACAGTGATGGAGAGAGGGGAAAGCAGGGAGAGATTGTGCGCAGATGGGGGCAGAGGTGGGAATTAAGCAACATTTTAACTATAATGTGTTTGATCTGACAGTTAGACATCCACAAGTAGATGTCAGAAAGGCAAGACAAGGTTTTAGTTTGGGCAGGAGAAGAGAGAAAGAAAGGCCTAAAGATGGTAGATAAATGTGGGTTTGGGTGTGTGGGTGAGATTAGCCAGGGAGAAGATGTAGAGGGAGAAGAGAAGAAGATTGTGTGGAACCTGGAGGGATACCTGGGGAAAGATGAGGGGGTGGTCTATGAGGAAGGTGTCCAGCCCTGACTCCTCAAAGCATATATGTATTGGTTGTCATTAAAGGTAAAGATGATCCTCATCTATCATAGTCTAATCCCGGGGAAGGGAGCATCGCACCCAATTTCACTGATCTTTATAGTCCAGTGGTTTTCAACCTGTGATCCGTGGAGCCCTGGGGGTATGCAGACTATGTCTAAGGGGTCCACAGAAGAGGACTATGATCAGGAACTCACCTAATTCATGGCTTCATGGAAACTGAGAAATCTGGGATTCTCCACTAAATCACTAAAAAATAAAATGCTGGCTCTCCAGTGGAAGGCAGCAATCCTTGCTGCCAAGACAGGAAGGTGCCAGCTGCCTGGGTGGCATGAAGGGCAGCAGACAAGACACTGACTGCCCCATGTCCATGCTCCCGAGCCATGGCCTCTCCGCCAATCAGTGCTGAGGGGTGGGGCAGCCCGAAGGGGAGCCAGTAATCGAGATGGTGGCCTCTCCTTTCCCGCCTCCTCCGGCGGTGTCTCCACCAATAAGTGTCAATCAGCTGAGGGGCAGGGCCACACAAAGGGCAGCTAGCAATCAAGACAGCCGCTGCCCCTTGTCCCTCCCCCCTCCGCCAATCAGCACCAAGGGGCGGGGCTGCCAGAAAATTGGCTCTGTACCTGGCCAGCAGGCTGTGAAAGACCCTTTGTGTCAAGGCGATTTAAGTAGGTCCCTCGCTGTGACGAGTGGGTTTTCCACAGGTAAAGGGGGGAAACGCAGATGCTCTCATTTTTAAGGAGAAAAATGCAGATTTTCTCCCGTAAAGGAGGAAAATGCAGGAGCCAGCAGGATTCCCCTTGCAGGCCGGCGGAGTTCCAGTCTGCAAAGGGCTGGGGGGAGTGGGAGGAGGGTGATGGGGTGGGGGGCACGTGGCAGTCAGGCAGCAAAGCAGCAGCTCCCGTAGCTCCCTGCAGGTAAGTCGGGGTTGGGGGGGAGCAGATTGGTGCCCCCATATTGAGGGAGGGAATTGGGCAGGGCAGTGCATGGGGCCCAGGGCTGGGGCGGGAATATACGGCTGCAGGGCCCAGCAGGTGGGACAGAGCCACAGGTGGCTCGTCCAGGGGCGGCGGGGGGGCTTGTTCCCTGCCACCATGTGCACTCCTGGAAGACTCGGTGGCACTGCCAGAAGCCCCACACTGCCATGGCGAGGCACCCCCTGCCCATCCAGCAGCCATGGGGGACACTTCATGCTGCCACTCCTACTGCTGCAGCAGAGCTCCTTGTGGCCGCTCTGAGCCTCCCTGCCCCACTCTGTCCTGGCACGTTAGGTCCCACCCGCTGGGTCGTGGAGGACCCCAGGGGAGGGCAGCAGGGTGAGGAGCCCTGAGCCTGCATTCACCTCCCACCATGGGCTCCGCTCTAGCTGTGCCGCCCACGGGGAGGTGGAGGTGGGCTCTGTGCTCTGCTCTGGCCACAGCAGCCACCGCCTTCCGCAGGCGGCAGCCGGGGCTTGGGCGCTGCTGTGCGGGGCAGGGAGCTGCAGACCCGGGTCTCTGGCCCTGTAGCGGCCGCAGCTGAGGGCTCCCTCTGGTGGGGCTGGGGGAGGCAGGGCCCTGCTGGGGGCAGCGCGGGGTGGCATGGGCAGGGCCCTGGGGTATCAGGGCTGCTCAGACCCACAGAGCAGCTGGGGGGGGGAGGGGCAGCCGTGGCTGGACCTGCATCCCCGTGAGCGAAGGGGGCAGGGGGAGCACCAGTTTTCCATGATAAACCCCCAAATCAAAGGCCAAAACGTACAGACTTTATTTTATATCTAGTGATTGAGGCATTATTATTGTATTAGTAGTGACAGTCACTACTGAAAAGCACTATTGTTTTATTGTAGTGACTGAGGCAGTGGTAGGCTTCCAAATTGCTTTAAAATTGTAAATAGATCAATAAAACATTGTGCGCCACAGAGGCAGACAGACGGATGCATTTCGTTTTACTCGTGGCCGCGCGCGGATTTGGGGCTTGTTCAGCAGAGAATTTGCGATATCTAAGCAGAGGGAACGGGGTGGCGGGGCCGTCGGCAGCATGCGGAGTCCCGAGGGCCGCAGCCCGCTCCACCTTGCGTCGGGGTGCGCGAAGCCGAGAGGGGGGTGCCGAGCGGTTCCCGGGCAGCACGACCCCGAGCCGAGCCGCGGGCGGAGCCTGCCCCGCGCCTCCGGGCCCGGGCAGGCGCCAAGGCCCAGGACGCGCCTCCCCGCGCGCTCCGCCAGGCCGCGCCAGCGCCGCTCGCAGCGCCCCCGGGCAGCCGCGGCCTTTGCGAGGCGGGACGCGCCGCCCAGCCCCGCTCCCCACCCCCCGCTCGGCCCGGCCGGCGCCGATTCGCTGCGTGCCGACGCCCGGCCCGGCCCGGCCGGCTAGCGGAGCGGAGCCCGGCGCCGTTCCCGCCGCCCTGCCCGAGCCGGGCCATGCTGTAGCGGCGCGGCCATGGAGCAGCCCCCGGGCGGGCGGCTCGTGTCCTCGCTGCTGCTGGGGCCGCGCGGCTGCGAGGTGACCCTGGAGCGCGAGCCGGGGCTGCTGCGCTGGCGGGACCCGCAACCCCCGCGCCGGGGCCGGAGCAGCGGTGGCGGTGAGTGCTCCCTGCTCGGGGCCGGGGCCCGGGCGCGGGCGGCGGACTCCCCGGGAGGGCCCTCGATCCCCCTTTCAGGGCCTGATGCAACTTCAGCCCCTGGCCAGCGGGCTGGGACCAGGAGTGCTACTTGTAGCTGCTCAGCCCAGCCCCAGAGCACCAGACAAGTGCGTGCCGGGGTTTGTACCACGCAAGGCCTGGGGCCGCTGCACAGACTGGGGTTTCCCTTCGTGCTGGGCTGGTTCCTCATGCTCCTGTGCCCTGTTCTGCTTTACCGTGAAAGGGCTCATTGGGGCAGTTTGAAGTCTTTAACCATTATGCACTTAGAGATTAAAGCCTGCCTGGCAGGTGTTGGACATGTGTCCTATAGGAAAACCCTCCCACAGGAGCTGTAGCACTGTGGGACCTGCCAGATGGCCAGTGACTTTGAAAGGAATGGTGGGGGGTGGGGACCAGGAACCGGAGGAGGACAAGGTCGTAGGAGACCTATCTGTTTAACAATAAGTAACGCTTGCAGCACTCAGTTGCATAGTCCTCCTGTCTTGTGAAACGTGAAAGGAGTCCTTAGCCGATCAGTGCTGGTAACCGTGGTTGTTGGTACCTGCAGTAGGTGCACTGCTTTTTATACCTTGCAATTTAACAGTCTTAGCCTCCATCTCCAGCACCAGAATACATGCCAGCATAATTGGATTACAGCAGTGCTAATGTCATTTAACCCTTTATCATGTAAGAACAGCCTTTCATTTACCCAAGCGAGTTAGTTAGTACAGGGCTTTTTTTGTCCCAGTCACAGCAGGACATGGTAGAATGACTAGGTCTGTAAAATGGAGGTAGAAACATTCTTTTGTTCCACTTACTTGATTTAGTTGTGGTTAAAGAAGTACTTTCCTGCTAGACACCAGAGTTTTAAGCATTTCTCCTTTCAGATACATTTTTCTTGTAGCTATTTCATGCTTCCTGGGTCCAAAAGTAAAAACTCCTTTTGGAAACTTCTGAAAAGTTTTACTGGTCATAGTTGAGATTAAAGTATAGATAAGAGAAGTTTTTACACAATAGGAAAACTACTGAGATGGTTTATCCATTTATGCAAGGAAGGAAGAGAGGCTTTAATTTTACAATTTCAAGCTGGACTTGCATTTTGAGTGCCTGACTAGCTGCTAAGAGAACGACTGTTTGGAGAGGATGAGTTATCGTTTGGAAATATTTTGAATGTCAACACTATCAAACTTCCTATTAAGTAGTATGATCATCTGGTGCACTGCCCTTGTGGTTTCAAATAGTTCTTTAATTTCAATATGGGTTTTATAGCTCCTGCTGTCATAGTATTCAAGTATTGTGTGATCTTTACTGTAGTTAGGCTCACAACAACACTGTGATGTAGAAAAGCACTATTATCCCTATTTTACATATGGAAAAACTGAGGCTGTTCACATTGCTTGCCAAGGTTGACCTTAAAGCTGGCATCAAACCCGTAAGTTATTGGTGCAAGAGGTCAGCCAGTGACTAAGCTTAACTACAGGGGCAGGTCGGCCTGAAGCCAGAGACTCTGCTGAAGTCCAGAGGTCAGGCCTACCCTTGCTGCATGTTTGGAGCTCACTTAAGTTCACAAGGACAAGATGTCTGCTAGCAGCAATCCCACAGCTTCCTGTTCTCAATTGCAATCACTTTTGTGCTTCACATCCTGTCTTGCCTGCTTGTAAACAGAATTAGAATTAGGACAGAAAGAGAGACCAAGTGTAAGATACATACATGGGAAGACACAAAGCCTGCTTGCCTTTGGTTGGTTGATGGCAGTCCTCAGGTGTAACCCTAAGTATCAGTGTAGATCAGGATGGGCAAAATATGTCCCGGATTCGGCCCTCCAAGGCATTATGTCCAGCCTGGAGCAAGCCCCTTGATCCCATCCAGCCCAGGCTCCCCCGCTTTGGCCTTGGCGTGAAGGGGGGTGCACGGTGACTGAATAGCCTTTCCCAGCAGCCCCAGCAATGACTTCTGTCTGGCACTGCCATGACCTGGCACCACTGCCTGGGCACCCCAGCCCATCTACCCCACACCCACTACCAGAAGCGGGACCTGCGTGGGCAGGGTATGGGGCCAGGAGGATGGGACAGAGCCGTGTGTCAGTGGGGATCTGTCTCTGGGAACAGGATGGTCAGGTGGGGCTGGGAATCAGGTTCACAAGACAGGGGATCAGGATTACATGGTGGTGACAGCATGGGTCCGGGGCAGAGCTGTGATGTGCTTCCTACACATCCTTGCAACAGGTGCCAGTTCCACAGGCAGGGGCATGCAGGGTGCGGATGTCAGCTCTGCCCCGGGTGTCACCACCTAGCAATCCTGATCCCTGGCTTTGGCCTGCTCCTAGACACAGCTCCCCAAGCTGGCCAGCTATGTGCTGGGCCACTTAGGACACTTTGGTGAGTTGTTGAAGGGGAGAGAAGGGTGCTGACCCAGCCTGCGGCTGCTTACTAAAACTCCCTAAGTGGCCTTCTGGCCAAAATAATTGCCCGCCCCTGCCACAGAGTTATCCAGAATTTATTTGTACAGGAAGTCACATGGATCTCTGGGAGAGCAGGGTGCTGAACCAAGGCATCACAAGTCCAAGGCTAATATCTTACCCCTGGGACATCCAGTTTGAGGACGACGGGGAGCTGCAGACCCGCAGGCTGCGTGGGCTGCACACAGTGGGGAAAGCCCTCCTGGATTCCCCTGCCTGTGCCCCCATTGGCCTCTCTCCCACTGCCACCTTGCCCTCAGGAGTGGGGCAGGAAGCAGAAGCTGGAAGGGGAGGGGGAAGCCCAGAGCTCCTAGGTATTGTATAAGAAGGAGCAATGGGAGAAGCTGTGGTCAGGAGGGGGCCCTTGGGCCACATGTTAACTCCTCATGCATGCTACATGCAGCTCATAGACAGCCAGTAGAACAGCCTTACCCTAATCCATGGGTATCCTGCCCTCTGATCTGTTGTGATCCATTATGTTTTACAGCTCTTAATATTTCTGTTAAAGTGTATACTTCCTAATTATATTCCAGTTTAAGCAAAAAAACCACTAACTCCGAAACAAAATGTATTTGAGAATTTGGTGTAAATACATCAGGAAACTACAAGGTATGTCACTGGTTGCTGTTTATTACTGAAGTACAGCTCTATTGCGACTCCTGTATCATGAGGTCTTGGCAGCAATGGCTGTGGTGTGTGCATGTGCGTGTGCTGTTCTGAGCGCCTTACATAACTGAACAATAGATGATTTTGGTTCATTTAAACCAGAAGTTGACTTTTCAGAAGTGTAATAAAAGATTTTGTTCCAATTTTTGAGCATTTATTGTGGTCAGCTTTTTTTTAAACAAAATTAAAAGGAAAGTGTCAAACAAAGTAATAATGAATTGAAAAATATAAAACAATTTCATTTTTTTCACATGAATGATGTAAAACAAAACAAAATCTTTTTTTCGCAGAAAAATTGTATGCGACTGAAGAGTTTCACTCTGTCTAGTATTGATCCTATTCTGTGGAGGCCCTTACAGTAGTAGTATTGCACTTTGGACTCACTGGTATCACTTAAAATCAGACCTAGAATTTTTACAGTAGGTAACTCTGTATGTTGCATAAACACACACTGAAATTAATTCAGTGGTATATGCTTGATATCTTTGCATAAAGGCACATCATGTCATAGGAACCTTCCATTTGAAATCTTAAGTCTAATCTTTTACCATAATATTAATATTATTTATACTGTTTGCTTTGGAATTTATCACAAGCATGTTCCTGGAGGCAGTGCAGACTTCATCAACTAAAAGCTGGTCCTTCACAAGAAATAGTATGCCTTAGTAGGCCTAGGCTGCAGTTAATGTAAACTTTACCCTTGAAATGATTGTTAACTGTGGGTAATAGTTACTAGATTTCTCTTGTATATTTGATATTTTGATTATATCTTATTGTCCCTCTGGCACTAGCTCCAAATCATATAAGAACTGCGTTACCAGTGTTGCCGACTAATATTTTGTCGTCTCTACGTCCAAGCTTTCTGGTGTAAACATTTGACGTGAATTTCCAGTTTCTTTTTATTGCTGGACTGCTAAGGACTAAGCTTAGTTATAAATTCTGAATTCGTATTGACTTAAGTGCCTGATGAATGAATTAAAGACTTAACTGTAAAGTTCATTCTGTAGTTCTTCCTAGCCAAGAGAGTAACTGTGATCAGCATAAAGTTCACTCTTTCTTCTTAGTGCTAAGAAGTGAAAGCAGGGTCTGTAAATAGAAACCATGGTTCTGAATTTGAAGTATAAAGTTAAAGCTTTTAAAAACAAAATTCAACTTCAAAGAGAAAATGATAGCCACACTTGGGTGCATAATGTTGAATTTTTGCAACTTCCTTTCAAAAAATCTCTAGACTTGGTAGTTGACTGACTCATAAACTAGTATAGGGCTGCTGTTGAAGTGATTTCTGTGGAAATGACACTTCCTGCACACTACGAAAATGCTGCATAACCCACTGACCTTGGTGCCAGTAGTCAGAAAATGCTTGTGTTGCTGGTTGTTATTGACTGGGTTCCGCTAAGATATGACTGGGTATAGACTGAGGAAGAAGACGGCTGCAAAGCAGTTGGCATGTGTTCACCAGTAATAAATACATTTGCATTTAAAATAGTCTTTTTTTTTTTTATGTAAAATGATTAATGTAGCTGGCTTACATCTGTTGGTGGGGGGGAAACCTGATCTCTTCTTGAGATTGACCTACCTAATGCTTTGGAAACTGAGATGCTAGGCCCTTTTATTAAATATGACTGCAATTCTACACCCAGGCTATGTATTTAAAAGATATATGGGGAATACAAAAAGTAAGCAAAGAAGCAAAAACAAAGTATATTTTCAGTAGAAAGTAATTCAGTGTCTGAAGTTTTGTTTTATATCCTTAACAAAGGCATGAGATTCATGGAGTCTGCACTTAATAGAGATGGTGAGGCAATATTTACCAGAGCTGCAAGTGGCCTCATGAGCCTTATACCAGCTCCCCTTGTATTCCAGGTTTCAGGGCTCTGGAAGCCAAACCACGTTCTGTGCAGATGTTTGAAAACATAAATGAAATATATGGGGAATGCATAAGTGAACAATATTATAGGGTGAATGACCAATGGCAAGCCAGAAATATCTAAATTAAGAGGTAGTAGCTTGGCAAAGGTTGACTGTTTTCTATAACTTGGTCTTTAATTGGGTCATTGCTGTGCAGTATGTCTAATACAGCTTTATCAGTGCACATCAGTATACATTTTAATGCACTTTTTGAGTTGGTGCTCAATTATTAAGCTGGTGTTACAGTAAACCAGTAATCTTTTCAGACTGAGGTAAAGTATTCATTAAAGGCCCTTTAGCTTCTTAGTATTACATTAAGTTTTGGACTTGGCCATATTTGGAATAGCCTGGTCAAAAGGTTTTGGTACATGTGCTGCTAGTTTTCATGTTTTTATGGGAGTGAGGCAAAGAAGTGGTAGATGAGCTTTAAAAATGTTTAGACACCTACCTGGTCCTATTACACTCAATTTATAAACTTTTAGTAAAACTTAGGACTTAGTTTAAGGTTCTAAAAAGAGAATGGTGTGAGAGGAACAAAGGGAAGCTCCTTTGTGAAGAGATTAAGGCACCACTTGGAAAACAGTAAGGCTGATATACCTATTCTATTGGTTTGGCAACTGTCAATCCATCTGGATCCTAGATTCATAGATTGTAAGGCTGGAGGGGACCTTGGAAGATCATAGGGTCCAGCCCCCTGCACCAAGCAGGAAAGACAACTGGGAGTCAAGTGACCCCAGCAAGGTGACTGTCTAGTTTCCTCTTGAAGATCTCCAGGGTAGGTGATTGCACCACCTCTGGAGGGAGCTTATTCCACAGTCTGGACACCCTGACTGTGACTAAGTTTTTCCTAATGTTGAGCCTGAATTGGTCTTCCAGGAGTGGTATTCTGGCCATTACTCCTAGTATTCCCCTTGGGTGCCGTGGTGAACAGTCCCTTATCAAGCCCTTGATGTACTCCCCTAGTGTAGCAGTAAGCTGTTACAAGGTCCCCTCTCAGCTTTATTTTCTTCAGGCTGAAGAATCCCAGATCCCTCAACCTTTTCTGGTATGGCTTGCCGTGCAAGACAGATCACATGGGTGGCTCTTCTTTGGACTCTCTTAAGTTTGTCCATGTCCTTGTTAAAGTGTAGTGCCCAGAATTGGATGCAGTACTCCAGCTGCGGTCTCACTAGTGCCGAGTAGAGCGGAAGAATCACCTCCTTGGTTTTGCTGGAGATGCACTGATTGATGCATGCCAGAGTATTATTTGCCCTAGTGGCTACAGCATTGCACTACTGGCTCATATTCATACTGTGGTCTATTATTACCCCCGGGTCCCTCTCATTTGTGGTGCTAGTCAGTTTGATGCTGCCAAGCCTGTAGGTGTGTTGGGGGTTGCTGATTCTGAGGTGGAGCACTTTATATTTCTTGACGTTGAACTTCATCAAGTTCTGATCTGTCCAACTTGCTAGCCTGTCTAGGCCCATCTGTATCTGTAGCCTATCTTGAAGCATGACCATGCTTCCCCATAACTTGGTGTTGTCTGCGAATTTGGCCAGTGAACTCTTCATCACCACATCCAAATCATGAATAAAGATGTTGAAAAGTACTGGACCAAGCACTGACCCCTGCAGGACACCGCTGCCCCCTTCTCACCAGGATGACACAGATCTGTTCACTACGACTGTCCTGCAGCCAATTTTTCACCCACCTGACTGTCTGAGTTAAGCCCACAATCCTCCAATTTTCTCGGAGGACATCATAGGATACTAGATCAAAGGCCTTTTGGAAGTCTAGGTATACAATGTCAACCTGCTCTCTCATGTCCAGGTGGTGAGTTCCCTGGTCACAGAAGGAGATGAGGTTGGTAAGGCAAGACCTGCCTGCGATAAAGTCATGCTGGCTGTCATTCAGAATCTTACCGTCTGCAAGCTTATCGCAGATAGATTCCTTGATAAACTTTTCTTGGATTTTTCCTAGGATGGAAGTTAGGCTGATTGGTCTATAGTTATCTCCTGCCCTTCTTGTGGATGGGCACAACACTGGCCCTCTTCCAGTCCTCAGGGACTTCCAGAGTGCCACAAGTTGTGGAAGAGTGGTTTGCCAGGGGTTCCACAATGACTTCGGCCAGCTCCTTCTGCACTTTTGGATGAAGATCATCCAGTCCTGCTGACTTGTATATGTCTAATTTTTTAAAATTGGTCATACACCAATTCTATGGCAACAGTAGGTAGGCGATTATTCTTACCGTGCTTATCCTATACTCTACCTGGTGTTGTTTTCCCCTTGGTCTGGTGAAAGACTGAGGCGAAGTAGACATTCAGAACTTAAGCTTTCTTCTGGGTGTTGGTAGCCAGTTCTCCTGAGTTGCTGAACAATGGCCCTACACTCCTATTTGTTTTTATCCTGTTCCCTATGTACGTAAAGAAGGATTTCTTGTTGTCCTTGATTCCCTTTGCTAATCTAAGTTTGGTCCCACTTTAGCCTTCCTTAACTGTTCCCTACAAATGCATCATTCCCATATATCATGGTGTACGCATGAGGTCACCCAGACCATTGATGCATGTGCCTAGGCAGGAGTATGGAGGAGTGGAGGCTGCCCAGACCTTCCATCCCTGCCTTAGGCCATTGAGATAGAATTCAGAGGCCAAACCAAGTCCAGATGTTTGGTGCCTCCATGGGTGTAGTTGTATAAGTGTCCAGATGTTGAACCTGGGTCTCTTGTGTGGTAGACAAGAATTCTACCACTGAACAACAGGGGACTCCACCTATTCTAGTAAAATTTCATTTTGTGAGGAAAAAAATGACACTTTTCAGCTGTTACAGCTAGTTCTTTTGCTATTATCCTCTAATAAATTGTGTTTTAATGTTAAGTTGTTTGTTCATGCCACAATATATTTGTTATACTTTTATGGCAAAGTAATTCTTTACCTCACCACTCCTGCTAGTGCCAGCTTGCCACAATATATTTTCATATGTTTACTTCAGTCTGATTTAGTGAATAATGCAGGGTATTGGCCACCCCTGCACATGTGCCAGAGAATGGCACACTACAGCCAGCCCAGACTTTGGGCAGCTTCTGCTAGCAGCTGCAGATCTTCAGCCCCAGTATTAGTTCTGTGGCTGCAACATCTGTGTGTGCACCTCTGGGCTAGCTGTGGAAGGCAGCTGGGAAGCTGCAAACAGCTGTGCTGGGCTCTGGACCCCTGGCACCAACTCTGTGGCGGTAGTGGGTGAATGCACAGCTTGCAGCACATGGCAGGGAAGGGACTGGGGCAGCACAACCCCAGCACCTCCCCTGCCATTTACCCAGAGACATGCGTGCAGCCACTGTCAGCAATAAGAATCGGGCCCCTTGCAGCACCCCCGTCTCTAGCATGCTGAGTTGAGGCATGGGTGGAAGTTGGGGTGATTTTGGCACTCTGGCCAAAAATGTTGCCAACCATTTGAATAATGCAGTGAGGCTTCTACTTTTTTTAGAAGTAGTTTTTAGTCTATTTGACTTCAGCATTAAGAATATTGTGTGTATATATACACATATATACCCCTCTCCTCCCACACTTGCTCTTTAAGTTCAGTTTAAACTCTGTTCTGTTACTTCTAATCTTTTTGGTGCATTTGAGTTCAAGTACTTTTAATGGAATTTCTCTCTTCCAACTTTGTATCCAAAAATCACATGCCTGGCTCTTAGTGATAAATCATGCTCAGTTATTGATTAATCAAGCTTAACCTTTATTTTAGTATTCCTTCGGAGTAATTTTGTGATCCAGTCCTAACTGATGACAAAGTCTGTAGGCACTGAAAATGTCTCAGTACATGTAACTTACTGGAGAGCAGACAGCATATTGGATATTTATTTGTATTGGCACTTTGGAGATCCTCAGTACAACATGCATTAATATTTTCCTACTTTCACCTCTTAGATTTGCTTTAATATTAATGCACACTTAGTCTGTAGTCAGCTCTTTGAAAAGACGTTTATGAATACTTCAAAGAGGTTTGAATGAAGACTCTAATTTTGGAAGCAAAATCAATATGGAAAAGGATAACATTTCTGTAGTTAAAATGATTTGTCTACTTTGTGTATTAATTACTGTAGAATA
Organism: Crocodylus siamensis; assembly: GCF_052110815.1. Classification (NCBI taxonomy): domain Eukaryota; kingdom Metazoa; phylum Chordata; order Crocodylia; family Crocodylidae; genus Crocodylus; species Crocodylus siamensis. The sequence continues at coordinate 29,568,416 of NC_143398.1, read as the reverse complement.
TGTGTAAAATAAATTTTTTCTGCATTAGGATTCAGTGTATCAGAAGTTTTTGCACAAATTACACAAGCTGTCTGACAGAGCATACTGTTTGCTCTGCATGATGATGAGATCTTGGCTTTGTAGAAATGTGTTTACAAATTTTAATTGGCCGTTTCATTTTTTAAATCATGTGGCAAACCACATAGGTCCCAAAGAGAACTATACATTAGAACGTCATATTCCCTGTACATTGCTATTGTTAGGAAAGAGTCTCTCTCCCTCAAAAGCAAGGTTGTAAAGTTAACCATGTTATCACTTACTGAGAGCTGCTATAGTTGGATTGACTCCCATGTTCTAGCAAATGCTGTGTGTACTGGTTGTAAATGTGGACTTTATATAGGATTACTGAGATTAGTTATCATAAATAATCAGAATGGAATACTATACATTGGAATACTCTGATCTTGCCAGTGAGGACTTGGGGCTCTGAATTTGAAACAGTGGCAGGAAAAGAGTTTTGGACCTAGATCTTCAGAACATTGAACTGAGTTAGTTTGAGATATCGTCACTTATGTTCCTGAAAGCTGAGTAGGCAAACTAATTCTGTCTTGTAAAGCTGCCTCTTTAAATAAAAGAAGAATAAAACATCTCCATATTACATCTGTAAACTATGCTTTTTAGTCATAAGTACTCAGTTAATATTGAAACTTAAAATATTTTATTGCTGTTTAGATGTGTTGGCTCTTGTAACAGGGGGCCTTCTCAGGGTCAGTTTAACCATGGGCCGCCCACCTATTTCTGGGCTAACTGCCCGCCTTCTCGCCTGCCATCCCTTGTTGTTAATTATGTAACAAATGTTAATGAAGCGGGAGGCTGCCCATTTCCTGCCCCAATGGCAGGGGGCACTATCTGCAGCTCCATTCCTCCCCTACACCGAAGCCCAAGCATTGCAGATGGCATCTTGATGTTATTATAATCACTGGCCCCCCACACTGGGCCCCAGAGTCTTTCTAATTGAACCCCACCTGTATTCCTCTCTTCAGGTGGCCTATTCCACCTTCATCCTCGGCAAACATCATTCCCTGAGCTGCTTCCCTCTCACGGGTGTGGTCCCCCTGGGACCCTGGGCTACTAGCCCTGGCCCACCTCCATGCCAGTCGGAACCCCAGGCCCTCAGCTCTAGGGCATTCCTCACGGTGGGCCCCTGGCCCTTTGACCCTTCCGGTCCTGGCCCCAGCACTGACCATTTGGGGGAAATGTCAGACAGGTTCATGAGTCCATGGCCTCACACTCTTCCTCTGGGGTCCACCTTCCAGACCCTCCAAACAAGGGGTAACCCACCCAGTTGTGGGAGCTGGGGTTAAGGTGCCCCGACCTGCCTTTCACCGGGGTGGTAACTGGCCTGGCATTTCCTGGGGGCTCCCACATCACTGGGAGCCCCACCAGGCGACCCACTCCTGGCAGGGTGCAGTTTTAGGTCGTACTCAGGACCAGGAGCCTCCATACCGTCCCCTACAGCTCCTCCCTTACCTCTAGATGATATCAGCAGCCCTCCGGCCAGGAGATGTTGTTGCCTGGCCTCCAGCAGCAGAACTGCCCTGTTTATATGGGCAGACCCAGATTCAAAATGGCTGCCCTCATCAGGCACCTGGTAGCTGCTAGCTCCAGGCCCTTAAAGTGGCAGGCACAACCAGTGCCACATCTCTGTAGACTGGATTATTTCTTGGTTTATAAATATCTACCAACCTGCTGAATTTCCAGTTGTAGTGTTCAGCTTTTCTCTTCTGTTCCTGTGCTGAAATAGTGCAATTGCCAGAACTGTCAGTTAGAGCAGAATTTGGCTTAAAAAATGTTGTCTTTACTTTCCAGGGCAGAGCGGGTCTGCATGTAAACCAGTGATTCTCAACCAGGGTGCTGCAAGATCTTTTACCTGGCACCCCATGGCACCCTTGAATGTTAGCACTGTTAAGTGTGCAAACATGAGTCATAAGATTTTTCTGAAGTTTGTGTCTTACATCCCTTCTAAAAACCCATGTTTTGAGCAGGGTGGGGTTCACTTTGTGAATAAGAGTTAGACATTTTGTACGTCAAGCACAAGACACTTCCCTCCCAGCCCTTTATCCTTGGAACAATGATAGTTTTTGCAGACATTTTTCTAGTCTGTCAACTAGTATGTTTTCTGTAAAATCATTGTTACCCAGATCTTAAATTAGTGGTGACTAGACTGTCTTTTCAGTTTGCTGACTCTGGTTTGCCCATTGTCAGCAAACTGAAGAGAGAAAAGGAAAGCCATATAGCCTTAATGCGCCAGTATGTGTAATATATTTAATTTTATTAGTGCCTTGTTTCCATTATATATAACATATAAAAAAAAAAACTTGTAGCAGCTTAAAGAACAATTATTTAAATTTGAGCTTTGCAGTTACCAAGAGTTACTATAACAGTTGCAAAACCTGTAGTATTCTAAAAATAGTTTTGTTAAAACTGTTAGTTTCCTGAACTTTAGCATATGCTTGCTTTCCTTGTATATCAAAATGAAATGACTATGCTTCTCTTTTCTTTATAAAAAAATATCCTTAATTTAGTGAGTTTCAAAGCAACATTTAGATGTGGATTTAGCAGAGGAACAAGTAGCAATACAGTATGTAGAGGCCTATTTTTGTCTATGTCTACAATAGTTTTCCAAATGGACTTCAGTTACATAAGATGATTAACGCAACTGTCTCAAGTAGTTGAAAAGGAGCTAGGGGGGTTGACATACAAGTTAATATTCACAGAATTTAACTTGTTTATTTAAATATACTCACAACTAGCAAATGACTGAATACTGCCAAATTTTCATTAAAATATTGTCATAGCAAGACACTTGCTGTACTTTAGGACACAGATCCAAGTGTTAGTTTAAATAAAAAAATCAAACGGACAACATCAGTGTGACAGGGGGCAGCTCCTGGGGCCAGGCCTCATGCTGGCCCATCCACCTGTGTCCATTGGGCAGTCTGCCCAGTTTCACCTGCCACACCTTTGCTGTTCCATAAACTGTCGGTATAATGTGGGAGATTGCCCATGTCCTGCCCTGATGCTAGGGGACGCTATCTGCAGCTCTGAACCTTCCCTACACCACAGCCCATGCCTCACAGATGGCAGCCAGATTAGTATTACTTCCTGGTCTGAGACCAGAGCAAACCCAATCCAAAGTTTGGCTCCACTCACCTGTGCATTCACACTGCCTCCCCTCTCATACTACGCCCCGCCTCTCACTGGGGCCTCTGGCATACCGCCCATTACTGGGTCACACGCCACTGCCCTTGCTCCTGCTTGAGCGGCCCCTCTTGGGCCATCAGGCTTCACTACTCACATACTGGCTTCACCACTCAGTCCTTTGATTCCCGTGAGCTCCCCTGCGCTACGTGGTCCGGCCTTGTGCCAAACCCTGGGCTAGTTCTTCCCCAAGCCCCTCACCAGGCAGCTTTACATTACACCCCACCCTGGGGTCTCTGTCTCATGCTTGCAACTGACTTCTCATGGAGCTGGTCCTTGCTCTGGCCTTCAGGCTTACTCCCATTTGGCCCTACCCAGCACACCCCTCGGACTGTCCTTCAGGCCTGCTCCCACTTCAGCCCTACTCTGGGCAGGGCCTCCCAGTGCTCTACACATGAACATCTCTGGGGGCGCTGGGGTCTGCATGCCTGCTGGGCCCAGGCACCTACATGTGGGCATACCTGGCCCCACTACTCCCGCAGCTCTCAGAATTACCCACCACATGGTGGGGGCTGGGGTGAAGGCACACCGATTTGCTTTTCACCAGCAGGGTAACTGGCCTGGCATTTCCTGGGGGCTCCTGCACCACTAGAAGCCCCACCAGGCCACCCGTCCCTGGGAGGGTGCAGTTTTAGGTCATGCCCAGGACCCAGAGCCTCCTGCTCTCACCTCTAGACGTCCCATGCCGCTCAGCCAGGCGATGTTTCTGCCTGGGCTGGCAGCAGCAAACTGCAGTCGTTATACGCTTTGTGTTCCAAAGTAGTTGCCCTCATCAGACACCTGGTAGCTGCCTGCCTCTGCCCTTGAAGTGGCAGGCACCCAAAGGTGCCCTGCCACAATTAGTCGGTAGCATTCTGCCTTATGAATTTTCACATTATAAAGTGTCCCTATTCTTTGGAGCAGCACTAACTCAAAGTCCTGAGGCTGGCATCATGAAGGACATGAAATTAAGCATAGGAAAGAAATCTCTCTCAATACTGGAGTTAATCATGGTCAAGCAGAGCAGCTGTAGCTTTCAAGAAGTTTGTTTAATTAAAACAGGAACCTTGCATGTAACAGCATCTATACAATATATATTTTGATTTCCTCCAAGAAGGACGAATGGGAACTTTGGGTTGTAATTTAGTCTTGCTTCACTTTTAATGATTTAATGATTCTGTGCGTATTGAAATTACAGACAGACTTTGGAACAAAGGCAAAGTATTATGCATTGTTTATGCAAAGACTGTACTCGATTGGCTGTTCATTTAGTCAATAAAGCTGTAAGCACTTAGGGAGGTACGCCACCAAGCCTGACTGAAAACACTTCCGTAATCTGGAATCAACTTTACTGAAGCAAGTGGAGCTAGCCAAATACAAAAAGAAAGTGGTGGTGGATCTTCCTGGTTTGGAGGAAAGACTATGATGTGAAATGTGTGCTTGATGTATTCATTCCTTAAGCATTTTAAAAAAAAATCCCACAGTAAAACAAACAAGCAAACAAAAAAACCCACGCACAACTTATTAAGACTGATTTATGCTATTCATGGAGAGACAATTGCAAAAGGGAAAGGCATCAAGAGTACAGTTAGTAGATAAATATGGACTTCTTCTAAGGGAATAATCTCTCAACAAAAAGAGAGAGGAAGAGAACCACTCTGTTTCTGTAGACATGTTGGGGATTATTCAAGTTCATTTTATTGAGGCAGAGGGGAGAAGGGTGGTGTCTTAGTAAGATCTGTTGCAGCTTGCCACTATTCAGGTTCCCAGTTTAGGAAATTCTGAGAGAGTAGGCAGTGGATTGCTCTCCTACCATTTTGACCAAGAAAACGTCAGAGTTAAGGCCAGTGAGGCTCACATTCAGTACAATGGGTTTTTTTTCTGTATTAAATCAATAACTTTTGAAAAATTGGATCCAACTGATTCAGACGTTGGGAAATTATCTAGGTGTCATTTCTCATGCTTCAGAGTGAGACCAGAAGAGGTAAAAAGGGAATTTATGCCTTTTAAATTACATATTCTAACTGATAACTGATTTAGACCTTGAAGTCCTTTCTTTAGAACAGTGATCTCCAACCTTTTTAAGCACAAGCTTACTTTTTGAATTAAAGTACAACCTAGGATCTACCTCCAAGAATAGTGTAGAAACAACAGTTATAATTTTTCCAGTACCTAAAAAGAGGACACTTGCGGGCAGGAAAGGTGGAAGGTAAGAGAAGCGGGGGAATATATGATGGGGGGCAGTGATATGCCTATGCCCTGCCTCTGCTCCTAACTCCCAAGCCCCTACACCCCCATGCTGCCTGTGCCCTGCAGCCCCCTGCCCCTCACTCTTGACCCGCCGCCCCTGCACCCCCAGCTGTGCTGCGCATGCAACATTCTCTCTCTCTCTCTCTCTCCTGGGAGTTTGCCGAGGCGCACATGTAGACCATGTGACCCCCAACAGCCAATCACCTTGTCTGCTGCTCCCAGCCCCAAGCAGCCAGCCTGAGAAAGCAGAGGCAAAGCAAAAACCTGGATATTTGCTCACATTTAAAAAACCTGCCGGGACACGAGGACAGGGGTCCAAAAAAAAAGGGCCATGTTTGGGAAAACCCAGATGTATGGTAACCCTAGGACTGAGACCGAGATCGACTGGTCAGTCATGGAGCCTCTGACTATTACGATTTACTGGTTGGTGACTACTGGTCTAGAAGGACAATGGATCTTTGTAGTACTTGCATGGTTTCTAGTACTACTGCAGCCTTTTAAGTTAGTTTGGCACTGAGATTTTTCAAACCATGGATAAAATTAAATGGTCAAACAGCAAGTAAACTAGTATCCATGCTATAAAATAGACATTGTCTTCAGGGCAGGATCAGCTCCACCAGGCCATGTGTTAGTGCACTTTATTGGGATCCATAAATAGTTGGACCTCAGGCTTAGCTCTCTGCTGCTCCGGGGATTTCTGGAGTCTGATCCTGTGGAACAGCCCAGGTGCTATATGCAGATTGTGGCCTAGCAGCAAGATGCTCATTCCAGGGGAATTCCCAGGGACTATAACTGCAAGTGTGGGAGCCCCTATGCATATTCTCCGGCTTACAGATGCACACCCTAAGTTGCAGCTCAGCAGCACCCCAATAAGCACACTTGCGGAAATCCTCTGCAGGGGATCAGCAAACTAATACATCCCAAATTGACTACGTTTGGTTGGGGCAGTATTTTGGGGCCTTGCAGTGCAACAGTGGGCTTGAACACCTTTTTATTTGCAACTTCTGTTGACATAAACACATTTATGGTGGCACAAGGGTAGCATCTATGAGAAATTTTAGAGAGATTTTCTTAACTTGCATAGTGTTTCATAGTTTCTAGGGTCAGAAGGGACCTGAGCAGATCACCTAGTCCGACCCCCTGCCATGGCAGGAAAGAATACTGGGGTCAGATGACCCCAGCAAGATGTTCATGTAACCTCCTCTTAAAAACCCCCAGGGTAGGAGCCTGCACCACTTCTCTTGGAAGTTGGTTCCAGACCCTAGCCGCCCTGACCGTGAAGTAACGCCTCCTGATGTCTAACCTAAACCTACCCTCTGCCAGCCTCTGACCGTTATTCCTGGTCACTCCTGGCGGTGCTCGGGGGAACAGTGACTCCCCCAATGCCTGCTGATCCCCCCTGACTAGTTTATAACAGGCCACAAGATTCCCCCTCAGCCTTCTCTTGTGGAGGCTGAACAGGTTCAGGTCCCGTAGCCTCTCCTCATAGGGCCTGCCCTGTTGTCCCCTGATCATACGAGTGGCCCTTCTCTGGACCCTCTCCATGCTGTCTGCATCCCTCTTGAAGTGCGGCGCCCAGAACTGGACACAGTACTCCAGCTGCGGCCTGACCAGTGCCTCATAAAGAGGAAGGATCACCTCCTTGGACCTGCTGGAGATGCATCTGTGGATGCATGACAAGGTGCGGTTGGCCTTCCTAACTGCCTCCCCACACTGCCGGCCCATGTTCATCTTGGAGTCAATGATGACCCCCAGATCCCTTTCTGCCTCTGTGCTGACAAGGGGGGAGTTCCCTAACCTGTAGGTACGGTGCCGGTTGTTCCTCCCGAGGTGCATTACCTTGCACTTGTCTGTGTTGAAACCCATCCTATTCTCGTCCGCCCACCCTTGTAACCTGTCTAGGTCTGATTGTAGCCTGTTGCATCCTTCCAGTGTGCCCACGTCCCCCCACATCTTAGTGTCATCAGCAAATTTGAACAGGGTGCTTTTTACCCCCTCGTCCAAATCACTGATGAAGATGTTGAACAGCGCGGGCCCGAGGACCGAGCCCTGCGGAACCCCACTGCCCACATCCTTCCAGGTTGAGAAGGACCCATCCACTACCACCCTCTGGGTGCGGCCCACCAGCCAGTTGGCGACCCATTTGCCACAGCCCCCCAGTTTCTTAATGAGAACGGGGTGAGAGACAGTGTCAAAAGCCTTCCGGAAGTCCAGGAAGACTGTATCCACTGCTACCCCTGCATCTAATGATCTGGTGATCTGATCGTAAAAGGCCACCAGGTTGGTCTGACATGACCTGCCACTGATGAACCCGTGTTGGTTGCCCCTAAGCATGCAGTCCCCTGCTGGCCCCTCCTGGATGTGTGCCAGCATAATTTTCTCAAACAGCTTGCCTAGGATCGAGGTAACACTGACCGGCCTATAGTTTTCCGGGTCCTCCTTCCTGCCTTTTTTGAAGATGGGAACCACGTTGGCCCTCTTCCAGTCCTCCGGTACCTCACCAGAGCACCACGAGTGCTCGTAAAGCTGTGCCAGGGGACTTGCAATGACCTCGGCTTATCTGGACCGGCTGACTTGAATACGTCCAACCCCTCCAGAAGCTCCCTAACTAAATCCTCGCTAACCCGTGGCCCAGGTGTGCCTCCCCCGGGGCCCAAGTTGGCCCAGCAGGGAGGTGGCTGTTCTGGTCCCTACTTAGGAAGGCAGAGGCAAAGAAATCGTTAAACATGTTAGCTTTGCCATCTGGTGTGACGACCAAATTTCCCAGCGCATCCTGCAAGGGCCCCACATTACCCGGGACCTTCTTTTTACCCCCTACGTATTTAAAAAAGGACTTCTTATTGTCCTTAATCTGGGAAGCTAGTCCCAGTTCCATCTCTGCCTTGGCCTTCCTAACTACCCCCTACATCCCCGAGCAACTGCAGAATAGTCCTCCCTGGTGATGACCCCTTCTTTCCATTGGGTGTAAGCCTCCTTTTTAGCAAGGAGACATTCCTGGATGCTTTTGGTGAGCCATGGAGGCTTGTGTGCTCTCCTGCTCCCTATGATCCTCGTTGGGATTACCTTCCTTTGGGCATGGAGGATCATCTCTTTAAGGAGCGACCACTCTCCTTGGACACCTGGCTCCCCTCCCCTCTGGGACCTCAGCACTTCTCCAACTATCCTCCTTAGCTTGCTGAAGTTTGCCCTCCTAAAATCTAGGGCCGCTGCCTTACTGCATGCCTTTGCCACCTTGTGCTGGATGGTGAATTCCAGCAGGTGATGATCGCTGTTGCCCAGGTGGTCGAGCACCCACAGCCCCCTCACCAGGTCATCACCCATGGCCAGCACTAGGTCCAACAAGGCGTCTCCCCGGTGGGGCTGTGCACCTCCTGGGTTAGATGGAGGTCCTGCACTCTGTCCAAGAACCTACGTGAGCATTCAGACCTGGCTGATTGTTCTTCCCAGCAGATGTCTGGGAAGTTCAGGTCCCCCATGACTACCACATCCTTAACCTTCACTAACTCTGTGAGCTGACCCAAGAATTCCTGGTCAAGCTCTTCTGCCTGGTTGGGAGGTCTGTAGTAGACTCCCACCGTTAAGTCTCTTTCCCCTCGACTGCCTTGTACCCTAACCCAAAGCACTTCAAAGTGCCCCTCCCCAGACTCCTTGCTAATTGACGAGGATGTGTATTCCTCCTTAATATAGAGTGCCGTGCCCCCACCTCTCTTTCCTATCCTGTCTCTCCTGTACAGCCTATAGCCCTGGACATTCACCGCCCAATCATGTGTTGTGTCCCACCACATTTCCGTAATCCCCACTATGTCCGGGCTGGTGTCAGCCAGCAGGAGGGTGAGTTCCTCCTGCTTGTTACCCATACTACGAGCGTTTGTGTAGAGGCATTTGAGGCCTCCTGTGGATGTGTGTCCTGGCCCCTATCTCTTACCTGCTTATTCGCTTCGCTCGTTGGGCTGGGCTGGGCTGTAGTTGTGGGTGCTGTTTGGTCTGGCAGTCTGATGTTTCCTCCACCCTCATCTTCCCCTTCCCCTGACGAGCCTATCCCCATTAAGTGATGATTTTTGTGTTTTTGCCTTGTAAAGTCCAGTTGTAAGTCAGCTTCTATTTTTTTTAACACTATAATCCTGCATTATAATTCTGCATCTAGAACCTGAAACTTTAATGATAAGTCAACAGCCAAAGACAATAGATGACTTCCCTGCTAGCGTGATAGGCATTCTACCATATCATGGTATTGACTTCAAAATTACTCTCCAACCAAAAGCCGTCAGAATAAGCTTGGAGTCTGGAACTTCCCCAGTGGAAAAGCATGGATGCAAAAAACATCGTCTGCTTCTGGAGAGGAAATGGATTCCACTGGAGAATTCAGCAGAAATTGTACAGCATGCTATTCTCTAGGCTCTCTGCTCAGTGCTGATTTACCTAGGTCTGCCATTTTTCATTTGAGAGACTCTCCATCTTCATAAAACCCAGTTTGGGATACAGGTTGTCTTTTAAACTTAAGCCATGTAAAATGTGCCAGGATAAATTTGGTGGCTCTGTGTAAATCTTGCAGTAACAGCGATTTGAATATTTTTCATGCAGTAACCCAGTTGTTATCTGTGCGTTTGGGCAGCTTTATTTCCTTGGTATATAGACAATGTACAATAAAGAAATGTGCCTTCTTTTATTACCCTTAGCATCCAGTCACCAAAGCTCTTTTCCAAAATGGGCATTAAAACAATCTGGCATTTTAAGTTTTATTTAATTGGAATGATTTCCATTTAGCATGTGCAAGTAATATGAAAGTGAATTTGATAATTAAATTGCAGTTGTTATAAATATAACAAAGCTGCCTTCCCTAATCAAGCTCATTGGAATGTGCCAGTTATTTCAAAATAAAAGATAAGATGCAAAGAGTGGCAAAAAGGTAGAGCTAAATCCATCTCATTTTCTCCTGGCCATCTTCTCCCACACCCCCTTATTAGGTTTTTTTTTTTTATTTACTACTTCTTATTTAAAGAGCCAGAGTAACTCAGTATTAAAATAACTTTTTTTCACCCAGTTTATTGAAAGAGCTGACCATTTGCTGTAGCAACCCCATATGAAAGAATTAGGTATACAGTCCTGAGGCTGGAAAGGACATCAGGGGTCATTTAACCCCTGCATGAATGCACAATACGCTGTTCCTAAACCATCCCTGTCAAAAGCTTATCCAGCCTTTTCTTGAAAGGCTCTAATGAAGAGATTCTACAGCTTCACTAGGCTGCCTTTTCTCTTGTTGTACTGTTCTGGCATTAAGGGAATATATTCTGAGATGTAATCTTAATCTGTTTTCCTGTAGTTTAAGGCCATTGCTTTGCATCTTCCTCTGTAGAGAGTGAGAACAGTTGCTCAAGATTGTCGTTATGGTGTATTTTTTATGACCACCTTCCAGTTATTTAAAAACTACTACTATCATATTCTCTTCTCCCAGCTAAACATACCTAGTTCTTTCAACATTTCCTCATATGGCTTGTATTCCAGTCCCTTTATCATCTTTGTTCCTTGTTTCTGGATCTTGTCCATCTTATCTACATCTTAAAAATGCAAAGCCTAGAACTGCATACAGTACTCTAGCTGAGGCCTAACCAGTGCCAAGTAAAAGGGTACTCTTACCTACTATGTCTTGTATACAGTACTCCTACTAATGCAGCCCCAACTCCTTTGCTTTTTTTGCTCACTAGTTGAGTTTTTGATTCTCCCCCACACACCCCCAAGATACCTTCTCATGGTAAAACTGAAGTTTTCTGTCCTTTTTTAAGCAAATACATTCACTCATATCTATACTCATGACTGTTAAAGAAACAGCTGCCTCAATCTTATCCACACCTTACAACTACGACATCTAGCACATTTTACACCAAACTGTTATTTTTCAGATATTTATAGAATTTTTAAGAGAGTCAGCTTTCTAAATAAGAGTAATAGTGGGATTAGACCGATCTATAAAGATGAACCAGCATACCTTTCTTCAGTACCAGAAGTGGGGTATAATAGATGAATCAATTGAATGAATAGGTTGTAGGTGGGTAGGAAGCACAGAATCTGTAGAGGAAAACAGTGCCTCTTTAACCTACTATATTCTTTAAGTGTATCAACATATAGAAGACAGAGTGTACAGATGTAGTGTACTGATTAATTCAAGTTATTCTTGCATACATAATCTATAGGGAAAGAGATGCTTATTATGGACAGTTCAGTGAGAACTTCTACAAAGCCAGTACCTGCTCCTGTACCTTCCTCACCCCAAAATTTTTGGTTGTATGAAGAGTGGAATAGAAACCACTCCAAGAAACAATTCTCATTTCACCTTAAATACTTCAGTGACTATTCACCACCTCCCAAAGTGCAGCAGAAAAGCAATGCAAGTGATAAGGCTTGGAGTGTATAATTTCATTACAGTAGAAAATAAGACAACCAAGAGGAGAATGTAGCCCAGTTCCATCGTTCAGTTCAGTTCTTGAGCCCTTCAGTCTAGACCAAGGGACCATTTCTTTGGTTTCAAATGCCGGGTTCTTCTGCTTCCCAGGACCCAGCCAGAAAACAAAAACAATCCTAATGAACACATTTTTAACCTGAAATCAGCAACACAAACTTCAAAGTCCTGAGTTAAATTATACCACAGGGATTAATTACAAATCTCAAGCAATCCAAAATAAATACTCCCAGCATGGATTTGGGCTCACCCTGTTAGTCTTCCCTCAAGGAATCCTCCCTTCCCACTCAAACATTTTCCCCTCCTTTACTTCCCCCTTCCTGTCCTTTTATATCCTGTCAGCCAGTTAACACCCCACCCCCCCATTATTGCTGATTGCCTGCCAGGTGAGGCCCTTTATGGGGTGGCTTATTGTCAGCTTGCTAAGTGCTTCAGGTGCCAGCCTGTAGCTTGCTACAGAGGCACTATTATAGAAAAGTTTAGTAGTGGATTGCTGTCATAATACAGTAACAAAACATATGTAGTCTGAAAGACAAGAACTGTAAAATAATATTAAGGAATTTTTAATTGTTTTGTAGCAGCATGATTTAATATTTAATCCACTGCCAAAACAGCTAGTGAGGCATTGTTCAGTAGGATTTAAAAAATTAAGAATTGATATGAACAGCTCTTCTTCATGAACTGACTGTAATTAATGGGTTAAAAACTTCCCCTGTAGGCAGGATATTCCATCACTATGTCTTACTGCAGGGGTGGCTAATCCTGTGGCATGAGTACCACAAGTGGTGGCACAAGCAGCATGTGTGGTAGGCCTGCGTGAATAGGGAAGTATTCAATTCAGATTTGGCTGACTCGGAGGACAGTGATTCGATTCAGTGATTCAAATCACTGACCCCATTTGATTTGGGCAAATCAGAATCAGAGAGTCGGTGCTGATTTGGTGGTGATTCAGAGATTCGGATTGGCTGGGGAGAGGCAGGCACAGCCAGGTGGCTGCAGGTTCTCCCATGGCTCCTCCACCTGTGCCTGCCTCTTCCCAGGCAGGGGGAGCTGCAGGAGAAGCCCCCATGGCTGCCTTGCCTGGCCCCATCTCCTGCCTGGCCCCAGCCTCCCAGCACTTAAAAAAAAGAAAAAAAAGAAAGAAAAATCCCTGTACTCACCGGCTGTAGCAGCAGTGATTGGGCCTCTGAGGGTTTGTGGCAGAGCCCCCTGTGGAGCACGGAGCAATGAGGGGTAGTGGGGATTGTCCCCCTCCATCTCCACTTGGTACCCGCACAGCAGCTGTTGCATCGTGCGGATGCAGAGTAGCTTGGCAGGGTGCTGTGCACTGTCTGGGAGCTGGGGCAACTTTACCTGTCAGCCAGAGTCTGGCACCACTCAGCCCCAGCAGTCCCAGATCCCAGACAGCACACCATGCCCTGCCAAGCTGCACTGCACCTGCACCATGGGGCAGCTGCCATGTGGGTACCAGGCGTGTGGGGGTGATCCTGGCTGCCTTCCACTGCCCATGCTGCGGTGGGGCGCTCTGCCACGAACCCTCAGAGGCCCCGATTGCCACTGCTACAGCTGGTGAGTGTGACAGCTATGGGACTTCTCCCATGACTCCCCCTGCCCGGGGAGAGACAGGCACAAGCAGAGAAACCATAGGAGAACTTGCAGCCACCTGACTGTGTCTGCCTCTTCCCAGCCAGTCCAAATCTCTCTGACTCTTTTCCAAATAGATTTGGAATCTTCGAATTTAATGGATCTCCCAATTCAATTTGGATTTGGAGATTCGGCCACCAAATTGGGCGGAATCTCCTCCAAATTGAATCAGCAACCAAAGCTTTGCACAGCCTTATGGTGTGGCACAGGGCAGAACAGGGAGGAGATAGGAAGCACAGCAGTAGATAAGGCAGAAAGCAGAGCAGGAGATCAGGCAGAAACCAGAGCAATAGAACAGGCACTAGAACAGCAATAGAAGGGGTGTCAGAGTGATACTCAAAAGTTAGCTCCCACTGTGTTACTGTACTTATGATTTCTTGTAGTTCCTTTCTGAAGTCTTGAGTATCTCCCACTGATAGACAAGGTCTAACAGGGTCAGTGGCAGTTTCACTGTTCCCAGTTCTCCTAACTTTAGGAAATGCATTTGTTACATGTGTTCAAAGTTGTGTGTGGCTTCTACTGATCAAGGCAGCCTTAGGTTAGTGTCATCCCAAGAAAGGACAAGTGGCAAATAGGAGTTTGCCTTCTATTCCTGACTTAGTTGCACCAACTTTTTTCATCGTTTCCTGTCTGATGTTCATTTACTCCTTACACTGTATATGAACATATAACTTACACTAAACTTTTGAAGCTGTTTTAAGATTCTTCTTTATTGTTGATATACATGGATTTTGTGTTTTCACAGAAAATGTTGTTCCAGCCTCTGAGATCATTGCTGTAGAAGAAACCGAAATTGATAAGAAGCAATGTGATAGCGGAAAATGGCAAAAAATGTCAAAACCACATGCTTTCACAGGTATAGTAACTAATCCTATTCTTGAAATCTAGTCTATAATTTAGTCCTGTGAAGGCAATTAGGAAAATTTTTAAAAGGCCTTCAGTCTAAAAGGAAGTTATGAAAAGAGCTTTTATAGAAAAGAATGTGACCAATAGCTTTCTTTTACTATTAAAAAGCTTTAAAAAAGACATTTTTAATTATCTATGTTTTTGTATTTAGTTCTGTAATTTAATCATAACCCTTGCTTTATTATACCTCTCTCAACAAGCAAATAATTGTAGCATTGTAGAATTGTAGATTCTCTACTACTTCGCTAGGGAATTGAATAAAAGCTATTGGGAAATGAGTCCTAAATAAACTTGGCCGGTGTCCAGCTTTTCTGCCAAGCTTGAGAATTCTCACGTATTTTGTATGCAGGTACTTCAGTCATATATTGAAGTGGGGTCTGACAGTAATCCAGCCTCATTAGCAATGTGATGTCAACTCCTTTCCCCTAACCCCAGAAAGGTGGCATGCCCAAACCTTGTGTTGGAGGACTAGAGTCCGTAGATAGGCATGCATTTTTACTGGTAAGAACTTCAGAGAAATTCTTACAGGTAGAAAAATAGGCTAGGGGCTAGAGTGTACATGCATTTCAGCCCTTTTGCTGGCGAGCTATGCAGAGAAAGTGTGGCAGGCTGTCAGTAGGCAGCTCTCTGGGTTTTAAGTCACCTCTTTGACAGCCTACATGGGGTGCACACAGGGTGGCACCCCATGCTGGAGGTATGTGGAAATGGGGCCATGGAGAGCCTCTCTACCTTTGGGCCCCAGCTTTTAAATTGCTGTGTACGCCACCCAGCTGGGCAACATGTGGAATTTAAAGTGGCAGGGCTGTGAATCAGGGTGGTGAGCCAGAGAGGGTAGTATTTAACGCCTGGGGACAGAGAACTAGAATGGAGGGAGGTGAGGTAGGTAATCTTCTAGCTCCCAATTGTACCTGGAAAGTTCCAGGATGGCTCCAGCTGCAGCTGCACGTGCACCTGCCTTTCTGCCCCCATCCTCTGGTCTCCTCCAAACTATACCTCCAGATTGAACTGGAGGAGTGCCCTGGGCAGAGGCTCTTCTTTCTCATCAGGAGCCCTCTAGGGCTGGAGGAGGGTTTCCAAGTCAGGAGAATGGCCCCTCATACTGCAGGCAAGTTTACTGGTGGGATAGGGGTGGGGTTCCCACAGGTTTCCATGACAGCTTGACTCTGAGCACTGTCTCTCTCCTTCTGTTTCCCTTGGACAGCAGGAGGAGAAATAGATACTGGGTGTCCTCAACCCCCAAGAGAAGTGGGCAGCCATTCAAGTTAATACAGGCAGAGAGAGTTCTTCTTGGTTGGAAGAGGTAGAACTTTCTTGTGAAAGATCCTTTTTTTTTCTTCTGCAGGAAAGCCTTTGAATGGCTGTATGCTGTCTTTGTGCTAGGAGAGGCTGTTCTCCTGGCGCAAACATAATGTCAGTACTATGTGGCCAGAACATATTCTTCAAGACTTTAAGTGTATTTATTACTCATGAGAGAGACATTTACTTCCTGGTTCTCTTCCCCTGTACGCACATACTACCAGAGAGGACTAAAATTGACTTTTAAAAGGTTTTTTTAATTGCACTCCATTCCTTTAGTCTCTCTGTCATCTAGTGTGAAATGGGAGATTCTGAGCCCTATGCATTTTAAAGATAGTTATTACTTGAACTTTTCAAACTTGAAATGATGTATTTTTTTTCAAAACAAAAATTCAGGCACATGGATAGAGTAGCTTTTGCATTTCTCAAATCACTTCTGTAATTGGTTTCTGGAAAAGGTAGTATTTCTTGTTAAAGTCCATTTTCAATATTTGAGCAGTAACTGTAATTTGAACTTAAAAGGAATTACTGTGATTATGTTTTTTGTTATCTGGTGATGTGAAACACATTTTTGAATACTTTTTATATGAAAGTTTTCATTCCTCGTCATTCCAATAGAAAAATGTTCCAGGAAGGAATGGTCATAATTTTGTACCCATTAATGCCTTTTCGTTATGTTTTAGTGTTTAAGTATGAACACATGCTACAAAAAGTGCATTTCAGACTTCATGCAAAACTTATGGGATTAAATTGACTTCTTTTGACAGTGCATTATGTTAAAAGAGCACGAAACCACCGCTGGCGGTGCAGTGAAATAACGTTTGGGTGCATTGATGAACAGCTGTGTAACCAGTGGATACAGGCACTTAAAGAATTACTTGATTCACAGAGTAAGTTGAGTAAATTACTCTAATAAACATTATTTTCAAGGCACATGAAGTAGGTTAGTTAAGATTTTGACACATCTCTTAGAACTATCTTTTATATCTTCCCAAGGAAGGGAATGTGGAATTGGCTTGCAGCCTAGCCTATTTGAAGTAGAATAATAGGCATGGAGAAGCTTTGCATATGGGAATGCTGGCAAAGGACCCTGACCTCTATGTGTGCAATATACAGGGGATTGTGCTGCCATATAACCACCTCCCCTAATTTTATTAGCTTCAAACATACACGCTGTCTTTTCTGCCTTCCCACCCTTCTTCCCTCATACTTCTCTCGCTGACTGGAAAGCCAGTGATGTAAGGATTATGCTTTTTTGTGTGTGGTTGTACAGTGCTTAGAAGCTGTTTTGTTATCAGGGCCCCACCATGCTAAGTTCAAGTCAAATGTAGGTATATAGTTATAGTAAATTTTGTCAAAGCTTGGGAAATTAAAACCTATGTCTCTTACAAGTAACTAAAGATGTGCTAACTTTTCCTCCCACAGTAAACCAAGGTAGTATCCACATAAGTGTCATCTTCAAAGTGCTTGCCAATTGCTGGCTGTTTAACTATTATGTTTGAGAGAAGCTTTCTGTCCCTTATAACACAAATTCGAAGAATCATCATCAAATCATAGAAAAATTAGGGCTGTTTAACAGGTCATCTAGCCCCACACCTGGATACAACAGGATTATTTCTAATCTATATCATTCTAGGCAAGTGTCTAAAGAAAGCAAAATCACTCCATTTGTGTATGCTCTTATGTTAATTGTGAATTTCCTTAATGTACAAAACATTAATATTAACTTAATTCTAATTTTGAGAGATCACTTTTTAATGACTAAATTGCTTTACTACTACTAGCCATGAGCTGTCTGGAAGCTACAAGGTTGAACCCTTTTTCTTCTGTAGTTGTAACCCAACAGGGGTTAGCAGATCATCTAACTTGCTTTCACATATAACTCAAACCATGGCATTTAATCCAGTTGTATCTCTCTACTTTATGGTTTCCATAAGGCTTCTGGAGCTGGTACATACTTCCTTGACATATGCCTGGGCAAGACCTGATATTGTCAGCAAAGTTTTCCTTCTCAGTTAAGAGAACTGCAGTACTTCTGTTTTGGATGTAACACATACAGGCCATGTATGTACCATGAGAGGCTGACTGTGTGGTAGACCAATACTACCAAACAGTAGCGTTGCATGGCAAAAACTGCAATACAGTGTTAGTGTGCAGTAGTATTAGGCTGCTGCGCAGTAGCATCATAAAAGTGTTTGTTGGCACTACTGCGGAGTAACTCAGGTTACTGTGCAGTCATTTAGTACTCGTGTAATACTAGTACTTGTATTGAGTACTTGTTTATACAAGTACTAAATGACTGCAAAGTAACAACTGTGCAGTCAGCATCTTGGTAGGCTGTTTAGCAATTGTTCCCTGGCTTGCTGCTTCATTGTGATGAAACTGCACCTGAGAAATGAAACAAGCACAGGCTTGATCATGGCCAATGAATTCAACCACTGTAAAATATCTAATTATGCCATTCCAAATTACAGTAGAAGCACTAAAGGAATAAATCTAGAGTAGCTAAAAATATGAAGCTATTTTCTTTCAAAAAAGAAGATAATCTTTTTCACTGGAATTTTTTTAACCACTTCTGTCTTGGTTATTGAAACAGATGAGCCAGTAAAAATAATCCCAACTGAATCTATACAGAAAAAAACTCTGCTATCTCTTTAGGCCAGGGCCAATGTACAGCAGGGAGAAGCAACAGCAGTGCAGACACAGCTGGAAGCTGAATGGCCCCAACACAGTTCTTCTGTCTGCACCTGTATCAGGGCTGTGCTGCTTTCAGCTGTCCCTGTGCTGCAGCTGGGAGGTGGTTGTGGGGCTGGCAGAAATGGCTGTCTACCCCCAACCCAGGTTTCTGATGTGCTGCCAGCCATGTCAGGCTGGAGTTGGGTTGTTCTGACCCACAGCTTAAAAGTTCCCAACCACTGCTGCAGGATATCAACTATTTTTACAAGAAAAGAATGTATGTGGTTCAAGGACTATCATGAGGTCAGAATTCTGTTTCTAGCTCAGTCAGGTTTCCTGTAGAAGTTTATTTTTCTTTTAAAGTAGGGATGATTTATAATAACTATGTTAAAATATGGAACTCTACTCATACTTTACAGAAACATTATTCTGTATCTACTAAACCCCATTTGAGGTGTCTACTAGAATAACTCTTTGTACTGTGTTCTCTGCCACACACGCATACTCTCCAATTGAATCCACTAACTCAAACGTCTACCAGTGCAGTATGAAACTGTGGTTGAATAGACTTCATAGATTCATAGGCATTAGGGCTGGAAGGGACCTCGGAAGATCGAGTCCAGCCCTCTGCCCCAGGGCAGGAAGTCAGCTGGGGTCAAAGGATCCCAGCAAGATAAATGTCTAAATGTCTCTTAAAGGAGTCTAGAGAAGGCAGTCTGTTCCAGGCCTTGGTGGCTCAGATAGTAAAGAAGTTTTTCCTTATGTCCAGCCTGAAGTGGTCTTGGAGGAGTTTGTGACTGTTTGACCTAGTCGTCCCTTGCAGTGCTCTGGTGAACAGGCGTTCCTCCAGATCTTGATGTACACCCCTTATAGGGAGCCACCAAGTATATAAGGGGTGTACATCAGGATTTGGGGGAACACCTGTTCACCAGAGCACCCCAAGGGACAAGGTCAAATGGTTACAAACTCTTCCAAGAGGACTTAAATTTATTTTATAGTGAGATAGATATATTGGAAATATTCCTGAAGTGCAACACACAACTTTACAACATTTTCTTACCATTTTATCCTATGGCAGATGAGCATCTCAGTTGTCTGCTACTTAAGTTGTTTTCCAGAATTCTAATAATACCTTATATCCAGAGAGATATCTAATATAACTCACCTACAGATAACATTCAGTTTCTGTGTACACTGCTACTCAAGAAAAGTCATTTTTCTTTTTTGGATCACCACCTTAGTTTTATCTTGTTTGAAGCTCTGCTGCCACTAACTTTCATTTATCTAGTGGAAACGCATTATAAATAATACAAAACATAATGAAAGTAGTATGAATCACATGCTTTTCTCCATAAGGAACTTGTCTAATCTGCTTACTGTAACAGTACAAAAATCTTTTATACCCATTGCCTTTATTTTTGTATAACTTCTTACAGATATTTATATTTTTATAAGGAATTTCAAACTGTTAATTATGAAAAATGCCTATTTTATATATAGAATTGCTTACTATTGTATTTCTTGGTTTCTTCATGACAGAGTCTAGGCCAAAGCAATTGCTTGTATATATTAATCCATATGGTGGAAAACGGCAAGGGAAGAGGATCTATGAACAAAAAGTGGCTCCACTCTTTCATCTAGCTTCTATCTCAACTGATATTGTTAGTGAGTAACCAGTGTTATTCTTTAGTCTCTTATTAATTTTTTCAGCATAAATGTATCTTTTTTTTAAGAACACAGTTTTATCAATGAATAAATCTTTGAAATTAAATAAAAACAATTGTTAGCTAGTGCATCTGTATTACTGAAGTTCACAAATTGCAGATGATATAAATTACATTCTTATTACATTTAGTAAATTGTGATAGTTCTGAGCAGTAAAAGGTCTTTATTTTATGAAACATCCTATTCTTTTCTCTTTGGCTAGGGACAGACATTCCAAAAGCCCAAGCCTGAATTGATTCAATCTTTGCAGGATAATCTAACCTGCAGAGAGTGAACTGGTTTGCAAGTGGATAGATGTTCAACACATCCCTGCAGTGGCTCAGGCCAGAACCCCGGGGACACTAGACCAGCCCTTCCCTTCCAACGGGGGAGCTGAGCTGAGGGGGGTGTGGCCAGGCTCTGGCAGGCCCAAATTAGACTGAGGAGGAGTTTAAGCCCCCCCGACTTCAGCCTGCAGAGTTTGGAGGGTGGGGCATGGGCAACTGGTGCCTCCTGAGTCGGGGGGGGCACTTGCCCACCCCGCAGATGGTCAGCTGCCAACCTGCAAGTGGCAGCAGTTCACTGCTGGCACTTCTGGGTGAACACAACTGACTGCGGGGGGACTGTTTCTCCTGGCACCCCCATTCCCCCACTGGCGCTCTCGGTGGGACACCAGCACTCTTGCCCGCCCCCCCTGCCCAGGAACGCTGGCTGTCAGGGGGTGCAGCAGCGCTCTCAGGGGGTGCATGTGCACCCCTGTGCACCCACTACACCTTTCCACTGGGGTGGGGGAAGAGGGATCCTTTGCTGGTGTGGAGGGAGGAAGAGGAGGAAAGAGCTCTGCCCATCCCAGCAGCTCCCTGACAGCTGGGAGCAATCCCCACAGTGCTGCCTGACCCCAGATGGAAACTCTTCCCCCTCCTCTCTCACCACCCTGGGGTGTGGAGGGGGGCTCTATTCAGTGATTGGGGGGGGCTTTTCCCCCTTCTCCTCCCTCCTCCTCCTTCTCTTCCTCTTCCTCAGCACCCCCCTGCGGGGCAGGGAAGGGGGTTCTGCTCCATGCTGGGGGTGGTACTCTTTCCCTATCCTCCTCCTCCTCCCCCCACTCCTATTGCCAAGGGACAGGGTAGGGGGGAGCTCTGTGCTGGCAGCCCCTCCCTGGCTCTGGCACTGGCATTGGCACTGGGACTACGCAGCCAGGGTGCAGAGAGTTGCTGTAACATCTTCAGCCGCAGCGGGTGAAGAGGAGGGGAAGAGTCCCCCTTCAGGGCCTGGCAGCCTTGCATAAAGCCCCTCACCCCTCCCAGCCCTGGGAGGTAGGGGGCAGGAGGAGGAGTAGTCCACCCTCCAGAGTCCCTCTTCCCCACCCTGGGGGGAGCAGGAAGAGGGAGAAGAGTTCCCCCCCTCAGTACAGAACAGAGGCCCCCTCCCTGCCCTGTGGAACAACTGCCCCGGCATGGTGCCTTAAGGCGAAGGGAGCAGGGAAAGGGGTGAATTCCTTCCTTTGTCCCTTCTGGTCCCTTCTGCCCTGCAGTCAGGGTCTGCCAGCCCTAGGGGCCAGTGCTGCAGCCCCCTCCCCTCTGCTTCCCAGCTGACAGGCAGATCCTGGCTGCAGTGGGGGAGGAAAGGAAGTAGGGAAGAATTAATCCCCTCCCTGCCCACTTTGCCTTAACAGGGCCGTGCTACCTGGTGTCTCGCCACATGCTGTCCCTGCTCTGGCTAGAGAGCAGAGGGGCAGAGCCAGTTCTGCTCTGAAGCAAAGCAGAGCCCTGCCCAGAGAGCATGCTGGGATGATGGGGAAGTCTGATTTAATTTAAACCAGCAAGGGGTCTGGGACAGACATTGCATAAACCAGTTTGAGCCAAATTGGTTAAGTCTGATACTACATTCAACTAGGTTTATCTCAAACTGGTTTATGTGCATTGAATGCCTGTTCTGTTAGAGGTTTAAACCAGTTTCTGATCACTTAAACTGGTTTATGTGTAATGTCTGTCCCTAGCCTTTGTGTGTAAAGCAATTTAAATCACACCCTTTGTTTATCCTGATGATATAGTTACTAACATACTGGTTCACAATGCAAGCTTTTTTATTGATAGTTAAATAAAAACTTACAAAAATTAGGTTTAATAATTTCCTTATGTAGTACATGCATTTCTCAATTCTTTCCTTGCTTTAAAATCTTTTGAAGTGAATTACTTCGGTAAGCAGAGACTTTAAAGTAGTCTTGTTTTGGTTGGCAGTTATGTTCATTTCATTATTTTAAGTTTGTGGAATTTAACTTAATATGAAGTCTTGCGTGAATAAATATTTGTTTTATTTTTCTCTGTAGTAACTGAACATGCTAACCATGCTAAAGATAACTTATTTGAAGTTAATATATACAAATATGATGGGTAAGTGATTTTATTTATATTAGTATTTTTCCCAAAATATGTAATATAAGGTTTAATAACATTTTTTCCCTCTAGAATTCAAGTAATACACTCACTACTTTTGATATTTAACGACATTATTGGAAAAGCAGAGTTTGTGAATTGATTGTAAACTTAGATTGAGAGAGTTTGTGAATTTAGATTTCAAAAGCAATAATTAAAGTGCTAATTTAGTGTCTAACATTAATGTATTTAGTTTTAAACTTGCCTGAACTTCATATGCTCAATCAATTTTACATATATTTGTTCATCCAACAATTGGACGTACTACTTGCCTCCTAATCTCCCCTAAACAAACTTCTTAAACACTGGAGGCTTGGATACTTAAGTATTTTACATCAAGAGTTTTCAGTTGACTTGGGTTACTGTTTAATATTTCATATTTGTATATTTCATTTTAAAAGCCAAATATTGAAAAAGTTTAGAAACTATTAAATTTATTTACCTAAAACCATGACAACTTTGAATTTAAAACTACACCCAGTAATTTTGATTCTATACAAGGAAAATGAGAAATTTGTTATAATGTTCTGTGTGTGGAATCTAATTATTGGAGGGTTGTCTTATATTTGTGCTCCCCCCGACTGTGGGAGACTAGCAATGGGGAAAGCATAGGCAACACGAGGGGCACAGTGGAGCATGTGCCTGCCCTGAGATTGGCCACTGCCAGCTTCTGCGGGCAGTTGCCACCTCCCATTGCTGACATGGCTGAGGGTGGTCCCCACTGACAGTGCAGGTGGCAACTGAGGGCAGTTCCTGCTCACCGCCCTGGTGCCCCCCCAGTTGCAGGAGGCACCAGTCATTCATGGTGGGAAAGCAATGGTGGAGGGGGGAGGCAAGCAGCCTGACTCCTTTGTTTCCCCCTGTTCGATTCCTGACCTGCGCTGTCACCAGCTGTGGACCCACCACAGATGCTGTTGACTCAGTGGCTCCTGACTCCAGATAGCAGCAGCTAGAGTTAGAGCCAAGGCAGCCATCTGCCTCAGGTGGGGCAGTGGCACATATGCATGCTTTTTTAGTGACAATGCTCAGTAGATTATTTTACTGCTCATTAGCATAATGTCATGGTTTTTTACATGTTACTTTAACACACAGCAAAATAGTCTACCATGCACTGAAGCGCACATGTAGATGTGCCCACAGTGTGTTAATTATAATATATAGTAGGAAATGCCAGTGTTGCA
The DNA here is from genome assembly GCF_052110815.1 of Crocodylus siamensis. Classification (NCBI taxonomy): domain Eukaryota; kingdom Metazoa; phylum Chordata; order Crocodylia; family Crocodylidae; genus Crocodylus; species Crocodylus siamensis. Next base: position 29,544,651 of record NC_143398.1, on the reverse strand, counting down.
GTACTTTGGAAATGGATCTCTGGGTAGGAAACCTTTTCGAAGCAGAGAATATAAAGTTGGATGTGTGATATACATTGAATGAGGAAATGAGGTGATTACAAATTGTGGCAGTAGGGAATTGCTTTTATCCTTAACTGTCCATCTCTAGACTTACACTTCTGTCTCAAGAGGAAAATTTTACCAAGAGTAGTAATATTGGCAGGATTCTTTTTTGAGACTTACTTAACTTTTCATATCAAACTAAAAAGTAATGTTTTAAACTGGTCAGATTGTGAGGTTTTTAAATATTTTGCAAAAGCCTTAATTAATCCAGGACACAGGGTCTCTAGAGGCTATCAAAACAGGCTTGTCTCCTATGAACTTAAGTAAACCTAGAAATGGTGAGAGAGACCTAAATCTGGGTACAGGGAATGGAAGGACTTTGTTATAGTCTCAAATGTTTGGCATTTAAAATTCTGGATTTAGAAAAGCTGAGTGTTCCAGGTCATTTAGAGCACAAAGCCTAAATATTGTAGGCATTCTTGAAAATCTCCCCTAAAAAATAACTGGCATACGACACTACTTTGCTTGACCAGAATTCCACTTACTGCATCTCTTCATGCATAAGGTTGAAGCTAGCTTTCAATTACTGTAGTTTAGCTACTTCAGTTCCAATATATAGGCTTGAACTCACAGCTTCCTTTTTAGTAAGGTAGCTTTGGGTTCTAGTTTTTATGCCTGTGGAAAGGGAAGCTGTATTTGGCACACTATAAAATTCTTTCCTAATTCATGTCCAAAAATCCTTACTCCTAAGTTTTTCTCCATTGTGTTTACAGAAAGAGTAGTAGTGACTAAAAGGTAGCTCCTAAGGAGGCTTGGAATCAACCCCTAGGCAAGCCAACCCCAGGATTTCCTACAGAGTCTTAATAAGAAAGGTTGCTTACAGACATGGGGGCAGGGGGACAGGGGAAGCAGCACTCTACTTTCAGCTTGGTGTGCCCTTTCGCTGAGCACAGCACATGTTCAGAAGAGCATCACATCAGTTTGACCTGGTTCATCCAATATCTGTATAGCTCTCATGCTTTACCAGGGCTTTTTGGCACTTCATCTAACAGCTAATTGAATATAGGGTGCAGCGTGCAATCTGTACAGATGTTGGGCAAGCTGGGTCAAACTGATATGCTTCCTCTTCTAGTAAAGTACTGTATTTTTCCTCCTCTTCCTTCCCCCCACATTGTTGGCACCTAGAACGTCTACAGAGAGATATCTGTCTCTATAGCTAAATGGCATTAAAACTTTCAGATGTGATACAGCACTAGATTTTAAGTGAAACTTATTTGTTATAGCTCAGAGCAAAGCTTGAACCAGGTGCGTGTAGGGGGATAGTGTTTTTTCCTCAGTGTCTTGCAGTAATTCAGTAAATACATAATATGTACCATATTTTCTTGCATATAACACACCCCAAAATAGAATATGTACCTTATTTTTTGAGAGGTAGAATGAAGAAAGTTTGCTTTCCAGAGTTATGGTTGCATAGAGTAGGGACAGAGCCCACTCTTCACCTGATTCACTCTCCTTTTCCTGAATAACTAAAGCTGAAGTCTGGTCTTCATGAGTGGATATATGATTTTGAAAAGAGTTTGTGCTAAAGAGACTGTGAAATAGAAAGACCAGGAGCAGCTAGAAGATGGCAAAATTGCTCTAAGGAAGTTTAGCTTGGCTGGCAGAACATCAAGACCGTTAAAAAGGAGAGACAATAGACAACATCTGTAGATCGAGGAACAGTGAGCCATTAAGTCAATTGACTCCCTCAGCTACCTGAACAGTAATACCAAAACTGGAGCACTGTGAAGCAGGAATCAGAGTGAAAACTAGCTTTAAAGCAGTAAAACAGCATATATCCAATCTTGGTCTTGCCAAGTCATTTGTTCCCTCTGTCTGGGAAGCCCTGACTTCTTTAGACTACATCTGTGGAGTGTCTTTGTTTTTCTCTCCTTAGGTAGTTTCCAATAAAAGCAGTTTTGAGAAGACTGGTAACTGAGTGTTTAGTATTTGTTTTGATCTCCTGTCTCCCAGATTTGGAAAAATAAGGCTTGCAGGTTGGAGGCAGGATACAGGGTGCTTGAAGCTTTCCCCATAATCTTCCAGGTACATGCTTGAGGATGGTTATCTAAATGAACTGTATGGAATTCCTGTTTGTTCTTTCCACTACCCTTATTCCATAAGACCAGTATAGTCGTATAATCCACCAGAGTAATACAGGAGTAACTTTCTCTTCACTGACTGGATCACTGAGGATGTCCTCATCCATCATAATGCTGAAATGAACTATCAGTGCCTGTCAGCATACAATGAAGTTTTCTATCCATTACACAACATCCATTTGTTCCACCCACATACCCACTACATATGTAGCTGCTGTAGATCTTCATCTCTCTTCTCCACAACTTTCCCTTTTGGAAAACCCCTCCCCTCCTGTATTTGTCACATCTGTACTACTCAACAGCATTCTCCTGCTGAAATAGCTACAAAATGTACAGTGCTATGAGATGCCAGTTCATGGAACATTTAGAAGTAGTAGCAACCCTAGTGAGGAAACTTCACTTAAAACTCAGTGCTTTCTACACTGGCTTTCTGACCAATGTAGTCAATGTAGTTTGAGTCAAAATAATACTATTGAGATTAATTTCAGCTCTTAGACACTGTAACTGGCCGTGAGGATTAACCTTTTGGAAGAGAGAGAACATTTATGTAGTGCTGACTCTGTACCTGCTGTTGAGGAGCTGAGTAATTTTGGCTTTGATTCTAAACCCATTCCTTCCATCCACCATGTCAGGGATCAGATTTTAAATCAAAACAGGAATTACTTAAGCATTTAACTGGCCATAGAATATATTTTAAGGGAGTTAGTGACTAGCTATACTGTCTTCTAATGAGGCATAATAAAGCTCAGCTTTAAGAATTTATCTCTTGCTTTTTAAAAACAAGCTGTTTGACCTATATATACAGCAAGCATTGTTTTGCTCTGTAGGACTGGACCCCTGTTTAGGAACAAAAGAGGTTCCTTATGGGATAAATGTTACTTGTCTATAGCATGACTCAGTTTCTCTGCTCTATTCCAAGAGTTGGATTGGTTTGCCAATGAAGCAGTACAATGATAATGACAGAATTTAAAATGTATGAATCAACAAATAACATGAAATATAGCATAGCAGGACAATGGCCCCTGTATACTGAATGATAGAATGAATTTTATTCTGATCTGCCCTGTACAGTGCCTATTTTCCATTCATGTCTGTTTTGTACAGATTGCCAAACATGCAAAAGTGGTATTATGCCTATGAAATAAATTCAAAAGAAATTAAAAAACAAAATCAAGGCTCAGCCATAAGCAAGCATATGACTTTTTGCTTTGGAGGCCATTGTATGTAATATTTATATTAAATGATCACTGTCAACCTAAGTATTACCATTCTGTCTGCAGCTACATGTTAATTTACAAGATTTAAAAAAGGTAAGTTTAGAAAGAGAAGCTTATTTCTGGTTTCTTCATAAAGTACATTAGGCAGTTCTGTGTACAGTCCTGTTTCAGTGTTTTGCTTGTATTGTTAGTTTCCACTGATGTTTGCCTGTGTTTTTGCACCACCAGGGGACAGAAATGCAATTTTAAAAAGAGGGGAATACAGTTGAAAAGCTAGTTGAAAGAGACTGAGCCTGTTTGTTTCCTGAAAATGTAGCTTTTTGTTTTGTGTGTTTTAAATTTAATATTTTGAGTTGACTATGTCCACATTTATGTCTAATAAAGGCTAAGGAAAACAAAAGTGACTTTCTCTGACAAGTTTATATGTGCTCTAAATAAAGCATTAAATGTGTTGTTTATTGATTGTTAGCATGCACTCTAATTTGTGTTTTCTGGCAGTATTGTATGTGTTGGTGGGGACGGCATGTTCAGTGAAGTGATGCATGGTCTAATTGGAAGAATACAGAAGGATTCTGGCATAGATCAAAATAATCCCAAAACGCCGTTAGCCCAATGCAGTATAAGGATTGGCATAATCCCTGCTGGTAAGATTGAAAGAGGGTTAACTTTAAGTTTATTTTATTCCTTTATTAGCTTTTTGTAGCAAAGCCTACCTCTTAAACAGTATGAATAGTAATACTCTATGAAGATGCCCATGGAAGTTTAGTGTCACAGTATACCTAGTATAACACTACACTCTTTTTTGCAAGTGGTTTTTATCAAGAGAAATCAACATTTAAGTATGCTAATGTTTTGCTACTAGAGGTGCTCCCTTGCTTTAATGTGCTGGCAAGCACCAAAACACCACCAAATGAGAGAGATACAAACCCAAACTAACACATCAATCTATCTGGAAGCACCAGGGAATAAAGTGTGTTCATTAGAAGCACATCTACTAAATACTTTGTTCTGATGCGAAACTGCCTGTGACAAGGGTTGGCAATGTCTTCTAGTGACGAGAGAGGTGGGTGGCTTCAAGTCCAAGCAACTGCCACAACTTTCTACTAAGGTGATATGCTCATGGAAGAAGGTCCCCCTCTCCTCACTAGAGTCTATGCTGCTTGGCCACAGCAGGGCACAGGCAGAGTCCCCCTCTGACAGAGCGCCAGACAGTTGACTGCAGTGTGATACAGGGAGAGCCCCCAGTTGCCAAATGCGGAAGACATGGCTAAACAGCCATGGGTTGCTGACCCCCACCCCACAACATGAAGTGGAAAGGTAGTACTTTATTTGAAGGCATCATTTGTAAACTCCATGCAAATAGTGAACTCGTGCAACACTCACACCTCCTTTCTTGCAATTTCTATCACAATCCAGACCATTGTTGTATAAGTCTACAGGTTCCAGACACAAGTGCACTTTGTCCTTGTTTTGTAGTTAAACACCCTCTGTTACCTCTCCTGTATGCCTTCAAAACACTAGTCAATACTAGTTCCCTATTGTAGTCACCTTCTTAGGCCTTTTTGTCAGTGACTGGTATTAGGTCAGAATTGTTCCCTTGGAGTTCAGTCCCTAAGTAACAAACTGGTTACATCAACAAATGTTATCTGAAAGGATTGCTTTCTGTGGTGCTTGAAAGTTAATGACCCAGATAGCAAAAAAGTAAAGACCCCAAAGGGTCCCCTCAAAAGAGTGATCTGATACTTTGGCTTTAGTACAGGGGTCAGTATTAGTAATGAATAGGGATAGCATTAAAATGACAGGAGGTGGGAACAAATGTCCAGGTAAGGCACAAAACTGACTTGTTGGACTGATCATTTATGAAACAGAATTAAAGAATGGTTATGAGACACAGATCACTTGGTGCCATTTAAAAGTAAAATCTCTGAAATTCTTCTTTATTGTACATTGACAATACATTTCTCCTTGAATGAATGAATATATATGTGTATATATATATATATATATATTTTCCCCCTCCTTTCTTTTTTTGGTTAGGGAAACTTTCTACTGACTTGAATCAGGTATTTTTCTGTCTAAGTTTCCAGCTTTGAAAATGCTAATCTACCTAAACAAGGTATGGTTAACTGCCATTTAACAGTGCAGTTATGCCTCTTTCAAAAGTGGAGGAAGTAAGACTTTAGAAAGAAGTTTACCTTCCTGATACAAATGGATTGATTTATCACCATTTTAATTTAGCTGTATATTTTAAGTTAGTATCTGTAAAAAATATCTTGATTTACATCAAACAGTACTTAATGTCTTGGATCACTTCCTTGTGCTATATCCTTTATAGTCACTTTGTCATAGATGAGAGAGCTGTTGCTTTCTTTGTTGTCTGCTGTATAGTCCAAGTGATCTGTATGAATATATATTACATACACTAGTCATGTATTACTTGTAAGGCTGTAATTCATGCAAATAATCACATAACATATATTTTTAGAGATTTTTAATTTTGTCTCTGGATAGTGATTCTGGAAAACATTTAATTAACATGTTTAAACCTAAGGGTTGTTTGTTTGTTTTTTTAATGTCTTCTGAAGGGTACCCTAAAATGAACATACTTTCTAGTATACATTTGGGAAAGTGTGTATGTTGGGCTTTTTTTAAATGTAAAGCTATTTCTTCGCTTCTCCTTTCCTCCCTACCCCCCAAACAAAAGAAGGAAATAGATGCAGAGTATATATACCTCCCTGATGTTTTGACTAATCAATTTGATGTACAAATCTTTCACCTCTCATTTTGAGGCGCTCCTGCATGCTGAAAGCCAGATGCCAGATACATCTTGTCCAACTTTGGGAAAGGTTGCTAGAATTCTCTACAGCCCTTGGTGAAGCCACTGACAGTGGTACTTTACCTGATTAGAGTTTCTGTAGCTCACCCACTAGGGAGCGGCTGTGCACCCAGCATTATCTTATGCTGTCATATTGAAACATGAACATAGCTGTTAACTTCTTTGAAAAAAGCAAGGATTTTTTAAAGTCTTTAATTGGAACAACTGTATGGTTGGGAAAGATGTTATATGCTCTCCCAAGCTTTCTGACATGAACATCTCTCCCAATCATATGGTTGGTACAGTCAAAGATATCACCAAAAAGCCTTATTTTTCTCACATTTATGGACCAATATGGCTACAGCACCACTCGGACTTCTCTGACATACAGACAGTAATATTGACTTTCATACTGAACAGTTCTTCATTTGGTTACAACACGTTTTCTGCCTCTTTTTGTGTATCTTAGGGGCAGCTATGGGGAGACTGTTAGCTGTTTTTGGATTTTCAAGTACTTCATGTCTGGCATGACACAAGATTTAAGTTATGTATTGCAAATGCTTCAAATGAGAATTAACGTACTGAAGTAACGTATGTTCCATCCAGTTTGGGGACAGAATGAAAACACTATTAAATGGTTACCAAATTTTGTGCAGGCTTCCCAGTGGGCATATCTACATGTGTGCATTTACTGCACCATAACTAAAATGACTGCACAGTATGGGCGCACGTGTGCACGTGCACGCCTGCACTACGCAGTAAATATGGTGACTTACACTGACTTGAGCATACATTTGATACCTGCATCATGCAGGTATCAAGTTTACACCCGATTAGTTACTGCATAGTAATGCATGTATAGACTCCTTACTGTGCAGTTACACTGTGTATGTGGACTGATTTGGGACTAACTTGAGTCCCAAGTCATTCTACACAGTGTTAATGCGCTTTAACACCTGCACATGTAGACGCTGGCCTAGTCCCACTTCCTGCAGAGTCAATTTAAGCCAGCATAACTGGGCGTGTCTACACATGCATTTACTAATAATAGAAGTTGTCTCGGGGAATTCAGAATTAGCTTCAGTTGACGCTGAAATGATTTAGGACTAGAAAATATGAGTTGTAGAAGGAAACTATTTTAGCTGAAAATTTGTACTTAATTAACTCTGTTTTTATGGGAAGCTTTTCTCCCAAAAACTTACTTTGCATGTTTGCACCATTTTTGTATTTATTATACCTGTCCATTACATGGCTAGTAAAAGGATCTTAGACATCAAGTACTTTTAACCCACATGGCTTTTAAGGAAATTATTTTTTTAAACACCATTAAAAATCAAAACTGCTGTTTAAGATGTTAATCAGTAGTATATTATGAACAGTGAACAATTTTGTATAATTAGTGAATAAGCATGTGTTGACTTCTGACCACTTGCTCATTTGTTTTCACAACTATCATATTTCTTTGGTATGTCCTTTGGTTAAAAGATCACCAATTATACTTCATTATTTAAGGAATAAATCAATATAAAAACTTTTGCATTTACTAGCATGAATAAAGCCTACTGTTCAGACTGCTGCTTTGGCTGCTGAATTTCCATATTAATTAACTGCAGTTGTCCTACAAATCTGACCCCATGAATCAATATGTGCTTGTCTATCACAACAGTCTAAGTCTAGTTCACTGTCAATAGTAACAGCTTGATAAAAGGTTTTTACTTTGATCCATTTTTACTCCTCTGCAGTCCATTTTGGACAATAAGATTACTTTCTCTTAAGTGTCATCCAGCAGACTCGAAGAAAAGCGAATGTGGTGTGATTTTTTTTTCCCCCCCAAAGTAGAGCTGTATCCAGAGAGCGGTAGTATTTTTCATAATTTTTAAGGCCAGATGGGAATCTCAGATTGTCTTGTCCAACTTTCTGTATATCATATGATATATGCCATTAAGTATCACCTACCAATTTCCATAATAAGTCTAAAAACTTTACACTAAAGTATTTCAGTCCTCAGGCTAAACTAATTGACTCAGGAAAAGAATAGGAGAAAGCAAAGTGCCACCACAGTCTATGCAATGACAGAAAGTTGCTCAGGGAAGACATGTTCATATGATTTTTGTGGTAGGTGGGTGATCCTTGCCTATCCTTGAGAAAAATGTACTTCCAAAGAATCTGAGCATGGGGACAAGACTCATCAGCCAGACATCTAGAAAAATGACTTGCTGTGTCACCTTAAAGCTTTAGTTCACATAGCTATCATCCTACCTTTTTGCTGTGTCCAAGCTCAGATACTTAAAAGGAAGGCAAAAAAACCCACAAAACATCTAGCTATTTAAGCATTAGGGTTTTTTAAAAAAATGAAATAAAATAAATTCCTTCAGGATCCTGGCAGGTAACTGGCTAAGGTTGGATTTCTCTGACTTCAGCTTCTATCTTTTTGCTTTTTTTAGCAAGATTAAAGGTCTTGGATATGGAAAAAACAATTTTAGGTACCTATATGCAGTAGCCAAGTGACCTCTTCTAGATAAGCTGCGTAAGTTGAGCATTTATGGGTCTGGTAGTAAAGCTTGCTTTTAAGCCCCTGGATCATTGTGTGATGTTCCTCTCAACTGTATTATTTCCATGCCCTGGAAATAAGGTCATCAGACCTGGCTGCTGTCTTTTTGTTGTAGTAATACTATTACTGTATACAGTAGCAAGATCCCTTTCTTGTTTCTAGTGTAATTCCTTCTTCCATACTTCTCTCTTTCTTTTTGCCACAGCATTGAACTGAGGTAGTTTATAACTGTTCTTTGCTGCAGGAGGCAGAACAAAGGCTTCCAATTATAGCAGAGATGATTTAGGTTAAGTATCAGAACTTCCTTACTATTAAAACAGTGTGGTAATGGAATACAGGGCATGTTTACACATGCTTGGGGACTGAAGAGGGGGCATTTTCATTTGAGCAGCTCCAAGAGCTTTAGTTAAAGCACCCCCGCTACCATTTGGAAGCATGGGGATGCTGATGCATGAAACGTGGAGACTGCTGGAGTGCACTAATCAGCATGCTCCAGCAGACTCAATTAACCGAGTCTGTTTTGACATGCTGTAATTACAGTGCATCAGAGCAGCTTCCCTGCATGTCTACAGGGAAGTTGTGGGTCTCCTTCATTGGAGGCTTTCAAGCAAAAAGTGGACAAGCGTTGGATAAAGATAATTTAGGAAGAGCCTTCATGGAGGGGCTTGGGTCAGATGGTCCTTTATATCCCTTCGAACCCTACAACCCTGTAGGGATCCCTGCTTCTCCTAAGCTACTGCTTACCAAAACAACTGGGTACAACTTACATTCTTGGTTCCACAATGAATTGCACCACATTTGGCTGTATTGAAACACAGTTGGTGGGAATGTAACATTTGAGCTAGGCCATTCATATTACTCCTCATAGTAACATGTCCTCATACCTACTATCCTATCAATATTCATCACTTGAAAACCGGTTAGCAGCAAAGATTTGATTAACTGGATTAAATAGCTTTGGACCAAGAGAAGATACCTAGGCAAACACCTTAAGAAGAGCTTGGCTCTGTGGTTTCTCCTCATTAACTAGGTTTCTGAGATCTGTCAATAAACCAGTTTAATCTAACACATGCCCTATTGATTTTTATTTTTAAACAAATGCCTTGAATTATGTGAAATTATGCTGTTGTGGTACAAACTTCAGTTTTCCAAGTCTTGTAGCTGGCTTCTGCTAAATGTTCAATACGGTATGGAACTTTCTTCCAGTCTTTGGTAGGGGAGATAACAGGGACTATGCCATACAGAGAATGGCTTTTCTTGTTCAACAATGCCGTACTTCTGAAGTGAAAGGAAGTGAAAAGAAAACATAAGCACTAGATTGAAGTCAATACATTTCTCCACCTATTTCTTATCATGTAAAGTGGGCATGCAACTTGAGCATTCTGTGTGTAACTGGTGTTTACAATCCAGGATGCTTGTGGTATATCTGAAAGTAGGCAGGTGGACTGAATGGCATTCTTCAAATTGCTAGAGTAAAGCTTGAAGGAACACCTCACATAGGTGTATTAGGTATAGTAACAATGGCCTTAAGTATTTTGACACCTAATATTAGATGCTCAGTGCCCTGTGTGTTAATCCAGAGCCACCTGTTAGGCATGTAGGCTTCTTATGTAATGTCTGGTGAGGTAAGTGCCTCTGCACAGAATGGAATGTAAAAACTCCAGGATGCTGAGCAGGGAGCTGCCTAGAGCTGGCAGTAGGTCATGATGAGCACAGTGGCAGATCCTGAGTCCCTCCCTTTGTAGCCTAGATATCCAGCTTGGGGCTGCATGGGAGGTACATCTGAACACTTGGGATCCACAGCTCTGAAAATGGCACTTGCAAGCTTTCTCTGCAAGAGCTGAGGATGGTAGAGTCTTAAAATATGACTGGATGAGGATATAGTGCTAATGGCACCTCCTTTTATAAGCTAGCCTAGTAATTAGAGCACTTGGTCAAGAAGTGGGAGACTCTGAAATTCAAACCCGTCTCTGAGAAGATTGCCTTATCAGCAGACTTTACACCAGTGATTCTTAACTGCTGTACAACAAGATCCTTTAAAGGGTGTCATGGGTGCTACACAATATTAGCACTCTTAGGTGTGCAAATACCAACACAACTCACAAAATAAATCCAGAGATTTCAAATGGGAATCAAAAGTGTCAAAAACATTCTGACCTTTTGTGCTTCTTGTGAGCTCTTTGCAACAGAAGAATTGCTCTTATTACTTTTGCATAGTCAAAAAACAAAAGCTAAGAGCTGGCATTATCCAGCAGGTGCCTTGAGTCCAAGAAGGTTCAAAACCACTTCTCTAGTGGTTGGGTAGTTTCCAGCTTTCCTGTGGACACCAAGAAGCCAAGAGTTCAAAATTCATTGGGTTGGAAGGACAGTGACTAACCTGAGAGGTGGAAGTTCTCAGTTCTGGTGAGTTGGCCCAGTCCTGCATGACTCCCAGATAAATTTCCTAACCAGTAGACTACAGAGTCATTCTCTCACTTGCTTTTTATCTCAGCAGATCTTGTATTCGTTGTTGGACAATGGCATTGGTTCAACAGGAAGGGATGGAACGTGCTGCTATCCAACCTAGTTAATAGATTAATGATTGGAGCATGCCCTTAGATGTGGATTTTAATTCCTCAGAGCAGGAAGGAAACTGAATTTGAGTCTCCTGTGTCTTGGGCAACTGCTTTAGTCACTAGACCATTATATAAATGGACGCCACAACCATCTTGTCCTCTGGCTGCATTTTGAAAGAAATTTTAGTTACCCATGCATTTTGTGTGATTCCTTATCCTGAATAAATGCCTTAGAGAATGCTTACCACATCAAATCCATCCGGGGACCTTGAGCAGAGAAAAGGGTATTTCTTTGGGATTACAGTCAAGCTTGTACTTTAGTAGAGACAACATGCTGTTGAGTCCTGTTAAAACTGAGATGCTATTATACAAGTGAAAAAACAGAACTTTCTGTTGGGAAGCAAATGATGTATTCATGAACTTAGGACTTCAGGGTTAGGTGGGAAGTGAGTTGGGGATTTTCAAAACTGCGGTTTTGGATTTAAGCACCTGAAGTAGGACTTTTTGGATCTCACTCTGTTCCTGGCAATTTCCTTCTCATTAATGGAGTTAATTAGTACATGAGAAGTACCAGTGCCTTCTGAATCACTGTTTTGCTCTAGATATTATCTAAAGCACTGTTTTGTTCTAGATAGTTTGAGCATAAGGTTATATGTTTATGCTCAAATTAAAAGCATGAAATCTATAGGCAGAAAATCAAAATACATATTTTTCATAATCTAATCTGGGGTGTTGATTCATAGTTATGGTTATAAATTAATCCTGCAATCCATTTGAAGCACTAGATGTAATATCCATTTCATTTAATGTATCTTTTCTATTATTTTACATTTGTATCTTTTAATTCTAAACATACTAGTGTGGGTTTGTAAATAACCATATGTTACACATGAAGGTACGCTAAATTGCTGAAAATTTAAGGGATGCTGTTATGTTGCTTTTTTCAATTAGATCTTTGTTTGCTGCATTATAGCTCAACCCTTAGATGATTGAAATTGAAAAAAAATGTATACATTTTGTATTACATTAATTGAAAGACTGAAAATAAACTTGAGTCATTTTCTGTCTTGCACTTACTCTTCTATTCAGTTCTACTTGCATCTGTATATGTTAGTATGATACTAGAATTCCCCTCTTTTTCAAGCTCCTGTAGAGAGGAATGTGGAATATAAATAATTTTCTCTGATCTGCATAGAGCAAAATTTTGTTCTCAACAGTTCTATTTTGGAATGGTAAATATATCTAAAACTGCTTTTCCAAGCAAAGATACTTTCCTAATAAATAAACCTGCATCTTTGTAATATTCCAGTATATCTGCTAAATTGGTACCACTGTGATTTTAGTATTTCACTTTGTTGCAGACATTTTTACAATGCAGGTGTAGAGTTATTGACTAGTTAAACTGTCTGTATGGAAGTAATTTTACATTGTCATAACAGTTGGTGCAAAAGAAAAAGCATTTTTATTCAGAGAAAAGATTAATAAGACTAAAGGAATGCTCTAAACAGAACTGATTGATCATATGAGTGAGTACAAGTATAAGTTACCCAAGTCTGTTATCTTTATTGCACATTTTATGTAAATACCTGTCTGCTTGCTCCTCAAACAAAAATAAGAAATTTAAGCAAAGCTGACTGCAATGAATAATAGTAGTTAATGTATTTGTGACTGACTAAACAATACCTCTGTGCATCCTTCAAGATTGCCTGCCAGAGTGAATGAGTCACCATTTTTCCCCATGTGTATCCACAGAGTAGGAAAGCCTGTATTGCAATCTTGAAATTTTTTCTTTGAGGAAAGATCTGACTACACTTCCCCAGTTCCTGCTTTCAACATTGTATAAAATGCAAGTGCTTAGACTTTGTGCAGGGAGGGGTAAAGTTTATTGCCAGACAAAATTAGTGTTCTGATTTTAAGCATCATAATTAAATGTTCATATCCTACTGTTGTTTGGTTCTATTCTGTTTGTCCAGGGGTATCAAACTCATCTGGCCCTTCAGGCTGGATCTAGCATACCGAGCCAGTCTGGGGCAGGAGCTGCCTGCAGTGCAAGCCCCAGCTGTGTGCGGAATGTGAAACTGAAGGGGGCATGCACGCCACATGTAGTGTATAGGACCAGACTGGGACACATACCATGTGTGGCTCATGGAGTCAGGGCCAGAGCCAGCATATGCTTCATGTGGCACTTAGAGCCGATCCAAGACCCACCAGCAGCACAGTGGACTGGATTATAGGGCCCTGCTCTGACATCATTGTATTTGTCCATGTTAAATAAGGGAATAAAATTAAGTGATAGGATATAGCATTTTTATCTGCACCATTAAAAGGACTATTTTTGTCGTTATTAAAAGATGGAAAATGAAAAACATATTCATTTTACAGGTTCCACAGATTGTATATGCTATGCAACCGTGGGCATCGTTGATCCAGAAACATCAGCATTACACATTATTGTAGGTAGGTATTTGCCTCACATTTTACTACCTTGCTGTCGAGTTCATTAGAATATTCAGAAATCACTCATTTCTCTGTCAGCTTTTTTTTTACATATCTAATAATATAGTTCAAATATATAGGATAGGAGGTCATATTTACTTCCTGTAGGTAAAGGCACTGCAGACCACACACAGCACACATGCACCCATTCACTGCGCTGCTAATTCACAGCGTGGTGCCAAAATTTGACACAGGGAGATCCCAGTGTCAAAAAAACCACCACTAAAAAGCAGTGTAGCACACATCGCAGCAGAGTGCATCACCAGAAACAGAGCCTGGCCAACCAGAACCATGCTCTGACCAGCTGCTGCCCCAGGAGCTCCCTGGGACCCACTGCTGCCCCAGGAGCTCCCCGGGACCCTAAGTAAGGCTGCTGGGGCCAGCACAGGTGCTGGCCTCAGCCTTTCCTACCCCACGCAGGTCAATTGTGTGGAACAAAAAGCAGTGGCACAAATGTGACAGAGCAATGGGTCAATGTGCTGCTGCTATTTATCCCATGGGAAACATATGCCCCTGCATGTGCACGCTTGTCTGGATGTGCCTGTAATGTGCTGAGTGACACATTGCATCAAGTGCAAGTGCAGTTCAGAGTGCTTAGCAAACTTATCCTTAAGTAAATCTTGAAGTTTCTACAAAAAGGAAGTCTTTTAGACTCTCCAACATTGAGAGATGAGAGCAGGACATAAACTATGAAGAAGGCACTAGAGACACCAATACTGCCACCAGTGTCAGTGCAGAGAGCTGACCCAATATTGAAATACCTCTGTACCAAGATATACCTCCAAGGAACCACCTTGGAACTAGCCCCACATGTAACAACTCCCCATGCAAGAAATACGGTTCTTCCTGGCAATGTGCTTATTCATTGGCACAGGAGTTGCAACAACCCTGATACAATATACTTTATAATAAACATCTGAGACTTCAAGCCACTCATAGTTCCCCATTCAAAGACTAGAAAGAATCTCCTGGAGGAGTCCTATGGCTGGATCCCAACATGCCCTGAATCAGACAGTAACACATAAACAGAAGTGGACAAATGAGCCACAGCCTGTTCATTATATGTTATGATTTACCACTGTAGAAGAGCTATTTAGTGTATCTTAAAAAGAAAAAAGGTCTGTCACCATGGGCGTCAGGACTCCCTTACCAGAACCAAAGGGACTCCATTGCCAGGGAGAGGACTTGATCAGAAAACACTCCGGTTCCTCTTTCTACCGAAGGAATAATTCCTTGGAGGAGACTGTCACCTCAGCTCCAAAACCAGCCATCAATAACTACAGAGTCTTGCAGAACCTGCTGTTAATTGCTGAGGCCATGCTGTCAAGTTCATCTTAAGAACTTGAAACAATTGTATGTGCATCTGGGACCAGGGACATTTGAGGTATCTGTGATCCACACAGAGACCAGTTTAACCAAGGGGACTCCAAATGATAGACCTTAAAAAACTGGACCCCTTTAGAAGGGTGATTTATTCATCAGCTTCCCTTTTTGTGTCCCACTATATTTGGCTACAAATATTTTCTGATGTGGGAGAGGATAGTTTCCTTCATACTCTAAGACTGTGTTGATGGAGTGAAAGATTGACCTACTCTCTAAAACAAAGAGAAGATGCCCACCTATTCCTACAGTAGCCAGCCAGAATGCCCGTCCAGAAAGCATGCCCTTTATACAGCTGCCCTCTGTTATGCATCCCAGTGACAGCAGGTTTGCTGTGGGTCTCAACAGCCAAAATCAAGACCATCCTAGAATTACCCTCCAGGAATCACTTCACCTCATTCTGTCAAGCGTGGTAACAGGTGGCAACCTAAACTATTGCCATTCCAAGGGGAATGGCATGATAGCAGGCATTGCTAGTATGTGGAAAAATGGGCCAGCATTGGCAAGGAATATGAACAGCAGCAAATTAAATAATAGTGGGGAGCTGCTCTCGTTACCCAAGGCTACTTCCTTCCTACTTCAGCTGCATAGAGCCTATGGTAAGATCCATGCTGACTGCAATGTCTTGAAGAACTGCAGATGTGGTAGGGCAAGTAACTGTTTTCTCTGTTGTATTTGAGAAATGATTTATGACTTGAAGACTACAGTGTAATGCTTAAATATAAAGAACTGAATTTTACAGGTGATGTTAATATTAGTATTTTCTGCTTTTCTGAGTGCTTAAACATTGGAATTCTAAGATTTTGTCCTGCAGTATGTTGACACTGATGGTGCTGTTCATTGTGTGTAAAGTGAAGTGGACATATTTTGTCTAAATTAGTATATCTATATTTTGTCTAAAACAGTAAATGAATTGCTAAATTAATTACAAAGTAAATGAATTACTAAATACATTTTGTCAGGAGAGAGACCTGACAAAGAATGTCTGCCATTGAACACTTATTTACCTTTATCACTACTACAGAGTTGGTCCAATAAAATATATCACATTGCCTCTCGCATAATTTATGGACCATCTTGGCTACAAAATCACTTACATTACCATCAATTTATGTAAACATTTATATTTAAGACTGGCGTGATACAATATAAATATTAAATATAACAAATCAAATAATTTGAACAGCTTACAAAATGGTAGGGTTCAACAAGTTGCTGAGTTTGTAAAGATATGGCTTTGATCTGCTTTCACATGACCAATTTATTACTGTGTTTTCCATTGCCCCATTGTTCTTCTTTTGTCTTATTTTTCTTTTTCAATAATATATGACAGGACTGTCCAATTTCAAAGCCGCTGGGGGCCACATGAGACACTGGTTGGGGGCCACACACTGAGGGCTGCATGTCACAGAGGACGCACTCTGTACATGCTCCTGGTACCCCTGCCATGTGGAGCCCTTTTGCTGCATAAGCCATGCAACTCGTCCCCTCCACCACTGCCCTGCTACTGTGGGAGCCTCTCTACCCCTGTGGCAAGTCCTTTATCCCCATCTCCGTACAACTGCCATGCAGGAAACCCTCCTCTCCAAACCCACAGTGTCCTTGATGCCTGGGCAGCGAGCTTATGGCACCACCTCCGACTATGCTGCCCTGTCCTAAAGACCCTGGCTACTCCTGCAGAAACAGGAGCTGTGGCACCTGGGCAGGAGCCCATAGACCAAATGCTAATCCCTCACAGGCCAAATGCAGCTCATGTCTGCTAGTAGAACAGCCTTGATATATGGATTAGTTAGGCTTCAAAAATGTTTCTCTTTCTCCTGTTTTATGTATTACAAGGTTGCTATCAGCAAAACAAAATGTCTGCTGTGTAAAATTAATATTAAGTTTGCAGTTGGAAACAGTGTAAACTTTGGTAAAAATTGGAGTTTCTGTTCGTAATAGGTGACTGTCAGCCTTTGGATGTCTCCTCTATACATCACAACAACACATTTCTGAAATACTCTGTATCACTGTTGGGTTATGGTTTTTATGGAGATATATTAAGAGACAGCGAAAAGAAGCGGTGGATGGGTCCAGTGAGATATGACTTTTCAGGTAACTTGTGCAATTGCTGTATCGTCTTTTAGAAAATCTAAAGATTATAGATTACTTAAGCATACTTCTGTGAAGCTTCTCAAAAGTTACAGTCTGTAAATTTCCTATGGTAGCACTAAACACATTGGATTTCTTAAAGATAATCTTGTCTCTTGTGAAACTTGATAATGGTGGAGGGGTGGCATTAACAGCTCTCCATTCAGGCCAGCTGAAATATGTGACAGTTCTGTATCTAAATCCTGTAGCTGGCTTTAAGACCCTCCACCTATGTTTTTATTATTCAAGTAAAGACATATTCTACCCCTCACCTAGTCTAAAAGATACAAAATAGCAAACGGCTGTGAAGAGAGAAGAAAAAATATTCTTGCAATTCCAAAAGAAGGAAACAGAGAAGCAACAAAGGGTTGGATGCAATGGAAGCTTCAAATGACTAAAAGCTATTGAATGCTTTTTTTTAAGGTTTCAAGACATTTCTCTCTCATCAGTACTATGAGGGAACAGTTTCTTTTCAACCAGCAAAAGGTACAGTGGGATCTCCAAGAGATAAAGAAAGCTGTAGAACAGGGTAAGCTCATATTTATCTGTGGATATGTGACACACTGTTTGAAAGGGCTCAAAAATGAAAGTTACTGTACTTTGATAAAGTACTCATTTTCATTTTCTGCATGACTTAACAAATAAAAGGGACACACAATACAAGATTTATTTGTTTTGTAAAAGAGCAATTTTGTTCTTTCAACATCCAAAACAAGAAGAGATGCTCAAGAAGAGATGAGGTTTGTAAAAGAAGTGATATTCACTGGTTATCAAATAAAAGACTTGATTTTACTAGGTCAGTAGATGGAAAAAAATACACGAAACAACCCCAGAACTGGCTTGCCTTTATCTTTTATTATTACATGCATTACAAAAATGTACCTACTGACAGTCTGACACATTGTATTCCACCTTATTAAATGAAACAAAATAAAATAATATAGTGCTCAATTACAATGAGATGCTCAAGGGAACATGTTGTGTAACCACTAACAAATGGCAGGTTCAAAAGTCTGATGGCTTTAACAAAGGAAATAATTGTATTTGTTAGACATTTTCAGCCAACCAAGATTTTTTTTAAAGAAGCAGCTTTTCTTAACTTTTGTTTTAATTTGGTAACATCAGTCATCTTGCCAGCGGAGAGATAGTGACATATTTTCACCATAACTAATTATTCCTGTAGCTTGTAGACTTAAGATTTTTCCATGTTTTTTTTCCTTTCCTGCTTTGAGATGACAGATGTCCTTAACCAATTGCTCCAATGGCCCCCTCCCAGTCCCCTGGCACACTGATGCAGTGGGAGGGGCTGTGACGTGGCAGGAGGGGCAGTGGTGCACCTAATGCGGTGGAAGAGGCAGCGGCCCGAACAGGCAAAGATGCCCATTTGGTCCTCTCAGATAACCAACATATTTGGTTATCCAGCACCCCTATTCCCCATGGGTGCTGGATAACTAAGTTTTTGCTGTACAGTGCATTGGAGCAGAGTTAATTAAGTCTGCTGGAGCATGCTAATTAGCACACCCCAGCAGCCTTGGCATCTCATATATTCAGCGTCCATGCACTTCAGAATGGCAGCAGGGGCACTTTAAAGCTTATTTGATGAGCATTAGTTTAAAGTGCCCCAGCCACCGTTTTGAAGCACAAGATGCTGAATACATGAGATACTGTGGGTGCTTTAATTAGAGCATCTTCTGAGAGCCACTCTTAATTGAAGACACCTTTCCCCTCCTCTTCCCACCCAAGCACTTGTAAAGATACCCTAAGGTTCCAGGACTGCAATGTCTTGAGTATGAAAATAATGTTACTCCTGTGTATGGTTCTGTTTATAGGAGTTCACCATTTTTTCAAGTATCACAAGATGACTTTGGAGGCCAGGAGACTGATTTTTGATTAAGTCTTTACAAGATTAGGACCTAAATTCTATATTCTGCTCCTGCTGAAATAAATAACAAAACACACACTATATATAATTAGTAGCAGATTGGGCCTGTAATATAATCACTGGTGTCATTTTATTTATTTTCTGATTTAATTTTGTTCAATAACTTTTTGAATAATTGGGCTCCAACATTGTTCTGTCTCTGTCAATGAGCATACAGTTAAATAATGAGTGCAACTGACCATGCCGTTCAGCACTAATGCTCCTAATTATATTATATGATAAATCATTCTTGTTTATTGTGGCTCTGTCCATTTCTAGCAGCTGACCTCTGTATAGGTTTATAAATCTGGTTCTGAGGTAACAGACTTGGATCTTTTAAGCTTAGCTAGTAGAGTGTTATGAAATCAGTTATAACAATTAAACAACCTTGTAAAAGTTAAATGATAGTTTCCAACTAACTGACACGAATGAAAAGTTTTCTGATGTGAAGTTCAAACTCTTCCTGCCTTCTGGCACTACTGCTAATTTGGCTTTCCCAACAGAATAAGTATTAGCCAGGTTTTCATGGTTAGTGTCAGAGGGACAGATTCTGATTCTTCACAGAATTGCTATAAAATAAAGGAGGTTCCATATGAGTGCATATTTCCATCAGGGTGAATCCAGCTGAAGGAATGGGGCAATGATATGCTCAGGTATGGGGCTTGGGGGAATACATTCATGCATGTTTGCAGACCTGTTATGTTGTCTGAACTCTAGAAATCTAGGTATTCATTACAGATCTCATGGGATGAGTTCAGTTTGTGCTCCCTAGGCAAAACCAAACAATTGTAATGTCATTTTTTGGTAGTTTAATTGAGTAAAATAAACTAGTGCAGTGATTCTCAACCAGAATGCTAGAGCACCTTGGGATCCTTTCAAGGGTGTTAAAGGGTGCCACACAGTGTTAGCACTATTAAACATATAAGTATGATTCACAAGATAAACCTAGAGATTTCAAATAGAAACCTATAGTTGTGAAATTTCTGAGTTCTTTGCAACAGAAAATCTGTTCTGTTATTTTGGAGAAGTTAAAAAAGACTGAAAATGAAGAACTAGTATTTTCTGAAGGATGCTTCAAGTCTCAAAAGGCTGACAACTGTGTATGTGTGCACGTGTGCTACTGAATACCACTGCCTTAGAGAGTGTGTGTCCCTTTTATGAGCCAGCTGTTTCTTGCACGGATCTGTTTAGTGTAAACTGAAGATACAGAATTTATTGTAACATTTGTCAGATCTTAATGATTAGCATCTGCTCTCTCAGCCAAAAGGAATTATGATTGTTGGCTTGAGGTAAATCTCATATTTTCTAAATATGTAATAAATAATTTACTAGTTAGAAAAACAAACATTTTTTCATCTTTTAGGTGCCGCATTTGCAGGCAAACTAAGCAACTAGAAGAGCAACAAAAGAACTATGGATTAGAACATAAAGGTAATTTATATGAAAGTTTTAAATAATGTACAGACAAGGTTCTTTGGGTAGACAGGTGTTTGTACCCAAAAGCTTGCAAAGAAAAGCATTTCCAATGTCGTAGTTATGTTCTTGATAAATGTGACTTTAAGTGAAACAATGTTAAGCAAACCCAGTTACATCACAGTGGTTACCTACTAGCAGGCTGCAGCCACTCAACATTATAACTGAACATTGCGTGTCTTTAAATGACTATGTTCTCTAATAGATCAGTGATATAATAATGAAACAACGTTAACTGGGACAACGTTAAGTGAGGAGTACCTGCATTTAGTTGGTCTAATAAAAGATATCACCCAAAAAGTTGGTCTAATAAAAGATATTTACCCAAAGAACCTTGCCTGTCTATGTCCTAAGACCGGGGTGGGCAATTATTTTGGGTGGAGGGCCACTGAACAAGTTTTGGCGAGCTGTCAAGGGCTGCATGAGTAGCTCTGCCCCTTGTCGCCATCTTGGGACTGGAAGCCCCACCCCTAACACCTGACCTTTGCCACCAGAAATCTCTCCCCTTGTCCCCTCCTTCCCCCCCACCTCGAAATACTCCTTTTGGGAGGGGAGGGGGTTGCCATCTTAGAACCAGGAAAAAAAAATCCTACACCAAATGTCTAACACCTACTATAACATATTTTAATTTTATTACAAACTTTTTTTTTGTCATGATTTGTGTTTATATACTGTATACAGAGGTGATTGCATAATAACTCAAAATAAATTCTTAGTCTTGTATATTGGGGTGGTATATGGTGGAGTATGGGGGTGGTGGGGTTTGTGTATGTGTATGATGGAGTGTGGGTGTGTATGGTGGGCGGGGTGTGGGGGGGTGTGCATGTGTTGGGTGTGGGGCGTGTGGGACGGTGAGGTGTGTGGTGGGGTGAAGGTGTGTGTGCGCATATGGTATGTGTGTGGTGGGGTACTGGTGTGTGTGTGTGAATGGTGGGGTGTCTGCATGGTAGGATGTGGGGGGGATGTAAGGAGTGTGGCTGTGTGTAGCAGTGGCATAGGGTATGTTGGGGGTGTATATGTTGGTGAGTTCTAGGGGCAGAGTGTGGCTGTGGGGTTTGTGGGGTGTGAGGGAAGGTGGGGTGGGTGTGGGGACCCCCTTCCCCACACTCTCATAGTGCAGCAGCAGCAGGCAGGGCACTCAGGGCACAGGCGCCCAGCAGAGCACAGCTCTGGTCAGCACTGCACGTCGCAGCAAGGGGCTCAGCCTTACCCAGCCTGTCTGTATCGCCAGCACTCCCTGCCACTTATACACAACCCCTGCACTCCCTGGGCACAGGAGGGAAGCCCCACACACTAGAGCTGGCTGCCTTCCCTGCTGAGGCTGCACTGAACCACCCCTGGGGGGCAGGGAAGGCAGCCACCTCCAGCATGCGGGGCTTCCTTCCCTTGCCAAGGGAGTGCAGGGGCTACGCGTGAGTGGCAGGGAACACCAGTGGTACAGACAGCCCAGTGGAGGCTGTGCCCCTCGCTGCAATGTGCAGTGTTGGCCGGAGCCACGCCTCACTGGGCGCCTGCATCCACCTGCCTGCTGCTGCTGCTGCTGCTACTGCTGTCACTGCCTGCTGCGGCTGTGCACCATGGGGACAGTGTGAGGGCAAGTGTGGGGGGATCCCTACACACCCCCACCCTCTCTCACACTGCCCAGCCGAGCTCTGTGCTGCCACTGCCCCCTGGGCAGGCGCTTCATGCTGCCACCAGCCCCTTGCTCTGCACTCCCGCCCAGCTGCAGCTCAGCCCCCACCACTTTCCTCCTTGCTGGCCAGAGCCAGCAGGAGAGCAGAGCAGGTCCCCGGGGGCTACAGCAGCAGCAGCTGCATACGGAAGCTGCATGTTGGCCAAGTTGCGCCCTTCCACCCACAAGGGCCAGAGCAAGGCAATAGGGTATGTTTGGGGCTGTGTGTACAGTGGGCGCATTGCTCCCATCCTCCTGGACGGAAAGTCTGGGCAGGGTGCAGTTTGTCGAGGGGTGCCACGGGCCATATGAAAGTGTTGGCGGGCTGAATTTTGCCCACCCCTGCCTTAGACCAACACAGCTACAACCAACACCCCTTAAATAATGTACAGTACTCCAGAAAATAATTATTGTAAAAAGCTATATAATTTTTTAAAATTATTTTAAACAAGTGGAGAATTCAATGTTTGTTCAAGCTGAGCTGTTTTTTACATAAAAACCATAACAAATTAACTCCCTGGTGTACTAATACTTCAGATAGTTGGATACATCAGGTTTCTGAAGGGCGCATATTTTGTATTTCAGCTAAATCTTAAATCATTCAGGTCAGGTACAGACGTTAAACTTTTACCAGTATAAGTGATCAGAAACCGGTCTATATCCATAATAGAACAAAAGTTCAGCACACACAGACTCATTTAAAAATGATGGAATCCAATCTAAGATTTGCCCCCCCTCCATCAAAGGACAAATGTGTGTTCTGTTCACTACAGATCTAAAGTACGCCATTTACCAAAAATCATGTAACTTAGATTGATTCTGCCTTGGGCTTTTTGAAAGTACCTAGCCTCAGAGTTAAGATGACAAAACAAGACTTAACTATTGCTAGCTTGGAATCTGAATTGCCTCCAGTTTTGTACTTTATTAGCATTAAAGTTCAGACTCATGAAATGGACGGACAAGAACCTGATGGTGTTCAACACCAAAAAATACAAGGTTCTCCACCTTGGAAGGAAAAACCTGCACCGTGCTTATAGGCTCAGTAGTGCTACACTGGTTAGCACTACAGATTAAAGGGACTTGGGGGTCATGGTGGACCACAAGATGAACATGAGCCTTCAGTGTGATGTTGCAGCTAGTAAGGCGAGCAAAACTCTGGCTTGCATCCATAGATGCTTCTCAAGTAGATACTGAGATGTCATTCTCCCCTTGTACTCGGCCTTGGTGAGGCTGCGGCTGGAGTACTGCGTCCAGTTTTGGGCTCCACAATTCAAAAAGGATGTGGAGAAGCTTGAGAGAGTCCAGAGGAGAGCCACGCGCATGTTCAGAGGTCAGGAAAACAGACCTTACAACAACAGGCTGAGAGCCATGGGGCTCTTTAGCCTGGAAAAGCGCAGGCGCAGGGGCGATCTGGTGGCCACCTATAAGTTTATCAGTGGTGCTCATCAGGATCTGGGGGAACGTCTGTTTACCAGAGCCCCCCCAAGGGATGACAAGATTGAACTGTCACAAATTCCATTGTGACCAATTCAGGCTGGACATAAGAAAGAACTTCTTCACTGTCCGAGCCCCCAAGGTTTGGAATAGCTTGGCGCCGAAAGTGGTTCACGCAGCCACTTTTAACGCCTTCAAGACACGTTTGGTTGCTTATTTTGCTGGGATCCTATGATCCCTGCTGACTTCTTGCCCCTGGGGCAGGGGGCTGGACTCGATGATCCTCCGGGGTCCCTTCCAGCCCAAATGTCTGAAATCTATGAACCTACGTTGTTCCAAAGAGGATAGAGCTAGACTAATCTCAGTTGCAGAGCAAGAAGCAATGGTTTCAAGTGGTAGCAAGGGAAGTTTAGGTTAGATTTTAAGAAAATCTTTCTCACTAAGAGGGTAGTAAAACACTGGAGCAAGTTTCCCAGAGAGATGGTGGAATTTCCATCCCCAGAGGTTTTTAAAGCCTGGCTAGACAAAGCTTTGGCTAGGATAATATAGTTGGGGAGGGTCCTGCTTTGAGCAGAGGGTTGGACTAGATGACCTCCTGAAGTCCCTTCCAACCCTAATTTCCTATGATTCTAAGAGCATTTGCAACCCTGTCTGGCATTTGGTGTCTTGCATCTTTTTTTCTTCATTTTGGCAGGCACCCAGGCAGACCATTGATTTGAAGACTATTCCTGCACTATACCTCTATGCAGTTAAGAATCTGACTCTAATTTGTCAGAAGGGTAGTGGTTTCCTTCTTTGAATACAGAGCTACTGTCATTAAAATACTAAGAAACTGCCAGTTTTCCTCATCAAATTTTCTTTTGTTTACAGATTTTGAAATAGATTTGAATTATCAAAAAAAGCAGCATAAATGAAGGTTGTCATTAACCGAGAACTAGCTAGTACTGAAAATTGCTTTTGGTAAATGATTTGCACACTGTTGAATTTATCAAAAGTGTATTTCCTTATTAATTATTAGCTAACTAATCAGCTTATAAGGAACGGAAAAAGAAGCAAGAAGGCAGTTCTAGAAGGGTTGGAATAAAGTTCCTACTGAACAAGAGTCTGCTCTGATGCTTTTGTAGCAATCTAACCTTTTTAACATGCTGGAGTTATATTTCTTTTAGATCAGTGGCCCAAGAGCTTTGATTAATGGAAAAATCCAAGAAATGAAATAATATAATAAGTTTTAAAAATCACTTACAGAGCAAATGGAACATTCTAGGCTGTAAAGTGACATTTTATGCTCTTCTTTACTTTCTAAATTGGAAAAGATCTATTCCGTAAGATGTCAACACAGGCATGAGGTACTGTGTTAGAATAAAAGCTCCATGATTGGCTTAGTTTTTATTTGTGCAGGTAGAGAAAATATCCTTAGAGTACAGAATTTTAAAAATACATTAGAGAATATCATATTCTTTCACATATAGCACACCTGGGAATAAAATATACACTTTGTGTTTGAATGGCAAAATAAAAAAAATAAGATCTTTCTTGGTAGTAAGTAACAAAGTAAACTAGTTAGGGAGCTGAACCTCTGAATACTGATTCTCTACTAGTAGAATTGTCTTATGATATTCAGCTGTCCACGTTGTATTTGTATAACATATATAGAGTTTGTTATTGTGCTTAACAAGGGATTTGATAATCAAGGTCTGCCTTCTTTGCTGGTTCCTTAACATGTCCTTTGACATTCTCTACCATAGTCTTCCATAATGTTGTTTTCTCTAGGTCTCCGGAAAAATGTTCCTCGTCATAGTATCTTCACACATCATCTTGTGACAGTCCAGTGTTCTAGAAAGGAATACTGCTTCCTGTTAGTAGGACTGCTGACACCACACATTAAGCAAAATCTAGTTATCTAATACTGCCAAAATTTGTTCTTGATGAAAACAAGCTGCTCTGCTGTTTGTCTTCCAGTAACATGTACAATATTACAATCCTAATAAATTCACTGGAACAGATTTTACTGTTAGTAAATCCCATTCAGCTACAGGTGCCAGGAAACGTTTTTAATTTTTTAAAATATATATATATTGTAACCCGGAGAAAAATTAACATTGATTTAAAAGAAAAAAACAAACAAAATATCCAAGGCACGTGGATCCCTTCTTTATCCAAACTAGAACGTTAAAAGTAGAACAAATAAAATTCTGCAAAAAACTTCCTTGACCTGTGGTGCTGTTTTTTCTCTCCTTTTTTGGTGGGTGTAGCCAAAGACCATGAATTTTGAATTTGTGGGATCTGAATTTGATACCCATGTGACAAAACTATCAAAGAAGTATTTGAAAGAAGATCAGGTATCAATGTGGTACTTAGAAAGAAATATATATATTTATATAAAATATGTCAAATTTGAATGCTTTGTAATACTTGTATAATATTGTGTGTGTGTGTAAAATAAAAAAAGTATGTCATATATGTATCAATAAAGGATTATACTATTTATTTAGAAGGTGAAACTTGCTAAGAATAGTTGAGTCTTACTCATCCTGTAAGTAGATCACATAAGGCATCAGCCTGTGGTTCACAGGCTGGCTCCCACCCATAGAACTGAGGCTGAAGCAGTGGCAGGGAAAAGTGGTGGCAGCTCTGCCCTAGCACCAGCCCACCTTTGACCCAAATTGAGTCATTGCAGCACATTGCTGGAAAAAGTTGCCATCCCTTAATGTAAGGTGTTACCTAACCCAGATGGAAAAACATGGACTTAAGCACCTAAAGGTCATTTAAACCTTGTTTTGGCAACTAAGTTCAAAATAGCAGTAGAAAGCCTTGCTGTTCAGCAGCTGCCTAAACCCACAAGAACCCTCTCTTCTGTGTCTGCAGTACTCCCTTCTGAGTACATGCAGTCCTGCCCAGTCTCCTCTTAAAACCTTTCTAGATGCAGCAGTTAGGTAAAGCAGTACCTAAATAACCTACATGCCGAGCTAATCTAGCGCACACCAGAACATTGAGTTTAACACAAAACATGACAGTCAACCACTTCCATTCAAAATCACTGGCAGGAGAAGCATCATAAGAATTGGAGGCCTAGTGGTCAAAATACTCTTCTAGGAAGTGGGCAATTTGGGTTTTATGTTCTCAAAGGGGCTTCAAATCCTTATATCTTAAAAGAAGCCCTAATCAGGCAAAATGCTAGTCACAGGGGGAAACTCAGGATTCAGGTGCACTTAATTTCTTACAACATGCACATCTCAATCATGCATGATAGCTTCTAAATTCCTCAACCCTTTTTTACCTAAGCATTAGAACATATAGATCCACGCTGAAACACCTTGGACTTCACATACAGAAACAGTTACGGAGTACTTAGCAGAATCACATTAGAGAAAAGGTACATAAATTCTGATTAAAAAGCAACTAGTGCACATAAATCTCTTTCTTAAATCTGGGTCCAGGCAGTTAAAAGTTAAGTACTGTGGTTCCTAAATCCTTTTCTGGTTCCTGGGTCTTACATGCTTCTTGTGTGTCTGTTTCAGAGGTTGAAGATGAATGGAAAGTTATTAAAGGAAAGTTTTTAGCTATCAATGCAGTAAACATGAGCTGTGCTTGTCCACGGAGTCCAAAAGGCCTTTCACCAGCAGCTCACTTGGCTGATGGCTCTGCTGACCTCATTCTAGTTCGCAAATGCTCCAGATTTAATTTTCTGCGGTATCTTGTCAGGCATACAAACCAGGATGATCAGGTATGTGTTTTCTTAGGGCTTTGATACAGATAAGGCATGTGTGAGGTCAACACATTGAATTTTTTACCTGGCACAAATTATCAGTGGTAGTACTGATTAGAAGGGAATGGATGATGTATTGGCTGAAGTATTACAACCACATGTGGCCACCAGAAATCTCAGAATATTTCATATAAAACATCGTAGCTCAGCCAAATTCTGATTTTGGTACTTAAATTAGTCCTTTCTAAAAAATGTTCTATGGTTTCTGTTGGTCACTGTTTAAAATCCTTTTTATCACAAAGTTCCTGCATGTGCACACAAGTCTGCG
Source organism: Crocodylus siamensis (assembly GCF_052110815.1). NCBI lineage: Eukaryota > Metazoa > Chordata > Crocodylia > Crocodylidae > Crocodylus > Crocodylus siamensis. Next base: position 29,516,790 of record NC_143398.1, on the reverse strand, counting down.
CATGTCACCAGATGCTAAAGAGCATTAGCTTCTGGGATGCAAAACTGCCTACAGCAGTCTTATATAACTGTTCAACACAGGAAATGGGAGAATAATTCATTCATAAGAAAATAAATAAAGAACATAGCTTAACAGAAAGAACATAGTTATCAAACTCTAATCTGGTTATGGTAGGTTTCCACAAGAACTTTGGTGATAGCAAGTAATCAACAATGAATTATATATCCTACATCAAAATTCCTCCTGTGCTTCTACACCTGTTTAGAATGAATTCCAAGGGCAATGAACATGTTTTTTTGTAGCACGTAGCCTCTGCTGAAGTAGCTGTAGCTGCTGGCATGCTCATTAACTGAAATGATTGCTAGACATTCAGTTTTAATGCTACATGTTCTGATGACTGCATGAAGAACAGATCAATGATGTGCCTTATCATAAAAAAAATTCAAGTAATTCCACCTGTTTGTTTGTGGTTTTCACTCCTCTTTCCACCATAATTTAATAGCTATTATTACATACTCCTGTATTGCCTCATACCAAACCCTGGAACATAATTGTGTATGATTTTTATTTTGTCCATTCTCTATCTCCCCCTTTCTGTTTCCATTTGCTTTTTTTGCTTATCTCACATTTTGTCTTTGCTTTATATTTTAAACAATTTTACTCTTTACCTGGTGGTTATCCTTATTCTATCACTTATCAGAAGGCTGCATAGTGCTCAAGCATGCATTGTTGGCGTTGTGGGGTCATGGAGACAAGCTTATGGAACTAAGTCTTTTGATCTAGCAAACTACTCTCTGAGCCCTGTGTTCATGAGCTCCACTGGAACTTGATCACTTTATTAAAGGGTGTCTATGATTCGGTTGCCTGTGGTAGCAGACAACCAAATTCAGTGATGCAGAAGGACCTTTCCAGTCCTAAGTCTGTAAGAACCACAGCATGAGCAGAAGGTGAGTGCAAGTTGTAAGCTGCTACCATCTTCCTTACAGAAGAATTTTTTCCTTGGGGGGTCAGAATGACTCCAGGGTCAGACAGTTATCCCCAGTACTCTGTCCTTTTTACTGCCAGACCCAGAAGGTTATTCCCAGGAGCACTTTCCATTTGTTTCCTCTGCTGTGCTGTCCCTGGATTAGTCTAGCACCCTCTGGCCACACCTACTTGAGATGCTTACTGTGCAATAGCTTGGTACTACTGTGTAGTGGCATTGCTGGGCATGAACTGTGACATGACGCTACTGCACAGTAGGAATGAGTGACTGCACAGTCAGCATCACTACAAAGCCATGCGGGGACACTACTGCACAGTAGTTCTGGTTACTCTGCAGTCATGTAGTACCTGGGTATGCAACTATTAAATAACTGCAGTAACAACTGCACAGTCAACATCTTATGTACATGCAGCTTATTATTGCATAACACTGAACTAGGTGCTCAGATGCCATGCTGATGAACATGATATAAAACCTGAGAGAAACCGATTTAAATTAAACCTCTTGGTTGCCTGTGTTTCAGTATAGGTATAGACAGTAATATTTGATATTATGATATTTGGTAGTGTTTAAATGTTTAGCTATTCCTGTGCTCACTTTTTTGTTTTCCCAAATCTTTGTCAGTTGTCAAGTTGAGTCATACCTTATTATGGCTTTTTAAGCATTTAGGCTAATTCTTTAAGTTGCTTTTTGTGATATGAGGGCACCTAGCAACTTGATTTCTCCTTGGTGTACAAAGCTTATTTTAAAGCACTTTAGACACTTTCATAATCTCAATGTAATCATGTTAGTCTTTGATAATTGGGGCACTTGTAATTACAATGCTAGTTTCCACTGGGGTTACCTAGTTAAGAAGGTACTGCTCCACTGGAGCATATTATTAGCTCTCCATACTCCCCAGATCCTGATAGCAGGATGATACTGCCATAGACTTCTCTGGATAAAGCCTACTCATGGAAGATCCTACAGCAGAGAGAGAGGGGGGCTTGCAGGAATGGGATTTCACAGAATTCAGTGCATAAGGATTGGAGAACGATAAATAAGTTAGTAGAGCAATGAATCTCAACCCCCTTGTGACTGCATCATACAACATAAAACAGTTTTGGGACCCTTCTCATCGTTTCAAAACTTTCCCCCAGTTTATCCATAGAGATAAACAGCCTTGTAACAACTGGTAGCCATTTGAAGTTAGAGGTGTTTTAGAGGTGAAAGCAAAGGACTGAAAAGTAGGACATCCTGTATTTTTACTGTGAAATTAAATATTGAGTGTTATATAATTTTTTTTTTAAATCACTATTCCTATATTAACCTAGGTGAAAAATTTGAGCAGAAAAAATCACTGAAAACTAACTTGTTTTCTGTTATAAAAGTCCTTTTTTAACTCCTCTTTGCAGTTTGACTTCCCATTTGTAGATGTTTATCGGGTGAAGAGGTTTCAGTTTATGTCAAAGCAATTGGAAGACAATGAAAGTGATATCAAGGATGTAGGAAAAAAACGTTTTGGTCAGTTCTGCAGTGATCATCCAGCCTGTTGCTGCAATCTGGCTAACAGCACCTGGAACTGTGATGGTGAAACTTTGGATAGTTCAGCTGTTGAAGTCAAGTGAGTACCTGTCTTTCCATCCATATACAGTGTAGAGCAAGAGGATCATGTTAAGATATTTAAAGTCCTGTCTTTGAAGTTTTAAAAAGTTACTATGTAACATTTGACAGCTACTAAAAAGGTTTTGTGGGGGGGTTTTAATGCATAAAATATTTTTAAAATCAGGTATTATACAGGAACATTTAAACATGTCCTTTATATACTAGAGAATTCATTAAATTGTATGTAAAAGCAGAATCAGATCAAATCCTAACAAGAATTTCAGTGAATGGGTGGTAATTTCAGGTTATCTTATGGGCCTACTTGACTACTAAGTAAAATTGAATGCAAATGTGCCTAAACAGAACTGCTTAGAAAAGATGATTCCAGCCCTCTCTTTGTTTCACACAAAACCTTATAGGGTTATTAATAACTTCCACCATACCTAGTATTTGACAAAAAAGATACAGAAAGCACAGTCAGTCCTCGCAGTGGGTTAGTGGATACTAAGTGCACTCATCAACCAAAGCTAGTTAAACCTTTGGAAAGTTATATAATATTTGCATAGACAAATCCTTATATTAATTATTTAATGCCATATTTTCAGTCATAGAAGTATCTTAAGACATGTTTTTGGTTCTATGCTTGTATCCTTCAAATATGCCTCATTTTGAGATTGTTATTCATAATAAAATCTGGTAGGAATGGGAGTATTAGGAAGTAGGAGATTGTTTTTGAAATTGGTAAAAGGAACCAGAAATGCAGAGGTCTTTTCGTATAGTATCGCCATTAAACAAGAATCATGTATTGTTTCATTAATGACTTTTATAAAAAGTTGTGATCTATCAAATTCATGTACTTGCAAGACTCCCATAGACTCCTCACTGGGCAGCACGGTGCAGTGTGAACATGCTATTCCACCATTTAGCTATTTTTTCCACTTTCTATATTGCTACCCATTTACAGAGAGTTATGTGGCCTGCAGTGTAGCCCTTTTGGTCCAGGTGCTTAGAATGCCCAATGAATCCATATTAGGACATACAAAATGTGGATCCTTGTTAGTAAAAGAGACTTCAAATAACTGTTTTGTTTTGTCTTGTTTTGTTTTTGCAGGGTTCGTTGTCAGTTAGTAAAACTCTTTGCAAGAGGAATAGAGAACTATAAAGATGAAACTGCTTACAACTCGAGTTCAAATGAACTATTATCATAGATACCCTTCCATGCCATTAAAAAGTTTGTTATTATGAGTAACTATGCATTTCAGCCATTGTTATAAATATCTAAAATTGAAAATTATTTTTGATGGTTACAGTATAATTTTAGAAATATTTTATTCCACCTATCTACTCTTTAAGTATTATTATTTTTGGTGCATCATCAGGTTATAGTTCGGAATAGCTTAATCTGAATTATGTGTGGTAGGGAGGAAGAATTGGCTTATATTTTACAATGACTGATGTCCAGTGTATTTTTAAAAGAGAATTTAATGGATGTGCTACAATAATAAGTAGGTGTTATGAAGTATTGTACTTATCATTGAAAAAATGATTGGAGTAGATCAAAATGAGGCCTCTGTAGTGTCAATTGGACAAGGCCACTTTGATAGAATTATTCTATAAATGCATGTGATTAAATCCTGGAAGGTAATAACATAGTGTCATTCATTTTACCTTTTATTTTTTTGGTAAAATTTGATAAAATGCATTATATTATTTGGCCTATATCTTGCAACTTATCAATGCAATTCAAATATACATTCCTGGCTTTAAATAATAATTTTAAGAGTTGTAGAAATATTTTAGTAAATAAAAAGCACATCTGTATATAGATCATATCTTATTTTACATAGGGTATTTATAAAAGCTCCCTTGCATGTTCCTCTGTAACATTCTAAAGGGGTTTTATGAACTGTCTAGATGTTACCAAATATATAAACTGCAACTGATAAATCATGGGAGCAGTTACAAGGGCATTTTCTAATACCAGAAAGCCACAGGAAAGGGAAAAATTATAAATATATTATAAAGCACCAGCAAGTTTAATTTTTTTTAAATATGTAAAAAGCATATAGAAAAATCTTCCCTCTTCAGGAATGACAATGGCACGGTCCTTTGGAGAATCTATTTACAATGTGAAATGTCTTCAAAATAAGGTGTCGGAATGTTCATCTTAAATATGTAACTTGATTGACTGCAAGGTTTTTACATACTTTTAAAGTTAGATATAGAAATAGGCTATGTGAAGTCATAGGAAGAAACTGGCATTTGAGAATTCACAAATTAGACTCTCAACTGTTTGCTGTTTGTAGCAAAGAAAATGGACTGTCCTGAACAGAAATGGGGCAGCTATTTAAATATGTATATTTAGTTTGTGTATTGTAACACTCCTGTGCTCTGTGTAGATTTGGGGCCAGATTCTGCCCTGTTATAACAGGTTACACCTCTGTAATAGAGATCAGAATTTAGCACCCTTTCTCTATGCTGCATTTTGCTGAGTGTATTCTTTGCTTTAAAAGGTTCCATGTCTTTTGTTTTGTGTCAGAATAACTAACAGTACTGTATTTACATATATTTATTGAAATTTATGTTGTACTGTTTTTCTCCCATCTGTTTGTTTTGTCTAAACCTTGATAACTGTTCATTTTATTGCTAAAGCACTTGAAAGAACAGCTATCTTAGATGGTTGCTTTTTTCGTTGAAGATATTTACATTCAAGTCAATGTGTAATTACTAATGGTGTGCTGTATCATCACTACACTCTTCTCCTGCTGTATATCATAACATTTATGCAAAGTCATTTCATTTAAAAATACAATACCATAGAGCTTAGGATCTATTTTTCATTATGTACTATGTCAGAGAAATACTTGAAGTTGTGCTATTTTATCCTGTTTCGCAGTGGAATGAGTTGGAACATTGATTGGACCAAGGTTGTTCACACATATTTAACTTCAAAATCTTATTTACATTTTATTTTTCAAACCACATTTACAAAGCATAGCACAATAGTTTGAAGTAAATACCTCTCTGAAAATACTGTTATCCTGTTTTACAAAAAGAAGTATTTTATAAAGGCATTAAGTCTGTGTGAAACCTGTCAGGCCAGTTCAGTGATAGGCTTGTAGAGGGAAACCATGCTCAAGCTCTTCTGAACCTTGGGCAGGCAGAGGCTCACCAGCTGGCTCACCAGTACTGTAGATGTGGCACATTCAGTTCACCAGCAGATACACTGAGGCATCTAATCCAGCTGGTTAGGAGCATTTGCTAGGAACTTACAGATGAGTATTATCTAGCTGTCCCAGGTCGTTTCTTAACTCAGGTAAGAGGTTCAAATACAGGCAAAGCAAGGATAGATAGGTAAAATCCCTTAAGCCTGTCATGAATGTTCATTGAAACTCTTTTAGGAACTCCTACTGCCTGAATCTGTTTGTGGTGTTTGCAAAAGAACTCCATTCTAAAGGACCCTTTTACAAGGAATAAAGAAGTTGCATACTATAGAAAGTAAATATTTGCACTGGTGCAACATAGGAAAGAGTTCAATAACTGACAAGCTATGTAGTTGCATCTGCATATTTTTCCTTGTAGCACATTACATTAGCGAAGAACTATATATAATTATTTGACATCTTTCGGTTTAGAAAAATCTGTGTAAGTACTGTCTGCTTGTATTGTCATTCACAGTAGAATAGGACTCTTCCTCTCACAAAAGACAGTCTCAATATAGAAATTATGGATGGAAAAACTAATAGGTTTTAATCTTGCTGGCTTCAAGATTAGAAAAATACATTGTCTTGTGATCATGTGAAGCCCTCTGAAAAATAAAGGAATATTGTATGTAATATGACTTGTTTTCTTTTTTCATGAATTGGTGCTAAACAACCCTATTGTCTCCACAGATCAGAGCCAGATCTGCCTTTGTAGTATTGATACCCATGCTCTTCAGCAATTTTGATCTGCAGAGCAGATCTTCAAAATAGAGAATAGCTTATATGTTAAAGGAGTAACTGAAAAACACATTCTTTTGACCCATCCAGATAATCTTATCCTTCATAAAGTGCCTGTAACAATAGCTCTGTACTCTGGGTTTGTGAAAACAGGAGCTAACTGACAGTAATGTAGGCAGGAATAGCTAAATATTGAAGTAATTAATAGGCTTCAGTGAGGGTGATTTGGAGTCAAAGTAACAGGTAGGATTATATTAACATGCAGCATGTTTGATGAAAAGCAACAAGTATGGGAGAGAGTACATTGTTCTTTACTGCCAATGGAGACACTGTTTGGAAAAAGAGGAACAAATAGCTGGCAAATTTGTAAGCCAATGTCGTGTATGGGAGTGTCCCTGAATTTGCAACCATATTTGCTAATGAATGTAATGTTGTCAACAAAAATTTAATTCTGGTTCATATTTTGGAAACACCTGGCATCTCCTAGTCTAAGCCATTAATATCTCAGAGTCACATTTGTGAGCTGAAACATATTTTTTGTAGGACATTAATATATAGTATATGCCTTAAAATCATTGTAGTGATGATGCTCCTGCATAGAAACCATCAGGAACAGAGTTAATTTCCAGCTAATGCAGCACCTGGATCATTTGCTGATTAATGTTGCATCCAGTGATTAACTGACAACAGGGATGCTCAACTGCTGGCCCATGGCACCATGTCATCTGGCCCATGGGGCTCTCTAGGGATTCAGAAATTTGGTGGTGGGGGAGCAGTGGCACTGCACTCTGCATGGAGTCCCTGGTCCCAGTGCTCAGGGCCAGGTAGGGCCAGTGCTGGGAACCCATGGCCTAATCTTAGTGTGGGAGGCTGGGAAGGGGTGGTGCTAAGCCCTTAGGGCTCAATCATTGTGCATGAGAGGCGGAAGGGGCAGTGCCAGGTCCCTGGGACCCAATCCAAGCGTGTGGGGCAGAAAAGTGGTGATTGGGCCCAGGGCCCAACACAGTCTGTGGAGAGGCCACACACCACTTATGTGGCCCATAGAGCTAAACAGTAGAGCACTACTCAACTATAGGACTTACTAGTAGCCAAACTGATTTACCGTGAAATGAAAAATAAGTACTGCTGCCAGCCTTGGCCATTTTCAAGGAGCCTAGGCCAAGCTGCAGAAGTGCAGCTAAGCAGAAGGCCCCCAAAGCTTATTTCCGAGTGACTGTAGCATGAACCTTTACAGATGTGACAACTAGCTTGGCCAGCAAAGTAAAGAAAGCGATCTACATGCCTGACTAACCACAATTAAACACAGCACAAGACCTAACAGGAGACATTATAAGGGAAGACCATACATACATTTATCCATATATACTATATCATAGTTTTATTTTAAAATATTAGTAATAGTTACACTTAAGTAGTAGTTCAATGCTAGTGTCCATTATTTTAATGAACATTGGATTGGGCCCACTAGCCATATTTATTTATGACCTTTTGAGGAATATCTTGTTATGCTTTCTCAGGTTACTCAGTTAATGTAATGGAAGAGAATATGCCACTGTCAGGAGGTTAAACGTAGTGAATAACAATGCTTGGGAAAAGTTATTTTGTAGTAATGTTTTATTAAAATGTTGTTATTGCAGATTTATTTTTATAATATATCTTCTATAAAATTTCCTTAAACAATTTTCATGTTTGAGACAAAATATCTGAAAATTCCTTCCTTTATTGACATAACTCTTATTAGTGTTTTTTTATTACGCAAGTACCTCTTTCTACAACTGCTGTTTCCTGTGATGTGAACTGTGCCTAATATCAAATCTCAAATTAATTTGCACTGGTTGCTTATTATCAATATCTTCATACATAACAAGCAAAATGATTTTCATCTTTACTGTGACTGGGTTCATCCTGTTTGCTAACCACAGTTTCAGAATACACAATAAATACATGCATAATAGCAGGCTACCAAGAGAAGTTGTAGAATCTCCATTCCCAGAAAATTTTCAAGAGCAGGTTAGACTGACACTCGGCTGGGATGATTTAATCAGGGATGATCCTGTCTTGAGCACTGGGCTGGAGTTGATGACCATATGAGGTTCCTCTCAGCCCTACTTTTCTACAATACTATAATGAGTTAAAAACTGCAGGGTACGTGCATTTTAACTGTTCTTGGAAAAATTAAGTAGCTTGATACCCAAGATATTCATTTTTCCCATAAAACTAAATGTGGGTAAATTTATGAATAAGATACGCATATCCTGAACTGCAGGCACTTGAATATACAATGAACAAAATGGTACATATTTTGGCACTACACATTAGATTAATATTCATAGGGAACACTTCCCTCCTGTCATTTAAGTTCAGATTTGTTGTTTCTGTGGAGTTTGTTCTTTTGTGCGTGATGCTAGCAATTTCTTAAAATAGACAGTCTGGATCCATCATATCACTATAAGCCCATATGGCCAGCATTCCTACCCAAACTATGTTGCTTCTCACCTTTCTGGTATCACTCCTGATTCAGTAAAGATTTCCCTTTTGACTGCTAGAAGTTAAGAACCTATCAGTGTCAGTTAAATATAGAAACTTTGGCCAAGTGTGAACTTGATGGTAGGTTAGAAGGGAGCCTACATTTTTTATGTTGTGAGCATGACAGGCTGCATGGGCAAAATGGTTGGTAACATTTAAGGATATTTGGGTAGGTAGGCAAATTTTATTCCTGGTGTGACTCCATCCAACTCAGTAGAGTTCAAACAAAGAGGGGGAGACTTAATTATATCTCCCAATCAGTTTTCCAGATAAAGATAAAGCAAGTGGTTTTCAAAAGATTTAGATTTTACTCAATTGCTATAAAAAACTAATTTAGTGCAACCCAGCAGCAGAATTCTCCTTTGGCTACCTAGTGTAATTCAGAGATTCCATTCCCTTGTGTACTTCACTTTACACCAGCATACGTTCTTCCTTTTGGCTTTTCAAAAATGCAGATATCAGAAATGCCTCATGGAGCCCATCTGTGCAGATTTATTCTATTCAAACTTTAATTACAAGATCAAATAATATTATTTCTCTGGAAGCCCTGCCTCTTATTTGCTCTATGGTCTGAGGCAACAGCATGGACAAAGCAGGTACTGTTATTTTTATTCTCACTGGTATAAGCCAGTTGTTCTCAACCTTTTTAGATTGAAGGCACCTTGGCTAGGCACTCCTGGTTAGACTGAAGGCACCTCTTAGAATATGTCAACCCTTGTTTTTTTACTAGACCAATTCTTCTGTTGCAAAGAACTCAGAAGTACCAAAACAGGTCAAAACGTTTTTAACATTATGGATTCCTATTGGAAGCAAAGTTTATCTTGTCAATCATGTTTGTACACCTAACAACATTAACGTGTGGCACCCCGCAACACCCTTGAAAGGATCTCAAGATACCCCTGAGTAGTGCGGCACCCTGGTTGAGAATCAGTGGTCTATGCTAGGCTGTTGTAAATTAGCTCTAAGTCCAGTCACTACACTTTGCAGTAAATTTGGGCTGAAACAAAGCAGCATTCTCCCTAAATTCCTGTCTCAGTGACAGCAATAAACCCCCTGCACATCCCAGAGAGACTGATGTAGAGTATTAAGCAGATATGAACCTTATTGCATTGGTGTCAATTGGTGCAGCTAGGGCTGTACAACCAGCCCTGGACTTTAGGTACTGTACTTTGCAATGCCAATGTTCTTTTAACATTTTTGTGCCTGTGTTTCTACCTATGGAAAACAACTCATCAGAAAGAACAAATGATTCAACAGCAATAGACTACTGTGTACTGCAAGACAGACACAATCCTGTATAACCCTTCCCTCAGGAAAAATGCAATTTGCTCCTGTAGAGCTGAGTCTTAGTGTTGTGCACTGGTGGGGACTGCTTCATTCCTTTCAATATGCCCCTTTAAGCAATGTATATAATGAGGTAGCATGTGTATAAACTGGAAGAATTTTAGCAGAGCAGAGTATGAAAGAAACTTAAGGAAATGGGGAAAACAGAATTAGGTAAAAGTGGGAGACACAGAATAAAGACACAGAACAGTCACTGGAGAGAAAAAGTAGGACTTTGTTAAATATACAATACAACAATTTAAAATGTGTTAAGAGAAGGCAAATACAATGAAGGAAAGTAAAGGAGCAAATGAAAACAAAGCAAAAGACTTGGTAAGGATTTTGTATTTTGCTGAAGAGCATTTAGTGAAGTACATGGAGATCCTTATTTTATGGGTACTGAAAGGCTGGCACTATACATTCACAGTTGATGTCTGCTTTGCATCCATCATAACTGGCATCAGATGAAAGAGGTAACAGCATCAGATCAGCTGTTTCCAAGATAAATTGCTAACAGCATACCTGGCCAACCCAGCCTCAGCTACCTGAATCTCCACACACAAATGGTAGTAAAGGCCATCCTGCCTCAAGAAAAGTTTAGGCTGAGCTGCACAGCCACTTCTTAGCTAGACCTCAAATACTTTGAGTCAACTAGCTATTGCTTTTTCTGTTTTTATCTGCTAAGTTTTTTCCATTTCCATTTCTTAGGTTTTTAGCTTTGTCTGTTTTAGAGTTAGCAAAAATATGCAACAAACAAGACACGGGGAAGGCCAGATCCCCAGCTGGAGTCTAGTGGCACACTAGTAGGGGAATGAAACAAAGTTATGGCAGTTTACATCACTGGAAGATTTGCACCATGGACCAGGTGATGTCACCAGAACACAATGTAGGCAACACACTAACTAGCACAGGCAAACAAGGCTGAAGTTCGCCTGTTTGCCTGCCTAGGTTAGATTCTAGACCACCAAAGTGAACCTATAAAATGATGCTTGTTATTTGCATAGGTGCAGCAGAAATAACAGAGCAATGTGCATAGTGTCTTCAAATAGATGCTGTTTGTTGCTCCTTGAGCTATATTTTTTACGTGTGCTGTGCCACTGTGGGTTATAACTGCTGACAAGTTCTCATCATACAGCCATTCTGTCCACAGCCCAAAGGTCCTCTCCTCACAGATGTGAGACTACTTGATAGCATAAAGGGCCCTCCAGGCATTCCCCTACTAGTGTTGGGGATTTGCTCAAGTGCTGTGATTACTCAAGTTCACAGGCTGAATGATTGCAGCTTGGTTTTCCTTACCTTCCTGTGAGGAATCTGAATGCTCCAGAATTAGCCAGTCCTCTAGTTAGAACTGGAATGTCCCTGCTCTGAATCTATACCAGTATTTTCTTTAGTACTAAATAATACCCAGTCTTTGGGGGGCAAGGTGGTAGTGAGGAGGAAGGAGTCTCCCCCATACCTCATTGCACTTGAAATACAATTTCTGTGTGAGACCAGTGCAGCTGGAACTCACTTCTCCAAAAGACCCAGAAGAGGCTGTGGGGAACGTTGGCTGCTGCTTCCCAAGCGCTCTGTGGGAACTGCTTCAGTGCAGTGAGGTGAATGCTACACCCTGCAGAAAGAATGGCAGAGTGGCCCTTGCATTCCCCAGAGCTTCAGGAGACAGCATGCCTTCCTCAAACGCAATCCTTGACAGAGCTTCAATGTGCTGATCAGCAGTTGCATACCCCTCAGCACAAGAAAGTGCTATAAAGGGACACTAGAATCTTTTTCCATGTTTAACTCAGCCTAACATTGCAACTGAATGAAATCAAAATTTTTAAAAAATAGATCTAGAAGGGACCTGCAGAGGTCAGCTAGTCTAAGCCCTTACTGGGAAGCAGATTGATCCCTGTCTAAACCACCTTGTCAAGTATTTATATAACCTACCCTTAAAAACTTCCACTGATGGAGCTTTCACAGTCTCTCTAGGTAATCTGTTTCAGTTTCAGTGCTTAACCAGCCTAGCATAGCCAGAATGTTCTTCTAACATCCAACCTAAATTTAAGACTATTACTTCTTTTCCTGGCCCTGTGGACACCAAGACTGTTCTATCAACATCCTCTATATGTATTTAAAAACTGCTATATCAAATCCTGCTTCAGTCTTCTCTTCCGCAGGCTATGTAATCCCAGTTCTTCCAAACTTTCCTTGTCAGTCATGTTTCCTAGACTTCCAGTCACTTGCTGCTCCTTGCTAGACTCTTTCTAATCTCTCCAAGTCTTTCTTGAAGTATGGATCCCAGCACTAGATACAGTTCTCCAGGTAAGGCCTCACCACTGCTCAGTAGAGTAGACCAGGGCTGCCCCTGGTCTGAGTGACTGGGGGCCCCTGGGGCCTCTGGTCACACCTCATGGGCCACACACCTCCCAAGCTGCATGTTACGTGGGCCACATGCCAGGGTCACCCATCACACCATGTTCCCCCCCACCCCCGCAACACAGGCACACACACCCCAGCACCATGGGCATGCATGCTCCCCAGTGTACCATCTCAGCACCTTGCATACTGCACCATGTCCCTCCCACTGTGCTACACAGCAAAGGGCTCTGCTGTAATGTGCCAGTGCCCTATGCTGTGCCACACAAGATCTCTGGCTCTCCCTGAGCCATCCAGCCATCGGCTTCTTCAGCCTTGCCTTCAGAGACAGAGTCAGGAAGCAGAAACTGAAGAAGAGAGAGGGAGCCTGGAGACTAGACTCTGGGAGCCAGAGTGGTGCAAGGAATCATGATCAGCCTGGGACCCACAGCTCCCTCAGGGCTACACACAGCATACAGGCCAGCAGTTGGACAGCCCTGGGAGTAGAAGTATCACTTCCCATGACATGCGTGTGATACTTTGGTAATAAATCCCAATATGTTGCTGGTTATTTTTGCAACAATGGTATATTGCTGATGTAATCAGCTTACAGTCCACGATAACCCCCATGTCCTTTCCCACAGTACTGCAGCATAGCCAGTCTTCCCCAATTTGTCTTTATGCAGTTGATTGTTCTGTCCTAAGTGCAAAACTTTGCACTTACCTTTATTGAATTTTATCCAAATAATTTAGCAAGGTCATTTGGTATCCTAATCCTGTTTTCCAAAGCATCTACCTACTCAGCTTGGTGTCTTCTGCAAATTTACTAAGAAAGTATACAATTTAATCCTTCACGAAATGAATGAATGAATGAATGAATGAATGCATCCTTAGGCCCCGTCTCCTGAGCCCTTGCACCCAGAGCCCTGTAGTCACTTTTTATCTACTTAGAGTCAAACAATATATCACCTAAACAAAACAGAGAGTGGGTCTGGGCAAGGTGGTGGAGTGCTGGCTGATCTAATTCTGCTGTTCTGTAGTTTAAACCCTCATGTCCTGACATCTGTGGTAAAGGAGACTGTATTTTTTCTATTGTATTTATAGTATTCTTTTCAATATGTGACAAACACTATCTTGTTCTCCTATGCATCTCCTTTTCTTGAAACTAAAGGTATATATTTTTTTCAATATTTCATCACATGGCATGCCTTCCAACCCCTTGTCATCTTCATTGCTCACTCTGAATCCTCTCCAGTTTCTCTTCCCTTCTCTCAAACTGGGCATTTAGTTGAGGCCTAACTAGTGCTGAGTGAAGTAAGACAATCACCTCTGATGCCTTGGATATAATTCTTTGTTAATACAGCCTAACATTGCATTTCTTTATTTTATCAGTGTTACGGTACTGACCCATTTCGAGTCTGATTCGCCATAAACCCCACCCTCCCCAACTCTTTTTTACCAGTGCTGCTGCCAAGTCAGTTATCCCCAATTCTATATTTATGTTTTTGTTTTTTTCTTTCCTATTTGTGACATGCTACATTTCCTTTTGCACAATTTCATTTTGTAATCTATAGCAGTCCTCCAATCTATCAAGAATCCTTTACATTTTAATTCTATCCTACAAAGTGTTTCATCCCGGTTTCATGTTTTCTACAGATTTGATCAGTTCACTCTCTAACCCTGCAGCCAGTCATAATATTGACCATTAATTGGAGACAGTCCTACATTGAGCAGGGGCTTAGACTAGATAACTTCCTAAGGTCTCTTCCAACTCTAATATTTTATGGTTCTCTGCTTTTGTAAAATATGTCAGTAAAAACATGTCAGTAAAAAAAGTTTACTTGTCAGTAAAATGTTTTCATATTGTCAATAAAAATATTTTTCGTGGGTTGGCAATCCTGCCTAGAAATCAAATACGTACCACATAGCCACATCCACCCAAGCGAGAATGTGTCTCTCAAAGTTTGAGACACTACAGGAGGCATGCCACAAACTAAAAAATGTTCCCCAACTGCATATTTGCAGTGTGGACTCTAAGTTTGATACAGGGTATCCCAGTATCAAAAGAAAACACACTGGAAAAAAGTGGCACAGGGTGTGCTCCTGGAGCATGCCCTGAAGCAACTGGAGGCTGGGTCCTCCAGGGAGGTACTCTAGCACCTGGCCAGAGCATCTCCATGCCTGCTGCATGCCCTTGCTGTTCCTCAGTATGTTGGAGGAAATAGAAGTGGGGCATGGCTGGTATTAGTGGCTCGGAGCTGGCTGAGACCCAGGCTCTGTCCCTGGTATACAGGGATGTGGGGGTGGCGGGACTGTGTGAGTGGGGGGACTGTGTGCTGTGTGGGTGTGGAGGGACTGTGTAGGCGGCGTCCACCTCCCACCCACCATGGTGTACACCCTCCACTGCCAGTGGCAGCAGCCAGCAGCAGGTCCTTGGAGCACTCATGACCTGCTGCAGGCAGAGACCCTCGGCAGCACGTTGTGCCACCTGAGTCCCAGGGCCAGGGGCAACACATGGTGCACCGAGCTGGCCCAGCCCACTGGCATGCACCTTCAGACAGGATCAAGCTGGGCCAGCCTGATGGCACACAGCTCCTACCTGTACTGCCAGACAGGACCAAACCAGCTCCTACTGGCACCTGGGGTCTACAGAAAACTGAAACTACAAACTTTGTGGGCTTGGGCACAGGCTGGTATTTGCTCATGCAAATATAAATTCTTGTTCATTATGTATAATTCTGTGCACAGACATCCTTTGGTGTGCAAGCTCTCTGGTCTGAATTTCCATATTTATAGTCTGCAATTATCTGTTTGTGCTATGTGAACAAATTTTGTAGGTACAATTTATGTATCTACAATATGTTTGTAAAAATACCCTTAATGTTTTGAAGTAAAATTTATTTTACATAGCATGACATAAATACGCATTTTCCTTGGGAAAACATTTGTAATCCAAATCAATTCTTTCAAAATGGAGAAAGAGGGTAGCTTCCATTATTTTCAGTGGGTTGTCATACCTTAATACTTATATGTCTCTATAGGGTCATACGTTTATAAGGTTACTATCAAGTCCTAAAGATTCTCCAGGGTTTAAGTCCTTTATCAGGTATTGGATCTAGTAATATATAGCCTAATAATTTAATGAAGCCTGTTAAAATCATGTTAACATAAATGGTCATTTATTCACTCAATTGCTGTTCAGTACTAAAATTTGGTTTAGTCCTATAGCTCCCTCTACTGTAAACTACTTATCTTAAAAATAGCAGTATATTTGAGCAAAGCTGTCTGATTTTTAAGGTGGGCTGGCAAGTCCAAGCCAGCTATGTGGAAGAGATGTAAAATTTGCATGCTTCACTTAAAAATGTAGTTCTATTCCAAACTGATACTTTCTGGTCATGATTTTTCTTGCAAGGGTACGTGGCATGCAAACGATGCTACATGGATTATGTAAACTACATGTTGAACTGCAGTTGTCTCTCAGATAGCTTCTCTGAAAATGTGTGCTTTTTATATGAATGGCTTGGACATAACCTCTGGTTTCTCTCTTCATTAGAGAGATGTAAATACAGTGTGTGCAGGCAGTGAAAAAAAACAGACTTGTAAGTTTTGTTTCTGGAATCTTTTGACTCTGGTTCATATGCCATCATGGTTGCCATACAAAGTTGTTTATCTTATCAGATCAGATGTTGTGTTTGTCATTTGTTAACTTGAGATAGTTCATCAAACTGCTATTTGATGATGTGTATGAACTGAATTGGAGATGTGTGACATTCTTATTTTTCAATTGTTTCTGTAACAGAACCCCCATGACTGATATTAATGAGTGTAGAGTACATATCTGTTGGAAGCCTTAGGAAAGAGGGGAAGAAATAAATAGCCCAGATGGAGCAACATGCTAAGTCAACCACACTGCTTCTTATACTTAAGCTAGCTTATTTGGATTTAACTCTGATGTTCCTACACTGCACTGTATTGTGTCATGTAGATACTACCCTTGACTAACAGTGCAGATTATGTGGGTCAATAGTGAAGATCAGCTTCTAGTTCTCTTTCTGGCACCCTTCAGGAAAACCACTTTAAAATCCCTCATTGTTTTGAATCATTTGAAGTCAATTTGGTCTCTGATGAAGATAGGCAAATTTGTGTGAAGTGTGTTGATTTTATTAGAGGAGCATCAACAACTAATACATTGTTTTCTTCACTTTCTTTATTCCTGGCATGATGTGCCTGGCTGCCATGTACTCAAGTCATTTCTCAACTCGTTCGTTCTGCCCCAGCTTCTCCTAATGCTTATCCAAGCTACTTCAGTGCCATACTTGCCCTCTCCTTTTTAGCCTGCCTTATTTGTGAGTGTGCATCATCTTGTTCTACTCCATTCTACCGTATCCCTTTACAACCTCCCTTGTCTTCATTCAGTGGCCCCCCCATGAGTTTAAATCTAGTTCCTGCAATACAGTCAGGACCACCTTTCTCTGTTCTCCTTTTTGCTTTTGTGGCCCTTCTTTGATATTCCAGTGTCCCAGTTACCTATTGCTCCAGAAAAGTCCTTCTTTATAACTTGTAAGTCAAGGAGAAAAGATACAGAAGAGAGGGAACATAAAGATATCCCAAGTTCTGACAGATCTGAATTTGAAATGGGGGATTTACTTGTACATACCAAGGAAGGGTGTTGTCAAGGTCACCAGTGTCGTCATTGCTGTTGTCCTCATGTCTGGCATCACTGATCTATTGCCAGTGTTGAAGTCTCAGGAACTATGGGGCCAGCAAAAGTCACAGTCAAGAGACTCCAACACCAATCTTGTCTTAAAGAATGACCACAGGCTCAACTCATGGCAAAGATTTGGCTAGGCTTATCATTGCGAAGCACAGCCCTACCACGTTTTGGCTTAACAAGTACACCAGAGCAGGTGTTAATGCATTTTTGCCTGTAATAAGGTACTTGGCACAAAATCATGCAGGCTTCCCTGGCAAGCTGCTGCAAAGTTCCCCTGATTTCCAATTCTTCTTCTATACAGTGGTCAAAACAAATTACATATTACATTCTACCTGCATTTTGAATATCTCAAACCAGCCTGCACCACAGGCTTGTTTTACATCCTGATCTAAGTGTTCCCGTTCCAGCTTTATCATTCTGGTCCTGGACTATCCTACATTTTGCACAGCCATCTTCCCCTCCCCCATCTTTTCTCAGGAGTGGACATGTGGCCCACGTATCAAGTTTTGTTTATGTAAGGACTTCATGTTTTTGGTCGAGTTTCCTGGTCAGAACTACTCTAGCCAATGCTTTAGCAAAGCCTTGTGTAAGCTGTATATATTGAACAATGTTCCAGCTAAGCCTAAAAAGGGTATGAGAATTGCTTGATCTGTGGAGAGGTCCTTGTGACTCAGAGTTCTCTTCTGTAATGACACACTGTCCTGGCCAAACTGCCTTTAAAATGGAGAATGTAAGCAAAAATGGCTTAGATCAGATTTTTATCTATAGGTGTGTTTTACATTTATCTGAATGGTACATTAACACATTTTTTGAAAACTTTTTGTGGGACAGAAAGGGTGAGGATGTAGCATATGCGCGAACATATTGTTTAATAGGTAAACAATATTAGCTGTGTAGAATTCAATATACAAAGGCTAGGAAGAGATTTTGCATTTGTCCCAGGTCTAGCTGCACCTGTGTTTTTCCCAGAACAGAAAAGTTGCAGGATTGGTGTGTACATGTCGTCCATCCAAGTTCCAGTCAGGGGTTAATAAGCAGCTAAATGCACTGCCACTTTTTAATCACTGATCCACTGATACAACCCTGAGGCAACTGTTCAGATGTACTTTGCAGTGCCTCAAGACAAACTGTTAGTATTTAGTATCTTGAAAACCTTCTTAAGGTTTGGTCTGGGACAATGGACTGGGACATCTGAACAGTTGCACTTTGGTCTCAAAGGAAAATGGTTTCTCCCAAGACACATGCAATGTCTGTTCATAGCCAAAGAGATGTGTAGTCTCAAAGAAAGTAGGGAAATACCTGAATACTGTGCTTTTTCTGGTAAGACAATGTCATCTTACCTGTCTGGTAAGATGTTGGCAATCTCACATTTGCAATGAATCTGTCTAATGTGACTAAGAGAGGGTTAAAAGAAACATCTGGCTCATATGCTGTGAGCAGTAATTTTCCCTTTCTTGTTTTTACATCTATAAGAGTCTCCAAGGAAACAGAAGTGCTGTATGGTACTGCTAAGATGTTTGTTCCTACTCTTTTTAACCTTCCCACAGCCATTCTTTATTGAAAGCCTTCAAAAAATAATGGATTTCTTTAGAATGTGTAAGTGTATGGACAATATAAATGTCAATATTCATGCTCTACATATTTTCTCCTGTATAGCAAAGCAATGATATATGTGTAAAGGCAATTTTGCAGAAAATAGGATAGAGTGATTGCAGCGCAAATGTTCCTAACATTTATTGCCATGAGGTGGCTTGTTTACAATGGGATCCCTAATCCAGACAACACTTGATTGAAGAGCATCCTAATGTTTGTAACTGGATTTCATCAGAGACCATAAGCCATAAATAGGAAAATAGTTGTTTATACTGCTGGAGGGGCTCTGTGCATTCAGTGCTGAGCATGGACTGTTTTTAAATGCGGCAGTACTAAAATCCCTGGGGTCCGTAGTGGAAATGATGAGAGAAAACAGAACACCATCAAAAAAATTAGGGAGAAGTACCATTCATTCTACCCTTAGGGGAATACTAGAATAAAGATAACATGCCAGAAAAAGCTGACAATCAAAAGCCAAGGCTCTCCAAGTATACTCAGATTTACATTGAAGGCTTGGCCCATGGCATGTTGCTTATGAAATCCAAACTGACTGTGCTTTGAAGCCTTTAACATATGACCAGTCTGTATGAACATAAATGTTTCAAAATCCAGGCAACTCTTAATGAAGATGCCAGCCAGTAAAACAATGGTGGTAGTGCAAGCAACATAGTTTTCTCCTTTTTTAATACAATGCATAAAAATCATCAAGCATTAATGGCCACATCCTCTGCGGATGTAAACTAGCATAGCTCCTCTGATTTTAATGGAGCAAAGTCATTTTACATTAGCTAAGGATCCATTCTGTTTTGGCCATTTTACTTTTAATCCAAGACATTTTTCGGAGTGTATTTCACCACATTTTTAATGTAATGGCTATATGCATCTATAATACTGCACCTAGAATTGTTTTTGGTTTTGGTTCTCAGCTAAAGTTTCTTTTCTGTCTTCATGTTCTAGTTAGATTTAATCTCCAAACAAATCTTGGGCAAGGCAATTCTGCATTTCCTAGTGCATACACAAATTCTCAAGAGAAGACAGCCTACTGAGAGTATGTAAGAGAGGCATATTGGTTTAAGGGGCCATGTTTGCCCAGAAGAGAATGTAAATGAAACTATTTAAATTACCCCTCTAAGACAACACGGAGTTTATGATTCTATGTATTTGCTTGTAACTCAGTTAAGTGTGCATACTTACCTGTATCACTGATATAAGAAAAATTAACACTGAGGCATTTGAAAGCTGGAGAAAATGAGACATCCCTCCAGATACATAAAAGGTTAGGACGTAGAAAGAGCTAGGAAGCATATAATGATGGCATTGGTATTCAAATACAATAAAAAACTAAGGGCTATGTTTATCTGAATTCCCAACATTAGGGTTGAGCTGAGGAGTCAACAGGTCTGAGGCTGAGAAAGTACAGACCTGCTAGGTTGGAAGGACGCAGTATGGGCATAAACTAGTTTTAGCTCTTCCAGTTTCCTGTGGGTATACTGGATGTTTCTTACTGAAACTACCATAATTGCTAGGCTCTGCATCCTGCAGTTTTAAAAGCAGCACACATGCCAGGAGATGTAATTATATTTACTTATTTAGTAGGTTAGATGACCAGCTTAGTTCATGGTCTGCTTTCTAGCATTCATTTTTACTATTATTTTAAAAGATACCAAATTGGTGAAAATGATTGCTCTGGGTAGTCATTTTTAAAGCAGCTGGCTCTCACTGCTATTGTTATTTGTGTTTATTGGGACCCCAGACAGAACCACGCCCCTGTCATGCTAGGCAGCATGTGACGCAGAACAAAGAGCCAGGCCTTGCTCCAGGCTCTGCACTTGGACCATGGTTATGGAAGGCCCAATTGTAAAGCTCCTGTATGGGTGTGAGGGGATTCAAGGATGGGACAAAAGGAGACCATTCTCAGCGCTAACTCCTCCTGAAACACAGAGTTGGAGTTAGAGCTGGGGTGAAGATGTATGGACAGAACCCATGAACCCTGAAGATTCATTTCCCATCTTAATTAGATAGCAAAAGCACTGTGGAAGTTACTGCACTGGTGGCCAGTTTTATTCTCACTCTGTAGCCTCTGCAATTCCACAGGCTTCCAGATCAAGCCCTAAGTTTTCTACTCCAAGCTTCTTCATCTGGCTTTGGTACAAAAGAATAAGAACTAGACCCCCAAGGGTATGTAGGTACCCAACTGCCACCTTAGGTACCTTAAGTCCAGCTGTTGGGTACCACTGAGAACTTCTAACTCCCCCACACTACTGTTTCCTAAGCTTATAGGTGCCTAGAGTGCATAGGCACCTTATTTTCTCATGGTAGACATGTGCCTAAGCCATGTAAGCCATGAAACTGCAAAACAGCTTAATGTCTAATCACTGTCAAGTTTCCCAAGCTAGGCATTTTAGCACCTGTCTTGCTTGCAGAGTCTGACCTGGTAGATATTTTAGAGCACACCTACTGGAGTGGTTCTTGCACAAAAAAATGGCTAGAGAGAAGACTGCCTATGTGTATATCTGTGTTGTATTTTATCCATTAGCCCAAAGGCTAGAATAGTCACCTGGCATATAGCAGACCTGATTTAGGGCAGGACGTAAAACAAGTTTTCCCATATCCCAGGAAGTAGCCTAAGCACCGGATTATTAACTAAAGTTCTCTCAGTCTCATATCTGTCAAAGTTGTTCCACTGCATAAATCAATACTTGTTTGGCAAAGAAGAGCAAGAAAGAATGGGAGTGTAAAGGCCAATGAGTAAGCTATTCACACAGGATATGAGTCAGGTGCAAGATCTTTATTCCACAAATACTGAGTGACTTTGATGGCCCGTACTCCATTTGCTGGCTTCTGTGAATGCCACTTTTAGGTACTCAATCCTCCCCACGCTTTGGGCAGGGAGCCTATATAAAGCTCAAGGGAAGACAATTCCATTAGTGGTAGAGTGCCTAGGAATGAGACATTGCAATACCTGTGTCACTTTATGGATTTAAACTGAATTCTGCAATAAAGTGAAAGCCTGAAGTTGGGAAGTGAGCCTGGGGACTATTTTAATAGGCTATCCTGGGAAGACTTGAAGACACAGCAGAATGCAGACACCAATGTAAACAACCTGAGGAGTTAAATGGTTCCATTATGTTTTTAATGGGTGTGTCTACACATGGCCGTACAGCACCTTTGTTACTGCGCCATCATTTAGTACTTCCTTTTGGAAGTACTGGCCCTGTGCCACCCACACACAATTATTTTGGGCTGCTACATCACCATTGCAATGCGCTATAACAAGGGAGCTATGTTGCTATGATGACATAGTGGCAATGTCACAGTTTTTGCCAACAGACGCTATGGCAACATAGCGTCTTGTGTAGACATGCCTAATGTTCACAAACTGACAGCATGCAGATGATTTGAGTCCTCCAAATGCTTGTAACAAACAGTCATCCAGTACAGGGCATAACCTACTATTTTCATAGATTCACATAGACATTAGGAGCTAGAAGGGACCTTGTGAGATCATTGAGCCCAGCCCCTCCTGCCAGAGGCAGAAAGTCAGCTGGGATGAAGTGATCCCAGCAAGCAAAATATCCAGATGTTTATTGAAAGAGTCCAGAGTAGGTGCTTGCACCACTTCTGGGGGGCATCTGTTCTAGACCCTGGACACTTGCACTGTAAAAAACCTTTTTCTTACATCTAGTCTAAATTGGCCTTCCTGGAGATTCTGGCTGTTAGACCTTGCTATCCCTTGGTGAACTCTGGTGACCAGCCGTTCTCCCAGGTCCTGATGTACCGCTCTTATATAATTGTAGGCTGCTACCATTTCCCCCCTGAGCCTTCTGTTTTCCAGACTGGAGTCCCAAATCCCTCACCCTCTCCTCGTATGGTCTGCCCTCCAGGCCTTGGATTATATGAGTAGCTCTCCTCTGGACTCTCTCAAGCTTTTCCACATCCTTCCTGAAGTAGGGGGCCCAAAACTGGATGCAGTACTTCACCAAGGCCAAGTAAAGTGGGAGGATGACATCTCTGGTTTTGCTTGAGATGCATCAGTAGATGCACACCAGTTTGCTTTGCTTTGCAGCTACAGCATCACACTGGTGACTCATATTCATCTTGTGGTCAATCAGGACCCCCAAGTCTCTTTCGGTCGTGGTGCTAGCGGAAGTAGCACTCCTGAGCTTGTGTTTTGAGGGTTCTTCCTACTGAGATGCAGTACCTCACAGTTCTCAGCATTGAAGGCCATGCAGTTTTGGTCAGCCCACCTTGGTCAGTGTGTCTAAGTCAGCCTGCATCCCCAGCCTGTCCTGCATTGTGACCACCCTCTCCCATAATTTGTTGTCATCCATGAACTTTGCCAGTTTGCATCTGACTTCCGAATCAAGATCACTAATGAAAATGTTAAAGAGTACCGGCCCAAGTACCAAGCCCTGTGGGACTCCACTGGTCACCCTGAGTCATGTTGATTTGTTCCCGGCAACTAGTACTCTTTGGTCTGACCCTGTAACCAGTTATCAAGCCATCAGACTGTAAGCTAATCAAGGCCACAGTTCCCCAGCTTAGCCATGAGGAGATCGTGGGGAACTAGGTCAAAGGCTTTCTTGAAATCCAGATATATGACATCCACATCATCCCCTTTGTCCAGGGTTTGTGTTACCTGGTCATAGAAGGAGATGAGGTTGGTCAGGCAAGACCTGCCAGTCACAAAGCTGTGTTGGCTGGCCTTCTGTTAGACTGATGTTGATAGATCCCTTGGCAATTTTGTCAATGCAAGCAAGAAAGCTGCACAACCTGTCACTCATCCCAAAGGATGTCAGGGAAGTTGAAGTCCCCCACGATGATCATGCATCGAGAGTGTGTGGCCTTGATCAATTCCCTATTGAATTCCCAATCAAGTTCTTCCTCTTGGTGGGGAGGTCTATAGTAGACCCTTACAAGTATGCCACCTTCCCCATGTTCTCCCCATATTTTGACCCAGAGGGTCTCAGGATGCCCTTCCTGGTTAGAAAACTCAATTTGCAGAGAAGTGAACTGATCCTTAACGTAGAGAGCAGGGGTGACTTCTGGGCAGATCACAGCCAGGCATGTGTGATCACACCAGCAGAGCTGACCACTTTTAGTTTTGCTGCTGACTTGGACTAAAGACCCAGTGTTCAGGGCCCTAGTTTCTGCAGCAGCACAGCTACTAGATAACACCCCAGGCCAACTGGGGCTTGTTAGAAATGCAAAATGAGCAAAGTTAAACAAATAAACTGTCATTTAGCTCTTGACTGTCTTCCTGTGGCTTTTCCCAGGCTTCACCTCCTGGTGGTATCTTTCAGAGGCTTTGAAGAGCCTGCAGGCTTGTGCAAACAAAGCAAACAAACAAGCAAACAAGAAAGTAAACAGACAAGAAACCCTGCTCTCCGCACTTCCCGTGGTTGCTTAAACCCTGGTAATCCCAGGCTCAAGACAACCTGCTCCCTGCTGGTGCAGTCACACCTGAGGCTGCTTTCAGCATCTTTTATTCCCCACCTGCTAGTCCACGTGGCTGGCTCTTCCTCATTCACCACACGTGTCAGTTCCCTTGCTGGATCCTCAGCCTTCAGCGAGTCCTTCCAGGTCTGGGGTGGGTGTGGGGAAAAGCTTCCAGAGTATGGGGCTGTTCAGGCTCCCTCACACCCATAGTATGAGGCCTGGGTGCAGTTACACAGGGATTCTCAATCTTTTTCTTCCTGAGACCCACCCCAGCATGCTAGAAAAACTCCATGGCCCACCTGTGCCACAACAACGGTTTTTCTGCATATCCAGTAGATTAAAAGCTGTATTCAATTGATAGTTATACAGTTAAACACACCATATAGTCCATAATATGAAAAGAAAAAGATATAGATACAAAAAATGACAGTTGACATAAAACAAATTACAATGATTATAACTGGCATAAAATAAATGATCGTGATGTTTCACTTGGATGGATATATTATCATTATATTGCATCAATTATTCATATTTGTTTTACCCATATACATCTTTTCTTTTTGAAGTTTTCATTTTCATAATTATATATATATTTAATGGTTACTTTTGTTTTGCTTGCTCAGTGTGAAACTTGCTACTGGTGCAGAACAACAATTTTGTCAAGATGCAGGGGGTATCTTCAATATGCATACGTGTATATCATGGGCAATGTTCATCCTGGCTTGGTACTTTGTTTTCATTGATGTCATAGATGAAAATCCAACTTCAAATAAGTAGCTGGTATTAAATGTTATCAAAACTTTCAGCACTGCAGAAGATACAGTACTATATTCATCCAAACACTCACACCAAAATGTCTCCAGTGGCATTTCATTGAACCTGGTTCTGAGGGAGCTGTCTGATGAAATATCAATGAACTCTTCCAATAGTTTTGATGGGACAGTGAATGGAAGTTTAGCTTCAATGTTCTCACTAAAGGGGGTTGTAATCCAGATGTGTGTAGTGGCTTGTCCTGTTGTGAGTTCAGCGAAATAAGCTATAAATTTGTTGAGCAGACCAGGCAGATGCACTGCCAGCTGAGGTTTAATTATGTTGAAGTCAGTGTTTCTTTCCCAAATAAAAGAATGCAAGCGCTCAAACATATCAGTAGTATCCCTACAGACACAAGCTTTCCAGAGTTGTAGTTTTCTTTTGAATGCCTGTATTTTTCTTTCTTGCATGCTGGCAATAAAATTAGTGCTCATACCTTGCATAGTTTTATTCAGTTTATTCATTTCACTGAATATGCCTGCAAAGTAACCCAGTTTTGCCAGACGTGCATCACCTTTCAGCACTTCAGCAAGTTCAGGGTTCCTGTCAGATAAGAAAATAGATAAATCATCCTTGAGATTAAATATATGGATAAGCACTCTGCCTCAGGATAGCCATCTCCTCTCTGTATGCCTAAACAGGGAATGGTGCTCTGCCCCCACTTCCTTACAGAGTGCAGCAAAGCACCTGGAGTTTTGATGCAAAAATATTGCGGTTCGTTTCTTTTGGAGGCTCGCAAATAATAATAATTCTCAGGCACACACTATTAGCAGCACAAAAGGTGTATTTGCAAATAGGGTCAGAGCAGAGATAGAAAATCTCAGATTGCTCCGCCGCCGAGGAAACCCGCAGCAGACACTATATACTCTCTCTCCTGGGCACGTGTGCAGAAACAGGAACTCTTACAGCTCATTTCCGGTTCATACAAACATATATGTGATTACATCACTTCATCCGTCGCATGTGTATTATAATTAACTACTTAAGTATGCGGGGCGGATAGGCATATATGCATCAGCTAATTACGCACGCTCAGAAAGCTCTCTAGGTCACCAAGAGTTGAAATCCCCACCCCTTTCAAGGACACAGTCAGTTGAATTCCAGCTTCTGTAATCTGCATGTGAATTGTCAGGGGGAGTGTGGGGGTAGAGAGTGCTTTAGTATAAGAAAAACTAGCAAATTGGCCAAAACGGGGGGGAGGAATGTCCTTGGTGGTGTTTTTCTTATCAGGTACGAGATGCAAACTGTGCAGTTCTAACAACACTCTATTCATTATGCGTTTCTAATAATATTTCTAACAGTTTGTTGCTCTGGATTAATTAAATGAACATGTTACTGCTGTGTTCAGTGTGCTGTGAAGACTGGTTCAATATCTTTAGCAGCAAGCACCTCTCAGTGTAAGATATAGTGCAACCAGACAGTGCACGGTGCAGCGACTTTTATTTTTTGCACATCACCAGAGTACTTTCCAGGCATTGCTGAAGCTCCATCAGTACAGATCCCAATGCAATTTGTTTGGCCGATTTCTGCAGAAGTCATAAAATCATCTAACAGTTTGAAAATGTCATCTGACTTCATTGTCTTCTTGAACCTTTTGCAAAGTAAAAAGTCTTCCTTTACTTCTTTATTCCTAGGGACCTACCAAATACACATGTTCATGGAAATCATGTAATTGGTAGTCTTCTGTGAAATACCCAGTTCCCCGTGAAAAAGTGTGGGGAACTAGCTGTGTTAAAAAGGCCGGCAGAGTCAGGAAAAAGCTATCTTGTAGAAGGGCAGGGGGAGGGGGAAGGGAGCAAAGAGAAAAAAAACCGCAGAAGGCCCATCTCCTGAGGTGTGGAGGGGAAGAGACAGAGGCAGGAAAAATTTCAATCTCTGTCTCTAGAAGGAAAGTGGGGAGGGGGGAGCAGGGAAAAGCCCACCATAAATCCCCTCCTTATGAAGGGGAGGGCAGATGACAGCCAGACTCATTGGATTAGTAGCCCCCAGTGATGAGATCGGCGGGATCAGCTTTCACGACGGGGCATTGCAGCTGTGGGTTCTCCCCCTCCAGGCCACCTCTCTCCTGAAGCAACAGAGCGGAGCAGAGGCAAAGCGAAGCAAGGGAGAGTGGCAGTGGCATCAAGTCAGTACAGTGGCATGAGGGCTCCCGGCAGGCTGCGACTTTCTGTGGGGAGTTATGGCACTTGAGCGGTGGGTGTAGGACAAGAGAGCACCCAGGTTGTGCTGCTGGCCTTGCTGCCCCCCTGCAGATCGAGGTGCAGTAGTGTGACTGTAAGTTGTGGCAGGGCTGCCTTCCCCCCAGGCCAGGCCGGGCCACTCTCAGCGCACTCCAGCAAGCAGAAAAAGTAACACAGAGCAAACGGCTGAGACTTAACTGTAGTGGGCTGGGCTGGGCTGAGCAGGATGCAGCACGGCTGCTTTGAACACGGGTACAAAGGAGCCCGCAGGAGGGAGCCACTCTGCCTATCTGGCGCTCTGCTGGAGCATGGTGGGTGAGGAGAGGAGCCTCGCACTATCTGGACACACTACCCACTAGTGGGCACTGTGCACGGCAGCTACAGGAAAACAGATGGCAAGGAGACATGGGTGCAGCTGCACAGGGCATCCTCTACCCCCCTTCTCCCAGTGCTGGACTCAGGTTGCGAAGCCAGCTCCGTGCCCAGGCCAAGAAGCATAGTGGTAGACTTTCTTCTCTTCTTGCTTTCAGCCCCTCTCACTGGGTTTGGCTGTCAGCTCAGCTCTGGCCCTCCAGCTAGGGCTTTCAGCTGATGCCTAGGAGGGGTAGAAGGGGTGGGACTCGCAGTGCCCTTCAGCCAGAGGTGTGGGAGGGGCCACTTTGCTCCGTCTTCAAAATGGCGGCCCCGGCCACGATATGGCCATGAAATTGGACATGTTACAGCCGTGTAATCAGCTGCTGGGGCCCGTGAATTTGGTTGGTCCCTACTTATTCCACAGATACTGAACATAGGCAAGTAAATGGGACATTTTCAAAATGTCTGTCTAATTGTATAGCAAAGTCATTCTCATGCAGCTGATCAATGCATTGTGAAGCTATGTTTTCAAACACAGAAGTGATCCATCGTTTGACAATGTCATTTGAAACTGGTATTTTTGCAAGTACCTTGGCCATCTCCTCTCCAAACATTTCCCTTGCGATTTCAATAGCACGCAGAGTTATCAAAGTCTCAGCAGTCATATGCAATTTTTTTGCTTTAGCAATTTTCTGCGCCACTATGTAGGATGTCTTTACAAGCTTTTTATCCACAGCAGTTGTAGATTTCATTACTGCTTTAGTAACAACCAGTTCCTGGGCCTTTCACTCAAAAAATGAACGTTGCTTGTCCTTATAGATTTCATGCTTTGTAATTAAATGTCTGTAATTTGGAGGGTTTCAAACATTCGTTGAACAGTACTTGTGCACAAATTACATACTGCAGTTGAGGTATATCTCCACTTCCAGAACAAATAAAACTGATATTCAAGTAGCTGTCTTTGCATTTTCTAAATTTTGCAGAGTGTTGAATGGTTTTGTGTTTCTTACTCATACACCTCCCTGGTGTTCTTCAGCCCTCACTGTGGTTGAACTTGCTGGTGGAAGTTCGGTATCATCACTCCATGGGTTTTGTCGATTTGATGCTGACGGTCGAATTAAAAATGTATCCATAACTGATATTTGTTGTTTACGTACAACAATTTTCCCTGTGCCGTGTAACTTTTCATGATCTCACTGAAATAGCTCCTTCACACTTTATGTAAATGGAGAATGTATTAGGTAACCTAGGAACATGAAAGTGCTAATTTCCATGCATGCTTAGACACACTGAAGCCAATGGGTTTCAACATATCATGTAGGAAAATGAACACGCTCTCTGGTAAAAATAAATAAATAAGAAAGCAAAAGGGTCCGAATAGTGCAATGTAAAATGGCTTTTATTTTTTGTATTGTCTCTGGTTTATTTTGGCAGACCACCTGAAACCTGCTCATGGTCTCCCATGGACCCCCGGTTGAGAATTGCTGGTCTATTACACTCCATCCCAGCGGCATATTTTCAATATTTCTGAAGTTCTGTCTGCATTTGTCCTCAGTTTTCTGGCATCTTAAATGTGCTGTGTTTTACAGCTAATGATTATTGTTTGTATGGGACAAGTTAGGCTGCTTCATTAGTGCTATCTGCTGCTTATACTCATTTCCCTTTACTTCATTTTAGATATTCTGTTGAAATAGTCAACAATTTCCTTCTGAACTTTTTTCCTGGTGAAATACCCAGCCTGTGACAGCCTTTCATGCCAGCACTCAGCAAGAAACTTTGCTACTAATGGTCCTAGTCCACCAGAACCAAGGAAGCAGCATGGGCAGTAAAAAACTGACAGCAAGGTGCAATAGCACATTGTCACCAGCTTGTGACACGGGAGGAAGACATGCAAAACCAGCTGATGTTACCTAACTACACAGAGATCTGTTATTTTTAGGATGTAGCTTGTTAGAACAAAACACTAGATGACTTCTTACTGTTTCTGGCTGTTCTTCTCTTCTGTAGTATGGAACAGGAAGGAGTCAGGGAAAATAATTTGGATGTTATAGAGCTCAGGAGCGTATTTTGTGATGGTGTGATGGCACAGCAGTAAAGGAGAAGACACTTTTCCCTACCCGCCCACATCTAAATCTTTCTTCAGACACATTTGGTAATATGAACATGTTTACCAAAGTCCCTAAAGACTTCTACCAGTGCCAGTTATAAAAGCAAATGTCTGATTACATTTAATTCTATTTTTCATAGAGTTAACACTTGTTATCATTATCAGCATATCTGACAGCAGGGTTTTTTTATTGAATCTACCACAGCTGATACTATTGTCGTTCCTATCATAAATTTCTGTCTTTTGGTTTCAAACCATGATTAAGACTGCTCTGTATTCTGCTGGCAAGGCAGCTGGACCTATAGGAATGATGATAACAACAGTGCAAGCTCCTTTGGGAGAACACCACCTCCGTAGCTGTGTCAAGCAACTGCCACCTTTTAAGAATGATTGCTCAGCTCTAAATAACATT
Source organism: Crocodylus siamensis (assembly GCF_052110815.1). Classification (NCBI taxonomy): domain Eukaryota; kingdom Metazoa; phylum Chordata; order Crocodylia; family Crocodylidae; genus Crocodylus; species Crocodylus siamensis. Next base: position 29,486,485 of record NC_143398.1, on the reverse strand, counting down.
TTTGTTTTTTAGAAAAAAAATAATTTATTTTCCCAGGGTTCACACTAAAGAACACTTGCATCCCCAGAGAATGATCTTGTTATTCAGCAGCAGAGCAATTACAGCTGCAACAAGCACCTGGTGTTTAAAAGTCTGTATGGTTTCACTGATCCAAGAAATGCCCTTCTATTAGGGACTACTCACCTAGCTCCTCTGAAGCTTCCCACCCCAGTGGCACAATTACAAAGTTACAGAATTTCATCATCTGAAGCCAGGCCAACATTATCATGTTGTGGTTATGGGAAAATGAATTAACTGTACAGAACTATCCTATGGCTATCCTAAAACTCGCATATTCCTTCCATATTAAGACATCCTTACATTTAAGATGCACCCAAACTTTCAGATCCTCAAGCCAAGAAAAAAATAAAACCTCAAAGAAAGACCCACTTACTAAACTACAATCTCCATGGTGCATAAAAGAAATTTTTACTTCTTTAACATTACTTGAAGATAAGCCATTTTTATAAGAAACATTTGGCATTAAAAAGTGTGTCATATTAGAAGAAATATTGCAATAATCTGAACTTTGAATTGTAAGGGCAGATGAATTTGCTTTGTTTTATATGATCCTTTAGAAGGACAAGCCCCAACACAACTATTTTTTATAGATATCACCTTCATTGTAAAAAAAATAAAACGGCCTCCCTCTCTGGGGGCTTGGTCTGTTCTGACACTTGATTGTGCCTGCAATGTGCTTCAGCAGAGGTGCAACCACTTAGAAGTAATAGTATTCCTATTTATTATTGACATGACAGCAGTGCTAGAGGCATTGCCCTGATCTGCATAAGGGTTACACTGCACAAATGCACAGCAAGACAGAGACCTGAAGATTTTGTAATCCAGGTGGATCAAAGGGACCCATCACAGACCAGACAAAGTCCCTCCACGTATTGTGCCCCCCGCCCCCCAATTCTAGACCTCAAGTCCACAGTGGACACTGAAGTTGCCTGTTTTTCAGGATTATAGGCACATGAAATGAAACATCAACAAAGGTGGAAAAAGTTGGAAATGGGAAACAATTCCTCTTAGCTTCCTAATATCTCCACATGCTCTGTTATTCCAGGAAGCATCTATACCACCATGTCAACAATGTCAGCTAAGTCCATGAGGTGATAAGAATGCCAGCCACCACCACTTTGCCTATAGATACAACTACCATTTAAGCAATAGGAGAATCCCTCAGTATTGTCTGCCTTTGTGACCAGAAGAAACAAGAATAGTACTCATCCCTGAAGACAAGAAACTCTGTCAACAATGAGAGACTGCGCACCTGCACTATTGGACTGTTTCTATTTATTGCTAGCATGAATCAGAACTTTTATTGACTCCATAATCCACTGAGAGAACGGCTAGAACTCCAACTCATAAAAAACAAAAAATGAATATATATAGATTAATCTATAATTCATACTTACTGGAAGCTTTTTGACACCCAAATTATTGCCTTACTGAATAATTAATACACCCTTTGTGCTAGATAAGGGGAAAATAATGTACATGAAATATATCACAAGGAAAAGGAATGAGATGCATCAGAACATGCTAGTTACAACACCCCAAGCCCAACATTTAAATAAGGTAGAACATATAAAAAAGATAAAGAAAAACTAAAGAAGCCCAACAATCAAGGACTTTCCTAGGCACGCATGCACACACACACACGATCCCCTTTAATTCCCTGTCGGTTCTCCTGTCTGATTTCAGAAGCGGTGGCTCCAGAGACATCCCTTGAGGGTGTGAATCAGGGTGACTGCCCCAGGCCTCACGCTTTGGAGGGCCCTGCAGACATTGGCACATGTCGAGGGCGCCGCCACTCTGTGCGGGTGCTGCGTGCTGCCGTCTTCACACTCCAGTTGCTAACCCCCCCCGCCCCGCTCTGTGCTCCAGCTGCTTACCACACCCCCGCCCCCCCGCATGGGCCCTGCACAGGCTGATATGCCCCGGGCCCCGCACATCACTAGGGTTGGATCATTGTAAACAATTAGTTCCCTTCAGTGTCTTTCTGCTCCTCATTTGGAAAGTGGTATTTCTCCTCCACCCCTGCCTTCCCAAGCTACACCTGATTGACACTGCAAGGCTTCCAGTGACCAAACCAGCGAGGTGTGGGGGCAGGATGGCTCTACACCACTGTTACCCACACTCACCCCATGATGTATTTTATTCCTAATTGCTAAGGGATTATGTGAGACTCAGTTTTCACTGACCTGATTTATATTTTTCTCATTTTTGTTATCTACTTTCTGAGGAGATAATGTAAAACCTTTAGACATTAGATTTGGGTAAATGTTGGGCTATAAACAATACACACATCTTTCCATCTGCAAGTCAGTCCTAAACAGACTTTGTTTCTTGCCATTATATCTGTTATTCACATAGCGTGCTATCCCTTCACCGCAAATATTCTTTGCCTAACCCCACAAACAGATGTCAGCCTCAGCCCACCAATGTGCCAGGCTGGGCCGAGCCCCTTTCTGCGGTGCAGCTTGGCACTGCTGCCCGGTGTCCCTGGAAACCCTGTACTAAATTCACAGAGAGTGGAAAACCTTGAAAGCTGGCTTTTTAAAACATAGGCCTATGGTGCTATGCCTTGTTGCTTTAAATCCCACTGCTTCAGCAGCTTTGATACAATGACAAAGTGGTTAAGGTGTTTTGCTCTAAGTTTGAACCCTGCTCTGGACTTGTGCTGAAGCTATCTCCAGCTGACCCAGCTATAGATGGATACCTGGTCTTTCTGGAAGTGAAAGGCAGCTGGAAGTGATGCCAGTCATATCACTCTGCTGTGTGCTGTTGGCTACCCAAACTGGTGTGCCTTAACTATACTAACTGAAGGTGTAATGACCTCACTGAGCCCTTGTGGTGCAAGGGGGCAGGTGGTATGTGGGGTATGCCAACCACTTTGGACCCAGGGGGGAGTGTGGGGGAGTGGAAAGGAAGGCTTATCTTCTCAGGGTTACTGCTGCTGCAGTTAGAGCATCATCTCTGCTCAGGCGGCAGCAGCCCTGTGGCTGGGCTCTTTGAGAGCAAACCCTAGTGCCCTGTTTGCTCCCTTTCTGCACTTCCTTTCCAAGACACATTGCGTGCAGGGCTATGCCTGCTCAGGCAAAGGCTTCCTAGGGTGCGGTGGAGGGAGCATCATACCAATCACTTCACTGGTCCCCATTCCCCAGAGACACTGCTCGGTGCAGCCGGTCCTGCCTGGCTCCTACGGCTGGGCAGAGCAGTGCAGGGCTACTCCTGCCAGGACAATGACTTCCCAGGGGTGATTCTGGCACCTCCTTCTAGTTGGCTGCTGGGGCTGGGATTCTGCTCCTCTCACCCTACTTACACTACTGCTGCTAGGCTCAGGTGAACTTCTGACTATTTTGCCTTCAATCAGTTATCTTGGTGGTGAAATAGTAGCTTCTGCAATAGTAGCCAAATTTGAGTGAGAATGTGTGTACTGATCTTATTAAAGTCAAGCAGGAAAGAGGTGAGGGAAGGTTCTAGACATGAGCTTGACTGTAAAGTAGAGGGAAAGACCTTTATTTTAGGTATAAAGCTGTATCCTTTATACAGAACTGAGTTCCTTGTTCAGTGCTGGAAGAAACTAACTCTTCTGCTAGTTTCTTACCAATATCATTTGTCTCTAGGACTTATAGCATGGTGTTGACACCCACAGACAGTTGGCATATTCATTTTGCAACTTCTATCAGAGAATCTCAATTGCTTTACAAATATAAGTCACTTTTGTCCTGAGAGTATGGCATAATTTTCTCCATCTTAGAGATGAAGAAAATAAAGCACTCAGGTGGCAATTCAGCTCAGCAGGGAGAGCCACATTTGAGGCTTATGTTGTGTGCAGACTCCATGGGATCTGTGTGCTTGAGAGAATAAGGCCAACATTTTAAAACTGGACAGCAGTAGGAGCTGCGTGTGCTCAGTGGGTCTTGAAAACTAGGCTCATCAATTCAGGTGTCAAACACTAATCTAAATGGAGAACTTCAGGCACTTCATTTAGAGGGAAAACATTCTATGTAACTTGCTAAAAACCCAGAGAAATTCAATGCAAATGAAGGAACAGAGCCCAGATCTCCTTTTTCTAGTCCTGTCTCTTTTCTCCTAGAGATGTCTCTCCCAAGACAAGCTGTTATTAAACAAAAATAGCTAATATCCTCTCATCTCCATTCAGGAACAGGTCCCTCTTATTCTCTACGCCCAAGTCATGACAGCCTCAGTGCAGACCTGAGTTTTAATTGAAAGGGCAAATAGGGAATCCACCAGCTGGGAAATTTCAGATTTTTTAAGTTTCAGTCAGCACAGCAATGTGGCCAGATAAATTTACCTGCCAATTAGCCTGGGTGTCACAGTCCCTCTGAATAAGCCTGAGCACAGCTGCTCTGCTCTTTATACTGTTTAATAAGTACATTCCATCTCGTCACTGAATGCCAAGAGCTTTAGTATGGTCAATCAAGATCCTGCATTAGCTTGTTACCATGTACACTTGAAAACCAAAAATAAAAAAGAGGGGGATTGCATGACTGCCCTGCTCTCACTGCCTTTTTTCACTTTATCAGTTTCCCACAAACACAATGAACTCATTAGCTTTCTTAAGAGCTTCAATTACTTTTTTCAGTAACACAAAAAAGAGGGGTTTCTTTTGGTTTTGTTTTCTTTTTTTCCAAGATCATTTAAATCCAACTTATTGATTTGAGAGGGTTTTACAAGCGTTGCACTTTTGTTTTGAAAAAGACACTTTGCTGAGTTTATTTTGTCTTCTTTTTAATAAGATGACAGGGAAAAACAATTGCAGCAGGCTTACCTCTTCAGGGCTTGGGTTGAGTCCCAGGCTCAAGGGTCTGCTGTTTGATCAGTGGAGCCTGTCCACCAATCGGGGGCTGGTGGTCCCCTTGCCTGCCCCTCCTGTTGCATGACTTAGGGCCCTGGAGGAGCAGGTGAGGGAGCTCCAGGCTGAGGTGAGCAGGCTGAGGGGGATCAGGGATGCAGAGGATGAAATTGATACCTATTTCTGTTCTCTGCAGGCTCGGTTGCCCACTGTACAGCCCCCACAGGAGACGCATCCAACACAGGAGACGCATCCAACACAGGAGTGGCAGAAGGTGTCCAAATCCAGAGCTGCTAGGCCTAGAGTGGTGGAACAGGTTCACTTGGGGAACAGGTTTGAGGCCCTGGGAGCTGTGATGGAGAAAGACAGAGAAATTGCCTCCGGCGGGGACAATGCCACTCTCCACATGACAAGGAATGGGCAGAGAGTGAACACCAGCAGGAAGAAATGTCGGGTCCTTGTCATCAGAGACTCCATTCTACGAGGACTGGAAGGTCCCATCTGCCGACCTGACCCCATGGCATGAGAGGTCAGTGTCATGCCTGGGGCTTGGGTTAGGGACATCACGGAGAGGATCCCGGCCTACATCCGACCTGCAGACCAGTACCCCATGGTTGTCATCCATGTGGGAATGAATGATGCAGCAAGAGACAACCCTGACTGCATTATGAAGGATTTCAGGGCTCTGGGGGAAAAGCTTAAGGAGACAGGGGCACAGGTGGTATTGTCCTCTCTTCTTCCGGTGAGTAGATGGGGGCAGCGACACGACGCCTGCATTGGCGAGCTCAACCAGTGCTTATGCAGTTGGTGCCACCAGGCAGGCCTTGGGTTCCTAGATAATGACCCATGCTTTCGGGCTGGGGACTTGCTGGGGCGGGATGGGCTTCACCTCTCTCCTAAATACAAGCGTGTCTTCTCTTCCAGGTTGGCTGATCTCATACGGTGAGATTTAACCTAGCCTCACCTGGGGAGGCGGCCGCAGGAAGACATGGAGACACCACCCGAGCAAGACAGGTGACAAATGCAAGGAGTGCTCAGGTAAGAAACAGGGGTCCAGGCAGTCTCCCAAATCAGGGGGTGGCACACGCAGCTAGGCAAGGCCTTAAATGCCTACATACCAATGCTCATAGTATGGGGAACAAACAGGAGGAACTCGCCCTCAGAATAGCCAGTTCAGACCCAGACATAATAGGGCTTACAGAAACGTGGTGGGATTCATCCCATGATTGGGCAGTTAGCATTAGGGGCTATAGGCTTTACAGGTGGGATAGAGAAGGAAGGAAAGGTGGGGGCATAGCACTCTATGTCAAGGAGCAATACACATCCTCTGCTGAATGGGGTCAGAGGAGGGGCAAGCTGAAGTGCTCTGGGTCAAGATACAAGGGGGCCGTGGGGAGAGGGATCTAATGGTGGGGGTCTACTACAGACTCCCCAACCAAGGGAAGGAGCTGGCCCGAGAATTTTTGGTGCACAGTCCCACCAGAGGAGATGCCCTGTTGGACCTGGTCCTGGCCACAGGCAACGACTTGGTAAGGGGCCTCCAGGTTGACCACCTGGGTGATAGCAATCATTGCTTGCTCGAATTCACCATCCAGTGCAGGGCCTGGAGCAAGGCAGTAGCCCTAGACTTCAAGAGGGCCAACTTCAATGAGTTGAGGAGATTAGTGGGAGAGGTGCTGGGGTTCTTGAGGGCAGGGGAACTCAGTGCCCAAGACAAGTGATTGTTCTTTAAGGAGATGATACTCAGGGCCCAAGGAGTGACCATCCCAACAAAAAGCAAGGGGGGCAAGAGTGCCCAAAAGCCCCCCTGGCTCACCAAGGGCATCCGGGAATGCCTGATTGCCAAAAAGGCAGCACAGATCCAGTGGAAGGGGGGTGCTATCTCCAAAGAGGAGTATACCTCCTCTGCTCGGGCTAGCAGGGGGGCTGTCAGGAAAGTTAAGGTGGACATAGAGCTAAGACTAGCATCCAACATCAAAGATAATAAAAATTACTTTTTCAAATATATATGGAGGATGAAGAAGGCACCAGGAAACGTGGGACCCCTTCAAGATACGCTGGATAATATGGTGATTGAGCCAGAGGAGAAAGCAGACCTCTTTAACCAATTCTTCACCCCCGTTTTCTTGTGCAGGGACTGGGACTTCCCCACCGTGATGCAAGATGGACTCAAGAGGAATGCCTCCAGACCTCAGGTTGGGGAGGACCGGGTTAGAGAGCTTCTGGAGGGGCTGGACATGTTCAAATCAGCAGGTCCAGATGCTCTCCACCCCAGGGTGTTGTGGGAGCTAGCAGGGGTTATTGCAGGGCTCTTGGTATGGCTGTGTGAGCGCTCGTGGTGCTTGGGCCAGGTGCCAGATGATTGGAAGATAGCCAACATGGTCCCCATCTTTAAAAAAGGGTGGAGGGACAACCGGGGCAACTATAGGCCCATCAGTCTTACCTCAATCCCAGGGAAACATTTTGAGAAGATCATCAAGGAGCACATCTGTGATGGGCTGGCTTCAGGGATTATGTTCAAGGGCAACCAGCATGGTTTTATTAGTGGCAGGTCATGTCAGACCAAGCTGATCGCCTTTTATGATCTGGATGCAGGTGTCGCCATGGATGTAGTCTTTCTGGACTTCAGCAAGGCCTTTGACATCATCTCCCACCCCATCTTCATTAAAAAACTAGGTGACTGTGGCATTGATGCCTACACAGTCAGATGGATTGCAGATTGGCTGAAGGGTCGTACTCAGAGGGTGGTGGTGGATGGGTCATATTTGACCTGGGGGAAGTGGGCAGCGGAGTCCCCCAGGGCTTGGTCCTTGGGCCTGCGCTGTTCAGTTTCTTTATCAGTGATTTGGACAACGGGGTGAAAAGCAACCTGTTTAAATTTGCTGATGACACCAACATTTGGGGTGAGATAAGCATGCTAGTAGGGAGGGAAAGACTGCAGTAAGACCTGGATAGGTTGCAGGGGTGGGCTAACAAAATCAGGATGCGTTTCAATACTGACAAGTGCAGGGTGTTGTAGTAAACAGCTCCACACTTATAAGATTGGAAACTCCATTCTTGAGAGCACGGAGGCAGAAAGGGATCTTGGAGTCATTACTGACTCCAAGATGAACATGGGCCAACAATGTGAGGTCACAGTTGGCAGGGCTAACCGGATTTTGGCATGTATCCACAGGTGCATCTCAAGGAGGGCCAAGGAAGTGATCCTCCCCCTCTACGCCACAGCTGGAGTACTGTGTCTAGTTCTGTGCACCCCACTTCAGGAGGGATGTGGACAACATTGAGAGGGTTCAGAGGAGGGCCACCCGCATGATCCGGGGACAACAGGGCAGACCCGACAATGAGAGACTGCGGGACCTGAACTTGTTCAGCCTTCACAAGAGAAGGCTGAGGAGGGACCTTGTGACCATCTATAAACTCACTGGGGGGACTATTTGATGTCCTCAGGAACACGGTGGAGTCCGCTGAAAGCTGTGTGCCACTGTCAGATGGCAGCCAGCGCTGTGTGAAGGCCTCTGGACCCCGCACGGGGGTCCAGAGACAGTCCAGAAGTAGCTGCCCCTGACGGGGGGTGGATCTAGGGGGACCAGAAGGGTTTGGGAGAGACCTTGTTTACCCTAGCACCCCCTGGCATAACAAGGAATAACGGCCACAAGTTGTTGGAGAGTAGGTTTAGATTAGACATCCATAAGAACTACTTCACAGTTAGGGCGGCTAGGATCTGGAACCAATTTCCAAGGGAAGTGGTGCTGGCTCCTACCTTAGGGGTCTTTAAGAAGAGGCTTGATGCCTACCTGGCTGGAGTCATTTGAGCCCAGTTTTTCTCCTGCCCAGGCAGGGGGTCGGACTTGTAGATCTACAAGGTTCCTTCTGACCCTACTTCTATGATTCTATGATTCTATGAATCTGGAGGTAGCACAAGGGAAGCAATGCCCAGCCCTTTTCCAAAGAGAGGGGGCAAGGATCAGCTGGACCTGAATCAGCACTGTGCCAGCCTGGTCTGGAGAAGTTCAGGAGGGAAGCCCCTGAAGAGTATAACAGTGGAGTGTGCATGGCATGCTGCAGAGAGACAATGAGGGACAGCAAGGAGAGAGGAGCTCCAGAGACAGCTGTCGTTGGGACCCTGCCTGAGCTTCAGTGGTCCACGAATTGACACACAGGGATCAGGCTCTAGGAGCTGCTCGAGGCAGCTTGAGCCTGCAAACTTGGCAAGCAGTTGGGTAGTTAGTGTGCAGATTGGTACGTGGAGAGCTGGCTGTGGGAGCAGCTCATGGCTGCTCAGGCCTCACCCAGTGCGCAGGTTGGCACACAGAGAACCACTTTGGAAGCAGCTCACAGCTCACGTTACCCCTGGCCCTAAGACGAGTGACCAGAGCCCTGCAGTGTGGCTCCACCTTTAACTAAAAGAGCCCTGGTGCTGAGAGCAGAGCCCAGGAAAGGGGAGAACCCCTGGTGTGAGACCAGGGAGCCGGAGCCTGGAAGGGCTTGGCTGCAGTGAGAGAGAGAGAGCCCTGGGTGCCCATTGCGGTGCACTGGGCTGTCAAGGAGAGCGGAAGGCACCAATGGGAGAGGCTGTTGCGGGATCTGCCACCAGGGGACGAGCTTTGACTTCTCCAGAGAGGAAGCATGAGTTACTGGATGTGGCGGAAACTTACCTGAGTCAGGGGAGAGGTGGCGGGACACTGCACCAGCAAGCAATCATGGTGAAAGTGCTGCTGCAGGTGAAGATCAAAGGAAAAATCTGCAGCAGAGCTGGGAGAAGCCAGGAATGGCTCCTGCATCTGCCTGGGTGCACTTTATAAAAGTGTGCCAAGGGCGATTGGCTGGGCAGATGTCCGGCACTAAGATTAAAGGCCCAGCAGGAAGGAAGCTGTGGAGACTGGAAGCAATGTCCCCAACCAGCCTGGAGGGACCAGAGCACCAGGGCAATCCTGGTGAGGAGACATGGTGGCTCCCTCAGAAGGGGTGCATGAAGGGAGCACTGGGTCAGCGAGTGCCTAAGGAGACACTCTCGGGGCCAGGGTGGACTGAGGTCAGCGGCAGCGGTGACTGGGACACCGGCGGATACAATGGGGTGGACCCCTGACACGAACAACACATAGCAGGTACCAAACACGGAGAGGAAACAACACACCAAGGGGGGTTGGGGCCCAGGCAGAGTCAGACTCCGTGTAAGCCGACAGCAAAGAGGGGCCGCAGGGGACGCTCGGTACAAGTATCACCACTAGCCAATGACCACAGGCCCTAAGAAACTAAGCACCAGGGAGGGCCAGAGCATTGGCCCTGACGGACAACATCATGGTGCTAGGTGGGGTATAGGGGAGGTACAGCCCCAAAAAGAAATAACCGCAAGGACGACCAAGGGAAAGTACCAGGGGAGGCAGTACCAGGGGAGGACATCAGCCTCCCAATAGAAAACAACTCACCATTAAAGACGTGGCAGGAGAGACCCCTGGGGAACTGTCCCGAGGCCACTCCCAATAGCCTGGCCGTGTGGCCCAAGAAGCAATGGTGAGGTTCAAGAAGAACCCAAATACGCAATGCTCAGGGGAGAGGCACAGAAGGTTACACTGGGGAAGCAGGCCCCGCAGGGGAGGCTTACATGGGTGAGGAGGGTCTACTGCCTCCACCCTCCATTGCAGGAGGAAACCCCTCAGGGAGGTGCTGAGTGCACTTCCTATTTTGAGTTGTCATTGTGTTAAGGGCTATATAATTAGGGATATTTTTTAAAGGTGTTTATGTGTTTTAATGCCTCAAGGTATATATTGGTATTGTTATTTGTGAAGGTTTAAAGAAATATTGTTGTTAATTTACCTGGGTTATATAGGTTAATATCCCTATGTGTTAATTGTGTTGTATAGGTTGTAAGTTATTTGGTTCATATTTGGTATAATATGTGAATTGTGGAATATTATATATAGTATTATAGGTTAAGCCATGTAAATATTCTATGTTTTATATTAAGTGTTAGTATTTATTCTTGTAATCAATTGTACATAGTTAAGTACTTGGTTTTGGTCTAGCTCTATAGAGAGGGGAGAAAGCCACTCTAGTAGCTGACCCCTTCCTCAGCACCCTGCCTGACCACCACCACTGTCACTGGAGGACAGGGCACACCCCCACAGTGTAAGCGGGCTACACAATCATTCAGTATCACTTCTGGAAGTTATTATTGCAACTTTTGCTAAATATAAATTAACATAATATCCTTACTTTAAGCAGCAAAGGTTCTTATAACTACACTGGTGCTTGAGCACTCAAAAAACATGCAGGGTGAAACCAAAATAACTTTTAATTACATCTCAAAATTCCCTTTCAAGAATTTAACCCATCTCAGACTGCTTTAATGGCAAATTTAATCTGCAAGAGTAAAGAGCTTTCCTAAGAGGAACATAATACATTTTCTTTTTCAAAACCCTGCTTATAAACATTACACCTGTTTACCTATTCTAGAAGTTTTTAAACACATTCAGGGGGATGCAAATCTGCTCTTTTTATTTCTGTCTACAATCTTTTGAGTGAAATCATGGCTCTGCTAGAATTAATAGGGTCAGGATTTCTTTCTGTATTTGAACTGGATGCTGTTTCATACCACTTACAGCTCTATCCCTAAGCAAACTATAAAGTGCTTCCACGTGAGCCTTTGTACACCCATTTCAACCTAACAAACCAGGGAGATTATGTATTATTCCCAGGAATGTTATTAATGACTCATAATGTATATATTATGATACAGCATTGCCCTTAGGTTCCCAGTTACAGCTCAGGTAAGGTTAATGGATAGTTTTCTCTTGAGCTCTTTCATTCACAAAACATCCTGTGGTTTTGGTAGCTTTGCCCTGAAATGAAAGTCATTTCCATTTTATGGTTATTATCAGGGATCCTAGTTTTCTCGATTTAAAAATCACAACTTCTCAGTTTAAAAAGCACCACAAATTCTCTGATTAAAAAAACCCAAAAAACATGTTTTTCCATGATTAAAATGAAATGTCTATATCTATATCTATATATATAAGTTGAACACAATGATTATTGATATAGTTACAATTTTAAAGCAGTTTGGAAGCCTACCAGTGCTTCTATCATCATAATAAAATACATTTGAAACATCTATACACTTTGGTATTTGCTTTTGGTTTTTTTATCATGGAAAATCAGAGCTCCTCTGTCCCCTTTGCTCACCAGGATGCAGGCCCTGCTGTGTCTGCCTCTCCCCCACTCCTTTGTGGCACTGAGCAGCCCTGATATGCCAGTGCCCTGCTCATGCCATTGCCCCTCACTCCCAAGCCACAGCTCCCTAGCCTTACTGGTGCCCCTCACTCTTGACCCACAACCCCCCAGCCCTACTTGTGCCCCTGTCACTCCACCAAGAACTCCCCAGCCCCCCAGCCCTGCCCAGGGCTATGGGTCCAGGGACCTGAGTCCACAGCCACCTGCCCTGCCTCTCCCTGCCCCCCCAGCAGTGCCCAAGACCCAGCTGCCACCCATGAGAGGCCACGGCTGCATTGGCTGCTTCAGCTGGAGTGGAGTGCAGAGCCCAGCTTCCCCTCCCCTATTGGCAGCGTGGATGGAGTGGACCCTGTTGCAGGGGAGGGATGGATGTGGGTTGGTTGATGCGGGCTCAGGGCTCCCTGCCCTGCTACCCTCCCACCATGACATCCGTGGTCCAGCTGGCAGGACCTGGTGTGGCAGGGCAGAGTGGGGTGGGGAGGCTCGGTGCTGCTGCCAGGAGCCCCATATTGATATGGTGACATGCCCCCTGCCCACCCAACAGCAGTGGAGGGCACAACTCCGCACCACAACACTCACTTCTGCTGGGCTGGCAGGGGTGCCCTACCATGGTGGCTCAGGGCTTCTGTTGGTGGCACTGAGCCTCCCCATCCCACTCTGTCCTGCTCCACTGGGTCCCACTACCTGGGCCACAGAGGCCCTAGGGGAAGGACAGCAAGGTACCCCATATGCCCCCCGGGAGTACATGCAGTGGTAGGGAACCAGCCCCCCTGCGATCCCTGGACAAGCTGCCCACAGCTCTGTCTCCCCTGCCCAGGCCCTGCAGCTGCACATTCTCACCCTGGCCCTGGGTCCAAATCCCAAGCCCACTCACTGCCCCGGCTGGGCAGTGCCCCCAGCCTTAGCCCCAACCCTGCCCAACTCCCTCTCTCCCTCCCTACAGGGTCCTCAAGAAAAGACTTACCCACGGGGAGCTGTGGGAGCTGCTGTCATGCTGGCTGTCTGCCACCTGAACGTGTATACATGCACCTGGACGTGGTGTCCCTTGCCTGATGGCCATCCTCCTGCTCCCCCCACCCCGTTGCAGGCTGTAACTCTGCCAGCCTTGTTATCATCACCCACCTGCTAATCAGTACAGTTTTCCAAATTGAAGGCAAGTGTCCTATAAGAAAAGGGCTACGTTGTATAAGACTGGTCATTTATAATTAAAAAAAAAATCAAGGCATTTCTTTCCCTCTTCTTCCTATTCCTTTCCTGTAGTGGTTGCTTCCCTACTGTAGTTTTAAAGGGCTTCTGTGATTTACTTTTACAGATGTCTAAAGTCTGATGTTGAACAGTGATGTTCACTGTCACATTTAACCAGCAGCCCTACGAACACTCTCCCCTGGAGTTATCAAAAGAACCTGTTTTCCTCCCTTGAAGAGGATCTTTTGGGTATCTCTTGGAGCCACAAAACTCATGTATTATCCTCTCCATCTCAAAGGCTCAGGAAGCTAGACACAGCTCCCTCCAGAGCTTGCACTACCAAGATGGCTCTTGAAACAGACAATATGATTCCTTCCCCCCCTGCAGCTAAGGACACAGTAGGGTAGAAGGGGAGAGGCAGGAGGTAGGAGAGTTGTTTTTGCTGACAGTAAACACCCTAAGTTCCATTAGAAAGGCCGCTAAGCCTGCAAATATTGAAACAACCCTGCAGGTACATAAGACTTGGGTTGCAGAATACTGAAAAGTGATAATTACTGCATCATCTAGCCTACCTTAACAAAAGGGCTGAAATTGGTTTCAAAGCCAAGAACTGCTAGCAAGGTCATTAGACCAGCTAGGGTACGTTTAAAGAACCTGCTTTTTTCTACTATTTCCTTCGCTAGTTGTATTGCATTTTCTAATTTACCCTTCTCCACTCATTTTTTATGTTTCTTTAATCATTTTGTCCAAATTCCTTTCTACCATGTCCCTGAATTGAGCTCTGTGTTATTAAATGAGCCAATGGTGTTCCTTAAACATTACATCATGAACTTCCTCGCTGTATCCCTAAGCCTTATGTCACTCCTTTATTTATAACTGTCGCACAGACTTTAAGCAGGTATCAGTTTTTCTAAGGATCCTTTCCGTCTTGACTCTCCCTCCCAAATAACACTAGACATCAGGCAAGCACAGAACATGAGAGCTAACATCTAAATGATGACACTAGGACTATTAAGACAAACCAGAACATCAGTGTCAGAATCTTGCTAAGACTTGAAGCCTAATGTCATTGCTCTTGAAAACACATTCCACACACTTAGTGCTGATGGGTGGATTGTCTGGGCAGGAAGGAGAAGTCCTGGCTCCTTTAAGACTTCTCCCCTTCCTTTGAGTGCAGGGGAAAAAAGGCAGAGATATCACCTGAACTGATAAAAGAGTTGGTGAGGCTCAGCTGAGTCCTTATACACATTGACCAGTAAGGATATGCCCTGTTCTGCTGGACAGAGCTGTCCCAGGGACATTAAGGTAATAATTATGTAATTAATTAAACAGCATCCTTCACAGCTCATCTTTATTTCTGTGAAGAGGGGCCATCTGGTCTTTAATAACAAATAGTTCAACACTTCAAATCTAGGTCCCATCTGCGCAGCAATAGGATTTGTCTTGTCTTCTGAAAACCTTAAGGTTATTTCTACATAACGCCCAGCGGGGCCTTTACAATGATTCCTACTTTGCACTTTTTACAGCAAACTTGCTCATAAGTGCAAGGTGATGCATCTGGGGAGGAAGAACCAGCAGCATACCTACAGGCTGGGGAACTCCCTTCTCATCAGTGCAGAGGCAGAAAAAGATCTTGGAGTCATTATTGATGCCAAGATGAACATGGGCCGGCAGTGTGGAGAGGCAGTAAGGAAGGCCAGCCGCACCTTGGCATGCATCCACAGATGCATCTCGAGCAGGCCAAAGAGGTGATCCTCCCCCTCTATGCGGCACTGGTCAGGCCGCAGCTGGAGTACTGCGTCCAGTTCTGGGCGCCGCACTTCAAGAGGGATGTGGACAGCATGGAGAGGGTCCAGAGGAAGCCACCCTCATGATCGGGGGGCAGCAGGGCAGGCCCTACGAGGACAGGCTATGGGACCTGAACCTGTTCAGCCTCCACAAGAGAAGGCTGAGGGGGGATCTCGTGGCCTGTTACAAAGTAGTCAGAGGGGACCAGCAGGCATTGGGGGAGTCCCTATTCCCTCAAACACAACCAAGAGTGACTAGAAATAACGGTCACAAGCTGGCAGAGGGTAAATTCAGATTAGACATCAGGAGGCACTACTTCACTGTCAGGGCAGCTAGGATCTGGAACCAACTTCCAAGTGAAGTGGTGCTGGCTCCTACCCTGGGGGTCTTTATGAGAAGGCTAGACAATCACCTTGTTGGGGTTGACCCCAGTACTCTTTCCTGTCATGGCCGGGGGTTGGACTTGATGATCTGCTCAGGTCCCTTCTGACCCTACTAACTATGAAACTATAAGTTAAGCCATTTCTTGGAAGTGAGTGAGCCTGTTAAGGCCTTGCCTCCCAACTTGAAACCTTTGACACTTTTAGTGCGCGGTTATTATTGTTGCTTACCAATGTATTACAGTAGCCCCAAAAGCTTCAGCTAGAGTCAGTTGTCTCTTGTGCTTTACCAAGGCAGTACATGGAGAGACTTTGGATGTTTTTACAAGTGCTCCGAGGGTGTGGGGGGAACGCTTTAGTTAGAGTGACTCCGAGAGCCACTTTAATTAAAGCACACAGTGTCTCATGTATCAGTGTCCACGAGTTTCAAAATGGCAGCAGGGGCACTTTAACTAAAGCTCATTGAACAACCTTTAGTTAAAAGGCCTCACTGGCATTTTGAAGTACAGGGACACTGATACATGAGTCCTGGAGGCTGGCTGGAGCATGCTAATTAACACACTTCAGCAGACTTGATTAATAGAGTCTTCTCTCATGCACTGTAATTACATGTACAGGCACCCTTTGTCCCTGAAAAGTTCACAACACAAGACAACAAGGAATAGATTAAAAGAAAGGAATCAACAGGCCCATATTATAAATACATTTTACATGCATCAGATCCTATACAAAAATACACATCTAGCTGCACCATAGCCTGTCCATTATTGTTTAGCTAATGTCTTGTTCCCAAGATGCCACAAAACTAGGCACTTATATTATCTTGTTAACAAGATCTTATACTAAACTTCATAGACTTCATAGACATTAGGGCTGGAAGGGACCTCGGAAGATCATTGAGTCCAGCCCCCTGACCGAGGGGCAGAAAGTCACCTGGAGTCATAGGATCCCAACAAAATAAGCATCCAAATTTCTCTTGAAGGCATTCAATGTAGGTGCTTGAACCACCTCCAACAGCAGGCTATTCCAGAACTTAGGGGCTCAGACAGTGAAGAAATTCTTCCTTATGTCCAGCCTGAAACGGTCTTGCAGGAGTTTATAACTGTTTGACCTTGTCATCCGTTGGGGAGCTCTGGTGAACAATCGCTCCCCCAGATACGGGTAGTCACTCCTGATAAACTTATAGGTGGCCATCAGATCACCCCTGAGCCTGCGCTTTTCCAGGCTAAAGAGCCCCATAGCTCTCAGCCTATCATCGTAAGGTCTGTTTTCCTGACTTCTGATCATGCACGTGGCTCTTCTCTGGACTCTCTCAAGCTTCTCCACATCCTTTTTGAATTATGGAGCCCAAAACTGGACGCAGTACTTCAGCTGCAGCCTCACGAAGGCCGAGTACAGCAGGAGAATGACAGCCTGGGATTTGCTTGAGAAGCATCTATGGATGCAAGTCAGCATTTTGCTTGCTTTATTAGCAGCAGCATCACATTGAAGGCTCATGTTCATCTTGTGGTCAACCCTGACCCCCAAGTCCCTCTTATCTGTAGTGCTAACCAGCATAGCACTGCTGAGCCTATAAGAATGCTGCAGGTTTTTCCTCCCAAGGTGGAGAACTTTGCAGTTTTCAGTGTTAAACACCATCAGGTTCTCATCCGCCCATTTCCTGAGCCTGTCAAGGTCAGCCTGGATCGAATCTCCTGTCCTCAGGTGTGGACGCTTTACTCCAAAGTTTGGTGTCATTGGTGAACATGGCCAGTCTGCTTCTGACTCCAATGTCTGCATCATTAATGAAGATGTTGAACAATATGGGTCCAAGGACAGAGCCTGGGGGGACCCCACTGGTCACAGGGCACCACGATGAGTGACTGCCATCGATTACAACCCTCTGGGTCCGACCACGGAGCCAATTTCCCAGCCAGCGGATCGTGGTGGAGCCAAGGCCACAACTGGCCAGTTTGGCTAAGAGGTGATCATGGGATACCAGATCAAAAGCTTTTTTGAAGTCAAGATATATGACATCAATCTCTTCTCCCTGGTCCAGGTGATAGGTCACCTGGTCATAGAAGGAAATGAAATTGGTCA
This sequence comes from Crocodylus siamensis, assembly GCF_052110815.1. NCBI lineage: Eukaryota > Metazoa > Chordata > Crocodylia > Crocodylidae > Crocodylus > Crocodylus siamensis. Next base: position 29,468,959 of record NC_143398.1, on the reverse strand, counting down.
AACAAGACCTACCCGCAACAAACCCATGCTGGCTATCCCTTAGGATGTTAGCCTGGGCCAGTCCATCAAGGATGGCCTCCTTAATAAACTTTTCTAAGATCTTCCCCAGGATAGAAGTCAGGCTAATGGGCCTGTAGTTAGCCGGATCCACTCTCCTCCCTTTCTTGAAGATCGGCACCACATTGGCCTTCTTCCAGTCTTTGGGCACTATACCAGAGCGCCAGGAGTTTTCAAGGATCCATGCCAGGGGCTGGGCTACAACGCTCGCCAGCTCCTTGAGTACCCTGGGGTGCAGATTGTCAGGGCCGGCTGACTTGAAGGTATCCAGCTTCTCAAGATGTTCCTTCACAAGGTCAGCATTGATGGAGGGTAGGGGATCCCCATCACCTGGATCTCCCTGTCCCATAGCAGGCATGGGCGTCCCATGGGACTGATGAAAGACTGATGCAAAGTACCTATTTAATAGGTTGGCTTTTTCCTGGGCGTCAGTTGCCAGTTGCCCCATCTGGTTTAGCGGGGGTCCAACGTTGCCCTTGCTTTTCCTCCGGCTCCCCACATATCTGAAAAAGGACTTTTTGTTGTCCTTGATGCTTGAAACTAGTTGGAGTTCAGTTGCAAACTTGGCTTTCCTGGTTTGCTCCCTGCAGGACCGGACCAGTGCAGAATAATCCTCCTTGGAGGTGAATCCCGTCCTCCATCCTTTGTAGGCTTTCCTTTTTAGCCGCAGGAGGTCCGCTAGGTCCCTAGAGAGCCAGGAGGGCTGCTGTGCCTTCTTGCTGCCTTTCCTCCGTGTTGGAATAGATTTAGCTTGTGCATTGAGGATTGCTTCCTTGAGAAACAACCACTCTTCTTGAACTCGTGGGCAGCAGCGTCCCCCAGGGCTCGGTCCTCGGGCCCGCACTGTTCAACATCTTCATCAGCGATTTGGATGAGGGGGTAAAAAGCACCCGGTTCAAATTTGCTGATGACACCAAGAAGTGGGGGGACGTGGGCACATTGGAAGGATGCAACGGGCTACAATCAGACCTAGACAGGTTACAAGGGTGGGCGGACGAGAATAGGATGGGCTTCAACACAGACAAGTGCAAGGTGATGCACCTCGGGAGGAACAACCGGTACCATACCTACAGGTTGGGGAACTCCCCTCTTGTCAGCACAGAGGCAGAAAGGGATTTGGGGGTCATCATTGACTCCAAGATGAACATGGGCCGGCAGTGTGGGGAGGCAGTCAGGAAGGCCAACCACACCTTGGCATGCATCCACAGATGCATCTCGAGCAGGTCCAAAGAGGTGATCCTCCGCCTCTATGCGGCACTGGTCAGGCTGCAGCTGGAGTATTGCGTCCAGTTCTGGGCGCCACACTTCAAGAGGGATGTCGACAGCATGGAGAGGGTCCAGAGGAGGGCCACTCGTATGATCAGGGGACAACAGGGCAGGCCCTATGAGGAGAGGCTATGGGGCCTGAACCTGTTCAGCCTCCAAAAGAGAAGGCTGAGGGGGGATCTTGTGGCCTGTTATAAACTAGTCAGGGGGGATCAGCAGGCATTGGGGGAGTCACTGTTCCCCCGTGCACCGCCAGGAGTGACCAGGAATAACGGTCACAAGCTGGCAGAGGGTAGGTTTAGGTTAGATATCAGCAGGCGCTACTTCACGGTCAGGGCGGCTAGGGTCTGGAACCAGCTTCCAAGAGAAGTGGTGCAGGCTCCTACCCTGGGGGTGTTTAAGAGGAGGTTAGATGAACATCTTGCTGGGGTCATTTGACCCCAGTACTTTTTCCTGCCATGGCAGGAGGTCGGACTAGATGATCTGCTCAGGTCCCTTCCGACCCTAGAAACTATGAAACTATGAAACTCCCATCTCCCTGGGGTCATGGTCCCTGAGGGCATGACCGACAAGCCTCTTGAGCTTGTCTAAGTCAGCTTTTCTGAAGTCAAGGACTTCTGTGTTGCTGACTGACTTGCCAGCTTTACAGCGGATGGTGAAGGTGATCAGCTCGTGGTCGCTGTCACCCAGCTTCCCATCGATCACTAGGTCACCGATTAGGTCATCCCCCGTAGCCAGTACCAGGTTGAGCAGCGCTTTGCCTCTCGTTGGCCCATATACTTCGAGTCAGGTAGAGGTCATCCACGCATGAGAGAAAGCTTTGTGACCGCTCGGATTTTGCTGAGTGATCTTCCCACGAGATGTCCAGGTAATTGAAGTCACCCATGACAACCAAGGTCCTGGAGCAAGCGGCCTCAGTCAGTTCCCGGGCGAACTCCTGGTCAAGCTCAGGACTTTGAGTGGGAGGTCTGTAGTAGATTCCCACCGTTGTGTCCCCTGTGCCGTATTCCCCACAAATTTTTAGAGGGTCTCTAGCTGTCCATGCCGGTCGCCAACATCAGCTTGCAGGGACATGTAGCTTTCCTTCACATAGAGAGCTACACCCCCGTCCCTTTTGTCAACACGATCCCTCCTGTATAGGGTATAGCCCTCTATACCCGTGGTCCAGTCATGGGTGGAGTCCCACCAGGTCTCCGTTATTCCAGTGACGTCATAATTCTTTGCACTGAGCAGGAGGACAAGCTCCTCCTGCTTGTTACCCAGGCTCCTGGCATTAGTGTACAGGCAGGCAAGTGTCCCCTTGGAGACTCTTGCCTTGCCCACAGATTGTGCCAGGGTTGGGGCAGGGGTGGGCTCCCTTAAGTGCCTTGGTCTGCTGGCTTTGCAAGGGTCGCTCAGCGGGCCAGCAGTGGCAGTCGTCCCCCCATCCCCCAGCGGGCTTAGTTTAAAGCCCGGTGGAGCAGGTCAGCCAGCCTGGCTAAGAAGAGCCTCCTCCCCAGGGGAGAGAGGTGGAGGCCATCTCTTCCCAGCAGCTCGCTGCCTCTCTCGCCAAAGCTGTGGTCATGGAAGCCAAAGCCTTCCCAATGATACCCTGGGGTGCAACAACCTGTTACATTTCAGGAGCCACAAAGCTCTGAAAGAACCTTACATAAGAATAGCCATTACTAATGTAGAGCCCATCATAGTATAGGTATAGTTTGGGTTATTTTTGCCCATGTGCATCACTTTACACTCTTCTACATTTAATTTCATCTGCCATTTACTTGCTCATTCGCTCAGTAGTGCCACTAATCTGATAAGCTGATCAGCACTGAAATCATTAAAATACTGGCATTTATATTGTCATCATGAGATTGAAGAGTCTTATCAAGCTCCCACCTGTCAGAATTATTGTCAGCCTGCATGCAGACTCGGGGAGACAGCAAATCACAGGTCTTCTGCTGACTTCACATATGAAGAGGTTCCTTCACAACCACAAGTGTTAGACATGTAATGTGGTTTGAAACAAATGTTTCAATACCTGACGGTAAAGATATTTTTAGGAAACTCTAGGGTTGTGGACTACATATCCCTCCATATTATTCCCTGAGAAGGGAAACAACATACATTGCATTTTTTATATTTTCACTTCTTAATTAGGTCAAAGGACACACCCTGCTACACCTCGCACCCTAAGGTAGCAACATGAAAAATAATTTATTAAAATGGTTTTGCATCTCATTGAACTCCTTACATTCTCACCAATTATCTTGTTTGACAGTAAATGATCAGCCCATTAACATATTTTGTGATTATCTTGCTTGCGAGTTTATAGAATGGCTTTGACTTTTTGTCAGTTAGATAACATCAGAGAAACTTATTTAACTAAATGCTTTCAGCAATGACAACTGGCAACTCTAATTACACTTGACAGTATACAAGATGTTGTTTTTTCTTTCTAGCAGATGCTTCCACTGCTTCAGGCTCTCTAGTCTACTAATTCCTGCCCCTGGTAGAACTTGTTAAGACATGCACCTGTCAGTTGGGACATCACAAATATGTAGCAGGACATGTAAGGTGTAACAATGTGCAGCAGAAGGGCCACAATAAACAGCCTCTGCCTGTCACTGCAGACTACCTCCAAAAGTGAAAAATGACATTAGGTAGACACTTGTCACTAAAGTGACACGATGGGTTCTGCAACTGTAGCTCCTGGGGGTCACATTCAGAAAGGTATCAGGGTGCATCACTGTCCAACTGTTTTAGTGTTGATGTGCTGCTTTAATCTTCACACAGCCACTTACGTGTCTTAACCACCCTAGTGGTTTCATAGATTTGTGTGCTTCATTATGTAGTCAAAGCAAACAAGATCACCTGATGACTACTGTGATATGATACTTCAAGGTACACTAGCTTGGTGTTTTCTGTTTCATGTGAATCACAACATAACAATCTGTCAAAATACAAGTGTACATTCTTTGTGTTTGTTTAGGTTAGCGTTCTGAATTTATATTAGTTTGGTTTTGATATATAAAGAGAACTGACAATTTTTGCTGGGAGTCATGTGCAAGAAAAGGCAATAAGTGAATAAAATATTCTATTGGCTTCTCATATTTGATATCATGGAAAGGAAAATTTTTTAAAGTTATTGGAAATATTTTTCTCCTATACAAAATACGGTTTTTAGAATAATGATCAGCAGAATACTGAGGAGTTTCTGCAGAGAAGTACCAGAAATGTATGAAGGTACAACATTTTGGAGATCCAAATAATATTCTCCCAGTTAATTAATAAGAAATCTGTGATCCCAACTTGCAATACTTCAGTGAGAGACATTTTCCACTTTCCTCAACAAATATATATTGTCATTATAATTATCAAGAAGAACTGATGCATGAAGAACTTCAACACAAGGGAAGTTAGTCCATGAGACGTCCAATGAATTTTTATAGCTGTGATACTTGCAGTGGAAGAATTGAAGCTTACAGATTTATCCATTTCTTTCCCAGCATTGTGGGCAGCTATTTGTGCTACTCGAATGATATAAGGATTTGGGAGATCTAGGAAACCAGCCCAATAGATTTTTCCCTCTGGTCTCTGCTAGAGGCAATTTCATTGTTACATTATCTCTTGTTTAAATGCTGTCAGCAAAATCCAGCAGTTCTTACTGTCATATACCCATGACTTCTGAAACTGTTGCAAGTGTGGTACTTGTTACAGAAAGGAAAAAAAACGAATTTTAGAAAAGTTTGAAAAGTTGTATAACATTTTAGTAGACATATTTTTCTTATTCTTTCTCTCGTAGAAATGGGCTAGAGTGATTGCAAGTCTGCATGTCCAGGGCCCAGAATTTGCCACAAACCTAAAAACAAGAAAAAGAAAATAAAAGAAAAACAAACTAACAAAACTTAAAACAAGTTCTTTATATTTAAGAATTATATTATACTCAGATCTTAAGATCTACTGGAGCTAGAACGTGCTGGTAAATCCTTCATTCCTTTTCAGCCAGGCAGGATATGAGACATTGGACATTATTAGTTTTACATTTTCACAGTTCTGACACATACAGGGAAAGAAGATTTGTAAGTTGCGGCAGGTTGAATCTTCGACTCATAGAGAAGTAGGGCTGGAAGGGACTTCCATCTAGTCCAAACCCTGCCTGAGGCAAGATCATCCCTATCCAAACCATCCTATACAAATCTATTACCTAACCTCTTAGAAAATCTACAGGCTACGCCTACACAAAACCCAAGACTTTACAACCTAACCTCCCACGGGTAAAGCAGGGGGACCACGGCCAACATCCTGCTTTCATAAAAGGTTGATAATATATGCTCAAGAGATCCCAGGGTCACATCTCCTGCTACAGAGGAAGGCAAAGCCTCCCACAGTCCATACCAATCTGACCATGGGATAAAATTTCTTCCTGACCCCAAATATAGCAATACCTGATTCTGAGCGAAAGGGCAAGACCATCTAGCTAGCAGCCTCTGGGTTTAAGTCCCAGCAAGAGCACTGGCACACCCCAGCCAAAATCCCCAGTCTTGGCTGCAGCCAACACCCAATGCCTTAAAAAAGGAAGGCTTAAAAAAACCTGGAAACATGTAGCAAGAGTGGGAATTCCACACAGCTCCATGCAACAACCAGCAGAGCCCAGATGCATAGGAAATACCCATAGAAAAACATAGGTATAGGTATGCCTAAATCATCCCCAACCAGTTGCAGTCTAGCCTGTTCTTGAACAACTCCAAGGATAGTCTTATCTATCCATGACTTCATGATGGTGATAGCATATATCAGAGGAGAAAAACAGACATATTGGCATTATAAAGTAGTCAGGCAGAAGGCAAGGCAGGATTGGTGGGATTGGGCTAGGAGCAGTTCCAGGTCCTAAACCCACCTACCCCCTACTCTATCCCTGGAGGATGCTGGGCACACAGCTGAAAATGGAGAAGCTTTTCTCATCCCAGGCTGCATAGACTCATAGATGTAGGGTCTGAAGGGACCGGGCAGATCTTCTAGTCTGAACCCCTGCCCTGGACAGGAGAGAATACTGGGCTTATATGACCCCAGCTAGGTAATTGTCAAGCCTCCTCTTAAAGACCCAACACTAACAAGTGCAGGGTGCTGCACTTGGGCATTAGTAACCAGCAGCACACTTATTAGATGGGAAACTCCCTTCTTGAGAGCATGGAGGCAGAAAGGGATCTTGGAGTCATTATTGACTCCAAGATGAATATGGGCCGACAATGTGAGGTCACGGTTGGCAGGGCTAACCAGACCTTGTTGTGCATCCATAGGTGCATGTCTAGCAGGGCCAAGGAGGTGATCCTCCCCCTCTATTCAACACTGGTCAGGCCACAGCTGGAGTACTGCGTCCAGTTCTGTGCGCCCCACTTCAGGAGGGATGTGGACAACATTGAGAGGGTCCAGAGGAGGGCCACTTGCGTGATCTGGGGACTACAGAGCAGACCCTACAATGAGAGACTGCAGGACCTGAACCTGTTCAGCCTTCACAAGCGAAGGCTGAGGGGGGACCTGATGACAGTCTATAAACTCACTAGGGGGGACCAGAAGGGTTTGGGAGAGACCTTGTTTCCCTTAGCGCCCCCTGGCATAACAAGGAATAATGGCCACAAATTGTTGGGGAGTAGGTTTAGATTAGACATCCGTAAGAACTACTTCACAGTTAGGGCGGCTAGGATTTGAAACCAGCTTCCAAGGGAAGTGGTGCTGGCTTCTACCCTGGGGGTCTTTAAGAAGAGGCTTGATGCCTACCTGGCTGGAGTCATTTGAGCCCAGTTTTTTTTCTCCTGCCCTGGCAGGGGGTTAGAATTGAAGATCTATAAGGTCCCTTCCGACCTTACTTCTCTGATTCTATGATTCTATGACCCCCAGGGTAGGAGCCAGCACCACTTCCCTTGGAAGTTGGTTCCAGATCCTAGCCGCCCTAACTGTGAAGTAGTGCCTTTTAATGTCTAGTCTGAACCTACTCTCTAACAACTTATGGTCATTATTCCTTGTTACTCCAGGAGGTGCTCAGGGGAAACAAGGTCTTTCCCATTCCCCGCTGGTCCCCCCTGGTAAGTTTATAGATGGCCAGCAGGTATCCTCTCAGCACTTCTCCTGTGAAGGCTGAACAGGTTAAGGTCCCGTAGTCTCTCCTCATAGGGTCTGCATTGCTGTCCCTGGATCATGCTAGTGGCCCTCCTTTGGACCCTCTCAATGCTGCCCACATCCCTCCTGAAGTGCAGCGCCCAGAACTGGACTCAGTACTCCAACTGCAGCCTGACCAGTGCTGCATAGAGGGGGAGGATATGTGGCCCTGCTTGTGATCTGTGGATACATGACAAGGTACGGTTAGCCTTACTGACCATGTCCTTGCATTGGTGGCCCATGTTCATCTTGGAGTCAATAATGACTCCAAGATCTCTTTCTGCCCCCATGCTTTTAAGAAGGGAGTTCCCCAACCTATAGGTATGTTGCTGGTTCTTACTATCCAAGTGTAGTACCCTGCACTTGTCACTATTGAATCCCATCCTATTCTCATTTGCCCACCCCTGTAACATGTCCAGGTCCAGCTGTATCCTGTCCCTTCCCTTCTAGCATGCCCACCTCACCCTAAATCTTGGTGTCATCCATGAATTTAAACAGGGTGCTTTTCATCCCCTCATCCAAGTCGCTAATAAAGAAATTGAACAGCGTGGGCCCAAGGACCAAGCCCTGGGGGACTCCACTGCTCACATCCCTCCAAGTTGAATATGACCCATCCACCACCACTCTCTGAGTGTGGCCCCTCAGCCAATTTGCCATCCATCTGACTGTGTAGGCATCAGTGCCACAGTCACCTAGCTTTTTAATGAGAATGGGGTGGGAGACAGTGTCAGAGGCCTTCCTGAACTCCAAAAAGACTACATCCACCGCGACACCTGCATCTAATGATTTTGTGACATGATCGTAGAAGGCAATCAGGTTGGTCTGACAGGACCTGCCCCTAATGAAACCATGTTGGTTGACCCTGAGTGTCATCCCCTCTGCTGGCCCTTCACAGATGGGTTCCTTGATAATCTTCTCAAAGAGTTTCCCTAGGATCAAAGTAAGACTAACAGGCCTATAGTTGCCCAGGTCCTCCCTCCTCCCTTTTTTGAAGATGGGGACCACATTGGCTCTCTTCCAGTCATCTGGCCCCTGGCCAGAGCACCATGAGTGCTCGTAAAGCTGTGCCAGGGGCCCCGTGATAACCACTGCTAATTCCCTCAACACCCTGGGGTGGAGAGCGTCTGGAGCTCCTGATTTAAACATGTCCAGCTCCTCCAGAAGTTCTCTAACTTAGTCCTCCCTGACCCTAGGCCTGGAAGAGTCTCTCCTGAGTCTGTCCCGAATCTTGATTGGGGAGTCCCGGTCCCTGCACAAAAAAATGGAGGCAAAGAAATTGTTAAAAAGGTCTGCTTTTTCCTCTGGTGCAACCACCAGATTGCCTAGCATATCCTGCAGGGGCCTCACATTACCCGGTGCCTTACTTCATACTCCCTACGTATTTAAAAAAGGACTTTTTGTTGTCCTTGATCCTTGATGCTAGCCCTAGCATCTGCCTTAGCTTTCCTAACAGCCCCCCTACAGACCCGAGTGATGGAGGTATACTCCTCTTTGGTGATAGCCCCTCCCTTCCACTGGGTGTACACCTCCTTTTTGGCAATCAGGCATTCCTGAATGCCCTTGGTGAGCCAGGGGGCCTTTTGAGCACTCTTGCCCCCTTTGATTCTCGTTGTGATTGTCACTCCATGGGCTCTGAGTATCATCTCCTTAAGGAATGACCACTCATCTTGGGCACCCAGTTCCCCTACACTGCAGGACCCCAGTGCCTCTCCTACTAATCTCAACTCATTGAAGTTGGCCCTCTTGAAGTCAAGGGCTACTGCCTTGCTGCAGGCCCTTGACATCCTGCGCTGGATGGTGAATTCCAGCAGGTGATGATCACTGTCGCCCAGGTGGTCAAGAACCTGGAGTCCCCTCACCAGGTCATCACCTGTGGCCAGGACCAGGTCCAGCAGGGAATTTCCCCTGGTGGGACTGTGCACCTCCTGGGTTAAGTGGAGGTCCTGTATCTCGGCAAAGAACCTTTGTGAGCAGTCAGACCAGCATGTGTTGGTTTAAAAGGCACCTGACATATGCAGTGGTGGAAGGGGAAAGCTGATTCATTTAGAGAGATGCCTGGTGCCAGCAGCTGTGGATAACGAAGCTTTTCCAGCTCCCATTACTTTAAAAGGGCACCCTTTAAACCAGCACTGTACAGCAGGTGACAGAGCAGCTCCCCCATCCGCAGCTGCACCATGGAGAACACCATGAGTCTGACATGGAGGAACCTCTCTTTGATGTTACATTGTCCAGGGAACTGATGTTCTGCTCATGGCACCTGGGACATCTAAAAAGCTGGTGTGCAGCTATAAGCCCCAGCTGGATGCTCATTTTTTTACATTCCCAGAGCCCGTGGAAGCAGCATCTGGGGAGTGGGGAGCTCCCAGCTCCTCAGCTGCTGCTTCTATGTGCTGGGCGGGTGCAGCTGGGAAGCAGGGAGCTTCTTATTCCTCAGCTACAGGTGTTCCCACCCCATCCTTGCAGCTGGCAATCATAAAGTTGGGGTTTCAGGAATTTTATGCTCCATTCCCCAAAACTGTGTGCGCCGCAGCAGGTCATGGGATTTGGGGAGGGCAGCATAAACATTCCTGATCCCATCATGTGCCTTCCTTAACATCTGGCAATAGCCTTAGAAACTAATTCATTCAGAAATGCGTAAGCTCTCATAAAAAACAGCCTACTTCACCACATGCTATTTTGAAATGGCTCCAAGGTTTGGAATGTCAGAATAAATCCCAGGCAAAATGCACAGATGGTCAAAAGGTACATGGTACATTAAGGAGGGTTGGACCCAGGGTTTGAATTACACTTCAACTCTGCAGGGGGAGCGAGGGCCTGCAAAAAAAAACTGGCAGGGGTTGGGGCTGTGCACATGGGTCTCCTCCAGTACTGTGGGGCTGGAGTCAGCAACATTGGCAGCCAAAAGGAGCTGCCACTACCTGGGCTGCTTAGAAAGGTGCAGGACGGGTCAAGGGCTGAGCTCAGTGGCACATCGGTTTTGGGCTATTGCGGGGGGGAGGGAAGGGGAGCTGACTGGCCCATGGGGGTGGTTTCTTCTCTTATGGGGCAGCTCAGTACCCCCACCCCCCCAAGCTCCCCTGGAATTCAAACCCTAGTTCTAACACACTGTCACCATTGCAAGATCCTGGCCCTGGAGCAGCTCCCACCCAGTTGCATGCCCTGCCAGCACAGCAACCCTGGCCCTGTGCTATCATGGCCCCTCTGCTTCCAAGGTCTCCATGGAAACCAGCTGCAGCAACCCGAGCAATGGCTGCTGGGAAATGGAGTCCACCATATGTTTTATTAGACAACTCTACATGTGGCATAAGTCTACATGTAATTTCTATACGTTGCTTTTTGCACCTTGACAATTTCTTTCAGCAGAGCTAGAAGAGGCTGCAAATAAAGTAAATGTACAACAATGACCCTGGGAGAGAAAGACCCTCCAAACATTTTCTAATTCAAGCTCTGGTTAGAGCAAGGCCCCAGTTCCTCAAAACTGTTTTGAGCAGGGGATTGGACTAAATGACCCCCTGAGGTCCTTCCCAACCCTCATTTTCTATGATTCTATGAGGGGGTCAGATGAAGATGTTTCAAAACATAGCATCTTCTGTAACTCCTGTCTGCTTGCCTGCCAGCCTATCATTGTTTTCAGAATGGGAGGGGTGAAAGGGAGTGGAGGGAGTTCAGTCTGGAGGGTTTTCAGCCCCTGCTGGAGGGTGGGACAAGTGTACTGGAGCCCCCCACCTCTCCCCCAGTTCACTCATCCAACTCTCCAGCGCTGGCTGGGGAACCCCTAGAATGAACTCCCTCTCCTCCCATCTCCCCATCCCATTCTGAAACAGGAACAGGACTGGGACAGGCTAGGAGAGAGGAGGGGCTGTTGCTAGGGTAAACTGGCTGCAGACTGGAAGACACCAACTAGATTCCTCTCCTCCCTGGAACCACCAGTGAACTTCTGTTTGGTCCGGGGGATCGCTGTAACTCAGAACTCTTCCTGCAAAGGAAGAAGTGCAGGGAGCTGCACTTTTTGTCCACACCCGTAATCTTGAAGCAAATGAGGATTTATGTTGAGCAGGAACACAACTCTTGATCTTTTCTCTAGACTTAGGTCTCTGCTACATGTTACATATATTCTGGAATTAACTGGTCAATCACACAATAAATGTAGACTGGGCACATGTACAAAGTATTTATCACATTATTAAAATGTCCATTCAGCTACAAGAAGAGCCAACAGCTATAGTAAATGATTGAGAGTATGTAACAACTCTATAGCTGGCTTCTATCCAGCTTTCATTTGGACATGTAGCAAGGCCCTCAGGCGCTTTATATAGTCATGGTGTCTGAGATGATTCTTGCTTTTGGTCCTAATCTTACAAATACTTAAATCAAATGTGTAATTCATGATAATAGATATACCAAGGCTAATGAGACAACTCATGTGAGTACATTTAAATCTACATGGACATGTTTGCTTCCAATTTCAAGCAAGCTCTAGGATTTAGAAGGTTTCTTGAGAGAGAAACAGAGAGAGAGAGGAAGAGAGAGAGAAATGTAGCCCATGATTTTCATAGCACCAATTTGTTTGGGTAAGACAAAATAACAGTTTACATTGCAAAAATTGGATACGGCTTTTAAAGATGAAGCCTTTATAGTTTTTGTTCTTAGAAGCACATCAGCTCACACTCAGCCAGCTCCTGTTTCTATGGCTGTGGCTGTTGCTTGCCTCAAGCATTCTGCTGCTGTCAGGGACCACGGTTTGCTTCAACATGATTTGTCAGCTTTAGCATTACACTGCTACTAACAAGCCAGGTTGATTTCTCTCTTCATACACACCAAAAGGGATCTCTCTGCATTGCAGCTGGCCTCATGTGAAGAAAAAAAAGCAATAATCAATCAACAATTTTCATTGCCATGCCCTCTCACATCCAAGAATCTTGAGGAATGTTGCAAACATTAGCAAATGTCACTTCACAACATCTTTGTGCTTTAGGGAAGCATTATTATCTCTGCGTTACAGATGAAAGGACTCAGGCCCAACAAGACTGGTTTATTGAAGGAAACACTGGAGAGTAGAACCCTGGTTTCCTGACTCTGTAACTATAAAGATGTCATCTCCTTCTGATTTAAGGATGTAGCACTAATACTGACACTATTACAACCTTAATGAATGTACCACCTTTCTTCTTGCAGGTTCTCTAAGTGTTTCAACTGCACCCCTACTCACACATATAACCCTTATTGTTGTGAATCATCCTATTGGTTTCAATGGACAGGTGCCTTTTCTAGATCAGGATACATCTATATATAAACAAGACTTTTAAGAGCACACTATAGAAACCAAATTTTGTATTTAGCCATTGCTCTTAAAGTGCTGTTTCATCCAGCATTTCTACTAGTAAACCTATATACCAGTATGTGCCCAAAAACTGAATACAGGATGTGCAAACAGATTGAATTCAGGAAAATGTCAGATGCATCTTTATGAATTTATTTTATCCATGGAGCCACAGATACCATAAGGTTTAAAATTCATAAGTAGAACCTAATAGAAGCAACAGTATTAGTTTTCAGCTAGAGGCCAACCATCCCTGTGGTAGTTGGTTAGACACAAGGGCCCAGATCCACAATGATGGTGTTGCTGTGCTTACCACAGCAACACCTAATTCCCAAGTAGTCTGTTGATGGTAAAATCCTTACCCCTTTGTTATGCATACAAGCTCCCTATAACATACACAGGGCTAACCTGACTACTAAGAAAGGGACACCACTGAGTAAGGAAGTCAATGCCACTGGTCCAACTGCTACAAAAGAAACAACATGAGCAGGAGAGATCAAGAAAGATTTGTCCCAGAGCAGCCAACCAATAATCTGATCAGGTAGAGCAGACCCCTTCGGGTTTTGAAAGCCAGACAACTCCCAAGAAAACAGCAGGGATTTGAATATTATCCTCCCACATCACAAGTGAACATGATAACCACTAGGCTGTTCTTCCATGAATAGATACACTTGCCTACACTAAATGGCTCTGATCAGACATCCTTGGAAGGGTGGGAGGGTGTATTTTGTGGGTGTATTTTGAGAATCCAAACTAGGAGCCATAAAAGCTTTGGTTTGACCCAGAACTCCAAGCAGCTCATTAGTTCATTAGCAGTCAGCAAGTAGAGGACTGTGCATCTGAACACCTATGAAAATGTGGGTGCCTACAGGGCAAGGTAGCAATTGTATGGCAGTACCAAGGAAGACAGTGGCACCAAACTGTGGATGTAATGAGGGAATAAGCCATAATGCTTGCTCTTTCTCCTTGCTTCCATATATTAAAACGAATATTTAATCCTACATTTCTATATTAGTTGCCCAAAAATGTTATACAGCTTCAAGTAAACAGTGACATGGCCCATGGGATCACCAAGGGAGGGGCAGGGGGGGTTGGCTCACACTGTCCAAGACTGAAGGCTCACATACATTAAAGACAGAAAGGACGTTTTGGATCACTTTTTCTATTCCCCTTTACATTTCATTCTTATGTGCTTTATCCAGACTGCTTTTAAATCATTCCAGAGATGTAGCTTCTACCACTTTTCTTGGGAAGCTATTTCACAGTCTATTAGACCTCACTGTTAGACATTTTTTCTCGTAGTCAACTCAAATCTCCCCTTGCTCAGTTTCATCCCATTATTCCTAATTATACCCCTTAAAGCCACTCCAAACAATCCCTCTGCCTCTTCCTGTTTACAGCTTTCAAATACATGCAAATAGCTGCAGCCTCTTCGATATTATTTGAGCAAGCTGAAAAATATTCAGCTCTTCTAATCCTTCCCCATTAGTCAGTCTCTCTAGCCTCTCAGTTACTTCTGTTGTGGTTCTTTAAATTCACTGTAATTTGTCATCTTTCTTGTATGTAGGTGCCCAAAACTGTGTAGTCTATAATTTGTGCAAGAAAGATTTCATGTTCATAACACTTCCAAGCCACATGTAGTTTTAAATTCTGCTCAGTAGCCCTTTCCCCAGTAACTGTATCTTTTTAGCTCTTCTCAAATATGGAATGAAAAGTAAGAGGCATTTCAGTTTAATCAGTTCAGTTTCTGACTACTTCAGTGTTCAGTGCAGTGAAGAACTGTGATGTTAAAAGATTTTCCTGGGGTTTATGGCATATCACTGGCAATTTTTTAAAAACTGAAACACCCTTAGATGGGATCTTATGGTCTTGTTTTTTGGGGGGATTTTTTAAGAAAAAGCACATTGATGTTCATTTTATAGCACAAAATAGAAATATAATATTGTCATCCTATTTCCAAAAATAAACCAGATACACATATTCATACTGCTGTCAGAGGGCACCTCATGACAACATGCCCATCAGATGTCACACAGAGTGCTATCTACCAGTATCCAGGATCAGTTGAGAGGTGTCACTGGTTATAGCATTTTGGTGGCTGTTTCTGTCCAGGAGTCTGTAAATGGAAGCTATAAACACACATATCAGCACTGATACCAAACATTAATTTCTATTTGAGATGGGACCTGGGATACAATGCTGAAAGCAAATAACTTTGAAACATGAAAGGCTGCATTCAAAACTTAAATATAGCTACACATTTTGCAAATGGCTCTCTTTTCATGATGAATCTAACCAATGGTGCTAAATCTGGGTGATTTTATTACTAATAATAATTACCTATGGGTTCGATCAGGGCTGGGGGCTATCATGCTATACACATACAAATCAGTGTCACACACATATAGAACAGGATCACTGTTACCGAAGTGATTCTCATATTAAATTTCTATCAAGAACCAAAATAGCCTTTTTCCTGCTGTTGGTGAGCAGCATTTTTGAAGTGCTCTAAGCACAGCTGGTATCACATCCATCTTCTTTCCCCATTCAGTACTTTGAGATAAAAAATATGAACAAGCGCATAAGGAAAAATATATGAAAACCCCAGATGATGATATCTTTTATGAATAGCAGGCTAGAATCCAAGTTTTGAAAAAAAATCTCTTTATTACCTTTTCCTACTGTACTTTCACTTGCGAATGTTTGAACCTTTGACCTTTTCAACAAAATCCCAGTCTCTTCAATATTCGTTACCTGGTGTCTGGGTTTTGTCTTGTTGAGTTTACTACTAATGATTGACATCCCCAAATCCAAAATCCTCTTTGAAAATTTCATCCTGCTCAGCAGTACATATCTGTCTTAATTTAGTGCACCTTCTCTCTCTCACCCAAGCCCTTTTTCATCCAAATAAACCAGGTCACAGAGGAACACCAGCCATACCCAAAGAGAGAAGCTTTCTTCAGCTGCTCCTTAAATTAGCTGTGAGTTACACAATAGGAGCTGACTATAGGCTACATTGTAATTTATCACCAGTCTAATCAAGATGCTCAGGTAAAAGCTACTCCTATAAGAAAATGAATAAACACTGCAATTTCAGGAGACAATCTGATTAAAGCACAGACAAGGCTTTTGTCTTCATTTGATGTCTTCTCTTAGATTATGGTGCACCTGGCTGACTTGGAAGAGATCTGGACTGTAGGGTACCTGCCCCCTTTGAGAGTGGGAGGCGAGAATTACTTTTAAAGTAAAAGGTTTTTTCTTTTTTAATTTTTGAAGGAGAAAATAGGTTTTCCCCATCCCACTGTTTTGATAAAATATGGACTCAAGATCATTAGCTTGTAAGCAAAAGAATGAGGTTCTGGTAGTCCAGGTCTGTGTTAGCAGGCAGACCAGGCTAGCAATCTCACCTCTGAAAGACTAGCACCCGTGAGTCATATAATGATCTATAAATAGCTAGGAATGATATGTGAAAAAACAAAACAGCTGAATGATTCTGTATTATATGTCTCTGCAGAATGAAATTTGCTTGCAGGGTTTTCTTTTGATCCTTTCCTTTGATTACTAGGTAACAAAAGACTTCATTGAAAAGAAACAGTCTCAACTGAAATTATTGTATCTGGAAAGACTGCAGATAACCCTCACTGTAATGATGGAAATGACAGAAGATCAGCTGAATGTAACATGACACAGTCTTTCCTCCACATAGCTAGCATTGAATTAAGGCAGGATCTATCAAACCCTTGCAATTTGGACCAAGAGTATATATGGGGTAGGGATCCAACAGCAACAGCCCCAGGAGAATACTGCAAAAAATCTCCCACACATACATTCTGTATTTTTTTAATGAATTAGCTTTGACAAAGCTCTAGCCCCTCTAAGCTCACTTTCCACAGATCCTTCAGCTATCAAATCTGACTGATGTGAATGTTCATAAACCAGACAGCAAATATCAGTGTCTGTGCTCTTGTACGTAGCTTCTTGTACCTCACTTATTACTGTGTATTGGAGAGCCTCCCAGCAGTGCCTTCAGCAACATGATTAACATCTGTCATGGATTTGTTCTCTCATCTGTACAGAAATAGTGTGCTGTGGGGCATTAAGCATATACATATATGCATACACACACTTGCACCCACAAGTTGATGCAGCTTTATGTCACAGAAAGTAAAAAAAATACCACGTCTTATATTTGGACTGGAAGGTGGTGAAGTCTCTGCTGGTCTTTGTTTTCATTCGATTTTCAAAGGTCAGCACCAATGAATGTTTTGGCTTCTGAACTCCTCCTTTGGCTCCTTACTCCTACTGTAGAAAGTTCCATGGTACCACAGGGGTGGAGTTATCAAAATGTTCATCCTGAAACATCAGGCAGTTTTTAGATGCTCAGAGGTCAGGGCATTCAGTATCTTGTAGATAATAATTGAGATTTCATGCTCTGGTCAACACTCTTTGGGAAGACAGTGTAAGGGATAGAGGGCAAGTTTGATATGTTGGTAGAGGCCAACATTGTGGAGGCCAGCATCATTAAGGAGATGTGCTTCAGTGTTCTGGCGCATAATTTCTAAAGGCTTTATCTCCAGTGATTGGGCATACACTACTAGTGAAGAGTGAGTCACTGAAGCTAGGTCATTGTTCACCAGGATGGGACAGGGTCTATAGCCAGAGATGACAGAAATCGTTACTCTGAGGTGTTGCTATGAGAGCGCTTAGGATCAGTGAGAGACACAGGTGCATTCCTAAACTAAACACTAAATTGACCAAATGTAGATGGGTACCTTAGATTCAATGAGTCATTCCACATCCATGAGTTGCTTTTGTCTGAGCTCTGGACAAAATTGAGAGTACTGGTATAGTCCAACATGGTGTAGCATAGGAAGAGATGCTGTCATCCCCTGGGTCCCAAGTCCATGCCATCTAACCAGTTCACCTTGCAGCTGCATGTACATGTTAAATAGGACCAGACAAAGAATTGACCCTTGTAGATCCTACAAAGTCCTATCCCAACTTATTAGATCTTTCCCTCAAGGAAACCAGTAAATTCATTCAGGCAATACACTTCATCATCTTAACCCGCAAACTATAACTAATTAGTAAAATCTTAGACTTTCAGTCCTCCTTTCTTCTTTTTCATTAGAGGATTTTGCATTTTCCTCCAAAACCTTTAGATCAGGGGTGGGCAAAATACAGCCCATGGGTTGGATTCAGCCCACCAGCTGATTTCATCTGGCCTGTGGACATCCACTGATTGATTATACCTTGCCCAGCCTGCTCACCTTGCTCCCGCTCTTGTGCACAGGAGGGTCCAGCCTGGCTAGCGCACACATCTTCCTGGCAGGGCTGCTGCTGGCACTGCTGCAGCACCAGAGGACCTGCTCAGTATCCTTGGCTTTCAGTGACTCCTCCTTTTGTCCCTGCTTCAGCGTTTGCTCCAGGCACTAAGTAGGAAAGCAGCAGCAGTAGGCAAGGGAAAGCTACAGCTGTGCAGGAGTGCGGAGTGTGCGGCTGGGCCTGGTGGAAGTATGGAGCCCAGGGCCTGTGCCTGGGGGGGCAGCAGGAACATGGAGCTTGGGTGGGCAAGGTGTGGGTGTGTGAGTGTGAGGGAGGGTGGCAGGGGTGGGGACCCCGCCCCCCACATACTCCTCCTATGGTACACAGCCCCCATTGCTGGTGGCGGCAGCAGCAGATGGTGGACCCTTGGTGTGCTTGTATCCCATGCATGCGCAGCTGTCCAGTGATGCGTGGCTCCCAGCCAGTTCCTGAAGCTGTGTGTGGAGGCAAGAAGTGGAACCAGGCTGGCATGCCTCTATCACACAGGGCTCCCCACAGCTCACCTGCAGTTTCCAGCACTCATTTACCGCTAGAGGAAAGCCCCACACAATGGATCCAGCTGCCTTTCTCACTCTTTGCCACCATGTGCAGCTCCTAGGACTGTGCTGGAAGTGCAGGGGAGCCCCACCCCTGCCTGGAAGCTGCACATGGCATCAGGGAGCAGGGCTAGGCAGCCAGCTCCATTGCATGGGGCTTCCCCCTAGCGGCGAGGAGCCCCATGTAACAATTGGGCTGGCTTGGCTCTCCTTGCTGCCACGAGCAGCTCCTGGAACTGGTTACAGCCATGTGCCACTGGTCAGCAGTGCTTGCATGGGCCATGAGTACCCTGAGGCCCCGCTGCCTGCTGCCTGCTGCTGCTGCCACTGGCAGCAGGGGCTGTGCATCACAGGGGATTCATAGATTGTTAGGGGCTGGAAGGAACCTCACAGATCATTGCGTCCAGTCCCCCTTCTCTACACAAGAAGATAACTGGGGTTAAGTGACCCTAGCGAGGTGACTGTCTAGTCTCCTCTTGAAAACTTACAGGGTAGGTGACTGCATCACCTTTGGAGGGACTTTATTACATAGTCTGGACATCCTGACTGTGAAGGAGTTTTTCCTGGTCTTAAGCCCAAAGCAGCCTTCCAGGAATTTGCATCCATTAGTCCTGGTCTTCCCCAGGGGTGCCCTAATGAACAGTTGTTCACCAAGCTCCTGATGAACTCTTCCAATACAGCGGTAAGCTGCTATCAAGTCCCCTCTCAACCTTCTCTTCTTTTCAATCGTTTCTTCTTCAGGCTAAAGAGGCCCAGGTCCCTCAGCCTTTTCACATATAGCTTGCCTTGCAAGTCCCTGATCATACAGGTGGCTCTTTTCTGGACCCTCTCAAGTTTTTCCACATTCTTATTGAAATGCAATGCCCAGAACTGAACACAGTACTCTAACTGTGGTCTCACCAGTGCTGAGTATAGCAGGAGTATCACTTCCTTAGTTTTACATGAGATGTTATTTGCCCTGCTGACCACTGCCTTGCACTGACAGCTCATATTCATGCAATGGTCACTCATTACCCCTAGGTCCCTTTTAGCTGTGGTGCACATCAAGCTGTCACCACCGAACCTGTATGTATATTGAGGGTTATTTGTCCCCAGATGGAGAACCTTACACTTGGAAGTATTAAACTTCATCTAGTTCTGGTCTACCCAACTTTTGAGCCTGTCCAGGTCTGCCTGTATCTGCAACCTATCTTCTGACATGACCACACTAGCCCATTCCTTGGTGTTGTCTGTGAACTTGGCCAGTGAGCTTTTCACTCCCCAATCCAAATCATTGATAAAGAGGTTGAAAAGCATGGACCCCTGTGGGACACCACTGGCCACTTCGCACCAGGACAACACAGATCCATTCATAAGAACTCTCTGGATCCTACCCTGGTTTCCCACTCACTGAACCATCGAGCAGCTGAGCCCACAATGTTCCAGTTTTCCCATAAGGACACCATGGGATACTAGATGAAAAACCTTTTGGAAGTCTTGGTATATAAGGCCTACCTTGTCTCCCATGTCCAGGTGGTGAGAGACCTGGTTGTAGAAGGAGATGAGATTGGTAAGGAAAGACCTACCCATGCCAAAGCCATGGTGGCTGTCGTTCAGAATCTTATCTTCCGTGAGTGTGTCACACATAGATTCTTTAATGAGCTTTTCCAGGATTTTCCCTGGGATGGAGGTTAGGCTGATTGGTCTATAGTTGCCTGGATCCTCCCTCTTCCTCTTCTTGAAGATGGGCACAATGTTGGCCCTCTTCCAGTCGTCAAGGATTTCCCCTGTGCACCATGAATTCTGAAAGAGCTTTGCCAGGCGTTCTGCAATGACCTCAGCTAGCTCCTTCAGTACTCTCAAATGGAGCCCATGTGGTCCTGCTGACTTATGTCTAGCTTTTCTAGTTGGTATTGGACCCACTCAGCATCCACAGTGGCGAAACAATATGCCCTGGCATGCTCCCTATGAGCCTTATCTCACTTGGCTTTCCCCTTGATCCAGTGAAATACCAAAGCAAAGTGGGCATTCAGGAGTTCAGTTTTTTCCTGAATGCTGGTTGCTAGCTGTCCCGAGGTGTTAAGCAGGGGCATTCCATTTGTTTTCCTTCTACTGCCTACATACCTAAAGGAGGACTTATTGTCCTTGATTCCGGTGGCTAACCTAAATTCAGTCACTGCCTTGGCTTTACTGATCATTTCTCTACAAGTGCTGGCCACTGGTGTATAGCCCTCCTTGAGGACCATCCCTAGCTTCCACTGTGGGGAGTCCCCACATTCCCCCCACCTTCCCTCATATACCACACATACCTACAGCCTACCCCTACAACCCCCCCATATACATACACCCACACCCCACAAAAAACCCTATGCCCCCACGCACAGATACACCCTCTCAGAAACCCCCCAACCCCCACCACACCCACACACTCCCCCATATACAGTATACAAGAATAAGACTTTATTTTTGAACTATAATGCAATCACCTCTATATACACTATACAAACACAGTTTGTTAAAATAAAATTAAAATCTGTTAGAGTAGATGTTGGACTTTTAGCATATGAATTGGGGGGTTTTTTCTGGATCCAAGATGGTAACTCTTCCCCCACCCTTCCCAACAGGAGTACTTCTAGGGGCAAGGGGAAGGATTTCCAGTGGCAAAGGTCAGGGGGTAGGGGGTGGGAATTCCAGTTCAAAGATGGTGACCTGGGGGCAAGGCACCTGCCGGGGGGCAGGGCACCTGTCAAGGGGTGGGGCTACCCTTGAGGCCCTTGACAGTTTACTAAAACTCTTTAAGCAGCTCTTCAGTCAAAATAATCACCCACCCTTGCTTTACATCCTACTTAACAAAAATCAGACTATTTTTGTTACTATATAGGTCTCAGAAGCTTTTCCTTAATTGGCTTTGCTGGTGGAACTATGAGTTTTAATTTAAATATGACTTTCCCCTCTGTGTGATTGCCTTCCCTGACATTTTTGCAAACACTATGGCAAAAATTCCTTCATGCTCTCAGTTACATTAGCATCATGTATTATTAATTTCCTAAATATATTTCTCAGCTGACCTAGCACACATTTTAGATCAAAAGTGATTACAGCATTACTATGTATCACAAATATCATTGCTAGTCTTTAGTGACTTGCTGGGTTTAGTAATATGATAAGATAAAGGAATAGATACAGTCCAGGGTAAAGACTGGTTTGTTCTTCCAACTCCCTTAATAAAACACCCTTTGAACCATATGTGTTAAGACATGTCAGTCTATCACGTCAAACTGTACTAGCAACAACCATAACAACATATATAAATAGAAATATCATCACTGCTATGTTGATATTATTGCTTTTTTCTGTCAGAGTACACATCATTCACAAGCCGAGGGCCTGATCTTGTTTCCATAGCAGTTAATGGAAGTTTAATAATGGTATCAATGAAAGTGACATGTGGGTGTAAACCAGACAGACAATGCATTTCAGGTGTACAGCAAATTGCTAGGAAAATGTGACATTCATGGGGTGCACAGATGCCATTTATATAAACAAATATTTCTCATTTATTTTTGTTATAGATTTCAAGGAAATGATCAAAAAAGACAGAGTTAGAAACAACCTTCTAGAAGGCTGTTGCTTCAAACCAGCAATTGAAGAGCTTTAATATCCAACACAAATTTAAACAATTGGTCCTTTTGGAACCCCATTTACTTAGAGAGAAAATGACAGTCAGCCTCAGAAAGCATTTATTAGAGAACACAAGCTTCTCAGTACAGCAATTAGGGATGCAAAAGTAGTTGACAGATAATATCGTCATCTCTAATAAGCAGGGATTCACTGAAATTGCTGCATACCATAACCACCTGGAAATCAAGTTGCCTGAAATAATGTGTGGATATTACAGGTTATGCTTTATTCATAGGTTGGCATCTTCTGAAAGTAACCTCTTCTATTCACCAGAAAGATAGCTGCTAAAGATATAAGCACTGTCAAAAACCTATAAGAAGGGCTACATAAATGAGCGATGTCACCCATGCCAATGGATTACATATAGATTGACTACAGTGTTGGAGGCTGTATCTCTGTGAGCTCCATTAAAGTCAGGAGAGTTGCAGAACAGGAAAAAAAGAACAACACAACCCTTTGGGCAAAATCTTCCTCCAAATGTTCTGGCCTAGCAAAACACTTAAACTCACACTTGACCTGAAGCATGTGAGACTTCTCATTCAGCACTGTGGCACTACTTAAGTGTTTAAGAGTCACAGAATCACAGCTCATGAAACCAGTAGGAGTTTCTGACATTAATATTGACAGGCAATATGCAAAATACAGAAATTCATGTAAATATATAGTTGATCTCTGTTTTTTAGCAGGGACTTCATACATGCTGGAATGTAAGTAACATTACTAATATAAATAACCCAAATAATAGTTGGGCTCATTTCTACTATATTCTCTCCCAGTACACTGCTATATTGTGTATTTGCTCTCTGTTAAACTTTAAGCCTTTCCGTGCCACTGGTGTGCTTAGCAAGATCATACTGTGTGACTTCTGGTATATGTTGCCCTGGAGAATAATTACTGTGCCTTACAAAACAGTAATTCTTACATTGGCTTTGACAGGTGGCAAAATAATGTAGTACCTCTGATTATTGTCATAAATAGGGTTGTCTCAAAGGTCCAAGCTATTACATAGTGTGTCTTTAAGTGCACAAGGCCACAAGCACTAATAAAACAGCTTTAAACTCAGCCTGAATCTGCTCAGTAGAAACACTTTAACTCTGATTGGTTGGTGCTGAGGATAGATTATACTTGCTTGTTGAACAAATGCTACCATTTAATAAAATGAACAAATCCACTCCACTCCACTCGAGGGGGAATTTAATGCACTGTTTCTTTAAATTAAGCTGGTCCTGCCTCTGCAGGTGTATTCCAAAATGATATAGATAAAAACTAAATAACTGACCTTCTATTCCCCTCTTTCCCAATTCCCCGGGATAGAACCCAGTTCAGACTAATAAAATTATGTGCTAAAAACAGTTACCTAATCTTCATTTCCATATTCTCCAGTCTACCGGAACAGTTTTTACAACCTTTGCAATACAAGTAGAGATCCAGTACTAGATCAAAGATTGCACAGTGCATGGACCTTCCCCATCTCCTGTTTTTTCTACACACTGGTTTTCAAAAAAGTGGATTTGGGTTATGGTCTTGTCTTTTTTCATGGCAAGATACCAGATATTTACAGCCTTCCATAACAATTAGTCACATAGAGTACCAATATTTTCAATAGCCTTTTCTATTTGCTGTTAGGATGGCTGGGCTCATTTTTATTTTGTGTGTAGGTCACTGAATCCTTAATGAGAAGATAGCTGTCATAAATAACCAACCATAGCAGGCATTAATAGAATCAAATTGCAATAAGGAAGAGGCGGGGGGGTCTTATCTGATGACATATGGATGATACATGCACATGCCTTTCATGAGCACTTTAAAAAAATTGCATGTCGATTTTGCCTGAGGAGTTGAAACAGACTGTGTGGAGCCTTCATGCCTTCTACTGCAATGGGATTTTGTTTACAGAGGATGAAAATGAACAAGATGCAGCAGGTTCACTTGAAGATTTGAATCTGACAAGTCTCCAAGGAGAAATTTTCACTAGTCACATCTGATAACTGTTTGGATTTAGCTATTTTGAGATGAAGCATATCTTTTGGCTAGATACTTTGGTTTGGGTCCATCATTCCTTTTAAACGTAGCTATCAAATCCAGTTCTTCTAGTTATTCTGGAAAAAATGTAAGACTCAAATGTCTGCAAATATTATGTTCTATCCCCCTTTGAAAGAAGGGCCCAACCTCTTTTCAGGTGGCTTTCAGTATTCTTTTCAAGATAATAGCTATCAAGTATGTGAATAAGTACCTCATTTTCACTACTCTAGGACTGGTAAAAAAAAAAAGGGGTGGGGGACTTTCCACCAGAGATTTCCAGAGAATCTGGAAGGGTGATAATATGCATTGTGAAGCACAGCCTACAACTCAGATCAAGATGCCAGAGGCTATGCTGCATGCTACTTATTACCAGTGATCTGGGTTTTCTGTTTCCCATGGAGAAAATGTGGATTTTCCACTTCAAATAAGGGAAACCCAGATTTTCCCCTTTGAACCAGGAAACTGTGGGTTTCCCCTTGCAGGCTGGCAAACTTCCAGCCTGCAAGTAGCTGCTTGGGGCTGGGGGACTGGGGGAGGGTGGTTGGAGACAGGGAGTGTGCTGTGTGTGCACGTGTGCATGTGCACACACCCATGGCTAGCAGTACAGTCAGGCAGGCTGATGGGAGCATCTCCCACAACTGCCTGCAGGTAAACCTATGGGGGATCTGGGGGAGGGGAGATAGGTGACACTGTGGTAACTCTGTGCCACCTTGGCCACCCTGCTGTTGGGGGGGGCACTGAGTCTGGCCAGGCTGCTAGTCCCATGCCCTGCAGTGCTGACATTGCGGGGTGTGGCTTGGGAGTGAGGGGCACAAGCACATCAAGGCTGCTCAGCACCACAAAGCAGTGGGGGGACAACCACAGCTGGACCTGCATCCTGGTGAGCAAATTGGGCATGGGAAGCTCTGGTTTTTCAGGATAAAAAACCCCAAATTAATTACCAAAATCTATAGGTATTTAGAATTTATTTTATTATAATGATTGGAGCACTGGTAGGCTTCCAAATTGCTTTAAAATTGTAAATATATCAATGAAACATTGTGTTCAACTGATATATATATATATATAGTGGCATTTCATTTTAATTGCAGAAAAACATGGATTTGGGGGGTTTTAAATCAGAGAATTTGGGAATTTTTAATACAGAAGACTAGGATCCTTGCTTATTACTATTTCTCCCAAATTCTCAGCTACAATAAAAATTCCCAAGGCTGTAACACAAATGGGTGCCTGTTACAACAGCTTTCTATGCCACTCTGATCCTTTCTCTTGATATATGAGGGCCAAAATGGGGATGAGAATCTTACTCAAAAAGTTTATATCTTTTCAATTAAATATTAGGGGAAGAGGGAGAGAAATGGGTTGTATTACTAAATTAAACAAAAAACCACTCTATTCAAAATAAAATGAAACTTCAGGAAAAAATGAAGTTTTTCAGGAAAAAAAACCTTTTAAGTTTTCAGATTTTGATTGACCAAAAACAAAACAAAAAAAACCTATCTTAAACCTGGGCCTTTATAGCTGAAGATTATGTTGCAAAGTAGTTCGGGATTTTGCAGATATATTTTACATTTGCATGGATACTTTATTTTTAGATGTATTCAATCACTTTCTCTAGCTTTGAGTAAAATTTTTTGTTTAGTTATTTGTCAGATAATCCAGACATTTATGAAAATCGGATCTCAATATATGTACCTACTATTTATAATATTTAATAAATCAACATATAGTACAGCTATTACATTTTTAAAACTGGATCTGCTGCACTACTTTATTTAGATACCTTAAAACAGCTTAAGAGAAAAATTCATTCCGATTTGAAAATCCTAAAATATTATATTGTAGAAAAAGTAAATCCATCTGCCTTTCAATTTGCTTAGTGCTGTAAATCCCTACAGTTTTGCTCATTCCTGGTTTTTAAATCACTAGAGAATTAGAAAAGTTTGAAAAAATAGCTGCTATTTAAGAAAAATTGGGGTTAGTGTGTTCCTGGAACTGCTCAGGCACAAAATACACCAAAAAGTGACTGAGCAGGGTAGAGAGGCTCTCCTTTCACAGCATCTGATGTAGTAAGCTTGGGCTCTTCAAAGCTTATTCTATATATTTCTGATCATTGGCAATGCGTAGCGGGTACATGTGCACCTCTGAGCATGGTGGTTCACCCCCTGTGAAAAAGCGCTGCCAACATTGCTGGCAGTGCCTGTGGGCTATCGCTGCTTGCCACTTACCCCTCACTGCCGACACCACCAGTGGCACCTGCAGGCGGTCCGCGATTGCCGCTGGCCACTGCCAATGCTGCTGGAGGCATCAGCGGGTGGTCACTGATCGCTGGTCACCACTTGCTACCCCCTCCTCGTACCGCCAACAACACCATGACCGCCTGCAGGAGCTCCCCATGCCCTGTCAGCCTCCAGGGGCACATAGCATTCATGTTTATGATTTAGCTAGTCTGTAAGATGCTGATCTACTCTGCCTTCTGTCTGGCTTCACACTAACATAGCTAACAGCCTCTCTGTAGAGAGACGAGATATATCACACATCAGGAATCATGTGTGACAGTATCTATTCACAAACAGAGACAAACCCAAAGCAGGCCTAACCAATGAGGATCTCCAATTCCAGCATGAAAAAGGCTGAAGAAAGGTACAAGGAGTACAACCTCTACTGACATGAACAAATCACACATAGGGAAAGTGGTATAAAGTTCCCAACCACCCTTAGGTGCCCTTGGCCCAAATCTAGTAGATTCAAACTTGACTCAGAAAAACCATTGAAAATAGAGCAAGTAATCCACATATATGTGATCAGCAGAGATCCAGGTTTTCCATTTCCCATGGAAAAACAGAGAAAACCACAGATTCCCTGTTTTTATCACAGAAAATGCAGATTTCCCCTTTTAGCACAGAAATCCATGGATTCTCTGCTTTTCAAAGAGCTGATTGCAGAAGGGGCGGGAAACCCCCAGCCCTGCCCAGAGGCAGAGGAAGAGAGGGAAGGGCGGGGCCTGAGCCTCTGAGTCAGCCAAGGCTGGGCTCAGGCTCAGGCTCAGGCTCACCCTTTGTCCTTCACCCCTGGAGCCTGGAGGTAAGTGGGGTTGTGGAGTGGAGGGGGGGGAAGGTCGCTGGGGGTGAGGGAGTGGGGGGCACCACCGGCCCCAGGTGGCACACTGCAGCACCTCTCTGCCCCCCACCTCAGCCACTCCTAGGAGCAGGGCCAGGGGGTGAAGGCAGGGGTGCCCCTCTGTGGGCCGCACACATGCCAACCAGCTTGACAGGGGTTCACACATGGTGGCTGCCACTACAGCTCTGCCACTGCACCCCACACTGCCTTCCCATGGCTGGCTGCACGGCTTTATGGGCAAGTGGCATGGCAGCAGTGGTGCGGTGGTGGCCACCACGTGCAAGATGCACACATGCTGCTCGGCCAACGGGGGGGGGGTGGCTCACATGCAGTGACTGCCACTGCACTGCTGCTACCACCTCGCAGCCAGCCACATGGCTCTGTGGGCACAGCTCTGCAGTGGTGGTGAGGGATGGTAGCTTGGGGCTCACATATGGCAGCTACCATTGCTACGACTTGCCTATGGAGCCATGCCTATGGTGGCAGCTGCTGTGTGTGAAACGTCCCCATGCCATCACTGCCAGTGCTGCCATGGAGCCGTGCAGCCAGCTGTGGGGCGACAGTGGTGGTATGATGGCAGCTGCAGGCACTGCATGAGAGCCCCCCAGTCTGCAGGCATGGTTTCTTCGATAAGCAGCAGTGGTGGTGTGGGATGTTGGTGGTAGCAGCTCCATGCTGGCCAGCCAGCGGGGGGACAGGGGGCGTTTTGCACACACTAACCGCCACCACCTGGCATGGCCACTGCCGCTTGTCTGCAGAGCCAGGCCTGCAGATAGGGGGGCTTGCACACAGTGGCCACCTCTAGTTAGGGAACTCCTGGAGGGGCTGGACATTTTTAAATCAGCAGGACCGGATGCTCTTTATCCAAGGGTACTGAGGGAATTGGTGGAGGTCATAGCGGGGCCCCTGGCATGGGTGTATGAACATTTGTGGTGCTCTGGCCAGGTCCCAGAGGACTGGAAAAGGGCCAGTGTGGTCCCCATTTACAAGAAGGGGAGAAAGGAGAACCCGGGTAACTATAGGCCAGTTAGTCTCACCTAGGTCCTTGGAAAGACCTTTGAGAAAATTATCAAGGAGCATATCTGCAGGGGCCCAGCACGGGAGGTAATGCTCAGGGGCAACCAAAATGGGCCTGACTAACCTTGTTTCCTTTTACAACCAGGTCACAAAGTCCTTGGATGCGGGCACTGAGGTGGATGTCGTCTACCTGAACTTCAAGAAGGCCTTTGACACTGTTTCTCACCCTATGCTCATAGAAAAACTAGGAGACTGTGGCATTTATGCCTACACAGTCAGACGAGTGGCAAATTGGCTCGATGGTCACACCCAGACAGTGGTGGTAGATGGGTTGTTTTCAACCTGAAGGGATATGGGCAGTGGAGTTCCCCAGGGCTCAGTCCTCAGGCCTGTGCTATTCAACATCTTTATCAGTGACTTGGAGGTGGGAGTGGAAAGCACACTGTCCAAATTTGCTGATGACACAAAGATGTGGGTAGAAGTGGGCACACTGGAGGGGAGGGACAGAATTCAGCTAGATCTAGACAGGTTACAGAGGTGGGTGGATGAGAATAGAATTGAATTCAGTACAGACAAGTGCAAGGTGCTGCATCTAGGGAGAAGGAACCTGCAACATACCTATAGGCTGGGGAACACCCTTCTCAACAACACAGTGGCTGAAAAGAGTGATTGCTGACTCCAGGATGGACATGAGCCACCAATACAAGGAAGCGGTCAGTAAGGCTAACTGCACTTTGTCATGCATCTACAGATGCATCACAAGCAGGTCCAGGGAGGTGATCCTTCCCCAATATGCAGCACTGGTCAGGCCGCAGCTGGAGTACTGCATCCAGTTCTGGGCGCTGCACTTCAAGAGAGATGTGGCTAACCCCGAGAGGGTCCAGAGAAGGGCCACTCATATGGTCAGGGTGCAGCAGGCCAGGCCTTATGAAGATAGACTAAAGGGCCTGAATCTATTCAGCCTCCACAAGAGAAGACTGAGAGGGGATCTGGTGGCTGTCTATAAACTCACCAGGGGGACAAGAGAAAAATAGGTGAGGCTCTGTTCCCCTGAGCACCAACTGGGATAACAAGGAATAATGGCCACAAATTGATTGAGAGTAGGTTCAGGCTTGATATCAGGAGACATTACTTTACAGTTAGGGCTTCCAGACTCTGGAATGGGCTCCCCCAAGGGAGGTGGTGCTCTCCCCTACCTTGGGGGTCTTCAAGAGGAACTTGGATAGAAATCTGGCTGGGCTATTATGATCCCAGCACCTGTTCATGCCCAACAGGGGGTAGGACTTGATGATCAGTTTAGGCCCCTCCTGACTCTAGAAACTATCAAACTATAACAGCTCCACAGGCAAGCAGCAGCAGTGGCAGTCACCATGTGTGAGCTTCCTGCACCCCCCAGCCGGCACACATCCACCACTGCCACCACCCCACACCGACATGAAGCCATACAGCTGGCTACAGGTCACAAGTAATGATGCAGTGGCGGCTGCTGCATACAAGCTCCCCCTGTATGGCCACACACAGTGGCCACCACTGCACTGCTGCTGCTGCACTCCACACTGCTTGCCCACCAAGCCATGTGGCTAACCACGGGAAGGCAGCATGGAGTGCAGCAGCAGTTGCAGTGGCGGCCACACTGTGTGAAACCACTCCGCCACCCCCGGTCAGGCCAGCCAGTGTATGTGCCTCCTGCAGAAGGGCACCCGTGCCCTCAGCCCCAGGCCCTGCTCCTGGGAGGGGCACAGGGGCATGCTCCCCCTCTTCTTGATCTGGTCTCCCCAGCACCTTTCCTGTCCCTTGCCCCACCCCTTCCACCCACACAGACTTACCTGAAGGGTTGGATGTCAGTGTTTGTGCATGTGTGTCTGGGGCCGGGGGGCTGTTGTGGGGGACTGAGGGGCATCAGCAGTGCCAGGAGGGTTGTGGGGTCAATTTTTATCACGGATTTGGGGTTTTTAAAATCAGAGAATTTACAATTTTTAAATCAGAGAAAACTAGGATCCCTGGTGAAGAGCAGATTATGTAGGAAAGAGGAAATTTACTTATATCTTGTGCTGGAGCATGTAGAGAATGAAAATGATTCTCTTCCTAAACATAGATGTATTGTAATCTTCTTTTTAATAAAACAGAGAAGACCTAGATAAAATTTATCAGAATTCTGAACAACTTGCTGAAATTAGATATTGCTCAGCTTTAAAAATAGATTCCTCTCAGGCAGTTATGGGAATGATTTTTATCTATGTATGAAAAAAATGACAAACTGTTGAAACATCATAATCTGTGTGGACTGTGCTTTTCCATATCTTTTAAACAAGATACTCCAGTAATCCCTAGCAATAGCTTCGTTGATGTTAGGCATGAATACTACATTTTTCTCCATTCATTTGTGTTTATTATCTGCTAGATAAGGGAGAACATGTTATTTTTGCTGATTTAGGCAATGCTGTTTTATATTCAAAACACAAGCGCAAATCAAACTTATTTTATGGAAAACCTCTAATTTAATACAGGTCATTAAAGAGGACAACTTTCCTTATGTGGCGGGCTTGCCTATATTTGTCCAGTTCCTTGGGCTTAGGGAATTGCCAAAGTGATTGGTGGGGCAAACCCACCAATCAGAGACCAGCAGGGGATGAGCCTTGGGTGGAGTCCTCCCCGCCCCTACGTCGGGGTGAGGCAAGGAGTGGACCAAATTGAAGACTGTGCTCCACCTCCCCCTGATTGGCCATCTTCAATCTTGGGGAGAGCCCCAAAAGGGTATATAAGGAGCTGCATGCACAGCACATGGGGGTGGGGGGCAGGGGGAAGAGACAAGGGACAGAGAAGAAATAAGCAGCTTGGGATGAGGAAGAGCTACGCAGCGGAGTTTTCCAGTTGCCCCGAAGAGCCCAAAGACTCCACCATCTGACGGGAATGGCAGGAGGTCACATCCCCAAGCCCCCACTGTGAGAGCATGGCGAGCCAGTGCAGACATTGCTGCACAGAGAAACTGGGACCTTGGGAGCTGCTCGAGGCAGCTCGGGTCTCCAACCCCAGCACAAGGCTGGCACTGGTGCAGACACCACTACACATTGAGTTAGTGAAGGGGCAGGGGTGGTTTGGACCCTATTTCCCGCTGCCGGGGTGTGAGGGCCTGTGGGCAGCGCAGGCTTCACAGTGCAGCGGGTCTGTACTGGAGCCCTGGCCCTGGGCATGCACAAGGCAGCCCAGGCCCGCAACCTGCTGAGAAGGCCAAGTCATCCGGGTGCGTGAACAAGCCACGCACTCCATGAGGGGACTGAGACAGAACACCCGCTGCAGGAGCCGTTTGCCCCGCTGGGGATGAAACACTGGGAACCCTTGCTGGACCCCTACTCACCAGGAAGCACGAGTTCTCGGGCTAGGGGTTTCCCACCGGGGAGGGACACAGTGGATAGCCCCATCAGAAGGGGTGTATGCTGGAGAAAAAGAGACTCCTCTAGAGGAAGCAGGTATTTGGGATTGTCATATATTTTGGAGTATTTATTGACTTCTTGTTGTGCTTTATATTTTGGGGTGCTTACCCATTGATTGTTGGCACACCTACTCTCTGGGGATCCATGGGCAAGGTTTCTCTTGTGGATCTTGGGGACTGTGATACTTACCTATTCTGTTATTTGTTGACTTGAATATATTATATGTAAATATTTATCCTTATCACCTATCCAGTTATTCTATCCCTTTCCCTTTTATTCTGCTCCTGAATAAACCATGTATATAGTTTAGCTACTGTGTCCAGGTCTTCCACTATAGAGACACTGGAGAAAGGAAACTGCAAGCAAGCTGCAGTTTCCATCTCCAGCATGTATGCCCTGCTGATCATCCCCTTCTATTGAAGAGGGGAGTACACACTCTGGTACACCTGGGTTACACTTACTTTTGCATGTTGGGTTAATTGGATCTTAAAATTGTAGCAATAGACCTGCATTAAGTTGCCCAATGGTCACCAGGGGTCATCTTCCTGATATTCAGATTTGTTCTAGATTCACCAGAGGTGTGTATGCCGCTCTTCCCATGTATAAAATAATAAATCACCACATTATCTTTTCAACTCTTTCCATATAAAATGGAAATGTATAATCTACTTTTTCAAGATGTTCCACTACTCTTGCTCCTCACTGTGCCTCAGTCCTCATTTCTATGTACTCTTCACTTCATCTCCCAAGTAACTGCTCATTCAACATCTATGGAGGTTTGTGTATCCTTAACCCTCCAGGCTTTTCCATATGCTGACCCTCTCCTCTGGAACGTCTGTCTGTGCTGCACAATGTACCCTTGTATAGTTAGCCAGCCCAAGGCCTATGCAACTTCTTAAATTCTACTTTGGCTCTTTGATACATAACAGCCAAAGTAAAACTTGGTTGCTTCAGCCTTTTCTGACATCTGAGCCAGAGAGGATTTCAACACCCTTTCTGTCTCCCCTTCAAATTTCTGTTTAAAACCCACAACTCCAGCTAACTTTCCACCACTGAGAAGCAGAGCAATGGAGCCAGTGTCTTCCCATTCACTCTGCACGTGCTTCATTTGCAGGAGTCATCTGCGGTTCTTGTATTTGTCCTACTTCAATTGCAAGCTCTTCTGAGTAGGAACTTTTTATTTAAAGCACCATATCGATGCATGATACAATAAACAACAACAAAAATATAGCTCATCTCTCTACAGCTCTATGAATCTCATCCTATATTCCAAGGAATATGAACTTATTTGTGCTGAGCCCAAAATTGAGCTGGGTGCCTTGAAGAACAGATATATAGATAGTATCCCTTCTATGAAACACCTGCTTATACAGCCTCAAAACACACTGAGGTTTGGTGGAGTTTTTTGATGCAGGTGTTTCCTGCAGCTGCAAAGCTTACATCAGCATTCCTTGGATGTTTTAGTCAGCATTACTGCTCTCCAAGTACCATTCTCCTATCAAGTTCATGCATTTTGGATTAGTATTCTACAACTTCCATTTTTTAAGATTGAACCAGATCTTATTATTTGCTTGTATTTCTATATTCTCTAGGTCCCTTTTTATTAGTTTGCTATCCATATGGGGTTTTGCAACACCTTACAATTTAGAGTAATCTGTGCATTAATTTATTAGTTTAATTAGTGTGTTGTTTGCCAAAGAGCATAAGTAACCAACTCAATTTTCACAGGAAAGAGAGAGAGAAAACTTTAGGCTATAAATGTTTCAGTGCCAATCCTATTTTTATAAGGCAATACTACCAAAGTCCTATCTTTTGTAGATATAAGGTGCATGGCTGTCTCACTCACTCTACTTGAGTCATTTTCAGAATAAATTACAATGCTCCAAACTAAACAACTGTGTCTACCCTACAGCCCCAGAAATGGACACAAGAGCAAAAGGGAGCTCCCACATTTATCAAGAAAATCATAGGGGTTAGGAACACAAACCAACAGGCTAAAGGGAACAGCTAAAAGGTAAAGAAGCATCATAACCATGGTAACATATATTCAGCACCTTAATTTCCATCCCACCACCTTTATACAGACTGCCCCTTGGTTCCTTCTGCTGCTATACACATGATAATCATATTACACAACAGAAAAATGAAATGCAGGCAACTTTAGTTGTATCTAAATTCCTGGGAGGGGCTGAAAATGGTTAGGCAGGCATATAAAGTAGACTTTTTGGTATATTTCCACTAAATATACCATCATGTTACTTGAATAGAATGACTTCAAATTGGTTCAGACATTTAAGGCAAATTATTTTAGAATGCCTACTTTTCCCTATTTTCATCATCATAAAAAGTAAAAGTTCTAGGCCCAGTCTAATAACATTTGAGCAAAGTTTATAATTCTGTCACTATTATTTGAGCTTGTTGTGATGTCAGTAGGAATGAGAATATAGCAGCCTTCACCATTCTACTAGGAATAATAGCAATTATCAGTTTGGTCTCTGACTGAGGCTAGAAAAGATGAATCAAGAGAGACAATTATTACATTTTCTCACATTCATCATCATATGTATCTCTATTAAAAATGCAGAAGGATGGCTTACTGGGACTGGCCAGGGGAGCTGCTGCCATCTCAAATTGCTGAGAAATTACGACACACTTTTCTTTTATTATGGCTCTTATTCTTAAAGTGTTTGGAGTGGAGAGATCACCACTGACACACTAACAGACTTAAGCTTTTCAAAAGTAATTCATAATTTTGAATATCCCTTTTTGTCATTGCTCAACCTGAGGTAGTTAAAATATCCTGATTTTCAGAAGTGCTCTTCTTCCCATGCAATAAATGACACATTCATTTGTACAGTTAGTACAGGGTTTTTGCACATTCAAGATAATTTAAACATTTTCGCACACTCCCTACCACCCCCCCAGCCAAAAAAAATCTACAAATCATTTTTGCGGAAAAAAGTTGACAGATTAATGCACATAATTTAACAAAGTACTGAAATATGTACCTCAGGCCCACTAAACACGACAGGCACTTTTACACATGCTCCAATGCATTCTGATTAGAAGGTGTTGGAGCAGTTTCGATTAATTGAGTCTGCTAGAGTGGTCTAATCAGACCACTCCAGTGTGCTGCAGCACCCCAGGTTTCAAAATGGTGGCAGCTGTACTTTAACAAATGAGCAAGCTTTAGTTAAGGTGTCCCCACTGTCATTTTGAAATGTGGGATGCTGAATACATGAGACACTGCGCAATTTAATTATAGCAGCTCCCATTAAGCACGTGTGTAAGTGATTTGTTGAATGGATACTAATAGTCTCACCTGGATCCTATTTCAAGTAGCATGAATGGACATGCTTATGCTTATAAGGATTTTACCTTTTTAACAGTTTTTTCCTAAATGAATTTTGATTGAAACTAAAATCCAGATGTCATTATATTATATGCTAGCTATTAAGAATTTATATGCTATGGGAGAAATTCACTTCAGGATAGGTTGCTAAAAAAGCTGTTTCACCATTACAGTCCTAGGGTACACAGGCCTCATGATAGCTTCTGTCCAAGGATGAATTTCAGTCTTTAGTGTACAAATGAATGGTTGGATATAAAAGTATGTGACATGTCATATGCAAAATCATACCTCCTACATCTACAATAAAGACCTTAAGTTAGATATATACCCCTAACATCACAATAACCATAATGATAATGACTTAAAGGAGCCAAGTACATTAATTTTACACTCAGGAAGTGGTTTATTCTATTTTTAGAGTGAAACAAGTGGACACAGGCATGGGGTTTATAAATTGTTCCAATCAACTTCTAGTTAGAATATTTGTAGCTTCTACTATTACAGCTTTAAGAGCCACTTGATATTAGTTATCAAATATCACAAAAACATCACTCATGTGGATTCTAAAAAGCAATCTTTATGTTCTGTTCAGTTTTCAGCCCACGTAGTTTCGCCTGCTCTCTTTTCATTATTCAGTCTGTAACAACTGCTCTTATGTGAGCTGCTTTTCATTTCATTTTACAGTTTCAATCCTCTGTCTTTATAGTCTTAAAGAAACCCTAAACTCCACTCCATATTGATCCAACCTGGGATATTAAGCAATACACTGGTGCAAACTGCCCTGCAGAGCTGTGTAACTTATAGCAAAATGTACATATATCTTAATTTCAGATAAGGCAGTGCAGATCTAGCAACCGGAGAAGGTCTGGTAATATATATAAATGAGGGTGAGATGATCTGGAAAACATTTAAATCACATACAGCCCTGACAAACTTGCTACCATAGAGCAAGTGAAATATGAGAGAAAGACAAGGAAACCCATATGTAACTGAGAAGAGTTCCATCATTCACCATACTACTGGATGGGTGGGGGGCATGGTATAAAAGAGAATGGAATGGAGATGGGTATATGTTGAAATAACTCTTTAGTGCCCTCTGCTTTCTGAGGTATCGTGCCCTGGTGAAACTCTGTGCTGTCAAATGCAGAAGCAAATCTCAAGTGGATAGTGGGTGGCCAGAAACAGGTGTGGGTAGCTGACAAAGATACATTAGCTGGAACATAAAAGAGCACAAATACAGTGCTTCCTTCCACAATCAGATATGAAGAAAGGTGAGAAGCAACAGAAAAGTTAATCAGTGAGTTATTAGGGTCTTTGGATGAAGTACTCTAGCTGTTACCCAGAAGTGTTTTATTAGCTTAGGCAAAGCTTTTTGAACGATAGGTGCAGCACAGAACAAGGATGAGAACAGATGAACACCGGCAAAAACGCACTTTCCAGAGAGGTTAAAGTTAATAAAAATCACAGAAAAATAGGGCTGGACCTCACAAAGTTACCTAATCCAACCCAAAGCAAAAAGAGATCAAATAAACCAGTGGACAATAAAATAAAACAGGGGATTTTATTTGATTTGGGCCCTTATTTTTTGTGCAAGTAGCTCAAATATACCCAAGGAATATAGGACAGTCTCCGAGTTGTTTTTTGTTTATTAGTCCAGTATTTCAATTTTCCCATTAATGGAGAGATCCATTTTCCTCTTATTTCGTCAAAGAACAAACAAGACCACAGATAGTGATTGAAGTGATTTATCTCATTTTTCCCACAAGAACATATTCCACCTGAGTATGAGGGACAGGGTGGGGCCCATAACAACTGCAGATCTTGTTAGAGTGAATCGTAGTCTAGTAATGGCCTCTAATTGTTCGCAGATTTGTACTGCAGCCATTAGGGCTCTAGGCCAAAGGAGCGCTTTATTAATCATAAAGAAGGGGAAGTTCAGGACAGTTGCATTGCCAGAATATCTATTTGCATGCTGGCATCTTTAATTCTTAAATGTATGTCCTATTTTAAATATAGGGGAAATACCAGGACAGTGACTTTCCAAGGCCATTTGTTTTAGCAGAAAATAAGAATGCTATTTAACCATCCAACATGGCTTTATTTGAAAAAGGAGGGAATGTACTTCTCAGGATATCTGATAGGTTGTAGCAAGTGCTGGAACAAAGGGGTAGCTGTGATGCTCCCTGGTGGTCACACAACTCCTGCTTCACTTTGGCTCTCTGGGTTTCCTCAGGCCACAAAGCTACCCCTGCCCCGGGTCATGTTCTCCTGCAAGTCAGTAGCATTCCCTCCAGGGTAGCCCAGGTGTCCACCAGGAGCTCCTCTGCTGCCCTCCTGCCTCTTTCCTCAGCAGCTTCCAGACCCAGACTGCCTGCCCAGGCTCAGGCCCTAGGCTTATATACTTGCCAAGTCCTGCCCCCTCCCAGTCAGTTGACTTCCCTGGGCTTGCCTGCAGGTGTGGCTTTTTACCTTGCTGGGAAGCTCACTGCCTAGGCAGCAGCGTTTCCTTGCTGTCTCCCTTTTTACAGGTGGCCCCTGTTTAGATGACCGGGTTCTAGCTACTGCAGTTTCTCTCTTCAAGTGACAGGGGCCCTATGCTCCCTGTTGCAAAGTATAAAAGATCTAATTTTCATGAAGTGGTTTATAAGTTTTAATTGAGCTAAGGTGCTCACATTTATCAATTTAGATTCAGAGCACATGAGCGCCCGTGTCATGGAATTAAAGCCACCTTAAAAAGTAATTAGAGATCTCTATTTTCCAATGGACTGTAGGGTCAGCACCCCGAAGTTCTGCTCCATGATATAAAATGGGCTGTCCTTTAGATCTGTAGACCTTTAGTTCTGCTAGAGCCCCTCCTCTGCCTGCCTTATTGCAAAAGGATAAAACTCCACCCAAAGCTTGCTTTGCTCTAGTAGTTACATTTTCAGCCTGCTTATTCCAGCTCATATTTTTATGCAAATAGATTCTAAGAGATTTTTTAAAATAACAGAACCTCTAATTTCTTTTCCTATAAAACCAAATTCGTTTCCCCCTTCCAGTTCCAAAAACCAATACCTTGGATTTAACTGTGTTGATTTCAGAGCCATTTGAGGCCCAATACTGCATCTAATAACCTTTGGAGGCCTGTTTCATATTGTGATATTAATAGTGCCTCATCTGCACAAAGCAAGAAAGGGATTGGGTCATTCAGCATCATAGGTTCATGAACTTGATTTCCTGTTAGCACCTGTTTAAGATCGTTAAAGAATAAATAAAAAAAAATAGTGGAGAAAGCAAATATTCTTGTCACAGCCCTGTTTTAGGAACCTATTGGGCAAGACTCCACCAATCCTGTAAGGCAATTAATGGTAAGACAGATTCATGCATCGATGTTATTGCCAGTTGCTTCCACAATTTTAAATCTGTCTATGGGGTCAAAAGTTCCATTTAGATCTATGAAGACTACACACAAATGATTTTGCCTTTTTGTATATTTAGATGCAACACCATGCAAAAATACCCTTCTCTGAAACCATCCTGCTCATCGCCCAAAGTAATATTTTCAGAAATCCAAGATGAAAAAGGAAATGCCACCCAGATATTTAGGCTAGAATACACAAAATTAACAAGTAATATGATGCAAGATTTCTCATCAACATTTTTAAAAATTGGGACTATAATTTCATTCCAGTGCTTTGGATAAACACCTTCTGAAATAATTAAATAATTAATAATGTTGGTCAAAACTGGACATCATCAGTCAGTGAATTTTGCAGGAAAAGAAAATCAAGGCTGGGGGACTTTCTGTTTCTCAGTAAAGAGAGATATGATCTTACTTGAGATTCAGAGGTAAGATAATGTAGCTGGATAATGTGGCTTTGTAGCTTAACAGATGAAATTTCCTTCAACAAGAAGCCATCATTCCCTTCAGCATCTATGAGTAATTTGTTAAACTTACTTTTAAAAAACAAGACCCATCTATTTGCAGGAATATATGCATTGAGAATTAAGCTAAAGGTTTTTTGTACCTTGGGCTGTAATTTACCAAAACTTCAATTATTATTATTTTTCCCTGAAAAATGTACTTGACATTCATTAGCCAACTTTTTTTGTGAAGACTGAGTTAAGGTATTAAGCACTTCAGCTTTCTCCTGAACATCAATTATTAGAATCCCCTCTCCCTTGAGTAAGGTACCTACATTTTTCTTGGCCTTCTTCCTAGTTTTTACATGTATATATATACAGTATGTTCTCTTGTTATCTTATATCACTTTCTAGCTGTACCTTACTTCATGCTTTGGAATTGGTGCATAATCATGAGTGTTCTTCCTATCCAGGTTTAATCCTGCCCAGATCCAATCTAGATGACAGTGATTACAACATCAGTGGCCAGTGGTGCTTTCATTCACATATGTTGTTAATTCCATCCATGAAGCTGCACCAGTCTGAAAAGTGTGTGTGTGGGGGGGGAGATGTTTGCCTAAGCAAAGTAGTAAAAGTTAAGTGACTTGTTCCTTGTCCCAGGGCACCTAGACATGTAGCAGTTGAGCCATGAAAGAAGTCCAGAAGTCAGACAGCCAGATTCTCAACTGGTCTTATCAATTCAGCTTTGTTGAAAGTGACTTTACATCAGAATCTGTCCTATACTGTTAATCTGCTGCTCTAATCACTATATATTAATCAATTTTTAACTAAATTGTCTGCCCTTCTGGTGACAGACTTCAGAATGATGTTTATAAAAATCCTGTAAAGAGTGCCATCTATATGTCCTAATATCATTTTAGGGTTTATAATTATAAATAGTAATTTCTCAATTGAGGCAGATCAGCACAGTACTACAATAAAAAAGCCTTTTGGTATTTTTCCAGCTGATCTCCATGGAATCAATAAATCTGTTACACCTTCATTTTAAAGTCACCTGCATGTCCTCTCCTATTTTTCTTCAAAAGAACATGCTTTACTCAGAGTGAGAGAGCAGGTACTGGTAGAGTGGCTGCTTTTAATATTTCATATTTCTTCTTTTCCTTTATGCAATCACTTTCTAGACCTGAAGGGAATATAACATGAAGAGGAGACAAAAAAAGCTGATAACTAAACAATAGCTTTATTCAAATGTGAACAGGATGTTTATTCACTTGTAAATGAGAAATTATGCCAAAAGCCTGCGACATACCTGGATGCTAAAACTGCTCCAAGGCTGGTTTAACACATTCCAGCAAGAATTGTTTCTACAAAGCTTTATAGGACATGCCTGCTTACATTGTTATTCAGCATTTCTAAGCAAAGGTTACAATCTTTTCATCATCTTGTGGGTTACTCAAGTGCTCAAAGGCCAACTGAGAACAGGGTCTCATTGTGGTAGGCACTGTACAGACAGAGTCTAGATATGTATGCACATTTGCATAATCTGGGAGAATTCTCCCAGGTTTGTTTTCCTGATAGGAAAAAAAACTTACCCAGGTCATTGCCCAGAAGAGGAGAATGTGCTGCTATTTTTTTAAAATACAGTTTGAAATTTGATATAATTCTTTTGGGTATGAATGAGATTGTGTTAAATGGATAAGGACATGCAATTACAAATGAAAATGAGTATTTCTTTATAATCTGCTCAGATATTTGGCAGAACAAATTCACAGCACATGGGTGAGTCACTTCGTCCAGTTAAATATACACTATTTGCATTAAGCAGTATTTGGCAGGTCTACATGTGGTGGGACTTGGGACTAACTTTAGTCCCAGGTCAGTCCAGCCCTGCCATGTGCCCCTGTGCCCACTGGGGGGAGCTCCAGCCTCTGACCCCATGGCTGCCAGCACTTGGCAGCCATGCTGAAGCCAGAGCCAGCTGCCAGCACTTGGCAGCCATCTTAAAAGCACATGGTCCACATTGTGACCTCTGTGCTGATGCTTCCTGTGTCAGAGCACCAATGTGGCAGACACACAGACAGCATGTGGCTGCTCTGCTCCTGCTTTAGCTGTGGTTCCCAGCCCTGGCTGGCCCAGCACCTGGCCCTGGCGCTCAGGGACAGGGTCCCCCACTCCTCAGGGCTGCTGCAGCTGTTCTACTCACCTGCCCCCATTCTGTGGGCTCGACAGTCAACCCGACTCCCTCACCCACTCGAGCCAACTGCTGGATGACTGGTATATTATGTTCAGGGGCACCCGCTGCTGCACAGCTGCTCCCACCAGCCCCAGTGACCACGGGCTCCAGAACAACACTGTCAGGATTGCTGTCACCCTTTTGTCCTGCCATCCCCGCTGCCTCCGGGTCTGGCACACCAGCCAGCACTTGTGGAGGCACATCATGCTGCAGGAATGGGATGACAATCACTGGGTCAACATATTCTGGATGTCCTGGCCATCTTTAAAGACCTGCTGCTACAAGGCCTCCAGCTGGGCCCAGTGCACCTACTGCACCTGGTCCCGTGCCTCCATCCAGGAGGTCTCCTGGGCGATGTCTTTGTCCCACCAGGCCAGCTCCTGCACTTCTCATGTTTGCTGTTCTGCCTGCTCCCATGAAACCCAGTTTTCAGTCACCACCACCAGCCACTGGAGCAGGAAGGTCCAGTCCCCGGTGCACTGGTGGTACAGCCAGGGCATCTGGGTGGCTCCAGAAATGCATGGCAGTGACCCTGTTGTAGCCCTCTCACAGGGCCCTGCAGCCTCTCCCCTGTGTCCAGATGTTGGCCCTGCAGAGGCAAGAGACAGATGACTTGTGTGAGTTTGCAACATTGCAGAAATGAGATGCCCTCCACCAGGGGCCCTAGCACTGCGTGGTCCCAGGTGCCCAGGGACCATGGTAAGCTGTCTGGGGAGGGCCAAGCCCCCTGGCACCACTTGCTCTCCCAGGGACAGTGGCCCACTGGGTGCTGGCTGCAGGCAGCCTGCCTCCCCTACCCTCTTCCCAGGGTGGGCCAGGACAAGCTGCTGGCAGTACTTGCTACCACAGCTCCAGATCCCAACCCACTCCTCCCTGCAGGCCAACCGCTCTTCTGTGCTGCTGCCCAGCCCATGGAACCTGGGGTCAGGGTGCATGGGACTCTCAGATAACTGGGGCAAGTGGGTGGCTGTGCCCCTGCCCTCCCTGCATGGGGCCTCTCCAAGGAGGTGCCATGGGGCTGGCCCCCATGCTGCACCGCTGCTGTATCCCAAATATGCCCCCACTGCATGTGCCCTAGGCAGTGTGCAATGAGCTGTTTATGCAGGTGTAGGGCTACCTGAGCCATTACACCCTGATGATGATGATCCTGCTGCTGCACCAGGCACACCTGCACTCCTGGTTCAGGACCCTGTGGGGTAGGCCTAGGTTGCCCCACAACCTCCGCCACCACCTGGAGGTTTACCTGTCACAGTGCTACACGTCCCTGCCCCCATTGCCAAGGAGGACATCACCACCAGCATTGATGCCTTCCTCAGTGTGAGAGGCCTGTGCCCACCTAGCTGTAGGGACACGGGTTGCTGAAAATTGTGAACTGTGTCCCACCTCTCTGTATGCTCTGGGGGGGAGGGGTAAACTTGGGGCCAGGGTGTGGGTGGACCAGGCAGGGAGTAGGGGCAGGGGCTGGGGCAAGGGCAGGGCCAGAGAGTGGGAGAGCTCTCCCCCAGCACAGGATTTACCATGTCTCTAGGGCTGGTGAGGCTGGAAGCTCACATGTGGGGCTCCCCAGCAGCAATAGTGTCCAGCTGTGCCCAGTGTCTGTGGTAAGCGGCAGGTCAGCAGCCAGTCAGCCCTGCTTTCCCCCTCCCCCCCAGAAGGAGCTAGCCCTGCTGGTCGCCAGTGGTGAAGTGGCTGGTTACTTGTTGTGGTGGGGTGTGGGGCTAGACCAAGAGCAAGGCAAGCTGGGAAGGGGTCCCCAAGTTGCCAGTGGATGCAGCAGCTGGGAAGGTGGTTGGGGTGGTGTGCTGAAGGCCTGAGGTCACCTTCTACAGTGACACGTCAGTGGAGATGCCAAGGCAGGATGTGGGCAATGGCAGGCCACCCCTGCTGGTCGCACACATATGGGTGCAGCCTGTCTCCTAAGGTACCAAAATGGAGGTCAACTCCTGCATGAAAGGCATAGATTCATAGATTATAGAGTCAGAAGGGACCCAATGGATCATCGTGTCTGACCCCCTGTGCTGACAGGACCTGCCCCTGGCATGGTCTTCTGGGCATAGCCAGCCCAAAGGTTGAAGTCAGTCATGGCCACCCACTGTGCCCACAAGACCTTGGCCTTCACACAGCACTGCTGCACCATCTAGGAGTGGCCTCACACATGCATCCCAGCTGAAATAGCCTCATAAATGTGGGCATTCAAGCACCAGCCCCACATGAACTGCCTCTGGATGTTGACCTCACCCCATAGTGCCACAAGATCATGCACCTCCTCCCAGATCCAGTTAGGGTCCCAAGCACTCAGGATGGGTGTGGGCACATGGGTGGGGCCGGGGCTCGATAGAGATGATGTGCTGCTGGATATGTTCCCTGTGCCAGCTCTCTGGGCCTCTGGGTGACTGTCCCTGCAATGCCAACACTGAAGGGCTGCCAGCAGCACCCAGGACAGGGGCACAGCCAAAGAGAGGGAGCCACATGGCAGACATGCTTCAACATAGCACCTGCAAAGAGACAGAGCTCGGGTTAAGCAGGAGCAGGGAGCAGGACCAACAGCCCTGGGTGGGGGGGATCTCAGGGCTGGGCAAGGGATGCAGCAGGCTGCAGCCCTTTGTAACACTCATCTGTGGCCAAGGAGCAGCTCCAGCTAGGGGACAGGATGGGCAGAGACTGTCTGTATACTGTCCAGTGGGGCATACAGGGCCTGGTGCGCTCCTGCAGGCAGCACTGGCTCCTTCAGGCTCCCTGTGCTGTATTCCCAAAGGCAAAATGCCTGGAGGCTTTATAGCCTGAGTCTAGGGGCTGCCAGAAAGCAGCCCAGCCCTGGGGAAGGAGAAGCAGGCAGCCAGGAGCAGCCCTAATGGCTGGACAGAGAGCAGTCCACTGCCTGGGGAAGAAGCGGGCAGCCCTAGTGGCTGGACATACCCAGTACTGAACTCTCTGTGTTAAACCACATTAGCACATCTACAAATGAATTAAGGGGCTTTAACTAATAGCAAATAAATTTAATACTTTCATAGTTTCATAGTTGTTAGGGTTGGAAGGGACCTGAGCAGATCATCAAGTCTGAGCCCCTGCCATGGGCAGGAAAGAATGCTGCGGTCAAATGACCCCAGCTAGGTGTCTATCTAGCCTCCTTTTGAAGACCCCCAAGGTAGGAGTGAGCACCACTTCCCTTGGAAGTTGGTTCCAGATCCTAGCTGCCCTGACTGTGAAGTAGTGCCTCC
Organism: Crocodylus siamensis; assembly: GCF_052110815.1. NCBI lineage: Eukaryota > Metazoa > Chordata > Crocodylia > Crocodylidae > Crocodylus > Crocodylus siamensis. The sequence continues at coordinate 29,424,424 of NC_143398.1, read as the reverse complement.
TGATATCTAGCCTGACCTCTTGATATCTACCCTGATATCTTTATGCAGGTATCAAATTTAGGCATGGTTAACCTAAAATCACCATTTTAAGGAGCACTGAAGTCACGCATATGTAGACACATGCCCTTAACATGCTTTAAAGAGGGCTAATGTGCATGAAATTCTCATGTGTAGACATGCCCTGTGAAAGCAGAAGTCCAAATGTATCTGACTTTCGTTGTGTGCATCCCTCCCCCAACACTGAAACCCAGTCTAACTACCACTGAAATTAGTGGAATACTTATTTATAAGGTACCACCACAGGCATGGTAAGATTACAAGAACTGATTGCCCTCACCTACAGTGATATTCCAATACTGTAATTCTCTTTATTTGGCTAGACTTAGTACTTTTAGTATAAATCAACTATGAGTTTAGAGTCTAGACCATGCTATTCAAGATAAACTACTCTTTATAATATGACCTTCTAGAAAATCAGTCTGAGACTGTAAAGCTTTCAGATACATTTCAGGGCAACTTGAGGCAATCAGGATTCTAGTGAAATATTATCTTGATTTTAAAGGCAATGTGGAGAGGAGTTGGAAAAGGTGTTTCTGTGTCTTTGCTCATCAATTTGTTCAAATGGCCATTATGATCAGGTTTTAAGAGCCGAATAATTTCTAAATTTGTTTGCATTTTGAATTGTTGTTAATGATAGTACCTCAATGGTAACTAGCTATTTCAGATGAAACAGTAAACCTTCACAGTTGAGCTTAAAATGTGGATAGTTAAAGCCCCCAAAATGGATATCTTTTTTTCGTAAATTCTGAGGTGTTCACCTCAATGAAGTAGCTGCCAAGGTGAGTGGAGTTGTAGATACCCTGGAGAGCAGAGCTAGGATCTAGAATAACCTGAATAAACTGGAGAAATGGCCTACATTAATCAGATGAGATTCAAAGATAAGTGCAAAGTCCTTCACTTGGGACAGAATAATTACATGCACCTAATACAGGCTGAGAAATGACTGGCTAAACTGCAATAATGCAGAGAAGGACCTGGAAGTTTCAGTAGACCATAAGCTGAATAGGAGCCAACAGTGAATGCTTGTTGTAAAAAGAAGCCAACAGCATACCAAGCTGTATCAATAGAAATATCACTTGTAAATTAAGGAAAGTGATTCTTCTGCTCTATTCAGTAGTGGTGAAGCCTTACTTAGAGTACTGTGTCCAGTTGTGGGCCCCACGCTTCAAGAAGTATGTGGAAAGACCAGAAAAAGTCCAGCAGAGAGCAGCAAAAAATATTAGAGCCCTGGGAAGCATGACTTCTGGGGAAAAACTGAAAGAACTATGGTTATTTAGTCTGAAGAAGAGAAGACTGAGGGAGGATTTGATAACAGTCTTCAAATACAGGATAGAGATAAGATTTTCTCTGTGGACATGGGAACAGGACCAGGAGCAATGGACTCAAGCTGCAAAAGGGGAAATTGAGGCTGGAGAAAATTTCTGACTATGAGGATGGTCAGGCATTAGAACAGGTTACCTCAAAAAGTTATGAAATCTCCATGTAACAGGAGGGCATCCTAGGGGTCGCCTCCAATGCCCCTGTACCAGGCCAAGTTAGCCACAAGGGCATCCTCAATTCTTTCCTGCCACGACTTTGATTTTATATGTATATTAGGGAGGCTGCCTTTCTGTCCTTCTTGGACATGGTTATCCTCTGGTATCTGGACCCTGTTCCATAATGGGTGCTTCAGGGCACCCTAGCCTTATGGGCTATGCATGGCTCCAACCACCCCTTTACCATGCCCCAAGCCTCACTGATGTACCAGACGTTGTTTGGTCTCACTCCTGTCACTTGAGCTCTCCACAGCTCTTGTCTCTCTCTCACTGCCCCCTTTGCCTGGGGCTTCTCTCGCTGCCCCCTTTGCCTGGGGTTCGGGGTCAGCGCACCACAATGCAACGTCCTCTCTATTCTTTTTAAATTAAGGCAGATAATAGCCTCAAATTTATGCTGCAAATATTTTTTCTCCTTGATGTCCTTTTCTTGCTTTTATTTTAATTTCATATTTGTAACATTACATTTTCTCATAACGATAGATATTTGGAGCTTTTTTGAAACAGGCTTCTTCTGATAAGCAGAAAGGTAATTGGGGAAAAGAGTTGTCAAGGTCCAGAGGAAAGAAGTGCTGGCTACTAAGGACAGCTGGAGTATGCTTTAGTATGAGTTAATATGTATGGATCACACAAAATGATGGCTATCATTGTTTTATGGAATTCAGATCAAAATCTTCATCTCTCAACACAGTGCAAAATTAGGTCATTTTAACAGAGGCTTGAGAAAGAAATGCCAGCACACTGTTGTGATTCATGGTAATCAGGAGAGGTCCCAGATGATTGGAAAAGGGCAAACATAGTACCCTTATTTAAGAAAGGAAAAAAGGAGGATCCAAGGAACTACAGACCAGTCAGCTTCATCTCAGTCCCTAGAAAAGCCATGGAGCAGGTCCTCAAGGAATACATTACTAAGCACTTGGTGAAGAAGAAGATGATTAAGAACAGTCAGCATGGATTCACTAGGGGCAAATCATGCCTGACCAACCTGATTGCCTTCTATGATGAGATGACTGGCTCTGTGGATTCAGGGAGACTGATGGATGTGGTGTACCTTGACTTTAGCAAGGCTTTTGATATGGTCTCCCACAACAGGGGTTTTCAACCTTTTTAGTAAGTGTACCTCCAGCAGCCCCCTTTTTAATAAGTGTACACCTGGGGGAGTGAGTGGCCAGATGTGGAATGGGGTGGGGGTGGCGAGCAGCAGGATGCCAAGCAGGGGGCAGCAGGGTGGCAAGCAGCTGGATTCAGAGCAGGGGCATGGCAGCTAGCAGAGCAGCGGCAGAACAGCATCAGTGCAGCCCTGCTCTCACCCCACCCCAGCCCTGCTCCTGTGAGGCAGCAGCCTGGGGTGGCAGCGTTCCATCCCCACCCACCCCCATGTACCCCTGGGACCTTTCATAGTACTCCCAGGGGTATGCATACTCCTGGTTGACATCCCCTGTCTGACAACATTCTTTCAGGCAAGCTAAGGAAGTATGGGATGGATGAATAGACTGGAAGGTGCAAAGAAAACTGGCTGGAACATTTGGCTCAGACTAGTAATCAATGACTCGATGTCTAGTTGGCAAGTTATCAAGTGGACTGCCCCAGTGGGTCAGTCCTGGGGACAGTTTTATTCAATCAACAACCTGGAAAATGGCATAGAGTGCACCCTAAGCAAGTATGCAGATGACACCAAGCTAAGGGAAGTAATAGGTATGCTGGAGGGTAGAACTAGGATTCAGAGTGACCTAGGCAAATCGGAGGATTGGGCCAAAAGGAATCTCATGAGGTTCAATAAGAACAAGTGCAAAGTCCTACACTTAGGATGAAACAATCCCATGTACTGGTACAGGCTGGGGGCTGACTGGGCAGCAGTTCTGCAGAAAAGGGCCTGGGGGATTGTGGCAGCAAGGGTCATGTTGCCCACTCTAAAGATGTCCCAGGGACCTGAGAGAAGGGCCCCAAAGATTATAAGAAGTGCTGGAGACGTTGCTCCAAGCACAGACCCTTACCTTGCAACAGCCAAGAAGTGAAAGAACAGGATGCGGAAAGATCAAAGATGCCAAGATTCATTAAGTTCCTGTCAGTTCTGGTTGACTGGGTGTGGGACAGAAAGCAATTAAAAACTGCACCCAGCAACAACCACAAGGAAAGAGAGAGAGACGGGGAGAGGGTCGAATGAAATATTTAAAAAAATGAGGAAGAGACAGTGCCCCAGGAGGGATAAAGTAGGAGAGAAGGAAACTCTCTCCTTTTGAGGCTTGTAGGAGTCTTTATACTTACCTGGACACAAAAACTAGAAGACGCGATCAGCAGGATCCAGCAGATAGATGGGGGCTCCAACTCAGGAATCTGCAAAGCTGGCAAACAACTAACCGTGAGTGGCAGTGTTACAGGACTAGGGTACCTGTGAAAAACCAGGAACCCTCAGTCCTGCAACCCGCTAAAATTAATAATAAGGATAAGACATCACTGTGGAGTATTCAGTCTAGTCTCTTGGTGTATATAAATTGCAGTCGACTAGATTAGGTCTCACATTACCAGATTATTCATCATTTCTTTCTTTCAGTGGTGACCTCCAGTCTCACCTGCCATGTCTTGTTAAAGGGTTCTTCTGGGAGAATGTAACTTAAACACCACTGAGCAATGAAGTACTGATCTATCCTATTGAGGTTTTGAACTTTCTCATAAAAAGATTTTTTTTTTAACCAGAAAATGAAAACTCACAGGGTGTTCTTTGTGCTAAAGTTCTTGTATTAGGTATCTATCTAATTTTTATACATTGATTCTTAGGTATCAGCATCTCCTGAGCTGGAAGAAATGACAGAAGCCTGTTTTCCAAGCTACGGATTAATGCCTCCTCCAGAGGAGATAAGTATCATGTCCCTTATAATCTTTAAATTTCAAAACAAACTCAGGTACTATAAACAGAAATAGGATTCCATCTGTGGCGGAATGCCAGGCTAGCGGTTCCGGCACCGCTTGGGGAGCCGCGGGCTTTACGGAGCTGTGCGAGCGCGTGGCTTGTGGGGCGGGATTGGAGGTAGCTTTATAACCGCCTTCGAGGTTCACCGAGTTGGCACAAGTAGACAAGTTAGAGTAAGTTGTTAGTTTTCTGTAATAAGTCTATAGGATGTCTGTTGGTTCACAGGGTTCTGGAGCAAGCCCTTGCTTTCCACCACTGGAACTAGTCCAATACTAGGTGCGGCTGCCGACTCCTTAAGTCCCAGAACTGGTCAACAGCTCACTGAGATGGGATGTTAGTAGTAGAAGTTATTACGGAGTAGATATAAAGTGAAGTAAAAATTTATTTTATTCACTCATCTGGCCTCACCCTCTTACGAATAAGAGGGGAGACTGGCTGGAACAAAGTTGCGGTAAATACAAGTACAGAAGCGTAAATATGCTGTCTAAGCTATGAAGAGAGGCAGTCAAGAAGTGGAGTCTCCGAAGTTTCTTCAGTTACAGTATGACGGATACAAAGGGGGTCTGTTGGCCCACAGGGTTCACTAGTAAGCCCTTGCTTTCCACCACTGGAACCAGTCCAATGATAGGTGCAGCTGCCCACTAGTTAGTCCTAGGGCTGCTCAACAGCTTATGAACAGGATGAAAAATAATAAAACTGTAACGCGGTGAATCGCTGTCGATTGTCGGATTTTCGAGGCCTTGGTTTTCGCTGGGATATGCCCAGGCAGGGAGGCAGAGGACCGGCTTACAGGGTGATCAATCCTGAAGGGTTGTCCAGTTGTCGTCTCTGCTGGTTCCTGCTTCTTTGCCTCTTTATAGATGTTGGTTGGACTGCCTCTATGACACTAACTATGATATAAGCTAAGCATACAGGGATAGGATAGTTTCTTTTACACAATAGTTACTAGGTAGATTTTCTACATAAGTTTCGTTTCTGCAGGTATGACACTTACAGATAAGAAAAGAAACTTATAAAATGAGCATATGTAGCTTGGTACAAGCGTGGAAAACTACAAAGCTTTCATTTTGATTAACAGCCAAGACTACAAGGTCACATAAATGTGAGAATGTTGTGTGGCAGTTATACAGAAATAAAATAAGATCTTTACACCATCTTTTGAGATTGATGAGTTTCCTTTTTTTTTCTTCTAAAATATGTGTCCGCCAAAACAGGGCAGCTTCCCCTTTAAGTACTTTACATGGTGTTGGGCTTGTTGTATTTTCAGGTTTTTCTTTTACAATGGTGCTTCAACCTGACCCAACTTTGTAAACAAAGGTTTTAAGAAAAGTTTTATTTGGCACTGTGGGGCTCCCCCATCTCTCCTCAGCTGATCCTTGGTTCTCTGATGTCGCGGAGACTCCAGGTTTGCATTCCTGTAAATGATTCCTTATTCCTTCTCTCCCAGTTTGATGCTGTCTCCCATCTTTTCTAGCCAACTGACAGCCGACTCTTCTTTCCCCCGGCCTTTCCAATCAGCTCACTCTTCATTCTGCCATACCACACCTCTCTCTCCCTTGTCATCCAGGGACCTCTCCTCTTCCCTCTTCTTCTGGTAATGCTCCAGCTGCATTGAGCAGCTGCTCCAGAAGCACGGTTCCCTCTTTTCTTTACTCAGTTCTTGCCCGTGTTTGGTTTCTGCCACTGCTGGCTCTCTGTCTTCAAGTCAATCACAGAGTAAAAACAGGGATAGATAGCCAGCAGCCTTGGTATAGCAGTGTCATCAAAAAAATAAAGCCAAGCATGGGAAAAAAATCCTAATCAGCCAAAGGTCAACAGCAGTTGAGAACAGCAAGGCTCCCTCTTTTTTTCTTTGATACAACAAGTCATGGCAGGCGAGATAGCGTGGATGTCCTGACTAAAACCTTAATTAGATCAGCTGTAACCTAAGAATGAGCATGCACCATATTCAGACAGTTACATAAGTGGACAATCTAATTAAATTAACAATTCTGCTTACAGAGTACACCCGTCTGGCCTTGAACATCTGGTCACGCACCGTGCAGATCTGGATGTTTAGGGTTGTCCGTTTATCCATCCCTGGGGTCCTGCCATGTAGATGTCCCTCCCTTGGGTAGTCTCTCCCACAATCTCTCCTGCCAAACTTTGTATCTTAATTCAGTGGTGGAGGTCTGACTACTAGGGTTCTTGTATGTATGGGACAGCCGGACGTCGATCTTCTGCGAGGCTCCACCTACCCTATACCTCACCCTTGCCCCTGCCTTGACGGGTTCCTGATGACCTCTGGCCCGATCCCTGACTGTTGATGTCTCATGTCCTCTTGCAGAGATGGGCTATGGGTAGGCTGGACCAAACCCTCACTCTCCCTACTGGGTCTCACCACCATCTATCTTTCCTTGAGACTGCGCACCTCCTTTAGGTTTAGCCAACACTCGGGCGCTCTCTGCTGTACCTCGCAACCCCTCCAAAAGTGGGAAACTGAAAGAAAACAAAGGAAAAAATACCAACAACAGGAGGAATGCATGTACTGCTTAGGAAAGACCTTCTGCCCCCTTGTTGCCTGCTCCCACAGCCTGCTCTACAACAACAGCCCCAGGCCCCTAGCTGGCCCTGAACTGGGTCTGTGCTGGACTGCCAGCTACTATGTTCTCTCTTCCAGTCTTCGCACAGCCTGTCAATTCACTGGATCCTTGGTGGTCCCTCTCGCAACGTCTTCCCACTCATCTCCCACCAGGTGGCTCTGGACTGCTGGGGCTCATCTTCTGCAGCCCTACCCGCTGCTTATGCCCTTCGTCCCCCACCTGGGACGCCTCCTCAAGCCCACCCGAGCCCACAACGGCCCCACCTGGTCTGGCGTCTTGACCTCTGCGAGCCTTTCCAGCTCTTTGGGGGTAACTCCCGCCGTCCCACTCCTCCTGCTCCTCTTGGTCTTCCCGTCCGAGTCCCCGGTCTGAGTGGGGTGCTTCTGCCCCTTCACTCCTTGTGCTGCCGCCGGTGATGTTCTTCCTGTGGTGAACTTCATGTCATCCACCTACACTGCAGGACGCAGTTCTCCCTCCTATTACCCCCTGTGGGGGCTCCAGGAGTAACTTTCCAGCTGGTGACCTTCCAGTTCTCCCCCTCACTTCCTTGCCAGCACCTCCTTTTATTTCTCCCGTCCAGCTCCTGCCAGTCCTCTTATCAGCTGGCCGTAGCTGTATAAAGCTAATGAGCCGCTCGGGTCCCACCTCCATTTCTGGCTTCGCTGCGGCTCCTGCTAAAAGTGAGGTATCTTCTGTTTTTTCTTTTATCTTTCACCTTCCCCGGTGCGTTTCTGACCCCTTGATTTCCCCCTAGCTCCTTGGGGTCTATCCCTCAGTTCCTCCCCATGACACAGGGGTACACTGAACATGAGCATCAGTGTGCCCTTGTTGCCAAGAAGGCTAACGGCATATTGGGCTGCACTGGTAGGAGTGTTGCCAAAAGGTCAAGGGAGATGATTATGCCCCTCTATCCAGCATTGCTGAGGCCACATCTGGAGTACTGTGTTCAGTTTTGGGGGCCCCCCTACAGAAAGGATGTGGACAAATTGAAGAGAGAGTCCAGGCGGAGGGCAACAAAAATGGTGGGGGGCTGGGGTACATGACTTATGAGGAAAAACTGAGGGAACTGGGCTTATTTATTCAAGAGAAGAGGAAACTGAGAAGTGATTTAATAGCAGCCTTCAACTACCTGAAGTGGAGTAAGAAAGAAGATGGAGCTAGACTGTTCTCAGTGGTGGCAAATGACAGAACAAGGAGCAACAGTCTCAAGTTGCAGGAAGGGAAGCTTAGGTAAGATATTAGGAAGATATTTCTCCCTCCTGCTTTCTCACTAGGAGGGTAGTAAAATACTGGAAAAGTTACCCAGAGAGGTGGTGGAATCTCCATCCTTGGAGGTTTTCAATACCTGGCTAGACAAAGCTTTGACTGGGATAGTATAGTTGGGGATGGTCCTGCTTTGAGCAAGGGGTTGGACTAGATGACCTTCTGAGGTTTCTTCCAAACCCAATTTTCTATGATTCTATGGGCTAAGAGATTTCAGGAGCTGAACAAAGAGAAGCATTGTATTTAATGCATTGCGCAATTTTCTTTATGTGGGCTGACCCCTGAGCACACACAGATGTAAATGGGGACACTGTAGTTTACCTGAACAGAGTCTAGAATTGCTTAGACTATAATATCTATCTGGCAGGAATGAATTAGAAAAGTTTGACACTGAACCAAGCTTTGCCCTTGGGTGAAGTACCAAGGATTCCTACCAGAGGTAGAAGATGTGGCAGGGCCCAGACAAAGATAGTTTTTGAAGTACAAGAGACCTTAGACACATTTTACCCAGGAATGTATAGGCGGCCAGTCAGTGGTAGAGTCCAGGTGAAATATGTTTGTAATATGTTCATAGTAAAGTGAGAGCCAGGGTGAATGCATCAAAGTAGCTTCACCTTTCCATGAAATGACTGTGTATGAGTGTAACAGGACTGTGGTGCCCCCTGGTGGGCCATGTAGTTTCTGCTTTATTCTGGCTTCCTGGATACCCTCCCCTTTTTCTCCCTCTTGCTATACCTTGATGTGGTTGATGGGCAATAAGAAAGGCTGCCCTCAGATCCCAGATCATGCGCCCTGTCTGTCTCTTGGCCAGCAGTTCTCACCTACACCCCACTGGTTTCAATACCGTCTGCTGAGCATTAACTGAGCCCTCTTGCCCTGTTCATGCCCCTAGGGCACTGGTAACCTTAAGGCTATTCATGGCCTCCCCTTTGGCTAAGCCTCTGCCTTGTAGGTGTTATCAGTTAAGCATTTCAGTGACCCTGACAGGAAAGAATATGACAGAAGGAAAAAAAAAAAAAGAGTACAAAGCTTTGCTACCTACCATGGGTCCAAACATAACATTTTTTACCCGTGTAATCAACTTTGCACTAGCATAAAATAGAGGCAGATGTGACACACTGTTCTACCCTAGGGCAATTCAGTCAGAATTGCTGTAGAAGTACCTTAAAAAATCAGGGCTAAAACTCTGCTGGACTGCCAAACTGATATAAATCACATTAAGGAAAATGTGCTGTGCATTGTCTCTGCAATTCTTTTTTTGTTCTTGTTGACCTTCTCATTATGGGTCAACAGATGAAAATACAAAGATGTATATACACGTGCACTTTACTGCGGAGTTGACTTATTAGCTCTGCAGTAAAGAGTCACCATCTACATGGGTGGCACTATTAGAATGGAAAAAAATAATTAACTTGTGCCGTACTGCCTGACACAAGTACTAGCCTATGGTGGAGTTATCTACTCTGCCACAATACATGAGTAGACAGTGACCAGGGCTGGCTGGGGCACGAGGATCCTCCAGTATGGGGGCTGCCTGCCAGCTAGCCCTGCACTGGAGCATCTTCTTGCCTCAGCCAGCCCCTCTGCAGCACATTCAGCTGGGGCAGAGGAGCTCTAGGCTGGCAGACTGACCCCTGGTTCAGTGTGCTGCAGAAGGGCTGGCTGGGGCACAATGGTGCTCTAGTGTGAGGCTAGCTGGCAGGCAGCTCTCACACTGCAGCACCCTCATGCCCCAAGCAGCCCAAGTCAGTGACTACATGTGTGTTGTGGCAGAGTGTGAGGAAAGAGAAGAGCCACAGGGGACTAAGATTAACTCACCAGAATTGCAAGCAGCTGTCCCAGCCCTGAGGCTGCAAAGCACTATGCAAGGTTCCTTCTTCTCCCGGTGTTTCCGGAGGGGAGGGAGAGTAAGCCTGAACTCCAAGATAAAAAGAGACCTGGAGCAGGCAAAGGGGGAATGCCCAGAACTGGAAGCTGCTGACTCAGCCAGAGAGGCAATGGGGACAACTGAAGGATTGCTTCAGAGGGAGCAACTAGGATTGGGTTTCAGAGAGGCAGCTCTGTTGAGGGAGTTACCAGAGAAAAAAACCCTGAAGGAGCAGTTCTCAGGGAAACTGAAACTGCAGTGGGGAGAAACAAGCAGGGAAGAAGACCCTAATAGCAGGTCTGAGAAGATTTACCATAAAGGCTGGACTATAAGGGCAAGAAAAAGATGCAGTTTATTTTCTTTTCTGTTTTCTTTGGAGTGGGAGAAGATTCGTCCCATCATAGTGTGTGGCAACTATCTGGACAATAGGCCAGGAAAAAAAACTGGTTAAATACATGTCAGGTCATTGTGTTGCTCCAAGCCTGGTGAAGGATAACCAGGCTCAGCAGGGCTATTGATTGGTCAGATCCAGAGATATACGAAGTGTTTAGACTGCTCTGAGGCAGACTGCACAGACTGCTGAATTAAGATCCGGTGAAACGGGTGAGGGTGTAAGGATTGGTGGAGCCTTCACTACACTGAGACAGACCGCAAGACCAATAACATCAAAAGCCGCACTTCCAGGCATTTCTTTTCTCCCATAACAACAAGTCGTGGCAGGAAAGATCGTGGGTGTGTGGAATGTTCCAGCAGGACATTGTGGCTGGCTTCAGCCAGCCGGCTGAAGTGAAAAGACTGTCTTAGTATAGAAAACAGACTGAGAAAGAAAGGGGAAATGTCCCAGACAAGGTAGCAAATACAAGAGACTGACTAAATACAGCAAAATTGAAGCAATCATCTGGCCCAAAATAGCTGGGTGTACTATGGTGAGAGCCCTCCCTTGGACACAGAGTAAATAACTCTACCATAGTATTGTACTTGTGTAGGGCAGTACTATCCTACGGTGAAGTTAATAAGTTTACTGCAACCTAATAGCACTGCACATGTAGACAATGACACTTTACTGTGGAGATAATTAGTCAAATTGGCAGTAAAGCACATGTGTAGATGCCCTACACATCTAAAAAAAGGAATAATAATGAAGACTTAAAACTGACCATATTATCACTCAAGAGTCATGGAACTATAGTGAAGACAATTCCAAAGGTCACAAAAAGTTATAAAAAGTACTTTAAAAAAAATCTGAGCTAGACTCACTACTGACTCAAATGGTAACACTTGTATATTTATCAGACTGGAGGATTTTTTTCCCCCAGTAATTGAGTGAGCTTGTCACAAAACACTGAAAAACCGCTAAAATCCATCTTGAGCAATTCACTCATTAAACCTCTTCTTTCACATCAAACACCATTCATAAAACTGAACGTTTTACCTGTTTGTTCATGGCAAACAAAGGAGATATTCTACCCAGTATAACAATAACTGTTATTTAAAAAAAATTGGAGTTATGAAAAAGGGTACTATTACAGCTCTGGTAAAGCATGTTGGAATATATTCTTCAGGTGAAGCTCTCAGGAGGTTATAAATGCAACATGCTAAATATTCACCTCCTTAGCTCTATTAGCTGTTTGATTTTTTTGTTTCTTTCTTTGGGACAGAATTTTTGTCTGACTAACAGGAGCTGTGATTTCTGTGCTTGTGGGATGTCCCTCCCCTCACCTCCCCTTTCCAAAATAAGAGGAAATAAAAATATTTTGATTTGCAAGCTGGAGGGGAGAAGAAGCAGCTGTGACACTAGTAAAAAAAAATTCTAAATAAAACCTTTTCGAAATAAGGAGGAAGAGTCATGACGAGGAATGATTTTTGTTTTTTAATAACAAATGACAGCTGGATTAAGATATCAGGTCATCAGTGCCTGAGGTATTTATTCAAGTCTTTCATTTCCTAAAGTTCAACTGGCAGCAAGTGCCTCCATCTCAGTACCTTTGTCATCTTGAATATTAATCCTTGTGGCATACAGTAAAAATATTATTTTTGCAAACAAAGTTCCTATTCTTTACCCCCAGAGATATACAAACTTCAATTCTGATAGTCTGCAAACTGCACTGGAGGTAGGTGTGAAACAAATTTATCTTCCCAAAACACTGATGCTTATACTCCCCTCCTAGTTACCACATACTGCTTCTGATCCAACATGTTTGCAAATTGCTTTTCTGCACTTCAGAAAAAAGCACTGATTATTCCAAATCCAAACGATGTAGTGAAAACACATTCTGCAATATGACAACAATTAAGTAGGGGGATTTTATTTATAGATGTGCAATAAACACATCTATAATCACCACCATCAGAGTTGATTTCTAGACTCAGCTTAGGTGAGATTTAGAATGTCTAATTCATTATCAGCTTCAAAATGATGCATGTTCATCAACACTAGTTGTTTCACTTTAGATAAAATACAATACAATATAGCTGTAATTAAATCATACTCCAGGGAAGAGATAATAGTGAATTACAAGATGTCTTGAGAAGTGATAATAATTACTTCATAGGGGTTCTTTTCTATTACAGTTTAAATACTTTTAAGACTTAGGAGAAAAAGCTTCATTTGAAATAACTGCTAAAGATCAAAAGTAAACAAAGGAATTGTCATTAAGCAGTGTTAGACTTAACCAGTGCAAACATCTCTGGCAGTGCTGCAGCAGCTCTCCTACTTCAGTTGAAGGCAAAAGGATTAGAGATTTGCATTCAAAAACAACTGTATTATCACCCCAAAACTGTAAGTAGTGGCAAAACTGCATTTTATTAATTATGAATCAGTAGTACTATTCAGAGCACAATCTTGACCAAAGTCTTTTGGGCACAGCAAAGATGACAGCAAAATATTATATGCAAAGAAGGAGAAAGGCTGTGGGTCCTGACAACTAAAAAGGCATCAGAGATCTTTTATTTAATCTGAATGAATTTAAGTTGTCAGGGCCTGAGTAAATTCATCCCAAAATGCTGAAGAAACTGGTTGAAGGGATCTTGGAGTCACAGGCAATAGCTTTTACCAGCTTCTGGGACACGTGCAAGGATCCATAGGACTGGAAAAGGGCTAATAAAGCCCATCTTAAAAAAATGAAATGGGAGGACCTGGGGAATTATAGACAAGTCAGCCTGCCTTTCATACTGGAGACGTTAGTGGAGCAAAATATTTAAAAGTCCATTTGTAAACATCCAGAGAAGGAAAGGGTGATGGCTAGCAGGCAGCATGGATTTGTTAAAGGTCAAATCATACCAAACCAACTTGATCTCCTTTGACAGGCTAACTAGCTGGGTGGATGAAAACAATATAGTGACATTGTATACTTGCACTTTAGTAAGGCTTTAGATATAGCCCCACATGACATTCTCATCAATAAACTGGAGAGATTTGGGCTTGATAAAATTACTGCTTATTAATGATTTGAATGCAATGGAATGCACTGCCCAGGGAAGTTGGGGGGAGATCTCCTTCATTGGAGGTTGCTAATTTTTAGCTAAAATTTTGGCTACAATTTTTCACAGGCAATAGAAAATAAAGAGCATTCCAGCAACTGGAAGTGAAGATGGCTATTCACCCAATCTGGCCCTTTGCCAGCCCAAAATAGTTCCATTATAATGGAGATGTTTTAAGTTTTCTATAGCTACCGTTAAACTCTCATAACATTTATGAAGAGTTTGAAAATTACCACATTTACTCCAAAAAAGGAGAATGGTTCTTCAGTATAAAAAAACCCATCACAGATGGCTTCTGAATCACCCAAAATCACTCTGATTTGAGGAGATGTCTCCAAAAGTATTTGTTCCTATGCTACTTCTGAAAATATTAAGCAAGGCTCTCAATCATTTTTGGTATAGATCATTTTGAGCAAAATCACATTGTCAATCATTTCATTGGAAATTATTGGCCCAGCACTACTTCAGTTAATTGAAATTATTTTTCTTCTTTTTAGCTGTGAATTGCAATGGGAGCAGGGCTAAGTACTACAGACTTGATCCAAAACTCAGAAAACCAAACAGGATGCTGACATTAATGATATTATTTATGCAGTCCCTTATTATAGTGTGTGCTTGGTGCATTAGCTTAGGTTGATGCTGCTCTTCATGACTGAATACAAAGGGTACAAATGAGAAAGTAAGAAGGTACAAATGAGTATGTTGTTGTCAATATTTTTACCAGCATGAGTTTAAAGCGTTCATTTTTCAGCACTTAAAAATATCTACTCATGAGCTATACAGATCACTTTAGGATACATAAATACAAATAAAAATCTTTACACCACACCATCATGAGTTCTGTGTACATCATAGCACACGTATAGAGCCGAGATACCATGGTGATAGAGGCTAAATATAAGGTTTGAAGAGTAAAATAACCCATCTATTTTAGAAACAGCTAACATTATCTAAAAAAAGATTTTCTACAAATAATGCCAAGATGTTAAGGTTCTCTCAAAACCTACTAAGTTCAGGAATAAGTGCTGGTTCCCACTGGGCATCTAGAAATCACCCATCTCCAAAAGGTACCTGGTCCTAGCAGGATTGGTGTGACATATTGACTATCAAGATCATGACTTGAACAGGACTGAACACTTCTTGAGGTGCATCTCAGACCTGAGAACGGGGAAGGGAGTAAAAGGGAACTCACTGCTGGGTGGCAGAACAGAGGAGTGCAACAAGGCACCAGGGGCTCCTGTTACATTACAACAGAGCCCACAGCAGATATGTCCACAGGTGGAGAGAAGACAGCAGATTTTGGGCTAGCTGCAGGAGAGTAGGCAGCCAGGGGCCCACAGGCTGCATATTGTGGGGTTAGATGACTAACAAGACAACAATAGGGCAGTGTCCTGGTTAGGCAGCAAGGGCACCACTACAGTTTGGCCAGAAAAATAGCAGTAAGCTGCTTTGGAGGCTGAGGAGACATACCTGCAGCCAGTCAGGAGAGCACCTGACTGGAAGGGAAGAAGCCCAGGAGATATAAGCTTGGGTCCCAGAGGCAGAGGGACAGTGCAGCCCTGAGCTCTGTAGGGAAAAAAGCTCTTGCCAGCTCAGGATAGTGAGACATGCGAGCTGCAGGTCATGTCAGTTTTTATACCAATTTTATATCAGCATGGCTGTAGGAGTGGAAAGAGAGCCATGGAGTACCTCAGGGGCATGCCAGATTTTTGTCCCCCTTCCCACCCCAAGGCTGGGTCATGAGACAGAAGTGTCTGAGACCAAGTGGGCTGAAGCCTGAGCCCAGAGGGCATGACCAAGGCAGGCTGAGGGGAAGAGGGTCAGAGGCTGAGCCCAGAAGGGGCAATACAGATGGCCAGTGGCCAATGAGAGGCTGGAACTGAAAGGCCAGGCTAGAGATAGCAGGGCTAGGTTACCAGTCCATAGCCTGTAGACTCAGGCTAAGAAGTTTGAGGCGTAACAGGAAGACAAATGATGACAAAGTGACATCCGTGAGGCATGGGCCTGGCTATAGGGGAGGACAGAGGCCACAAATTCAGCCCTTAAGGCAATTAGGGCCAGAGAAGCCCCAGGCCGAGAGAGAGAGAGAGTACGTGCTCGAGAATGGGTGTGTGTCAGGGTCTGAGCTCCCAAATCAAGCAGGCCAAGTCAAGCCCACAAAGGAGCAGAGGACTGAGAAAAGTATCCATGGCTTACCAGGCTCTAAGGGCAGCACCCCCTCTTTATTAATACCACCAAGACATGGCAGACGAGGCACCAGGGTGAGACCCTGGGAGGCCAGAGTTAAAGCCAGGCAGAACTAGGGTGGCCACCAGGGGGGTGTCATGGCCACCCTAGGGCACCACAAGAAGGCTCAAGTATGGCAGCTGCTAGTGCCAGCTCAGAGACTTAAGTTGCAATCCTGACTGCAAAGAAAATCAAGAAGAATTTTCGCGCTGATTTCCACTGGGCCAAGTTTCTACTTCAGAACCTCAGAAGTAGTCCTACCTGAAATGCACAAAGCTGGCAGAGCACAGGTGTGACAGTCAAAGGCAAAAGATAAAAAAGTCAATATACCACATGGTTTTAGTCTCACCAAAGACATGGCACATGTATCTATATTGTCAATTAAAATAGGGTACCATATTTCATGTCTGACAAGGAATAAACAAATGAGCATTTAAGATTATTTGTTTTCTAGCTTTATGGGTTAATAGAGCTCAGTGAGATTTCATTGCACATAATCTAAATGAGTTCCCACGAAGACTGTCTGGCAGCTCAGAACCGCACCAGTTCATAGTGGAAAATTAAACCAACTTAATGCACTTCGCTAATACACAGCAATGAAGAGAAGCTTACAAGGAAAGAATATAGTGGAGACAAAACAAGGAAGAAAATGGGAAATGCAAGTAATAAAAATTCCATGCCACGTTGCCTTGAATATATGAGAGAAATACAGTGCACCTTCTTCTGAGGCACTTCTCAGGAGACAAGCATTTTGTAAATTATACTGCTCTGATGATATAAAAGTATTTCATACAGCTGTAGCTAGCAGCCAGGCTGGAGCTGGCTTATTAATATTGCATGGTGAAAAGATAAACTAAAAGACAACTGCATTGTTGTTTAAGTTTAACTCCATGTCATTTACTAGCATCTGTGACTTTTGAAAAGCTAGCAGTGAAATATGAGATGATGCTCTTAGAGTTGCCAAATATTGCAAACTGAACAAATCATCCATATGATGAGTGGTCACTGGGAAAAGCGATAACAG
Organism: Crocodylus siamensis; assembly: GCF_052110815.1. NCBI lineage: Eukaryota > Metazoa > Chordata > Crocodylia > Crocodylidae > Crocodylus > Crocodylus siamensis. Next base: position 29,407,482 of record NC_143398.1, on the reverse strand, counting down.
TATCTAACAGAACAAAAATGTTGCCCAAATGCTGCTTTATCTCGCAAATTGAGAGCTTGATGCTGTCTGTGGATAAGCAGTGGCAAGTGACAATAAAGTGTACAGTATTTGCATTTGAGGAGTTAATCAGCAGCTTACAACTGGAGCTGTGCCAGCATGCTGCTGTCCTTCAAGAAACTGCAGAAAACTTCAGGAACTTTGTCTGTTTTACACACTAGGTGGGATGTGCAATGTACATGAGCTCTCTTACATGTACTGTCGAGACAGTTGGCAGCCTATGTGATGTTTCATAAACAGCAAAAACCTAGCAGCTCAGGGAGTCATGGAGTTTTGATACTTCTTGCAGGGGGACTTCAGATCCACTCAAAAAATTATGCTCTCTCATCCAGTTAATTGCCTTTCAACTTGTGACTGGTATGATACAGAAAATGATCTATTTAAACTATGCAAGTATGGTTTAGTAATCAAATGTTTTTCATTTTATTAAGAATAAAGAGTGAAAAGGAACTGCTCGTACAAAATGGGTAATTCATTTGAATTTATGTCTGTATACAACATATATAAAACACTGTCTTTATAGAGAGAGATGTGGGTGGAAAGATAATATGAACTATTGTTTAAGGTGACTTTTAACACTTTTTTTCTCTAAATTAATTTTTGAAGTTACCAAAATGGACTCTACTATGGTAAATGAAGGGTAATTTCTGAAGTTTTAGTTGTCTGCTTTATTTTCCATATAATAATACAGTCTCTATATATTAGTTGAATATACTGTAGTCAAAGACAGGGGGGTTGCCATCAAATGCTGGTGTTTATCATTAAACTTTTACAAAATTATGTGCAATTCACCAAATAAACCATTACTATAGGATTAGGTACCATTCCAGTACACCATATCCATGGTAGATGCCAGGCCAGGGATGCTTTCTGTAGTATTTTGGTGTATTTTCTCTCTACTTAAAATCATACGTCTAAAATACTAACAAAGACTCTTGTTTTTGTGGGATTGGGTACCTGAAATGCCAATGGGAGTTAGCTCCTAGGTCCTCAGCATAGTATGACTGAAGCACTTTAATCATTAAGGAGTCACAGAAAAAAAAACATAGCTGCTTGGAAAAGAGTTACTGATGAAGACACTGCTCTCTCCCTCCCCAAAGTAGGCAAGAGAACCATTGCCAAGGATCATTATAGGCCTGGCAAAGGCCAGATGACCAAGAATAGGGCTTGGGCACCTTTTAATGATGGTGGCCTATAAAAATACACAAGTGTATAGAGGGTTTACTTGCCTGTCATAGACCTGTGTGTATCCAGCTGCGTCCAGACACAAGAGTACCAATGTGCAGAGAAAAAGCCTACACTTGAATTATTGTAAAATGTGAACCCTCAAAAGAAAAGCAGATCAAAGGTGCATAGGGAAGTGTCACATTTTATCTTGATTGATCTTTCTTTGCTCTAATGTACACCCCATGTGGGATCCAAGTGTCACCACTGGGGCCTTGGCTAAGTAGAACTAACATGTACTTTCAGGTTGTCAAATCATATCTTTTCTCTGAAGACCCTCTCTCTCAAATATGTATTTTTGTCATCATCTAACACTGTTAGCTGATTTTCCATGTCCAATATTTTCACTAAATACTCTTGAAAGATCCCAAATTGCGCTGGGAACTGAAATAATTTTAAAACAGATACAGCACAACCTCACTGGAACAAGTTCTCCCATGATGCTAAGCATGCAGGTTGAGTTGTTAATTCACTCACTCATTGGCTTCTCATCCAGGATGGCCAAAAGCTATTAACATTTTGAAGGCATCTTTTGAGACAGGAGTCTCTATCTGCTGAAAGCATTAGCTTACTTAACTTATGCTACTCAAGACCCATAAAATGGCATAGGGCTGGATATTAAATAAAAGACTCTACCTTCCATTACCAACATCCTATGCATCCATAATCACTCTGCTGCCAACTCTAACTTTTGTCTGTTTAAATATCTGTTTTACTTTTAGTTCTCTCTTTTGCTTCATTTCCAGCTCATTACACCCCCTCAAAACTTGACTTGTTTGTAAGCAGACTGGAATCACTCAGTCTTACAGCTAAAACCAGTTGTGTCTGTTTGACTCCCACTGTTGACAGTCCATTCTTTTTCAATACCTATTAATTCTACAATAACCAGCAAGATTTGTTATCCCTCTCTTCACTGGACCCAGAAATGCTAGAACTGATTTGCTGGGTACTCATGTAATACCTATTGTGCAACTGTTCAGTACCTCTACACTTGAAATTTCCTGCAGAGATGCAGGGTCTTCTACACTCCTCGTATTTGATTGTTCAGCTCTAGCTGAGCCTCCTTTTTTAGCACTGTGTGTTCCAGTATCACTGGCAGTAAAGCTTTCTGAAACTACCTAAATTTGCCTGAAGAGGCCATATGATATGAATTTTTTATTCTTCCTCCTCAGAGTTTGCAAATCGATTGAGGCACAGACTTTGGAAAAGTTTAACAGTTTCTCATTTTTTCCCTGTAAGAACTTCAGTTTGTGGCTAGCCAGAGGTATTAAAAAGAAAATGTGATTATACTTCACAAATACTGCAGTTCTTCTACCTATATTATTAGATAGCTTAGGGTACCTTTTCTATATAGAATCAGTGCAACAAGATGCTTCTCATTCGGTCTCCTACAGGAGGAACCAGTTTGGGGAAGCCAGTTTGCACTGTACAAATGGCACAAACATGCTAGAAAATGATTTGATCAGCCCAGGAAAGATTATATTGGTTTAAGGTTTGATCTTCCAGTTCCAAGAGTCAGCACAGGGGCTTCTCCTTTGCTTAGCCACCCTGCTGCCAACATTGGACAGTCAGAGGAAAACAGCAGGATTGCAAAGACCCTTTATCATTATTATCAGTCCAGCTTTTGGACCCTGTTGGAATAAGGCAGCCTGAGGCCTGCTCTACCAGAGTACACAAGGACCAGATCCAAACATGGCAACATCAAAGTCAGTGGAGTGTAAGGTGAGCTTTACAATTTATTCACCTCCTTTCAGTACTCTTATGCATTTTGACCATGTCTGCACATCCAAGCTTGAGTATTTACTGCAGTTACCTAGGAACATTTATTACTGCTACAGTGACCATTAGTGTATGTTGTGTATCTGCTTTCGTTTGATGTGGGTGGGGCACTACAGGGTTGTTGGGTGTATTCAAGCAGCTTCCATCCATGTGAAATTTCAAATCCTGTCTATTGCACTCGTCTGTAGCAGGGTCAATCTTTGCTTTTCATTTCCTCGCATGAGTACATCTACGTGACATCTCTTCCACTTTCTGTTCCAAAAAGATAGACAACCATAAGAACTACTTCACAGTTAGGGCGGCTAGGATCTGGAACCAGCTTCCAAGGGAAGTGGTGCTGGCTCCTACCCTGGGGGTCTTTAAGAAGAGGCTTGATGCCTACCTAGCTGGGATCATTTGAGCCCAGTTTTTTTTCTCCTGCCCTGCCAGGGGGTCGGACTTGAAGATCTACAAGGTCTCTTCCAACCCTACTTTTATGATTCTATGATGCTACGAAAAAGTGTCAAAATCTCTTTATTTAAATCAGTAAATCTTCGAATCATTTGCAAAGATTTTTCATAAAACATCTCCATCTGAACTATCTCATTAATCCAGTATCCCGAGCCAATCTTCCTTCTACCACAGGTTTTTCTTAGAACTGCTAAGTCATATTTCTTCAGTGGGATTCTCACTAAAATTCAGCTCTAATATTACCCTGTGAAGCAGCCTCTCTCTTTATTGTGTATGAATTGAAGCACAATGCTTGTTCTGAGTCTGCTGAACGGGATTTTTAAAAATGTCTACTTTGTGGGTGGTATTAGCAGGACTGGAAATTCTGGAGACCACATTGGCTCTAATGACTTCACTCTGAGATTTCAGTCAAACACTGGAACCTGAACGTTATAGAAAGGCTTATGATCACTATTTCTGTTCCTTTTAGGACAAAAATACAGTCTCCTCACTGGCATATGGCTTTTTACCCACCAAAAGCAGAATTTCTGATTCTTAGAATCAGTTGGGGTCTGGCCTAGGAAGTCTATACCATGAGTTTAGCCAATTTATGGTGATAGGGCTAATGTTTATTATAACCTGATTACACAGTAATGCTTTTGTAACCAGGTAGACAGCAAAGATAATACATGGTGTTAAAGTTTGGCCATTATATAGCTTATCTGGGGTTAACAAATCCCTCTCAAAATTCACTTCAGCTTCAACTGGTTTGAACCACCAAGGCTAACAATTATTTTGACTTTGTTGGTAGGTCTGAAATACTAGTCAATACTAGGTGCACAGCCATGTTAGCAACTGGGTGGCTTCCTCATCAATCTTGCATTGTTGCCCCTGACCAATATGTACATCACTTTCTCATCTGCCTCCTCCCCCTGAAGAAGCAGATGATTATATAATGTAGTTTTATAATGCAGTTCTCAGGCAATGTTTACACAACTCAAGAAAATAGCTCTGCTGGCAATAATTATGTTTAAATTAGATTAAAAGTTTTGACCAAAAAAACCTAAATCTGAACTCCTCATCTCTAACCTTCCTCTGAAATTCATTTCCAGATTTAGATTTTGTGGTTCCATCTTTTCGCTTACAAACTACATTGTAATCTCTTCAAGCTAGGAACATTGTCTATTTTTCTGCTGTAAAGTACCCAATATACTTTTGGAAACTAGAAAAATTATATCAACCTCTAGCTCAGAAACCAATGTAGTTAGCACCACTGTACTGACAATGGGATGACGCAATACAGTCTAGACACAAGTATGACAATACGGGCAATACAGAGAAGGCACAAGTATGACCTGAAGGAGTCATGTACCTTCCGCTCTGGATGATGGAACGTTCAGACAAACTCAGCTCTTGGCCAGTGGAAGGACAACTCAAGTAAAATCCAGATAAGAAAAATACTTGACAAGTTTCCATCATCCCAGCACAGACCCTCACTCATCAGTATTTACAATATGATTTTTCAGCCCAGACCATCCAGACCAGCTCCAAGATGGAACTTTTGGAAGGCAGCTCAGCTGAATTACCAAAGACTGAGCAACAAAAAAGCAAACCAATTAGAGAATCCATCAGAAACCAACACTGATCATGGCTACAGTACATTTACAGATTGCTTAATTGAAATAGACAGACTCTGTGTACCTAGAAGCTACTATATGCCATGCTGGGATGAGCAGTGCGAACAGCTCTTTAACATCATCAAGATATGCAATAACCCTGCAACCATAAAAAGAACTATAGAACAGCTGACTACCACATTGAACAATATGAAAAAGGAGAGATGACTCACTACCATAGAAGGATTGGATACTACCCTCTCAGGCAAGCAAACATGAAGCACCATTAACCTCCTTACAGGCAAAGGTACCAAAAAATGACATTGCCCTATGTCAGCAAACTCCAATGGGAAAATACTGTGCAACAACAGCAAGTACAGTAACCCAAGCAAGCAATACACAGAAAAGGTTTGACATCTGACTCATGAACAACTTAAATCACCCTACAGCAACCATTTCTGACAACAAGTTGTACACAGCTGTTAAAGTGACCAGGACTGGCAAGGTGTGTAGACCAGATGAGATATTCCTAGAATTTGTTACCAAGCTTGGAACCATGAATTACTGGTGCCTCCTGAAACTTGGGGGCACACCATTTGTAGGTGGCAGAGTTGGCGGTAAGTGGCGAGCAGGGACTGCCTGCAAACACTGGTGGTTGTGTCATTGGCAAGGGGTGGGTGGCAAGCAGGGACCGCCTACAGATGCTGGTGATAATGGCATCAGCAGCAGCAAGAGGTCAGATGTAACCACCCGCAGACACTAGTGGTAGCATCAGCAGCGGGAGGAGGGCACCATGGCAAGCGGGGATGCCTGCAGATGCTGAACAACAGTGTTGGCAGCAAGGGTGGGGGAAGGTGGCAAGCGGTGACTGCCTGCAGAAGCTGGCAGTGGTGTTGGCCGCAACCAATCTAGGGGATGGGGGGCACATGCCCCCCCTGTACCCCTATGTGTCACCTATGCTTAGAACCACAACGAGAACATGGCTTCAGAAATTCATGTATAAACGTCTAGAAAGTAACAGACTTCCAAAAACCTGGAGAAAATCTGATATCATTGCTATCCACAAACCCAGTAAACCACCAGAGGATCCAAAGAGCTACTGACCCATCTCATTACCCTGTATTACATATAAGCCAACAGAGTGCATGATTCTGAATAGAACAGGGAACATAATTGATCCCCAGCTCTCAAAAGGACAAACTAGATTTCTGAACAGGCAGTGTACCACTGATCAGATTGCATTACTTACATCTAACATAGAAAATGTATTTGAAATTAGACAGAAAACAGGTGTGATCCTTATTGACCTCACAAATGCATATGGCACCATATGGTGTCAAGGCCTCAAATGTAAACTGCACTCTATGATACCTGAGTGCAAGCTACGTGCTTTCATCATGAATATGATCTCCAACAAATCAGTCATACTAACTACCAACCAAGGAGAAAAAAAGAGTACAGGTTTCCCTCGCTTTATGTAGGTTCTGTATGTGTGAATTCAATCTTATGGGATGACTCTTTTTATAACAAAAATTTGTTTTGTGCAAGGTAAATTCACTCTTCTGTGATTGGTGTGGTGGAAACCTGCATTCAGCTGCTTTGTGCAGTGCATTATGGGAGTGACGCACACCAAAATATAGTCTCCAATGTGGATCTATGCTCCTCACTCATTGTCTGTGACACCTGTTTCTGTAGTTGCCATCCCCATTATGATAGTGCCCTGTGCTTGTGTGTACTGTCTGCTGTTGGTAAGTACCACAATTGTCTTGCAAAAGTGGTAGAAATGGATCTGGGGATCAGTACAGTTGAGGTCTTGGATCATATTCCTATATGTTGCATTGTAAAGTGGGTCCCCTTTATGTAAATTCAAGTTATGTGCCGTTTTCAAGGAAGACATATGCAGCATAATACAAAGGAAATCTGTACAAACTCAAAAGAATGGAGTCCCCCAAGGGTTAGTGCTAGCACCAACACTTTTCAGTGTATATACCTCAGACTTCCTGCATTCAGCTAAGTGATACATGTATGCTGACAATATCACCATAGCAACCCAAGGAATATACATAACAGAACTGGAAGACACTGAGGAATGACAAAGGCAAACAAGGGTCTTTGGGTGAATCTGATATTTTTTATTAGACCAACTCGAATAGTTGAAAAAATCGTTCTTAGCAAGCTTTCAGGTATAAATACCTTTAGTCAGACTGAGGAATCATCTGCAGTTGGTGTGTGCTCTTCCTGGATAGAATAGGAATGACATGGAACGCATTGCTATCTCCACAAGTGCTATTTAAAGTTGAGCATCAATAAATCAGTACTATCACTCTTCCACCTGGACAATCATCGAGCTAAAAGCATACTGAATATCAGAGTAGGCAACAATATTCTTCCCCATAAGCATATCCCAACCTACCTAGGAGTCACGTTAGACTGTTCCTCACCTATAAACCTCACATTCAGAAGGTTATCAGTAAAGTCTCTGCATGGGTAGCTGCCTTAAAATGTTTAGCCAGCATGACATGGGGTGCCAACTTCAAAGTGCTCAGAACCACCCCACTTCCAATGGTACATACCCCAGCAGAATACTGTGCCCTTGTATGGGCACTAGAAAGCTCAACACTGTACTTAACAGTGCGCTGAGGCTCATAACAGGCTGCACAACACATACAGAAGTACTCCCTGTACTCTCAGGCATTAGACCAAGTGATATAAAAAGACAAACCCGAACATCTTTACCGGCAACAGATGATGAAAATCACTTGCTCCATCGGCTTTTAACTGAAGAACCAAACAGATGAAGACTTAAGAGGCTTAAAAGTCATAAACTGTTTGTACATGAAGCCCACAAGCTCCTGGAAGAGATTGGGAATGCTGAACCAAACCCCTCCCCTTGCGGAGTCTGCTCCCTACTGGGGTCTCTGGTGCGCCAGCTGGAGGAGCTCCAGGCCACAGTCCAGAGACTGCGTGCCATCAGGGACTGTGAGCAGGAGATAGACTCCTACTGCCAGGCCCTTCTCCCCCGGGAGCCACAGGGGAGAGCTCCATCTCCCTCCGCGACTAAGGAGGACTCTGGGACCTCCCGCTCTGCCCAGTCAGGGGCATGGACCAAGGTGGTCAAGGGCCCCAAGGCCCACCGCACCAAGGCCCCTGCCCCGCCGGAGCTTAGCAACAGGTTCGCACCTCTTGCACCCCAGCAGAGCCCGCGCAGTTGCCAGCTCCTGCAGGCAACCCAGGCTCGACCGCAGCTACTGGCCTCGCTCTCCCCAAGACAAAGCGTAAGGTGTTTGTTGTGGGAGACTCCATCCTGCGGGGGACTGAGGGGGCAATCTGCCGCCCTGACCCCTTAGCCCAGGAAGTCTGCTGCTTCCCAGGGGCCTGCATCCGAGACATTGCGGAGAGGATCCCGCAGCTCCTCCGGCCCACAGACCACTACTCCATGCTCCTTATTCATGTGGGCACCAATGACACGGCTCGGAGCACCCCCAGCCAGGTCATGAGGCACTACAGGGAGTTGGGAGCAGGGCTTACGGGTCTGGGAGCTCAGGTAGTGTTTTCCTCGATCCTCCCAGTCTTGGGCTATGGGCTGAGGAGGGAGAGGAGGATCCACGCGGTGAACCAAAGACTGCGGCGCTGGTGTTATCAGGAAGGCTTTGGCTTCCATGACCACAGCCCGCTCTTTGGAGAGAGAGGCAGCGAGCTGCTGGGAAGAGATGGCCTCCACCTCTCTCCCCTGGGGAGGAGGCTCTTCTCAGCCAGGCTGGCTGACCTGCTCCACCGGGCTTTAAACTAAGCCCGCTGGGGATGGGGGGACTACTGCCCCTGCTGGCCCGCTGAACGGCCCTTGCAAAGCCAGCGGACCAAGGAACTTAAGGGGGCACTTAAGGGAGCTCACCCCTGCCCCAGCCCTGGCACAATCTGTGGGCAAGGCAAGAGCCCCCAAGGGCACACTTGCCTGCCTGTACACTAATGCCAGAAGCCTGGGCAACAAGCAGGACGAGCTCGTCCTCCTGCTCAGTGCAAAGAAATATGATGTCATTGGGATAACGGAGACCTGGTGGGACTCCACCCATGACTGGACCACGGGTATAGAGGGCTATACCCTATACAGGAGGGATCATGTTGACAAAAGGGGCGGGGGTGTAGCTCTCTATGTGAAGGAAAGCTACATGTCCCTGCAAGCTGATGTTGGCGACCGGCATGGACAGCTAGAGACCCTCTGGGTAAAAATTCGTGGGGAATTCGGCACAGGGGACACAACGGTGGGAGTCTACTACAGACCTCCCACTCAAAGTCCCGAGCTTGACCAGGAGTTCGCCCAGGAACTGACTGAGGCCGCTTGCTCCAGGACCTTGGTTGTCATGGGTGACTTCAATTACCCGGACATCTCGTGGGAAGATCACTCAGCTAAATCTGAGCGGGCGCAAAGCTTTCTCTCGTGCGTGGATGACCTCTACCTGACCCAAGAAGTCTATAGGCCAAGGAGAGTCAAAGCGCTGCTTGACCTGGTACTGGCTACGGGGGATGACCTAATCAGTGACCTAGTGATTGATGGGAAGTTGGGTGACAGCGACCACGAGCTGATCACCTTCACCATCCGCCGTAAAGCTGGCAAGTCAGGCAGCAACACAGAAGTCCTTGACTTCAGAAAAGCCGACTTTGACAAGCTCAAGAGGCTAGTCGGTCAGGCCCTCAGGGACCATGACCCCAGGGAGATGGGAGTTCAAGAAGAGTGGTTGCTTCTCAAGGAAGCAATCCTCAGTGCACAAGCTAAATCTATTCCAACACAGAGGAAAGGCAGCAAGAAGGCACAGCAGCCCCCCTGGCTCTCCAGAGACCTAGCGGACCTACTGTGGCTAAAAAGGAAAGCCTACAAAGGATGGAGCACGGGATTCACCTCCAAGGAGGATTACTCCGTGCTGGTCCGGTCCTGCAGGGACCAAACCAGGAAAGCCAAGTCTGCAACTGAACGCCAACTAGCTTCAGGCATCAAGGACAACAAAAAGTCCTTTTTCAGATATGTGGGGAGCCGGAGGAAAAGCAAGGGCAATGTTGGACCCCTGCTAAACCAGATGGGGCAACTGGCAACTGACGCCCAGGAAAAAGCCAACCTATTAAATAGGTACTTTGCGTCAGTCTTTCATCAGTCACACGGGATGCCCATGCCTGCTATGGGACAGGGAAATCTGGGTGAGGGGAATCCCCTACCCTCCATCAATGCTGACCTCGTGAAGGAACACCTTGAGAAGCTGGATACCTTTAAGTCAGCTGGCCCTGACAACCTGCACCCCAGGGTACTCAAGGAGCTGGCGAGCGTCATAGCCCAGCCCCGGCACGGATCTTTGAAAACTCCTGGCACTCTGGTGTAGTGCCCGAAGACTGGAAGAAGGCCAATGTGGTGCCGATCTTCAAGAAAGGGAGGAGAGTGGATCCGGCTAACTACAGGCCCATTAGCCTGACTTCTATCCTGGGGAAGATCTTAGAAAAGTTTATTAAGGAGGCCATCCTTGAGGGACTGGCCCAGGCTAACATCCTAAGGGATAGCCAGCATGGGTTTGTTGCAGGTAGGTCTTGTTTGACCAATCTCATTTCCTTCTATGACCAGGTGACCTATCATCTGGACCAGGGAGAAGAGATTGATGTCATATATCTTGACTTCAAAAAAGCTTTTGATCTGGTATCCCACGATCACCTCTTGGCCAAACTGCCCAGTTGTGGCCTTGGCTCCACCACTATCCGCTGGCTGGGAAATTGGCTTCGTGGTCGGACCCAGAGGGTTGTGATTGATGGCAGTCACTCATCATGGTGCCCTGTAACCAGTGGGGTCCCTCAAGGCTCTGTCCTGGGACCCATACTGTTCAACATCTTCATTAACGCTGTGGACATTGGAGTTAGGAGTGGACTGGCCAAGTTCGCCGATGACACCAAACTTTGGGGCAAAGCATCCACGCCAGAAGATAGGCGGGTGATCCAGGCTGACCTGGACAAGCTCAGCAAATGGGCAGATAAGAACCTCATGGTGTTTAACACCGAAAAATGCAAGGTTCTCCACCTTGGGAGGAAAAACCTGCAGCACCCTTATAGGCTCGGCAGTGCTACGTTGGTTAGCACTACAGAAGAAAAAGACTTGGGGGTCATCATTGACCACAAGATGAACATGAGCCTCCAATGCGATGCTGTGGCTAGGCAAGCAACCAAAATGCTGGCGCGCATCCATAGATGCTTCTCGAGCAAATCCCGGGACGTCATTCTCCCCTTGTACTCGGCCTTGGTGAGGCCACAGCTGGAGTACTGCGTCCAGTTTTGGGCTCCACAATTCAAAAAGGATGTGGAGAAGCTTGAGAGAGTCCAGAGGAGAGCCACGCGCATGATCAGAGGTCAGGAAAACAGATCTTACGATGACAGGCTGAGAGCCATGGGACTCTTTAGCCTGGAAAAGCGCAGGCTCAGGGGTGATCTGATGGCCACCTATCAGGGGTGACCACCAGGATCTGGGGGAACGTCTGTTCACCAGAGCGCCCCAAGGGATGACGAGGTCGAACGGTCACAAACTCCTGCAAGACCGTTTCAGGCTGGACATAAGGAAGAATTTCTTTACTGTCCGAGCCCCCAAGGTCTGGAACAGTCTGCCAGCGGAGGTGGTTCAAGCACCTACATTGAACACCTTCAAGAGTAAATTGGATGCTTATCTTGCTGGGATCCTATGACCCCAGCTGACTTCCTGCCCTTTGGGCAGGGGGCTGGACTCGATGATCTCCCGAGGTTCCTTCCAGCCCTAATGTCTATGAAATCTACGGGCAGCAACACTGGGCCAACCACTGGGAAAAGTCAGGCCTATTCCTGGTGTTATACCAACACCAAATGAGTCCCCCCATTGGACACAACCTTGACAAAGAAGCGTGGGTCAAGCTGAACAGATTGAGATCTAGGTACAGATGCTTCAAAGCAACACTTCACAACATGAACGTCTTGGACAGCCCCCTGTGAGAATGTGATATCCAACAAACAGCACAGTACTTAATTGAAAGCTGCAATCTATACAAATGCCCAGATAGGACAGATCGAATCCACACATTGTGTGATAATACCAGGCAGTGGCTCATCGATTTGGAATTCGATCTCTGATACCATACAGAAGAAGAAGGGATGAAAGTGTAGAGAGCTGGGTTCTAGTCCTAGTTCTGCTACTACCCTGCTGTGCAAATATCAGTCAAGCCTCACTTTACTTTCCTAAGCCTCAATTTCCCCAGCTGCAAAACAGGGATGATGACACTTCAAAAATTGCTTTAATATATGTGAATGAGTGGAGTATGTATTTACTCATTTCTTCTTTTGACTGGCATGCACCTTAATTGCCAAATAAATATCTGTTCTGCTTTATCCCTTCCTAGCTATAAACCTCTGTGAAATACAAACTTTTAATATAAGGGCCTTCACAGTCAACTAAGAAAAATGCACTGCTTTAGGAATGGATTGTTTTATGCAGGTATGGTCATTTCGCTCTCACCTGGTAGACTGCTTTACTAGCCTTCAACTACTAGTTTAAAGTAGGTAACACTGACTGGCTACATTTCTTCAAAATGCTAGTCACAATGAGGCAATTTATCAAACATGCAGGATTCAAAACTGCAAGACCCTGAATTTCATAGTCATTTGCAGCATCAGAAGCTGCTAATGGTCCATAAAATTTAGCAACTTCTCCATAAGCTGTTGGTTAATGAAAAAATCGGTTAAATTGTTCACAGATCAGTTGACACAGTGCCCTCAGATTCGTTCTAAGCATTGTCTGGCAAAGGTTATATTAACTGGATACAGGAAGCAAAAAGTGGAGTTGGGCTGTTTTGCTGGAGATTCTGGCTATGCCACTTAAACTACACTCACAGTAATATATACACACCCTTGAACACACACAAAGGACCAGGGAGCCTTGCCAATGTATTTAAGAGTGAACTATTGAACAGAGTTCTGGCTAACTTTAATTTCACAGATATGGTAATGTTTTCAAGCATCCTGTAGGCACAGCCAAATAAAACTGTTTGCATCAATCTTGCTGGCCAATTTTGGAGTTACAGTAGTGGAAATTAAAATCCTCAGCTAGTCAACAGCCCCAGAAATGGTGTGTCAACAAACTACCTAATCTGAACCCTTTTAGGCTCTGAAGGCTGAAAAAAAATCTCATTCACAATACTGAACTTTTTCAGACAGTGCTCAAATACCAGTTTCAAGTTTCTGTTTCTGATGCCACTACTAGGATTCAAGCTTGGTTGCTAGACAGCAGTGGAGTTCATTATCAAGGCATCCTGGTTTTTAATTGAAAACTTAGGGTAGGGTTGATTTTCCTCTCTCAAGAGGATTCACACCATTCTTTTAGAGATGAGGGAAGAGAAAGCAATGCTGCAGCCTTCAGACTGCTTAAAGGGGATTGTACTTTTGCCTTCTATTGCCACTCCCACTACCCTGACCCTCCCATAGTGACTGACTGCTGCTGATTTAATAGCTGATGGCTTTGCACAAGTTCATGCCTTCCCTGCATTTGGTATCCACACTGGATGCAATACAAAGTGATTGGGGCTTTTGACAGCAGCCAGGAGATGAGGAAGCAGTCTGAAGTCAGTGCAAATTAATGCTGCTCACCACCTTGACATTTGGAGGGGCCCTGAGTGCTAATGCTGGCATTTATGATGCAGTGCATTTTAACATACCAGGTGTTGGCAGCCTGTCTGATGTGATCCATCTTGAAAGTACTGTTGCAAAAATGTTGCGGTTCGTTTCTCGGGAGGCGAAGAACTCTCAGACACACACTATTAGCAATACAAAAGGTATATTTGCAAATAGGGTCAGAGTGAAGACAAAAGACCACACTCTGCCCCCATGGAAAACTCTCAGCTGGCTTTTATCCCTTCCCTCCTGGGCACATGTGCAGAAGCAGGAACTCTTACAACTCATTTCCAGTTCATACAAACATATATGAAATGACGTCACTTCATCCGTCGCATGTGCATTATAATTAACTACTTAAGTATACGGGGCGGATAGGCTTATATGCATTAGCTAATTACGCATGCTTAGAAAAGCTCTCCAGGTTACCGAAAGTTCAAACCCCCCCCTTTCCCAAGGACACAGTCAATTAAATCACAGCCTTTGTAGTTTACCAGAGTAGAGGCAGAGGAGTTTGAAGGTATGTGTGATTTAGTGTTACAAAGAGATAGTAAATTAGCGAGATGTCCTTGGTGGTGTTTCTGCTTATCAGGTACGAGATACAAACTGTGCAGCTTTAACAACACTCTATTCACTATACATTTTTAATAATATTTCTATTTTAATAATATTTCTAACAGTGCTGTGATTGTTTTTGTGCCAACATATGTTACCATAAGGAGGACTATTGTTGATGACTTTGCTACTGCCAGTTTTCAGTCATTTTTGCTGACCCACATCCTGAAGATCATAGAAATGCACCTGGTCCAGAACACTGGCTCTGAAATACCAGGGTAGGTGACTGTAGTGAAGTCCCATACCATCCCCAGCAGTGGCTTTTCTACATTATAGTCAGATAACATCCTCTCCTCTAAAATGAGGCCACACTGCACAACTTAGAGGAAAGTATTTCTTCTGCAAGCAGTAGTTAGTACAACTGATATTTCCAGGGTTAAGTCCTTAAATACATTGCACTTTATCTACTCAGTTGTTCTGTCCTTTCCTAGGTCAACTTTCAGGTTCTGTTGCTGCTGCTGAGCAGATGCATCCTTGCCTCTGTCTGCAAGCTACAAATGACTTCCTCCATCTCAATAAGACCAAGCAAAGCGCCCAGCATCAGGCCACCTTTAAACTTTAGCAGCTGGGAGAAGAAAAAACGGCCCTGCCTCAGCAAGGAAAAGAGAATCTTTTCCCTCATGTTCAGATACACCAGCTATTCCTCCAGGGATTTAGCAGATGTTCTGATTAAGGCAGTTCAATCGCAGTGTTTAAAGAGCTTATTCCACCTGCTCCCTACTATCTCCTCTTCCTCTGCAAAAGCAGCTCTAATTAAAAATGCCCTCCTGCTGTGAGGACTCCTCTCACCTTTCTGGCACTAAGCCCTTTACAGGCAGCTTCCATGTGATTGCTCATGAGGGGACAGGCTGCCAGCAATACAGATCTTGGCTTTGGGAACCCAAGTCCAGTAACTGTAGTGCAGAAAGAGCCTCCCTGAAGCGCAATGTCTCCCTCCAGTACTAACTAGTGTTCAAGAGCTTCTCCTACCCACCCCAGGTACTTTGTGCCCTATATCTTTTCAGCTGCCAGTAACCTAAGAAATGCACCTGTGCTCAGAGGGTAGTATGAAGTCTAAACTGGCTTTAACATCCAATGTAGAGACTAACCTGTCAGCATTGACATGATTCATGGCAGCCTGTGTATAAGAGAAAGCTCCATTACTAGTCATCTTTCTAGTACTACTTAAGGCCCCACAACAAGTGGTGGGCATAAATGGGAATGGAATTTTTTTGAAAATATAAAAAGGTGCTTATTCTCTCTTCTCAGACATCCCCTCTCCTGTGCTTTCAGCAAAACAGACACAGAACTTCCCTTAGCAGGGAATGTGCGCCTAGAACTCTTAGGTATACATAAATAAAGCCTGATCCTATTAATGCTCCTATACCACATAAAACCCTTGTTAGACTGAAGGACCTCTAACCAACTCCTAATATGAGTAAAGACTAATACCCAGTCAGGTGATATGAGTTTTGACCTTTATAATCCTAATACAGATCAGGTAACTGGGCTAAGCTATAAAGCTCAGTCTTTTGCCACCCTCCCACATTTATATGACACTCTCTGCCTAGTATTAGTGAGGGCTATCTCAGTACTCCATAGATAGTCCATCTGCATGGGGTTCAAGGGTGGTCTAGTGCCTGCGGATCTCTTATCAAAGGGGATCCCCCTGAATTGCTGCCCTTTGGATCAATAAAATTATATCAGCTCTTCCCATTTTAGAGAAGATAGAATAGTGCAGAACACAAGCCTGTACCCTTTGCAGCACAGGAGGTGGCAGCTGAAATCTAGCTCATTACAGAGTTGCTCTGTTGTGACAGTGAGCTAACAATAGACATTTACCCCACCCCCTTAATCTACACTTGCTAAAAAAAGCTGCACATAAACATTTCAAAAAGAGCCATAATTGCACCAGCACTTATTTCTTCCCCTCCTTTAGTAGGGCATCAATTTTATTTTGCTTGGCTGATAAATTTCCAGGATCTGCACACAAGTCACTGGGTACATCTTCACCCTCCTTTGAACAAGGCAAGGGTAGAAAATCTTAGGTGAATCTCTGTTAATAAGTCCTACATAATCTATTAGCTAAATCAGGGGTCAGCAAAATATGGCCCATGGGCTGTAGCTGGCCTGCCAATTGATCCTATCCAGCCTACTAGCTGCCACCAGGAGCCTGAGAAGGGGGGTTGTGCATCACACCACTTTAACTTTGCTGTAGCCAGGGCTGGGCCAGACCACACAGCACACAGAGTCCTCCACCCCTTGCATATCCACTCCCTTGCTTCCTGTTGATGCTGAGAAACATGATGCAGTATGCTGAGTAGCTGTCCTGCCTGCCTACCCACACACCCACCCACTACAATGAGCTGTTGCCACCATGACACCACTGGCAGGTGAGTCTGTACTGGCTGGGGGGGCTTCACCTGGGGCAGATGCCCCTGACTTGCTGGGTACAGCACAGTAGCAGCAACTCATCACAGCAGGTGGGATGGCTACATGGCAGCTGCAGTGACAGGACTGTGTAGCTCCACCAAAAAGCCAAGTAGCAGGTAGCTGAGGATGGATTCAGGGTGGCATGTACAGGAAACAACTGACAAAGGCAGACCCCTCCCCACCTTACTGACATATAGTAAAAACCCTGCCCAGAAAAGTAAAGGTGCAAAAAGAGCCAGAGCATTTTCTATCTAACAGGGACTGCATTCATTACCATTAGGGTCCCATTTTGGGGGGGAGGTGCGCGCGTGCACGCAATTTTACCCATCTCAAGGGACTGCACATTCAGACGCAGCTTCCTTAGCCCTAAACTAATCACAGGATGCTTTCCCATGTTACAGAGTTCAAACAGGTCATATTCACATATTTTTACCTAAAGATGTAACCCTTTAAAATGGGATCCACTGTGTACAGCAGAGCAATTTACATACAAGACCTACAAAACTGTGTAGCTAGCACCACTCACTGGTGAAGCCATGAACAAGATTTAGCAACTGATTGTACAACGAGCCCCACACACAGTATGCTGCACACAAATCTCAGCACTAACATTTTTATCTAAATTAAAAAAAACCCCTGCAGAACATCATTTCCTTTCCCATGCTTCCAAAAAGAAATTTCTCTATAAATCAGCTTGCAAGTAGCTTTCACTGAGGAAAGTTTCTTGCAGCAAATGTTTTGGATTTTTATAGCAGTACATTAGGCTTGATCTGTCATATTCTCATGTGCAGACTTCACTGATCCCTGCAATCTTCTTTCAGTTTAAAGCACAACAAATTAAAGGATTGATCCTGAAATTAGGTGTGTGTTTGGGGGTGGAGGGATGGCATGTACAGGATTGGATCTTCTCAAACATACTCATGTACCCTTTCATATGTTGAAGTCATGGACATACGTTCATCATTTTTAAATGGCATAAATGCATCTCATTCTGGGATCTTCTTCTGCCTCTGAATACCATGTACACTTGAAAAAAATGCTGCATGGTCCCACAGGCTCCACTTACAGAAGATATGCCTTCAAAGCCATTTGTGTTCCAGTAATGATGGCCAGTGGATGATGTGCCACATCTTTTTCTTCCTAAGTGAGGGTCTTTACAGACATTCTCAAGGCTGCCTCCTGCTCTTGTGTCAGAGATTTGTTCAGGAAATTGTGAGTCAGTTCGGAGCCTGTTTGAAGTATTCAACAGACAGGGCACCTCAACTGCACTTTATTACAGTCCTGGGTCTGCTTTACGAAGACATTCTACCAAGCCTTGTGTTGTTTGCACTTGATTCTTTTTGTTAAAAAAATAAAAGAACCGAAATCCCAGCAAGACAGACAAGGAAAGGCCAAAGGTGCTTGGCCACTTCAAAGCACCTATTTAGGACAGAATCTATGTTAGCTTTGTAAGCTTTAAGGAAACAGCTGTACAGCACATTTTAGGGCCAGCTTTGGTATGGGCACTAGTTCACTGTGAAGGCTGTGACCCTTCAATAGCTTTGTTCCAGCTAACCAGGCTAGGTTTGTTCACAGTGTAAGTTCTATTTATTTCATTCCCCAAACTGAAAGAGCTCCTTTGGCGCGTGATCTCCATCAAATGTGAATAACTCACATTTTATAGCCCTGTCTATTGAAAGGATCATCTTGAAACGGAAGATTCATTAATTAGATACACTGGCAGTCTCCTCACATTTTTAATTAGGCTGTGCTGAGTACCTTCAGTCTTTGTGATCTTTAGCGTTCTTAGCTTGTTGTACTTTATTTACATATTTTTTGGACATGTACGTAATTCCTAATTAACACTGAGGAGTCTACTCCAGCTATTTTGAGATGTCACGTACTGTAGATCTGCAGACATGTTTACCAGATGTCTGCTGAATTTCAATTATGCATCTAATCAGATTGTAGAACCAGAGTCCCTTTTTGGGTGTAAGAACACCCACCGGAGGCGTCAAGAGGAGGCTAATCCAGCTTTCATAAGGTTTCAGTGTGGGAGCAAATGAAACACACTTACAAAATGAAAGTGTTCAGAAACCATTTCTGTCAGGAATTTTAAAAAGAGAGTTTGCCTGTAGGGAAACCCATTTGACAGCTCGCTGTCAAAGGCACATCCCCACCTGGGTGGTCTGCTGGCAAGAGCTGAATAGAATGGCTCATGTTGGGATTTCAGGAGAGCCAGGCAAATGCATGCTTTCTTAAAAGGCAATGGAAGGCTGCTATGCTCTAATGGACGAATAGACATGTGTATATCAAATGTGAGCCACTAGGCTTGAATGGTAAACATTTAATAACAAGAAACTTTACCATGTAAGGGACAGTCTGCTACCTTTCTGTCATTTCCCTGCACTAAACTAACTGATCAATTTTAATGAGGGAGCCAGTGCTTCCTGTCTTCCCCCTCTGGCTAATCATTTTGACCAGTCAATAGAAGCTTACCACTGGCAAAATCATTGCTCTTAATATTTCCACTCTGAAAGCCAACTGCATCCCACACATCCACACAGCAAAGCAAAATCAAGTGTTGTATTTCTCCACTTATATTTCCTATTTTAGATGCAGGAATTTTTCCTACAGGTGCAGAGGGCTCAGCTATATTATATCCTAGTATTATATTTCCTCTGTGTCTAGTTTCTGTGACCATGTATTCTCTTCTTTGTAACTTACCAAGCTTACTGTGATCCATTTGGTATATTTAGGGGGGAAAAAAACCCCATCAAAGCATTTTTCATTGCATTTGCCACTATATCTGGGGCGGGCAAAATACAGCCCATGGGCTGGAACCAGCCCACCAGGCCGTACTATCCAGCCCACAGGGTGCCTAAAAAATTTAGTAAATTCATATTTATTTGCTCCTGGCTGCCTGTCAAAGATGGCATGAGCCAAGGGCAGTAGGACACAGGGGGAGCTGGCAGCGGGAGACAGGAGACCAGCCCCATCCCCACCCCAGCCATTTCTGCTTCCTGCCCCCACCCTGCTCCAGCACCACATGGCCCCTGGCTACATCGCTGGACCAGGGAGCACAGGGCCATGCCAGTATGTGTGTGTGTGTGTGTGTAGGGTGAGTCCTACACACACCCCCCACCATACACATGCACCCATACACCCCCTGCACCGCCATACATGCAGACCCCCACACCTCCTCATACATACCCCAGCCCCCCACACACTCTTCCCCCATGCACAGTCCCCCACAAACCCTATGTCCACCCACACCCCACATATCCACACACATATCCACATGCTCCCTCACCCCACATACCCACAGCCCCCACAAACCTATACCCACCCCCTCACAATATACAAGAATAAGACTTAATTTTAAGCTATTGTGCAATCAACTCTATTTGCACTGCACAAAGACATGTAAATCAGGACAAATTTTTTTTTAAATGAAATGAATGTATGTTGTAGATGTTCAGTTTTTTTAGAATATAATGTGGTATTTTTCTGGTTCCGAGATGACAAAACCCCTTGTTGAAAGAAGTACTTCTGGGGGCAAAAGGGAGGGACTTCTGGTAGCAAAGGTCAGGGGTTAGGGGGCAGGACTTCCAGTCACAAGATGATGACCAGGGGCCGGGGCACCTGTGAAGAGGTGGAGCTACCCATGTTGCCCTCAACAGCTTGCCAAAACTCGGTTAGTGGCCTTCCATCCGAAATAATTGCCCTCCCCTGCGCTATAGTAATAAGGTGTTCACAGAAGTGTTTTTTTCACCATTTAAACATTTTATTGCAGAGACTTAAAAGAAGCACACAGCTTTACAGTACTTTAAAAATAGCTACAGCACTTTAATCCTTGTTAAATGAGCTATTAAATTTGTGGTGCTGTATCTTCTAACAGTTTAGCAACCTACAGCACTTTAAATAACTTATGTATGGTGGTCAACTTTCTAACCAGTGGAGAAGCCCCAGGAGGCGGCAGAGCACCTCCTGCCTCCTAGCCTGGAAAGTGCACCCCACCAAACACTGCACTTCTGTCATGTTTAAGAGAGCTGGAACTTTATAGTGCTATAAGAAGTACTCTAAATTACAGCATTGTAAAATGTGCATTGGAACAGTTCTCACACCCATAATGCCCCAAATGCACAAATTAAACATAACTCATTTCTCTCTGAAATGACTCTGGTTTCCATCTTTCTAGACTCATCATGACTGCTTTCTTGAATGAGGTGAACTTTTAACTTTGTTGCTAGCCAATGAGCAACTAAAGATTCAGGAAAGACCTAAACACAGGTATTCATTTTATATTTCCTTGGCTACTGTCCTTAAATGTTTGGACAATTAAGTAAAGGAAATGAATTAATAACTTCATGTTCCCATTGCAACCACAAAATAAATGCAGTATTAAAGTGTGATAAGCAGCCAACTACAAGTTTCTTTAAATGTTATAGTACACAGTAAAAAGAAAAATACAAGTAGTGGTTCACAGATGAAGAAGCTTGCTCAAACCATCAGTCCAACTTTGTTCCTAAAAGCCATCAACTCGAAAGTCCAAAACAGGTATCACAGGCTTGCAATCAAGCTTATTGTTGCTAAAAGAGGGGTCTTTCTATGAAAAAGAGATTGAGATGCACTGCTTTAAGCTAACTCCCTACTGGAACTGGTTCTGGTATAAAAACTGTGATGATTAGGCATAAATCTTTCCCTCCTTGTAGAGCATAACGTTCTGGAAAGAAATGTTTGCCTTAAAAAAGCAACCTTCTTTATTGCAGGAAATGGAAACCTTAACATTCTGTAGAAAGTATCTGCTCTTTTACTCTCTCAAATATGTAGAGCTGTGGCTCAGAGTCATTTGCTAAAAAACAAAATCACCTGCCTGGATAGTAAGTGTGGCAGGGCACTGTTGGTGCCTGCCACTTTAAGACTGGAGCCAAGCAGCCAGCAGGTGCTTGATTGCAGTGGCCATTTAAGATCTCTGGTCACCCACATAAACAGGGCAGTTTGCTGCTGGCAACCGAGTCAGTAACATCGCCTGGTTGCAAGGCTTCACATATCATCCTAGAAGTAAGGGCAGGCACTGTAGGGGATGGTTTTGAGGCTCCTGGTCCTGAGCATGACCTAAAACTGGGACTCCTGCTGGGAGTGGGTGGCCTGGTGGGGCTCTCAGTGGCGCAGGAGCCCCCAGGAAATGCCAGGCCAGTCATCACCCCAGTGAAAGGCAGGTAGGGGCACCTTAACTCTAGCCTTCACCTTTGCGTAGGTCTAGTAACATTGAAGATAGTGGGGCCAGGCATAGCTGCGGGCACCTGAGTCCTGTGGCGTACAGGACCCTGAGGAGTGAAAGTTGGGCCCAGGCAAGCCTGTGGCCATCTGAGCCCTGTGGGGTGCAGGACTCCAGGGAATGAGAGTAGGGGCCAGGCATGGCTGCAGCCACCTGAGCGCTGTGGGGTGTAGGACCCTAAGGAAAGATAGTTGGGGCCAGGCATGGTTATGGCCACCTGAGCCCACCAGGAAGGGAAGCCCTGTGGCCCCAAGTAAGGGGGTGGTGTGGAGCCCCAAGTGAGGGGGGAAGAGATGAGTAGCCCCAGTGAGGGGCTGGTGTGGAGCCCCAGTAAGGGGGTGGAAATGAGGACCCCAATGAGAGGACAGCCCCAGTGAGGGGATGGAGATGTAGAGCCCCAGCAAAGGGGGGCAGTGGGAGATGTAGAGCCCTAGGAAGTGGGTAGCCCCAGGGAGGGGGCTGTGTGGAGCCCCAGTGAGGGGGCATGGATGAGGACCCCCAGTAAAGAGGGGGGAAAACCAGAGGGCTGAGAGCCATGTGTATAATGTAGAGAGAGTTGACTCTGGAAGGGGCCAGAACAAGCTTAGATCTGGTCAGGTAATTGGCTGGCCACTACTCCGGTGAGGGTCACGGGAGAGGCCCAAAAGATGGTACGTCTGCCACCCAAGGTATGAACTACCTAAGCCTGTGGCCTAAGGGGCCCGCTCCAAGAGAGAGCAAGGTAGCATAAGTTGTTAATGTGGGAAAGAGACCCTGTGAGAGGGGGTGGAGTGTGAGACCCTCATGAGAGGAAGGCAGTATGAATGTGAGTGTGTCTGAGGCCTGACAATGAGGCCTATGCTTGATCTGGCCCTAAGCAGGGAGCACTATGTCATCTAGATGCCATCTGTGAAATTTGGGCTGTAGTGCAGAGGAGGATTGGAGCCACAGATAGCGCCCTCTGGCATCAAAGCAAGAATGGGCAGCCCCCCTGCCTTAATTAACACTGTAATTAATTAAGAACACGGTATGGCAGGTGAGTCAAGTGGGTGGCATGCCCAAAGGCAAGCGGGGAAACTAGTACTGTAGCTAGTCGGAGAGCCCACACTTTTTTCCACAGTAAGTCATTTGGGGCAGTGACTGGCTGTTGTCCTATATTTATATAGCATCATGTGCTCGGGAGTGCATGACAGACTCCTAGGTGCCATGATAAAAAAAAATAAACAATGGTAATATTTGATTACTCTCAGCAAATACAGTCCCCTGAAATACCAGTTAACATTTTAGTGCCCAGAACAACAATTGCAGAGGGATGACACTTAGGTCTGGGATTAGTTTATGAAGGCCAAACCAGGGGTGGTCTGAATCAGATTCCTCTTTTATCTGAATCCTCAGATGGGTGATTGCCAAAAGTTGTAGTTTGGGGGCAGTTCTAAACTATTATCTCTCATGATTTTTCTAGGAGTGAACAGAAGATCAGACTTAGATTTTAGGTCTTCACTCAGGTAGCTCTGGGTGAAGGCCTTTGGAGGAAAGTAGCAGAAATTATATTATTTCCTTACAATTGTAAGAGGAAGGAACATAACCTGTATGTCATTTGTAAGTGGAGAGAATTTCCCCTAGGGAGGTAACTGCCCCTCTGGTTTCCCATGTTATTGCAGGAAGAAGAGGATAAACTCACAGCTCCCTATTAGACAATAGTAACCAAAATATAATAGAGAATAACATCTTTTCATTTGCCTGCTAGCATGTTTAATTTCTGGCTGGCATACAGATACTATGAGATTGGCATACTAAGAAAACTAAAATTTGTTTAGGCTCACAGAATAACATCACCAGAAGGGGGAACATTGTTTTTATATCACAAAGCTTTCAAAAAATTGCAATTCTGAATAACTCATTCTACCTCCTTGCAAACACTGCTACTCTTCCTCATTTACTGTAAGTGTCAACGGGCATCAAACTCTTAGGGAAAATTATAATGGTGGTGAATTGAAAAGACACTTTCCACCATTAAATCCATACATGTCACTTGCTATCGCAAGAGTTATATGGAAGTCACACCATAGACTTTTAAGACAGACAATAAAGTATAAGGACAGTTCCTGTATAGCCAAATAATTAATCAATCCATTATCATCAACATCCAATTGGAAAAGACCTAGTGGTACCCTTGGCATCATTATGTAGGGCATAAAAATTTTCAGCAGTTTGTGAACATTTTTCATATTACCTTACAATTTTCATGTTTAACAGAGGGAAACAACTGTTAAAGACAATCAAATAATCATTAATGCACATGGAATGGTTATCCTGAAAAGGACAATGTAGCACATTTTAAAGTTATCTTGATTATGCTAACAAGCTGTAGCTGGAAGGAAGAAAAACTTAAAAGACCCTCTCCTGTAAATATGTGTAAATAAGAGCCCAGGCATCAGCAAACAGCATGACAGTCAGAAAACCTCCACAAGCAGGTTGCTATACTAACTATTTCTTTTACTTAACAAAAAATGCAGTCATTGATGCAGGGTCAAACCACTTCAAGCACAGATATGGTTGAACAGCAAATGTGCAGTCTTTAGTAATCTCATTTTTGTGGCATCAGTTTGATTAAAAGGGCCTTCAGATTATTAATGAAGACTGCATAGAACTATACAAGATCTCTCATAGGAAGGACAAGTGTTGCAGGGATGAGGCTGGTTTGTTCCCAGCAATATTGGAAAAGAGCACAATTTCCTGAGTTGAACAGGCACCAGTTTAAGTTCCGTTTCACTGCAGAAAGAAACGCAATCAATCATCCTGTAAGGGCAAAAGGTTTGACCAGTTCTCAGAGGGGCTTTGTTTAAAGTTTACTGTAGATGGATTACTTGAAACCACCAGTGCCAATATGTATGGACTAAAAGGCAGATTTCTGTTTCACAACTGCCACTAAGTCCAGAGTATTTATTGACTGTGAAAAAATCGTTGGTGGTGACAAACAGAACATGTGACCTAATTGTTTTAGTCTCCACTCAACATTATTCATGCCAAAGGCTGATTTCTGTAACTGGCATGGAGCCTCTCCTAGCTGCAGTTGTTCCCTACTGAAGACTCATTTCCACTTTTCAGTATCTCCTTGATCACTGCTTGTGGCTTAAGCACATTTTT
Source organism: Crocodylus siamensis (assembly GCF_052110815.1). Taxonomy (NCBI): domain Eukaryota; kingdom Metazoa; phylum Chordata; order Crocodylia; family Crocodylidae; genus Crocodylus; species Crocodylus siamensis. The sequence goes on along the minus strand of NC_143398.1, from coordinate 29,382,309 downwards.
AAAATAAGGATGCAGGTGTCTGGGGAGTTATTTCTGTGACTGAAACAACAAATCTTCATATAAATGGCCACACATTTTTTCCCCAAAGATGTGCATATCTTAAGGGATCTCTTTTGCTAGTGGCATGCGGGGGGGACATGAATATGAGTGAAGCTGTTGCTATAGTGGCTCAGTGATGGATTCATATGGTACTATAAAAGTCCAAGGCACCTGGAGCAGCTAAGACGGGTGATTGCAAAAGAGAGAATGCATTTGCCATCTGAAATGTAATATGAACCAATATGGTTGGATAAGTCTGGGCCCTAATCACATAACTTGTGTACCATTGCTGCTAGGGAGTTATTTAAAATGACTTTAGATTTCAGTGGAGAAAAGCCGCTCTGGAGGAGGGGAGCCCACAGGAACAGAATCTGTGCTGCTGCTGTCGGCATTGTCTATAGCTTTCATAAAAAATGACAAGAACCCCCAAAAGAAACACAGCAGATTAGTCCCCTGGACTAATCTGACACTTGTTTTACTTACTGTATTGTGAGTCATCAATTTCCACCCCCTGGCCTCAGATTCCTCTGAATACTGAAGTCAGGCACTTTCATAGAGGTCTTAGGAAATGGGTCAGAAATTCCCAAGTCACTAAGTGGGCCACTAAGAAACCCTTCTTTAAGGATCTGGACCCTAGGAAATAAGTCAGCAAGTCACTACTTTAAGCAAAGTAGTCAGACAACAGTCAATTCTCTGCTCCAAGCTCTCTGTCTCTGCTGTTATCGTACCATGAGAAAGGGAAGATTTCTAACCACCAATTTATTTTCTTTACGCTTCTCAGCTGTAGAGAGGTTTGCAAGGTAACTTCACTAAGCATGATACTCCATGGCAGGGACCTACCACACTCTCCTTTGTTTGTATACAGAGGAAGGAGGATCCCATGGTGAAAGCATGTCAAGGTATTTGGACTGTATTCTTAGCTCTTTTATAAAATTCATGTGTGACTTGGCCAGCCTAAGTCTCAGTTTCATCATCTATAAAATGGGACTTGATAGGAATGGCATGTATGAGGTACTGCGATGTTTAATTCTCTCGTGTATGTAAAAGACTTTGAGATCTTAGGGTGGAGGAGCTATAGAAGTGGAAAATAATATTTTAGTGAGGGTTGCACAGCAATGCAGGAGCCTTATGCAACTAGGACAGGAAAAGAGTATTGCTGAGAATATTCCTTCTACAGATGTTAGAGCTCATGGGAAAGCTTTGACAACTACACTGCACTATTGTAGAATTATGCATTAAATGAACAAATCTCTCTGGGTTCTCCCTCTCTCTCTCTCTACACACACACACATACACACCCCGTGTGTGTATAAAAATTAAATTTATCTCAGTGAACAGTAAGGAATAAAAAAAGTCCCATTTTTAACTACAATAACAGGTACAGTTATAAATGGATAACAAACAACAAATGAACATCACTATATATGGGTGCAGCTGTATAAATATATACATATACTTAATATTGCTTCTCAGTGGTGAAAAAGCTGCTAACCAGCCCCACTGTTCCTAATCTTCCTCATATTCTCAGTCCAGTTAGCCAACAATTGAATCCATCTGCTCTGGAGCCTCTGGATGGATCCAGTGCAACTATGTTATTTCTTTTTCCCAGCAGGTACTCAGAGTAGGGACATGCATTTCTTTGGTGAGAAAACATCCAAATTCACTTCAACCTCCTCCAGTTCCTGGGATGCTGGACAGACTTTCCACCTGTTTGCCAGCAGGAGCAAGGGCCCATGCAGCCCTGATCAGTCAGTGGTTTGAGAAGGAGGGTCTGTTTCAGTCAGCCAGCCCCTGCAGGTGTTCACAGAGACCTCTCAGAACACCCCTCTGGGCCTCAACTGTCAGACATACACCAACCTGTTTGCTAGGATAGAGGTACTTCCCTCAGCCTCAGTGGTACACCCATCTCCATTTCCCCACCAATCATGCTCAAGAGGGTCTCACTGACTTTCCCAAGATGGAAACATTTTGGAAAAGTCACTTTTGACATACAAAGAGGTTTCACTAGTGCAGCAAAGAAGCTCAAATGCTACAGATACAGGATGTGTTGAACCATTTGAAATACTGTAATGAGTCTAGAGGGTGTTCTGCCCTTAGCTTGATGTGTGACCCTGTTTTCCCCTCGGGAAACTACAGGATGAGTGGATCAAGGACAGGGACTATTTGTTTGCACCTCATTTAGCTATTCTGAGTTCTGCTATAGTAACTCAAAGGTTATTACAGAGACCAAATTAATTTATTGCAGTGGTTCCTGAAGGTTTTTGACCAATGAACCGCTATTAACTCAGAATTTCTTGCAGACCACTGTGCACCCTTGACACAAAAGTTTTTTTTATTGAAAAAGGTAGGGGACTGGCAAGATCTGTCACCAGCAGGAAACTACTCAGCATGGCCCCATGGCCTATGGAGCACAGTCTAGAAACTACTGCTTTAAATTTAAACATGTGAATAGATATGGCCACTTCTTGTGCCCACACGTTGTCATTCTAATGCCTATGCTAGTTCTTGCTGCAGAGTTTGGCCTGTTCTGCCCTGCATGTTTGAATGGAAATTTCTAGGCTATGTCACTGCAAGGTAACATTTCTGCACATTTTATAAAACTCTGGGCTAATGCTCAGCACCTGATCACATTTTGCAAGCTTCTATTGGGCACGAACACTAGGGGTGTGCAAAGCTTCAGTCCACAATTTGATTTGGAGAAGATTCAGCCCAATTTGGAGGCCGAAATCACCAAACCTGAATCAAATCAGAAGAAGAAAAAAGAGTCTGAACTGATTCAGAAAAGCTTCAGAGATTTGGAAGGCAGTCTTTCAGGGAACAGAAACTGAGAAGAGGGAGGGGGAGCAGGGGAGGAAAGACTGACATCTGTAGTTGGCCAGTGACTGTGATCTTTCCCTAAGTCCCCTTCCAATCACAGTGCTCTGGGGGAGTGATGTAGAAACAGCATAGAAGCCTCTGTCTGCAGGCTTTCTGTGCCTTTTGTGAGCTGTTTCTGCCTGAGCAACAGCATCTGAAAGGTACTGGACTCACTTGGCTTCCTACCTAGTCAGTCTCCTGCTAGTTTCTGTTCTTTGAAAGGATTGGATACAGCTTACTAACTAGAATTCCTCTGCTTATGCCTATCCAATCCATTTCTTTCAATTTGAATTTGCTCTTGCTTTTTTTTCCCCAACACTTTTTAAAAAGAAATCTCCCCTTCACTCTGCAGGGAAGCGCATACATTACACACACACATCATAGAAGAAGTTAGATATTATTACAACACAAGTCAGACATTCATAGAAGAAGATATTATATATAGTTATTAATATTATTAGTTATATAGTTATACAGTACATGCAGACTAAAGATAACACAGAAGTCAGACAGAGATTCAGATTAACACAACACAGAAGTCAGAGAGTCATAGAAGACGAAGAGATATTATTTTAATTACATACACACAACACAGAACAAGAAGTCAGACACAGCTGTACATCAGAGAAAAAGACGACAACATATATTATATTATTAGTTAGTTACAGACACATTTTCTAGCACAGGAAAGATTAATATGAAGCGTGCTGGAAAGGCAGGTGCCAGGTCGTCTGGCAGGGGAGGGAGAGGGGCTGGAGGGGGTAGGGGGAGAGCTAGAGCTGCAAGTTCCCCCTCCCCCCCAAACATAGATTCATCCTCTTTCCTGGCAGCCATGACTCTTCTGCTGCCAGTGGAAGCAAGGAGGTGGGAGCAGTACCTGTTCCTGCACCTGCACCACCTTCCCTAACTCCAGAAATAGGCACCAGCAACAGAATGACAGTCTCCTCCACCCCAATTTCATCTCCCAATGTAAGCTTCCCACTGCTAGAGGAAGACCTGCATTGAGAACCAGGGGACTTGAGCACCCTAGGTAAAGAAATTCAGGGGACCAAGGGGGAATCTGAGTTTGTGCTTGTCCCCCCTCAAAGTTCCCCTAGACCCAGGACTTCTTGTCAGGAAGACACCACAAAAGGAGGTTATGGAGGCAAGTAGCTCAGCTGAGTAAGCTCCTTCTGTTTTTGTGCCTCTGCCTTCTGAGGAGGGGGATAATACAGGATCACCACCCTCAACCCAGAAGCAGGAGAATAGTGTAGTATGGGATCATTTTGAGGTGGCAGATGATCCCAGGTATGCTATCTGCCAGCACTGCCAAAGACAGATCAGCTGGGGAAAGGAGGTGAAACACTTCACCACCATGGCAATGCTGCTGCATCTCAGGAAGCAGCACCCCCTTGCCCTTCTTCTTCCTCAGCCTGGCACCAATGGGAATGTGCCCAAAGGGAAGTCCCCCGCTCGCTCCAAAGCCCCCGTCCCCCCAAAGCAGGGGCAAGCCACCCTGGAGCAGTGGTGGAAAGCCACAGACAAAGAGGGGCACATTGAGCGAGGTCACCCAGAGCATTGGGGAGATGTTGGCTCTAGATGGCAAGCCCTCCTCCTTAGCTGAGCGGCCAGGATTCAAGCATCTCATGGTGCTTGTGGCCCCATCCTACCAAGTGCCCACATGCACCACCTTTAGCAGGATGGTGGTGTCCTCCCTGTATGAGGTGTGCAGGGAGTACTTGAGGGAGAAACTGTGTAAGGCAGGGCCACAGGTAGCCTTGCACTTTAGTTTCGACATCTGGAGCAGCTGGGGTGGAGATCACACCTACCTCTCCCTCACAGGGCACTGGTCCAATCAGTCAAGCCATCAGTGGGCTCTGCTTCAAACCGAGGTGATGATTGAGTCCCACATGGCAAGAGAGATCATGGTGGTCATGATACAGGGATGGCTGATTGGGCAAGGCAAACTCACCCATGGGTTCATGGTCACCAACAACGGGGCCAATATGGTCAAGGTCATCCATAATGGTAACTTTTTTGGCATCGACCTCATAGTCACATATGCCTTGGAGAGGGACAGGGCTGCTGCTGATGGCACTGTCAATACCACATCATTTCCAAATGCAGGAAGGTAGCAGGCTACTTCCACCGCAGCATCAAGGCAGGGCAAGATGCTGCGGGAGAAACAGGCAGAGCTGAGCATCCTGTAACACAAAATTATGCAGGATGTGGAGACTCAGTGAAAATCCACATACCTGATGCTCCAGAGGCTGGTGGACCAACAGAAGGCCATCCATGAGATGGCCTTGCTTGGGGAGATTGGGTCAGCAGTCCCCTTATCAGAAAGGAGTGGGAAACCATCTCCCAGATCTTGGTGGTCTTCAAGCCCTTCCTTGAGGCCACCAAGACCCTCAGCACTGGTGATGCCCTCCTCAGCCAGGTGATCTCTGTAGTGAGAGAACTTGAGAACCAAATGGAGAAGTTCCAGGGGAACCGATGTTCCTGGCTGGGGCAAGCCACTGTCACCAGACATGCAGGCACTGGTGAAGCAGTTGAAGGGGATCATCAGGAAACAACTGGATCCTTTGCAGTCCAGTCCAGTCCACATGCTGGTGGGCACATGTTACCCGAGGGTAAAGGGGAGCATGTACACTGGCAGCACCAAAACCCTTAATCAATGAATGCATGTGGTGGTCATCAGAGTCAGGGAGGCAGAAGGACAGAGGCAAGGTGAGCTGGAAGAGGGGTTTCCACTTTTCTATGCCAGAACTCCCAGCACCAGCCAGTCTCCTCCATGCCAGCCACTGCCAATGTGGGCCAAGGGCATGGCTTCAATGTTGAGGTCCAGATGCACCAGACCCCAGCCTTGGGCAGGTAGCACCAAAGCTTTGGTGGCTACCTATCTCTCTGAGGACATGGAGCCACTGGACTGTGACCCCTTGCCCTACTGGGCAAGCTGCAGTCAGATATGGCAGGGTCTGTCCACGGTTGCCCAGGGACACCTATCCTGTCCACGGACCAGTGTTCTATGTGAGAGGATGTTCAGCATTTCTGGGGACATAGTGACACCCCAACACACCTGCTTGGAGCCTGGTTTGGTAAAGCAGCTGGTGTTCCTGAAGGTGAACCTCCTGCTGCTAGGGTTCCCCAAGTGCCACCTGCAGACAGAGTGAGTGCCACCTTCCTCACTCCATCCACACCTATTTCCATGTTATTTTTTAAAACCAGTTAATGCCCTGCTTTCAGAGCTGGAGGGGGCACTCACTGCATCACCAGTAAGCAGGGGAAGAACATGTCCCTGCATTCCATGCAGCCTCTGGCTTCTTTACTATTCCGTCCATCCAGGAACAGCACACACACCAACTGCAGGTGCTTCCTCAGCCTGAGAAAGGGTTTCTCAACCCTAAAACTTGCTAAGATATATTTCTCTAACTATTCTGTTGGTCTACTAAAAGATACCAGATTGACCTAAAGGACCTTGTCTGCCAGTGCCATGTCCTTAGACCAACGCCCCTAGCACCTCAGGACAGTGATCCGAATCTCTGAATTGAATCATTGCCCTCCAAATTGGCTGAATCCAAATACTTTCCTATTTGCGCAGGCCTAACGAACACAAAGAAAGATTATTTAGGATGGTATATGGATATTACTAAGTGAAATGAATGGAAATGAAATTAAGGATAGGAAAATCCATATCTACTCAGAAAGAACTTCCTACTAACAAAATCTATTACATGATTGTTCGGTAGTCTCCCAAGGCAGGTAATGGAACCTTTACCCCTGGAAATATATAAAAATAAGCTAAACCACATAAAATGTTAGAAACGCCAATGCAGACTAGTTCTGCAGAATGTAAGAGAATGCTTTAGACCTGGAGTAGCCAAGCTGTTGTATACTTGCCACAAGTAGCACAGGTAGCCTCTATGTCTAGCAGCACACAACTAATCAGGGAGGGGTCAGGCACCACAGCAGCAGATAAGGTAGGAAGCAGAAAGCAGAGCAGAAGATCAGGCAGGAGAAGGGAACTAGAGTGTGCCACCTATTATTTGCAAGCCTAAATGAAGCTATGTAACTGAATGCATAAGTAGGAAATGGAAAATGTTTACCCATCTAGTTCTTCCCCTCAGGGACAGAAGGCCTTGTATTCAAAAAATGGTGTACTTGCAAAATGTGGGGTATAAAAAGCTCATTTAAGACTTCAGCCCTCAAAATGCACGTATCCATTTTCTATGTGATGTGTTTAGGACATGCTGGCAGGTTTAGGTAGCTTTAAAAGGATTTAAATATTTTCTTGAAATGGAAACAAGTTACAAAGACTGAAAAGCCTAACAATCAAGCTTGCTTACACCCTAACTAAAAATAGTAAGCATAGTGGGAATTCTAACTATCCTTGCTCATGCCTAATATGTCTGCCTGGAAATATCCTAAAAGAAATTAATGTAACTCTAAGTCTAGTGCTTTTTCCATAGCTAGTATTGACTGGAGAGCACAAAGATAACATCTAATCAAATCTTCTTCATTTTCAATGCAACCTTTCTATATGATCTGTTCCCTATACCCTCCACAGGCCGCTGCTTCTGGTGTTGGTATTGACAGATCTTGTGGGGTGCATTGTGGTGCAATGGTTGGATGAGAACCATCAGGTTCTCATCCACCCATTTCCTGAGCCTGCCCAGGTCAGCCTGGTTCATCCTCCTGTCCTCAGGTGTGGACACTTTACTCCAGAGTTTGGTGTCATCAGCGAGCTTGGCCAGTCCGCTTCTGACTCCAATGTCCACATCATTAATGAAGATGTTGAATAGTATAAGCCCAAGGACAGAGCCTGGGGGGACCCCACTGGTCACAGCGCACCACAGTGATTGACTTCCGTCAACCACCACCCTCTGGGTCCAACCACAGAGCCAATTCCCCAGCCAGTGGATTGTGGTGAGGCCGAGGCCACAGTCAGCCAGTTTTGCTAAGAGGTGATGACCAGATCAAAGCTCTTTTAAATTCAAGATATATGACATGAATCTCTTCTCCCTTGTCCAGGTGATAGGTCACCTGGTCATAAAAGGATTTTAGATTGGTCAAGCAAGACCTACCTGCAACAAACCCCTGCTAGCTATCCCTCAGGATGTTGCCATCAGCCAGTCTGTTAAGAATGGTCTCTTTGATAATTTTTTCCAAGACCTTCCCCAGGATAGAGGTCAGGCTGATGGGCCTGTAGTTTGCCTGATCCACTTTCCTCCTTTTCTTGAAGATAGGCACCACATTGGCCTTCTTCCAGTCTTTGGGCACTTCACCAGGGCACCAGGAGCTCTCAAAGATCCATGCCAGGGGCTGAGCTATGATGCTTGCCAGCTTCTCGAGTACCCTGGGGTATAAACTATCAGGGCCAGCTGACTTGAACGTATCCAGCCTCTCCAGGTGTTTCTTCATGAGGTTAGCATTGATGGAGTGTAAGGAATCTCCCTCATCCAGGCCTCTCCCTCACCCGACGCAAAGTACCCATTTAGCAAGTTGGGTTTTCTGGGTGTCAGTTGTCAGCTGTCCCATCTGGTTTAGTAGGGGTCCAGTGCTGCCCTTGCTTTTTCTCCGGCTCCCCACATATCTAAAAAAGGACTTTTTATTGTCCTTGATATTTGTCACGACCTTGGCTTTCCTGGTTCACTCCCTGCAGGTCTGGACCAATGCAGAGTATTCCTCTGTGGAGGTGGAGCCAGTCCTCTATCCTTTGTAGATCTGTCTTTTTAGATGCAGGAGGTTCATTAGTTCCCTGGAGAGCCAAGGGGACTGCTGTGCCCTTTTGCTGCCTTGCCTCTGAGACAGAATAGACTTTGCTTGTGCATCCAGGATCATAGAATCATTGAATCATAGAAGTAGGGTCGGAAGAGACCTTGTAGATCTTCAAGCCCGACCCCCCGCCTGGGTAGGAGAAAAAGACTGGACTCAAATGAGTCCAGCCAGGTAGGCATCAAGCCTCTTCTTAAAGATCCCCAGGGTAGGAGCTAGCACCACTTCCCTAGGAAGTTGGTTTCAGCTCCTAGTCGCCCTAACTGTGAAGTAGTTCTTGTGGATGTCTAATCTAAATCTCTCTAATAACTTGTGTCCATTGTTCCTTGTCATGCCAGGGGGCGCTAGGGGAAACAGTGTCTCCCCTAAACCCTTCTGGTCCCCTCTAGTGAGTTTATAGACAGTCACCAGGTCCCCCCTCAGCCTTCTCTTGTGAAGGCTGAACAGGTTTAGGTCCCACAGTCTTTCAATGTAGGGTCTGCCCTGTAGTCCCCGGATCATGTGTGTAGCCCTCCTCTGGACCCTCTCAATGTTGTCCACATCCCTCCTGAAGTGGGGCGCACAGAACTGGACGCAGTACTCCAGCTGTGGCCTGACCAGTGTCGCAAGGAGGGGGAGGATCACCTCCCTGGTTCTACTTGAGATGCACCCGTGGATGCACGACAAGGTCCGGTTAGCCCTGCCAACCGTGACCTCGTATTGTCAGCCCATGTGCATCTTGGAGTCAATAATGGCTCCAAGATCTCTTTTTGCCTTCGTGCTCTCAAGAAGGGAGTTTCCCATTCTATAAGTGTGCTGCTGGTTTCTACTGCCTAAGTGCAGCACCCTGCACTTGTCAGTATTGAAACGCATCTTGTTTATGTCAGCCCACTCCTGTAACCTATCCAGGGCTTGTTGCAGTCTTTCCCTCCCTACTAGCATGCTCACCTCACCCCAAATTTTGGTATCATCAGTGAATTTAAACAGGTTGCATTTCACCCTGTCGTCCAAATCGCTGATGAAGAAATTGAACAGCGCAGGCCCCAGGACCGAGCCCTGGGGGACTCCGCTGCCCACTTCCCCTGAGGTCGAATATGACCCTTGAGGAGCAAACACTCAACCTGAACTCCCCTCCCCTTTTGGTTGTGGTCCTTTAGGGCATCACTGACAAACCTCCTGAGCTTGTCAAAGTCAGCTTTCCCGAAGTCAAGGACTTCTGTATTGCACAGAAATCTGTGATCCATACTAAAATAACTGAGATCATGGGTTGTAGGCAGATAAGCCATCAGTGTTCTCAATATAGTAATGTATAGGTTTCTTCAGTATCACTCCCTGGGTTAAGGACCAGTAATTCTCTTGGTTCAGGTAAAACTCAGATCTTATCCTGGGAAAAGTTTACCAAAAACCTGTGAGCTTTCTTCACCAGGAATACAGCTTACTGACGTATCCAATATTGGAGGAGATTTGAAAAATCTTTCTAAGTGGCATTTTTGGTCTCTCCTTAACAACTAGACCTAATGTAGTAAAGATACATGGCAAATAAGTAGAGATATGTATTTGAGCAGCAAAAAATAAATTGCTCAATTCCCTCTCTCAGAATTTATTTCCAACATTTATAGCAAACTGAATAATAAAGTAAGTAAAACCCTACTCCAGACCCTGTATAAATGCAGCACTAAACTGACTGTAGAAATAAATCTTCTTCAGTAGAATGTAATATGCTGACTAAGATATAAAAATTGTACATACTGGGGGCATCTACACAAGATGCTAATTGCAGAATAGCCTAATAACACTGCACAGTAGCATGCTGGGCAAAAAACCATGCTAATATGCTGCTGCACAGTAGTATTAGGCTACAGTTCAGTAAGCGTCACTAGATAGCCATGTGCCAGCACTGCTGCCCAGTACCACAAGTTACTACACGTTGATTTAGTACTTGGTTAACCAAGTACTAAACTTAATGCACAGTCACTACAGTGCATTTAGAAATGTGTAGATGTGCCCACTGGGAAACAGATGGAGCCCAATGAGGCTCTGTGATACTCATTAACTGCAAAGGGAGTCCATAATGCCAAAAATGGTGTAGAAAGTGGGAGTAAGTCTGTTTAAGAAATGTCACACAACAAGTGCAAGGTAAAATGTCAGACTGTGCTCTCATGGCTGTTAGAAATGGAATATTGTTAGAAATGCGCAGCTTGCATCTTGCACCTGCTAAGAAAGAAATACTGCCCAAGGCTCCTTTCTCCCCCTCACCAGCCTTAGCCTTTCTCATGCTGATACAGAAGCTGGAATTCAATTGACTGTGGCCTTGGGGTATGAACTTTTGGCGAACTGTTGTAGTTTCTGGGCATGCTTAATGAGCTGATGCATATTTACCTCTCCGCCCTGCATACTTAAGTAGCTAATTATACTATACATGCGATGTATGTAATGATGTAACTACATGTATGCTTGTATGAAACGGAAGTAACTGTAAGAGTTCTGGTGTCTGCACACGTGCTCAGGAGAGAGAAGATAAATTCCGCTTGCAAACACAATTAGTTTGTCAGAAGCTGATTTGGGCATCAATGCCCAACTCTGACCTTGTTTGCAAACAAATACATCCTTTTGTACCGGCTGATGTTTGTGTGTCTGTGATTTTTGCGGGCCTCCAAAGAAACGAACCACTTTTTGCAACATGGCTGTGAAAGATTAACTGCAATGGCTGTCAGGACTTTCACTTACTTGCTACTCACTGGGGTTCTGATTTGGTAAACTAGAGCAGGGCAAAACAGAGGAGCCTTATATTGCAATATGGGTTTAAATCTTTCTTTTTGCCTGGTTTCAGAAACTATTCTGCTTCCAAAGCTATCTTCATTGTCACATCTTAATAAAGTCAGTCTTGCAAACAAAATGACTGGCTGTTTTGGGCCTGTTTCTGAGTTTTTCAAAGAAGCTGGAAGAGCTTGGGAGCTCTGATGATGGCAGAGACATCTAGATAGATAATGCTAGACATCTAGGCCAGGGGTTGGCAACCCCTGGCATGCGTGACAGAGTATAGCATGTGAGGCCATATTGCTCAGCATGTTACCGCCAGGCCAAGCTCTGGGCAGATGCCACCAGCAGTGGAGCCTGGGCTGCTTGCAGTAGACACTGGGGATGCTGCAAGCCCTACTGTGAGCAGCCCATGATTCCTGGCAAGCTGCAGCTACCCAAAGCCCAGGCCAGACATGGTAGGCGTCTGGGAGGCTGCAAACAGCTGCACTGGGCTCCAGAGTCCTGGCACTGGCTCCGTGCCACATATCCCACAGAGAGGAACCCAGAAAGCCAAGAAAAGGAGGAACAAGCAAGTTGCTAAAGTTAAAAAGGCTCTATTACCAAAGGCATTTCTATCTATATCCCCAATTCTACAAAATTATAAGGCACACTGGAAAAGCATGTCGATTTAGGAGAGTGAATTGCACATAACTAAGGAAAAAAAGGATAATGCTGGAGGTGATGGCGTAAATTCAGATTAATGGTTAATTGTGGTTTATTAGAAAATACTGGTAAATTTGATTTAAGCATAGTTATCTCACTAAATATTCTAGATTGGTATTGTTACTATTGTTCACCTGCTGAGCAGTAGCAGATGGCAGGAGCATTGCAGGTCAGGTTCCCTGAGGAGAAGTCATCAGTGATGCTGCGATACTTAGAGTGTAATTTGTTTTATTTTATGGTTCTGTAATACAGGTAGTCATTCAACAGGCAGGCATCCTCTTCTTTCAAGAATATCAGCCCATAAATGGTGCCTGGTTCCCAGAAAATATCTCTGCTCTAAGAATTGACTCAACTCAGCAACCAGACCAAGGCCAAGTACAGTTTCCTCTACCCAGAAAGTTGCATAATCAAGATAAACTTTTAGGAAGAAATGCTATAACTGACAATTTTCTCACACACTAAGAAAAAACAGTTTGAAACACTGAGTGTAATATTGGAGGCTTGCAACATCTCTCAACAGCAGCAGCAACAATCTCTTGATTTGAGGATGATCACCTTTGAGGATAACAGCTTTGTAGGAGTTAGAGGTGCCAAGTATGTGGAGGCCTGTAACAGGGGGCCTTCTCAGGGCCAATTTCCCTTTGGCCCACCGACCTGTTTCTGGGCTAACCACCAACCTTCTCATCTGCCACGCCTTGATAATAATTAATTAATTGTTGTTAATTAAGTGGGAGACTGCCTATTTCTTGCCTCGACGCCAGGGGGCGCTATCTGCAGCTCCATACATCTCCTACACCGCAGCCCATACCTCGCAGATGGCATCCTCTGTTGTCAACATCACTGGCCCCACTCTGGGCCCCAGAATCCTACTATTTGAACCCCACCTGGATCCCTCCATTCAGGCAGCCTATTCCACCTTCATTCTAGGCTGCACAGCTCCCCGAGCTGCTTCCCCCTTACAGGTGTGATCCCCCAGGGACCTTTGGCTACACTGGCCCTGGCCCCACCTCCAGGTCAGTTGGAACCCCAGGCCCTCAGCTCTGGGCGTCCCTCGTGTTGGGCCCCTGGCCCTTCAACCCTTCTGGTCCTGGCCCCAGCATTGACCAGTTGGGGGATGTCAAGACAGGTTTTTGAGTCTATGGCCCCACTCTCTCACTGGTGTCCACCTTCCAGACCCTACAAGGGGATAACCCACGTGGTTGTGGGAGCTGGGGTTAAGGCACCCCGACCTGCCTTTCACTGGGGTGGTGACTGGCCTGGCATTTCCTGGGGGCTCCCACGCCACAGAGCCCCACCAGGCCACCCACTCCCAGAAGGGTGCAGTTTTAGGTCATGCCCAGGACCAGGAGCCTCCTGACCATCCCCTACAGCTCCTCCCTTACCTCCAGAGTGTTCCATGAAGCCTCACAGCCAGGTGATGCTGCTGCACCTCCAGCCAGTAGCAAAATGCCCTGTTTATATGGGGAGCCAGAGCTCTAAAATGGCCACGATTAAGCACCTGTTGGCTGCTCAGCCCCAGGTCTTAAAGTGGCAGGCACAAACAGTGCCCAGCCACAGGGCCCCTCTCAGGAAGAAGGTTGTCACCTGAAATGCATAAAACTTTCCAAATGTCCATCATCTTAGGCTCCCCCCCTCCCAACAAAAAATATAAGTTGGCGCCTATGGTATAAGTTGCATGTTTTTCCACAAGGGAGGGTAGGCTATAGGCCAGGATTTCTCTTCTTTTTCTTTGTTCACTCTCTCTTCTCTGCTTTGAGGACAAGACATTTTACCTCAAAGTGGACTGCTACTTGGTTGAGGTTGGAGTCAGTTAGCAGCCAACTCCTCCCATGTCTTGATGTCACCATCCATTTTCTTGAGGTATGCCTTAAATGTGTCCTTGTGACATTTCCTCTGGCTGCTGCAAGATCTCAGGCCACAACCAAGCTGGGAACAGAGCACTTGTTTTGGGAGTTGAGTCAGGTATTTGCATACAGTGTCCAGCCCAGCAAAGCTAGTGCTTGAGGATCACTGACTTGATGCTGGTAACACTGGCCTCAGCAAGGTTGCTAGTGTGTGTGTGGCAATCTTCCCATTTGATGTGGAAAATTTGCAGAGGCATCGTTGGTGGTACCTCTCCAGGCTCTTGCAATGACAATGGTAGGTCACCCATATTTCACATCCATAGAGAAAAGTGGGATGATGTTGTAGACCTCGATCTTGGTGCCTTTCTAGAAATCATGATCAACAAAAATATACTGAAGCAATTTCCTGAAGGAAGCACTTGTGCACTGGATCCTGTGCTGGATGTCATCATCAGTGTTTACTCTCTGAGAAAGGTGATTACCAAGGTAAAAAAAGTGCTCAGTGACCTCCAGGGCCTTTCCCTCAGTTGTAATTTGAGGAGAGGGGTCACATTTATGACTGAGCACTTTAGTCTTCTTGATATTGAGAGAGAGGCCCAAAGTTTGGTAGGCTTCTGCAAAGAGATTCAGCAGTCTGGAGGTTTTCCTCAGTAGGCATGTCCACATATTCATTAATGCACCTTTGCTACTGTGTATTAAGTTTAGTACCTCTAAGATGAGGTACTACATAAAGGTGAATTAGCCCATGCTAATGCTCACTAGCAAAGACAAACAGTTTTTTGTGATGCTTAGTCCGCAGTAGACTAATTCTACTGCACATTAGCACAGTTTTTGCCATGACACACTAATACACAGTAGAATACACTACAGCACATTACAGCATCTCATGTAGACACACCTAGTATGTGCAAAGTTGGCACAATCATCACAGTAGATGGAAGGCCAAGGATGTTTGACCTTCAACAGTGGTTTTGAATACTGTGGTCTTTGAGCAAAAACATCTCAAAAGATATCGCCATCCTTTTGGTATTCAATGTTGATTCCAGAAAGGAGGCAGTCCTTAATGAAAACCAGAATGATAGTCAAAAAATGGAGAACAGAATTGGCGTGATGATGCATCTTTGCGTTCAGATGACAAATTGATTTGTCTTCGTTCCACTCCAAAGAACATTTGCAGTCATCTGATCATGGAGAAGACTCAGTACCTTGATGTATTTTTAAGGGTATCCAAAACTGGCCAGAACTTTCCACAACTTTCATGACTGATGGAATCAAAGGCCATACTGAGGTCAATAAAGGACGTATACAGGTCCTGATGTTGTTCTTGACCTTTTCTTCGACTTGGTGGACAACAAAGATGTCAGCTGCCCCACAGGATGGTCTGAAGCCATATTGAGATGGTTCAGGAGGATGCGGGCAGGAATTTTCCCTGATGTGGAAAGAAGTCCTCCTTTCTTGAAGATATTCATGATGTTAGTGTTTCTCAGGTCCCCAGAGATTCATGGAGTCTCAGTACCAATTCCTTGCTGCCAGCCTTGATGATTTCAGCAGATATACCATCTGGTGCAGTAGCTTTATTATTTTTAGTTTCCTTGAGGGCACACCAGACTTCTTCTAGGATAGGAGAGTTGGTGAGGGATCCCCTTCCAGAAAGGTGGGGGAAGGACTCAGCAGTGGCATCCATTACACTAAACTCACTGTTCAGGAGTGCCTCCAAGTGATCTTTCCATCTAGCTTGAACAAATTCATTGTCTTTGAGGAGCATCAAAGCATCTTGCAATCACAGGAAAGTAGGGCTGTAGGAAGTTGGACCACAGATGGCTTTTGTTGCCTGGAAGAAACTATGCATGTCATGTTTGCCAGTGTAGAGCTGAATTTCCTTGGCTTTAGCTTGCTACGACTGAGTTTTAATTTCCTGGATCCTCCTTTGAACATTGCCTTTGAGGAGCTAACATGTTTTTTGCTGCTGCTGCGAAGTGTCATCTTGCTGAGCAGAATAAGCCCTTCTTTTCTTGTCAAGAAGGGCTTGGCTCTTTGTGTCACTTTCATTGAACCAGTCTTGGTGTCAATGGGCAGTGGATTCAGCACAGGCAATATGGATAAACCCTTTCCAAAGTTCCTCAGTGTTGCCTTCAGTTGTGGGAAGGACAGAGAGTTTTTCAAGAAGATACTGTTGGAGATCCTTACAGACCTCTGGATCTTGAAGAGATTTGCTGTTGAAAAATCTTTGCATTGCTTTTCAGTGTTTTTAGTCTTTCAAAGCAAGACAGATGTTCACAATGGATCTGACAAGATGATGTGTCCAGTAGTCACACCAGTTCCTCACAGAGGCTCATGTGATACAGACAGGTATCCAGCCACAGGTTCTAACCATAACAGAGTTGAGGAAGGACATGCCAGGGCTTAATGTGAGGGTGTCTCCAGGTAGTTTTGTATTTGTCACTCTGTCTAAAGATGGTGTTTGTAATGACAAGATTGTGCTTTGCACATCTGCTCAGGAAAAGGATACTGCTGGAATTGGCTTTCCCTACTCCTTTCCCAGTGCTCCCACTGCAGAGTTCCAGGTCACACCCAACTCTGGCACTGATTTCACTGAGGAGAATGATCTTGTCTTCCTTGGGAATATCAGAACATGGTCAAGGTTGGAATAGAATTGTTGTTTGACATCATTATCAGCATCAAGCAGTGGGGCATATTAATTGATGACAGTGGTATACTGTTTTGTTTTGGTTTTTTTGTTGCAGAGCTTAAAACAAAGCGTCACAAGATGTCCACTGATGCCCATGGGGAGCTCCACAAATTGACTAATGAGCTGATTATGGTGGCAAAACTAATGCCATGAACATGTTTTTCCTGGGCCGGTTTCCACCTCCACAAGAAGGTGTAGCCTCCATCCTCTTCCCTCAGCTGACCCTCGTCCAGTTATCTCGGCTCACTCAGAGCTGTGAAGTCAATGTTGTAGTTCCCTGGAGATGATGGCAATTCTTTTTTCTGATCATTTGTTGTCTTGGTTGTCCATCAAGGTCCAAATATTCCATGTTGCAAAAATCATTGTCTTCTTACGTTTTTGACCACAGACAGAGAGATCCTACTGGATGTGGTTATCCATCCAGAAGCAAATAAGACAACCTAGGTTTAGGGTACCTTTTCTAGCTCCCTCCCTGTATAAGGTAAACAGAGGGGATCCTGAATAGGACTGCTCTGTCACTGCAGCAGCTGACAAATTGCACCCCTTTCTCAACCCATATGTAGGACAATCATCAAGCTACCACCACCTATGTGCAGATCTGTGAATGGAAACTACCAGATTCACTCATCCTATCTCTGTCATCACTAGTCCCTTGCCACAGGGTTTTTCAAAGTTGGTATGGAAGGGTGTTGTTTCCTGTGGCAGAAGCCTTCACATAAGTTTCATTTAATGTGAGGAAGCTGGTGCACAGAAAAACAACGTGATCTTAACAAGTTGAAGATCTGGACCCAGTGACAAGGGAAAATTCTAGACAACAGGAGACCTCCATCTTGCAACAGCTTTCTTCTGTCTTTACAGCTGTTGCTATTCTGACATCTTCTTTCCTTGATCCGCTGTAGAGAACTTGGGGTTGGACTGTAATTTGTCTAGAAACCCACTTCAGGCCTGTTTACCATGAGTGACCCTGCCAGGAGTTCAAGACTCCAGACAACATAGCTCTGAAGTTCATTGGGACATGCAAGCTTCTATAAGGTCTCAGTCCGTAGAGAGGCAACACTGCTTTATTATTAGTTTAGACAGTATACAAAATGTAGATGTTATCTAAATTATCTTCCTTATTTTTAATATCTGCATACCACATAAGCAGCTATAATTTTGACTGTCGCTGAACACAGTATCAGAGTTTTGTGATATATATTTTACAAGAAAATCTGTCTATAAAGCTGCCTAAATACTCTTAATGTTCATTAACGTTATGGGGTTGGCTATTTAACCCACAGAATTTCCATTTTAGCCAGCTCACTAAACACAAGGTAAGTTACCCAGTTCTAACTAGAGCCCATGGTGCTTTATGCAGAATTGTCCAATTTTGTTATGCCTGTTATATTACTCAGTATATTACATTATATTATATATGTGACTGGGATTGAACTATGGCTGAACGGTGCCAAGAAATATACTGCAACACAAATAATGAATGCTTTACTGTACAAAAATTTAAGACTTGCTTGGAGACTGCTAGTAGCTGTCCATGCCACCTATATTTCTCTGATTTTCCTTCTCAGTCTGCCCTCTGGACGTGAAAGGGAATATCAGAAAGTAACAAATTTTTGTCACACCAACTCTTTAAGTGGGCCCAACATATAGGTTTACAAGATTTCTGAGGTGCAGAGATACTTGGCAGTTTTGCAAAACCACTGCTATAAAGTTACATACTGTTTTGTGCTTTGTAATATTTCTGTTAAAAATTAATACAAATGCAGATCATAAAACCTTATATTACAAGGCCAATTTTATTTGTTCAGGAAGCAAGGTTCCTTAAACTTACTAGATCAAAAGCTCCTGTTCTGGAAACCCTTGAAGGCATAGACACTACTGGAACCTCTACACTCGTTCTGCTCCTAACACAATGTAGCTGGAAACTTCTCTAGGAAAAATGTATTTTGTTAGGATGCCTGTGGACTCCGCTAATTCCCATCTGCTAGAACAAACTTGGTGGATCATTTGCAGCTGCTGCAGTTTCATGCAGTCTTCAAGCTGGATCAGCCAAAGAAAGACTGTTTGTGAAAGTCATCGCTATCCTATCCCCAGTCTTATGCCAAGTACGTTAATCTAAAGAATCTGGTCCATAGGAAATAATGGACTAATATATTCTTTTGAGATGTCCTACTGTGACAAGGCCTAAGAGAATTGGTACCATCAACAATAACTCCAAAATGAAGTACTGAAACAAAGTTCAATGCAGACCTTTTCCCTAAAAGCATGATCATTCTCTTCTCAAACACACCTGTGGGCTGGGGAACTCCCTTCTTGTCAGTCGTTATTGATTCCAAGATGAACATGGGCCGCCAAAGTGGGGACACAGTCAGAAAGGCCAACCCCACCTTGGCATGCATCCACAGATACATCATGAGCAGGTCCAAGGAGGTGATTCTCCCCCTCTATGCGACACTGGTCAGGCCGCAGCTGGAGTACTGCGTCCAGTTCTGGGCACCGCACTTCAGGAGGGATGTGGACAACATGGAGAGGGTCCAGAGGAGAGCCACTCGCATGGTCAGGAGGCAGCAGGGCAGGTCCTACGAGGCGAGGCTGCAGGACCTGATCCTGTTCAGCCTCCAAAGGAGAAGGCTGAGAGGGGATTTGGTGGCCATCTATAAACTTACCGGGGGGGACCAGTGAGGAATGGGAGAGGCCCTGTTCCCCCAAGCACTACCCAGAGTAACTAGGAATATAGGCCACAAGTTGATCAAGAGTAGATTCAGGCTGGACATCAGGAAGCACTACTTCACTGTCAGGGTGGCTAGGATCTGGAACCAAGTTCGCTCGCTCCTACCTTAGGAGTATTCAAAAGGAGGCTAGATAATCACCTAGCTGAGGTCTTTGATCCCAGCATTCTTTCCTGGCCATGGCAGGAGGTCAGACTTGATGATCTGCTCGGGTCCCTTCCGACCCTATCAATTATCCATTTCCATTGGTATCAAAAAGCAGAGTTGAATTAATTCCCAAGGCTTTAAATGTAATATGAGGAATTATCTTTATGACACCAGCTATTGTTTTCAGTCAAGTCACTCACTTCCATCAAATTCACCTGCAAGTAGAATGATCTACTAGTGATACTGTTTCAAAGTTTTTCCATAATTTAGTATGCAGAGCAATTTTAATGAGTTAGATTGTTTTACTTGATCAAGTTTATCTGTTACGGAGCAAGAAGAACAAGTTGCTTTGATATGCTGCACGAGTTTCCAAGGCAGTTCTCCAAGAACCCCATCATTGCATCTCAGATGAATGAACATCCTGGTTTACTTAAAACAATTATCGTGCCAACCTGTGAGCTAAACAACTCCTTGTTTTTTAGATTCTAACCCTGGGTTACCCCAACATCATGTGACAAACAAAAGAGATGAAAAACATTTAATGTAATTCAGAGGTCACTGGTCCATTCATTCCATTAAACAGAAAGAAAGTTTGACTATCGTAAGATGAACCCACACACATGCACACACAAAAGATAAAGAAGGTCAAGTTGCTGGAAATTGCTGAATACAAAGACAGCATTGTAGCATTTTGTTATTTAGAGAAAAACAAAACAACAAGATCTCCAGATAAAAAGCAGACAAGCATTTTATTTCCCTGAATGAGAAATGTTTTTCAGGCCTGTTTGTTTTGTAATATGGAGAGCCTGGAGAACAAGGATGTCATTAGCTAAGCTAAACCAAAACCACAGATCAAAGCACAGTGACCTTTACCAGAATGAAGACAAAGGTACAGTGAGATAGAAGGTCAGTCCCTTCTAATTTCCTCACTTTTGCTTGTCATTTTCATTCACATCTCCTTCTATGTCAGCTGTGGAGAACAACCATGGGGAGAGCTAGAATGATGGAAACTTATGGCATGACTGAGTCATCAAGATAACCTCTAACAGCCTCACCTTCTGCAGCTTGATTTCCTTGGCAGTGTCCAAGATGATATCATTGATATTCGTCTCACGGATGTATTTCAGAACTTTCACCTGCAAATGGGATTACAAATGCAATCATTAGTACAGATTCCCTGAGAAGCTTTCACAGTATTACAATTAGATTTCCCATTCTAGCAGCATCTAAATCAATATGATATGATTAGTTACTCTCATGGATTACATGCTGCTGTACAAAACCTTCACACACAGAAATCTGGGTAATTTAATCAGGCAGTAATGGATTCTGGGAATGCTCCCACTGTCTAAAAACTTAAAATTATTCCATCTCTATAATAACTTGCTATTATGCACCTGAAGCTAAATTGCCTGACATGCCTGACAGTGGACACTGGTTATTAAAACAGGTCACATCTCATCATCAAAAGTGGTAACTCCTGCTGAATTCACTTACAAAACGGAATCCAAGAAAGAAAGAAAGAAAAAAATGTATCCTAATTGTCTTTCAGAGAAATAATGTTAGCTTACTTCTATCTCTTTTTCAAAGATATAGAAAATGCTTTTTCTCATTCCTCATTAGCCCAGCAAAGGAATGATGGATCTGTGGACTGACCCACCTGGGAAAATGTAATCATTTAAGTGAAAAGACACAAATGAACACATAATTGTGTTCTCCCAAAGGTGCTCAATGCAGCTGAATAAGATATCAGGAAGCATGAGCCTCACAGGAAGGGCCTTGTAAATGATACCAGTACAGTGCTGTCATGGTAAACAACTCGCATAACAAAGCTGCACTGCCACGGACAAGTTTGAACTGCTGATACCTACATTTTGAGAGAGAACTTGCATCAATGCTCCTCATCTCCCCTCCCCCACCCTGTGAAACAGCATGGCTCTGAGCCTTGATTAACGTTTATGGTTTTTCCCAGGCAGCCTTCTCAAGAATGATCAGCACATCCTGCAACCAGTGACAAAACGTAATCCAACTCATTGCACAGTAGGGGGGTCCATGGCCAAAACTGCAGCACAGAAGGGGGAAATATGCACATTTCTATACAGCAGAATGTTTGTAGGCTCATTTTGTGGATATACAGCACAGGACTTGTAATAAGTGTTCTGCTGTTTATCCATCTGCTACAACCATTGTGCAACAGTTTGTTTTATAAAATGCAATCCATGCTGGAGCAATTCAGGGCAGTTGTGTTTCTATACTATTCCTGCTCCACAGGACATGTGCTCCAATGCTATGGGACAGAAATAGAACACACTTTCCTTATGGAAAATGAATCTTTAATGTTAGGAGGGTTGCAAAAATGAAAGAAAAAATAGCCTTCCATGAAAAGTTCCCCAGCAATAATCGCCAGTGAACTCTGCCCTCATTATAAATCTCTACATAGCTTGCCATAAAAGAACCCTGTGATACACATTACTTTTCACCTCTATATTCTCCGTAATATTCTTGGTTTTATTATGCCGTTCTGATATGCTAACCATTCAGAATGTTAATCTTCATACTTTTTATTGTTTGTCACAAGACATTATGTCTTAAACCGGCTCAGAAGATTCTGCATGCTGTAGTGCTATCTAGTGAACAAAGTGGGTCACTGCAGCAGCAGCACAAAGGAACAGGGAAAATGGCACATCCCAGCAAGACGGTAGTAGGTAACAAGGAGCAGTGCAAATGAGTTAGAACCAGAAAGCATTTAGCATGTGAGGAACATTAACAGACTGATTAGCTCATCTGACAAATGTTCGATTAGCTAAAATCTTTTTATTTCTTAATTACCTACTTGAGGAAACTGCTTGTTAAGCTCAGAAATCTGTTCAAGAAAAATAATCTGTGGGAGTTCATTAATTAGAGGAATTGTTTCTTGTCATGTTTGTAGATGCTTAGCGGCAAGGGCAGAACTGTTGTAGCACATTACTGACAGTCCTATTGTCACTGCTACCTACCATACATCTGCACTGCTAAGCTTTTCATAAAATGGAACAGGTGACATTTAATGTAAGATTTTAAATTGGACTGGTGCATTACTATTAATAAACAATAAAGCTATTAAGGCATATTAAGGCTTCACAATGAGCTTGTCACAATGGATGATCTATAAATCAATATAAATAACAGTGACAGGCAGTAATTGAATTCTAGTACTCCCTCAGCACATGCTAAATATGAAGTGACATGACATGCTGAAAATAAAGTAGGAAAGCTAAAAAATTGATAACATTAACATTCTCATAGTGAAACTTGGTGTCACTTCAGCTTTTAATAGGGTCAAACTGTGAATATGTATTGGCTCCCTCCTTAAAAAACAAGAAAATAACTAGATAGATCTGAGGCCCCTGAATTAGGATTTATGTGTGCAGGTTTCCAGTAATTCTGGCCTTGATTCCTGTCAATGCAACCTTGTGTAAGTTTATTAGTGAAGTATGTAGCTTTGCCTTGGTTACAGCAAGATTGGGCTGTTCAATCCAGAAATTTTCTGAAGTCGGTGTTAGTTGATTCATCATTTTATATCTTCAGTAAGGTATCAGAAAAAGTAACAAGGTCAAGAATAGTTAATGTTTCCTCAGTGCCATGCTTTGTGGTGTTAGATTACTTTCAGATTCAAATATAACAAGCTAGGCCTTAAATATATGCAGATGATCAAACTATTCCAGTCAAAAAGAGTTATGCTGAGTTGAGCCACAGTTAGCTTTTTGGTAGAGATGCAAACTGTAGCAAGTAAGTCCCTACAGGTTCTTCAGAGGAAACCATGGTTCCAACTTTTATTTTTGTGTGATGTGCTCCCCAGGAAATGAAAATCCTTCCTTCTTGATCTGATATTTAGACCAGAGTCCAATGTTTCCTGAATTTATGGAACTGCTTCAAATGTAGATTATGAAACAATCATGTGACCTTCCTACAGTGTCCCTTCTCTATTGGGGCAGACAGCAACTAAGATCAAAATATTGCCTGAGCTCTGCATACCAGAAGAATTCACAGTGAACTCTGTCCATTAGGTCTGTCCAGTACACAGACCATAAAAGCTGGATATGTGCATACACTACAACTGTGGGCTTGTTATGTCATGCTCATAACACAGGAACGAGGCCATTAAGAACTGGGGGAGGATGAGTAAAGAAACAGCTGGAACGGGAGCTGTCATGTGATGCACTCTTCTCATAAAAGCCACAAAACAAGGCACAGTGCTGGGTTACTACAGTTAAGGTAATGAAAAATGACGGGCAAAGTAAAATTCTCATTTAATATGAGATCAGGCACGCTATCTTCATTACAGCTATTATATGCCATTTTGGTCTGAATATAACCTGTGTTGTGAAGAGTAAAAGAATAAGGGGACATCTTTGGGAAATTTTTCAAGTAAAACTCTTTTGTCACAACTTTAAAGCATATTTTAGACAGCCTTCCAAGGATCTGAATATGTTCCTCTTAAACATCTTTCCTCTGTTTTGATCTGGCAATCTATGATCTGTTATATGTAGGTCTCAAGTGAGCCACAAGATGTGCTGGGCTGCACTGACATGCCCCAGGAGCCAACACCTCAAAGGCTATTCCAGAAGGGCAAAGTGTCCTCAACTCCCTCTCCACCACTGGGCACAGGTCAGGGCCAAATACTTCCTACAATCAATGCTGATTGAGGAGTAACCTGACCGAACACCGGAGCAGTATCTGTCAGCGAAATCCTATGTTGTTCTGGCCTCAATAGACAGCAGTACAAGCGCTGCTGATCCTCTCGCAGTGTGGCTGCCACTGTCATCCCAGAAGGATCACTCAGAATTACACCAGAGAGCCAGTACCTTAGTCTGCTTGTCCTTGCTGTCCTCATTCTTCTCCATTTTGTTTTTGTCTTTATTGCTCCCTCCATGACACTTTTCTTTCCCAACTCAACTACATCTCTTTGAGATTCCTTCTGGAAACCCACCAGATATAAATGCTGCTTGTTTGCTACCATGTATCACAATCTCTTGTAAAGCATTGTGCACATTGACAACTTTGTCCTAATCAACAGAGCACAATAAGAAAAGCAGCAAAATGTTGATAGCTTATGCATCTGCCAGGTTCTTCTGAACCAATAGAGTAGTAAAGTAAATGCATGTACTTTGACTTTTCCTCCTACTTATATCTCTTTTTTCTTATTTAGTGCCATTTATCATCGTCTCAGGAGTTAGAACTTAGTCGATTGAATCCTGTGCTGAGCAGCTCATTCTTGTAACTATTTCATATGGAGCCCTGTTGCTTGCAAACTCCCACCATACCATTATCCTGGGTTTAACAGCACTTCCATAGTGAAATCACACTGACAATTTATCCTAAAAACCCTATTCCATGCGTCTCAAAAAACAAAAACAAAAAACCCCAAACAAACACTTGTGACATTTACTGCAAGTGTGCTGGCCTATCAGAATCAAGTAAAATAGAGTTAAAATGTTGCCAGAATTAAGACATCATCTCCCTTGCTTCATTTCTGCAATGCAGCGGGTTGAAAAATGAGGCACAAAAATGTATATGCATACACTTAAAAAACATGGAAGGGTTATTCAGAAAGATTAAGCCTTTTCCAGTGCTCTGAACTGGTGAGGTTAAAAGATTTAGCAAACCTCTGGAACACGTAGAACATGTCAGAGACACAAAGAAATAATTAATTCCCAGTTTTGTTCCCTAAAAATGCCCTTTCAGTGCAATGAGAACCTGAAATATTACAAGGGACACAAGAATCTCTCAGCGCAAACCTCACACAACTAGAATGAAACAGGGAACCTGAGATGCAAGGACATTAAGGAGAAGAAAAAGACAAATATCGCCTCTTTGGAATGATGTCTTGTGAGAGTCTGAGGAATCTGCATTTAGATCTAAAATCAGGAGCAAATCAAGGAAGATGGAAAGATACCCTATCAGTTTGATAGGAAATAGCCACATGCTCAGCACATTACTCCTTCACATAAAGGGAGATTTGTCAGATTTACCAACAGGAGTGCTGGAAGTAGGAAACCAACAGAAAAATTCTAAAAATCGGTAGCCTGCTGGAAATAGGAGTAGGCTTGGTGGGTCTGTACTGGCCTCCATACATTTTCTTTAAAGACCATTCATCTTCAGGACTTCATAAACATTTTCTTGCACCTTGTAAGACTAGGGATACCACATTGGAACAGATGCCATTACTCTGACAAGCTCACAGAAACCTATTCAGGAGAAGCGTCTGCAGAATGTTTCAAATTTGTCTGTCACATTAATGCACAGTAGTAACACAGGGCATAATAAGCTGTTAACTGCAGTTCTTCAATGTACCAGACTGCATTTCCTGCTAGGATTCAAAAGATAACAACTTCTGCAAAAAGCTGCAGAATGATAGGGGCAGTGGCCTTCATCCTTCTATTTGATTCCACGTCAAGTGCTAAGCCCTAAAAACAAGACTAGTTTTTTCCCCAAAAGATGAAAAGAAAGGATTCTCTTGCAACTTAGTTTGTTCTCTACAGTGACTGGCAAGTAGCCAGTCCTGACTCAGCCTCCCATTCAGAACACACTGTTCAGTTGAAAATAATAACGAGCTTTAGAAAAGATGCTTCACTCCAAGTACCTGAAATGGAGTCCGACAAAAGATAAATAGATGCAGCCTAGAAACAGATTGTACCAACATGTATTTCCTGTTGTGCCCAGCTTCATTATTCTTCCTTTGTTTATGAAGCCCAACAATGTTTGGTGTCACTGGTCTCTTGAGGTTCTTGAACTACAGTCTGCTAATTGTTCACCTATAACACAATCCAGGTGCGAAGAAACAGCATAATGCCAGTTTGGCTGCCTCACTGCCTGTTCCTGCATATCAAAGACCTAGTGACAAAAACAGGATCTTTGATCCTTGCCAAGAGAAAACAAATGCAATCTTATCACTCTTTGGACATGAGGACAAATATTTATTTGCTCTGAAGTGCAGCCTTGGCATAAGAAATTAGATCCATTTGCTGGTTATGAATATAAATACAAATGTCTCTTCTTGGGAGAGATAAGGCTCACAATCCAGACCAGGAATAGTAACTTTATAGTTTGGGAGAGAGCTAATTCCGAACTAGAAACATTTACAGGTTAAAGCTAATGCCACTGTTGTCTTCCTTGTCTGCAGTTATTACACACCAGAAGGTAGAAAAGAGACCAAATTCAAGGGTGCAATGTGAGGCATTTGCAAAACCATCCTTTTGATTACGTAATGTATCAGCAAACGCTTTGCCGTTAAAATATGATTAAAAGCAATGGCCAGGTGGAGTTCACCTTTAGAAAATGACATTTATAAGAAATCACTTCCCCGCCAGATAGTTGCTTGAGTCCCTGAGATGAAGAAGAGATTTGATGGATGAGGAGGCAATATTAAAATGTCTCCTCACATAAGAAAACAGAGCAAGAGCAATCATCAGAATTTATCAGCCAGAGAGAAGCAGCGTGTTTTCTTGGCACTATAGGGACCTGATATACTAAATCAAAACCAGTGCACAGACGCACAAAAGAAAAAGAAAGATGTCACTGCCATATAAATACAGTATAAATGAGCCTTTTGGAACTGGGATCTTATTTAAGCGCACATGATATGACACCTAAGAAAGAGAGAGAGAACAAAATCAAAGTACTGAGTTAATATCAATCCTGAAACAGCAGCAATTTGTAAAGTAAAATGCCCCAGCTCTACCTGCGAATTACAAATTTCCTATCATGCATCCAACACATTGCAAAATACCACTTACTTATGGTACTTAAAATAACAAAATAATAAAATAACTTATTATTCTGCCAACATCTTTATCTGCATAGTTCTATCCAATTCATCAATGCCATATCTGTTCAAATCAATGGGAATATATTGGCAGTTATGAAAGGGAAACCTGGCTTAGTTTGAGACTAAACCTCATGAAACCCTTTGAAACCTAAGGACCACAATCTCGACATAGGGTTTTTGTTTGGTTTGAGTTTTGGGAGGTAGGTGTGTTAGAGAAGGGAAATGGAAGAGGGAAAAGTAGTGGTACTGTCTCACCACTACAGGAACTCTAGTGACTATTTATGTATATTTTAGCATTATCTTAAAACATATTTAGTTGTAGTTAACAAGTGTATAAAGGATTAAAGTCTTTCCTTTAACAATATACAAAGTACAAAGATATGGTCATAAACAGTTTTCGTGTGTAAATTTATCAGTCTTCAGTAAAACCATGTTTGAGAGCCCAAATGGATTTTTGAATGGTTGCTGAAAAAAATCCCTCATGTACAATACAAAATGTGACTTTGGCTCTATGGTCTTTATATCATGGTTATATGGTCCATATAACCTTATGACCATATATAGTTGCCTTAGTAAAATATATAGGGAAGGAAACACATTTTGTTCTTGCATATATATGCATAAGTGGAATGGCAGCCTGACACAATCCAGGTTTCTGGGCTGAAATCAGGCGCACACATGCTTATGGATAGCCAGAATTTTTGCCCTTTGTGCCCAGAACTTTTAAATATTTATATTTATCTTAAACCTAGCTTTGACTAACCACTATTTATATCCTTAATGCAATCTACAATAAATAAAATGACTGATCTATTGCTAATTATTTAATGGCAAAATGTAATTATTTACACTCAGTTCTGTCTTCTATGGGTTGCCCTAAAGAGAAATCTTTGAAATTACCTTTTTGAGAATAAAATCTGAACAACTCATTGCTTTAAACCAGGGAGGAGATGAGAGTGTTTATTAGGGGTGTGCTAAGCAGGCCCTATTTAATTCAGATTTGGCCTGAATCAAGGACAGTGATTCAATTCGGCCAAATCTGAATCTGAAGATGCGATGCTGATTCAGAGAATCAGCAATTCTGACATAGACACAGCTTTAAATGTTTTTTCTACATGCCTTGAGGTACCAGCGTAGCACATGAACGTTGTGATGCTGAGGCGGATGTAGCATCCCACAGGAGCATGGGGGAGCCCCCCACGTGCTCAGTGGGAAACCTGGAAGTGTTATAAACAGAAGTACTTCTGATCCTCTGCTGAGGAGCATGTAGGGAGCCCCCCCGTATCCCTCGACTTGGTGATCAGCTAGAGGGGGATCCCAGGTGCCCCTCCCCCCAACCCAGAGGGCACCAGTTGCCAAGCTGGGGGGGGGGCATGTTGGAGCCCACCAGTGAGCTCCCCGGCAGAACTGGAAGTGGACTAGAAGTGCTTCTGGTCCATTTCCAGGTCTGCTGCTGAGCATACTGGGGACCCCCCCATGCTCCTGTGGGACACTCCATGTGTCCCAGCATCACAGCATTCCTGAACTGCCTAGTACCTAGAGGTATGTAGAAAAACATTTAAAGCTGTGTCTATGTCCAAATGTCTCTGAATCGATTCAGAGGGTTCCGATTTGATTTGAAGAGCATGCCCGCCTGGCCTTGAACACCAGGTCACGCATGGCTCTGGCCCAGACATTCGGTGGTGGTCACCTCACTGCCCCTGGTGGGCCGTTGAGTAGATATTTGCTTCCGGTGAGGTCTTCCCCAATCTCATCTGCCACAACTTTGTATATTATTTCAGTGGAGTGTCCAACTGCTGGAAGTCTCTTGACAGCGGGATGTCTTTCCGGCAGTCTTCTGTGAGGCTCCACCTCCCCTCTACCTTGCCCTTACACCCAGCCTTGATGGGTCACATCTATCATCCTGGCCAAACTCCCAACTGTTGAGCCCCTGATTACTTTCGCTGGGGCGGTCCTCCCTGCCTATGTAAACAGTCTGAGGTACCCTACCCGGGTTACAAGGCCACCACCCTTTCCCTAACACCCAACCTCAAGGTTTAAGTAGCAATCAGGCTCTATGAGCTCTGACCCTCAACCCCTCCACCAGTGGGAAACACAAAATACAAAAGAAACTCCCTGATGCACTCTGAGGGGCCCAACTGCCCCTTGACCAGGCTCCCTGCACCTAGTCACTACCAACCTGCCCTTGACTCTATGGGTTTGTGTTAGGTCCTATATGTGACCGGGGTAATCAACGGACTCCACACAATTCTTCTCTCTCACTGCCCAGCCTTTCATTTCTTCAGACCATCCATGGTCCTTCAATGGACATTGGTCCCCTCATCACTCGCTGGCTCGGCACTATGCTGCCAAGGCCATGTTTTGCAGCCCCTCATGCTGCCCTTGTCTCTCGTTTCCTACCTGGTGCACCTCTTCGGCTCTCCCGGTGCCCTCTACAGTTCCACTTGGGCTGGTGCCAAGAACTGCGTTGGCCTCTCCAGCCCCTCTGCTGCAGCCACTAGCGTCAGGGTCTTTCTGTGCCCCTCTGCCCTTTTCCCCAGGTTCCCAGTCATGAGGAGCCACCTCCAGCTCTTTTCATTGCAGCCAGCAGTCTCTGGCTTGCTGCAGGCATCAAAGCGTCCTTCCCCGCCGGAAGAAGCAGCTTCCGGCTCCTTTCATTCCCACAGGAGCTGTGGAGAGACACCTCCTGCTGGT
The DNA here is from genome assembly GCF_052110815.1 of Crocodylus siamensis. Lineage (NCBI taxonomy): Eukaryota > Metazoa > Chordata > Crocodylia > Crocodylidae > Crocodylus > Crocodylus siamensis. The sequence goes on along the minus strand of NC_143398.1, from coordinate 29,352,312 downwards.
GCTCCTGCCGGTGCCAATCTGTCCCTTTCTTGTTGCCGGCAGCCCATTTTATTTCCGCCGGCCGGCAATTGCAGCTGGTGTCACTGGCCAGCCACAGCTGTATAAAGGCACAGCTGACAAGCCGCATGGGTTCCTCCTCGTGTTCCAGCTTCGCCGCAGGTCCAGCTGCAGGTAAGTATCTTCCTCCCTTCGCCTTTTCTCTGCAACAGAGAGATTAAAGGGTCTCCTGATTTGATTTGGATTCAGAGATTCAGCCACTGAATTGGGCCAAATCGAATCAAGGACCGAATCTTTGCACAGCCCTAATGTTTATACCATCCCTGGCAGCAATAGATAAAGTTGTCAGGTCATGGTCTATGCATATGCTGTACATATCCTGATTTATACAGACAAAAAGACAATTTTGCAGAGGCATGGAAATTTGAATAAAATGCATGTGCTGAACTCATTTCAGTGGGAAATCTTATGCAAGTGCTGCATGTGTTGAACTCAGCTGAACTTCTTAAAAGCTGAAAGGATCTGGGAGCCAATGGATAAGGTCATCAGCTACCCTGAGAAAAAATTATATTTCTATCCCCTGAAAGTGGTTCATTGTTTTTCACTGTTGAGTGCTATCGTCTTATGGGGATATTCATGGCACATGTACCTGAACACAAAGAGACTGGGCATTCAATTATTCCAGGAATATATGTAACCTTTTTGTCCAAATCATTAGAAATATATTAGACTGCAATTAGTAGAGTCATTTAGGGAGTTGGTATAAGATAATGAATTAATTAGCTCTAGAATGTTAGATTTCATTGCTATGGCTCAGCTATATTTCAGTCCTAAAAATAGAACTTTTTTTATCTAACTGTATCATTATCGATAAACAGCAGATTTAAACAGAGCCCTAACTTTGCCATCCCAACCCTAATCAAATAGGAACTCAGTTCTTCATCTGCAACAAGACAAAACAAAATCTGTACCCAGTAGAAATGAGTTTTTTACTAATAAATTTAATGAAGATAGGAGAGAAATCACAGCCAACTGCCATAATATAACTGACAACCAAATAAGGGATCTGTCCTGCAGCCCTTCAAGTAGTTCTGCAGCAGCCCATTCCATGGGCGGTGGAGTGACATATTTTGTATGACCTAATTTACAGTGAACTTTTATCAAATACTGGTATGTCCTCATTTGAATTTAATTTTGATCACCTTGGCATTAGGCGGAACTGTTGAAGCAAAAAATCAATGCAGATTGTTTAGGATGAATCTTTTGGAGTGTTTTCTCCTTGTCCAGCAACTGTCTTTGATGCGTACTGGAATCTCAAGGTATAATCATAAGATAAAAATTAAATGAATACAAATAGTATTAATGGTACAAATGATAATAAATTGTTAGTGATATATCTAGGCTTAGTCTGAGGAGATATCTGAAAGATGAGGATTATTTGGTTTTGGAAGAAAAGGACGTAGATGAAATGCAACTGAAGAATTTAGTATTATTGAAGGTTCTACCAATACAGCAGCCTCCAGTGCCTCCTTCCTAGATTCTTCCATTCAAGAGGTTAAACAAACCAACGGATTTTTTTTTCCACGTGGCAGTCACTCTCTATAATTCACTACTGCAAGGGAATAAGTCAGCTGACACAACTGGATCTAAACAAGGGCCAGACAAGTTTATTATCAATAATAATAATAAAAACAGCTGTATTTTTTGCATGCCAAGATATAGCACAGTTACATTGTAACATCCTCATGGGACCTGGAGAAAAGTTCATTAAAAGAGGACATTGGTCAATTTGCTTCATCGTAATAATGAAAGAATCAGTTTCTACTTTGGGGACCGTTATAGGTAGGTGGGTTATTAAAAACAAGCTTTGTTATAATGAGGTTGTATTTCAATCATATCTGTTGCTTCAGGCCAAAAGGTGATTGCCACAATTGTTTAAAAGAAAAAAGCATATATCTAGCTCAATGGAGCACTCTAAAATTGACCAGAGGCAGAACGGTTGGGCGAACACAGCCAGGAGTTTTCTGCAAATGTTCCATTTAAGATCTAATTAGTTTATTTTTATATGCTGCCTTTAGAATTCGCTTCCTGAGTATCTCCAAGCAGAGGAGATTCCTGGCAGGAACGTTTGGTGAGACAGCAAGGACATCTTTGCGCTTGAAGGATCTCTGTTCTGCCACAGCTCTCTCTGGTGGGAAAACAACATAAGCTGACAGCAAGCATTCGTCCCCAGCTACACCTCCTCTTCAAATGATGTAAGTGAACCCCACAAAAGCACTCTTCTGTCAGTCTAGGTTCTTCTCCACTAAGAGGGGGTTTTTGGCATAACAATGTTGTCACGAAAGCCAATACTCCTAGCCAACATAGACCTCACTCAAACTTAAACGCTATTACAAAATATCTATGGAGAGCTCATTCAGAAATTGCATCTAACTTTTGACTAAGTGTTCACACCAACCACCAGGGATGCTAGGAATATGCTCATTCAGATTACAGCCAGGGAACTAAATGTGCCACATGATCTTAAGAATCCAAACAAAACATGCTCCCAGTTCAAATAAGAAATACTTGCAACATATGGTTTGTGAATGGTCTGCAGGCTACATGGATTCACAGAAGTTATTTGGCAAATAAATCATGATCAACTTGTAGACAATTCACCAATCAAGACAGAACCCTGTAAATTATTCTATACAAATTATTTGCATCTTGAGGCCAAATTTCAGCAAGGAAACAGATGTATCCATGTTCATATCCAGAGCACCTTTCTTTTCACACTGTTAACTAATATTGGACTCTTACTAGACTAACTGTATAGATGGGAGTTGGTGGACAAGCTGAGGAAGAGTACTTGATGCCTAAAAACTTGTACAACAGCTCTCCTACCTGTAGTCCAATAAAACATATAATAAAAAACCCTTGCCTCCTGTACACTTCCTAGACCACCCTGACTACCACAACACTTCAACCCTACTACATAATTGTTCTTGACATTTCTGTTTCCGGGCCTGACCAAAAGTAACAGAAAAGAAATGTTGACAGTTCACTGATATTTTTCAAACAGCAACACGGGCCCAGCACTAGATGTGGTGTGAGTTTGGACAAGGCTCAGGAAAAAATTCATTTCATCCTGGGCAGTTCTGTTATAGCTAACAATAAGAGCACATTGTAGAATTCTGTATCATCTTTTGCATCAGTTTGGACAGGAAGCCATTCCTATATTGTGTCATCATTTTTTCTGCAGAGCAAGCCAAATAACAGTGTCTGTTAAACCTGTGCCCCCCCCGACAGAAGTCATTAGGTTTTCATGGGTGTTACTGAGAACAGCATTCAGCTTAATTTTTCATTTATAACCCTAACTGGATCTCAAGTTAATAGTATCCAAGTCAACAGTATCAGTTTCCCTTTCTAAAGTACTGCCTCCAAAGCAAACAGCCAAGACACATTGTCAGAAAGATCAGTCTCACTCACTCTCCCAATGGGTTCACATACAGTCCAGGAAGATAGCTAACATGAGCGCTTCAGGTTATAGTCACTGTTACCATCCCCCCTACTGTTACACTGATGCTGAACATGACAACTCAACACACTAGCCATGCAACAATCCCAGATTCATCTTTCATTTTTACCAGGTTGAGCAGTGCCTGAAGAAGATGTTACATCTTGATGGCAAACCATAAGTCAAATTTTAACAGAAGTCCTAGAAAAATATAGAATTTGTTGCCAAATTTTTGTTAGGTTTTTCTTTTTACCTATTAATAGTTAGGACCAGCTTTTAGGCTGTAGTGCCATAATTAGTCTGTTTTGGGTTTGTTTGTTGTTGTTTTTTTAATGGCCCACATTATAGTATCTAGCACATCAATGAGCTTTGAAGATAGTTTGGCATGTTTTGTTTGACAGAGTGCTTTCTGATGGATGTCTGATGAATCACAATGGGCAGAAGTGATTGTTTGGTACTACCTCATACTGTGCTTTCTGATTGTAGCAAATGGGTGCTCTCTGCAGTAATGTGCTGACAGAATACTTCTCTGTCAGAAAATGCCTATTCACAGAAAGCAAAATGTTTTGTGGGAACAGGTTGTTTTTTGACTAAACTTCCCACAAAACCCTTCCTGCCATGTAAGATTTAAAACCCTTCTGGACTCTGATGGCATGACCTGTCGTGGTAGTGGGAGCCTGTCAGTCCTGAGAGCCCCAATTCCCGGCTCAGCCACGGTTCCCAGCATCTAAAAGGCCCCTTGCTATGTTGCCAGAAGCATGGAAGACCCGGCAGGTCTATCTTGAGCCAGAGCTCCATGCCACTATGAAGAACTTACCAGCCTCAGTTTGAACCAGTATTTAAGTGAGCTTCTGGGTTCCCTACCAAAATGCTGAGAGACCTCAAGTCTTGGAATGGGCTTCTCTGGTTTGCCAGGCCACAACCTGGGCAGTCAGCTATGTCAAGAGCCTGGAAACCCTAGGGTCCTCAACTCTGAGGCAGTCAGCCTGGCAGGGCTGCTGTGCACTCAGAGGCCTTGGCATCCCTGACAATAACTGACTGAAAATTGTGTGATTCTTGTCAGTTTCAGTGGCCAGCAGCAGTGAAACTGACAAGATTTTTGCCAATTTCTGTTAGCAGATGCAGGGGATTTTGTGGAGCGTATTTCTTTCCCAAAACACTACGTTCCCATTTTTCAAATTGAGTCGTCAGTTGCAGTTCTGGAAGTATTTTCCAGTTTCAGGTTTTTTTGTCCTGAAGTGGGGTATGAAAACAGACATTTTATTTCCTGCCTAGGTGTAACTCTTAGTAAGATAATGGAAGTGAACTACTGTATATGAGATAGTTGCATCCAGTAGAAGAGATCTGTGACCCTAGTGATGAACTGCCACTGTACAAGCACTCTGAGATGTGATTTCCATAGAAGATTGCACAACTGCCCTTGTTACTGAACTCTTTTTTGTTGTGTACAGAAAGAGAAAACTGGGGACTTGCAGTTCCAGCATGTGGGAGATGAATCTAGCATTGAAATGATATACTCATTTCCAATGGGCTGTATAACTGTATTTCTGATTATGTTTTTATAAAGAAAAACAGTCAAAAACCAACTGACAGAAGAATCCTTACCTTTAGTACTTTGCATCAGGTACAGAAAGAGATGAGGAAGAACCATTAACATTAGTGGTGCTGGATCAGGCCCCTAGAGCAAAGAGTGTCTGTTTCTTTTCCTAAAAGGACAGCAAGAGGCCACTGGTTTAACTGACTTTCCTTAGCTCCTTGCATGCAGAAAAAATTAATTTGCAGTGGCTGTAAACCAGCAGGACAGCCAGGTGCAATCATGAATCTCGGCAGCTCTTCATATTTATATTAGGCCCTTTGCAGCTGCTCTAGAGGCGCCTCACTAACTCTAAACCTCACATGAATACAAAGTGAATATGGCTACAAACAATGTACTGTCCTTCCTCTTGATAATACACACCTGAAGAGAACTAAACAATCAATGGAAGCTGCCAGAGAGTATCTTTCTTGCCTCAAAGAAGCAACTGCGCTCCAAAAAAAAATAAAATGCAGGTGGTAGATGTGAACTAGCCTAGGCCTGATCTTGACAACAGTGGGGTGGGGGGGAAGGGTAATGTGCACAGATGTACAGGCAGCTTGCTTTTGTTAAGTGTAAGACAGAGTTGCTAAGTTCATATCAAGGTCCAGAGTAGGCACAAGCTAATATCCCAGAGCACAGCGATCTCTGGTTTGCTTGTTTTCACACACTTTCACAATAAACTGCTGTTTTGTAACTGTAGCTGAGCCCCACACTTCTCCCTGACTGACTGTATTTCAAGTGCTGGTCCTGGGCAGCACTTAATAGAACAAGTGCTGGTCCTGGTTCATTTAATAGAACAAGTAACAGTGACCGGATCCCCACACAGTAAGACCTTGCACTTTAAAGTCAGTTTTGTTCCATATTGTTTTCTCCCTCCAGTGCTGATTAGGTCAAGATACCTAGGAAAGTAGGGCTGGAATGTGCCTCCTGGGCCCCTTCAGTGGAATTGTGACCTTTGCTTCAAATTAATCCCCAAATTTTGTGTCTTTCTCTTCCCCTGAAAACATGGGAGTGCTTTGCAGAGCCACAAATTTCCTTGTTCCCTTCCACTCTACCCACAAAATAGGGTTTGGACTGTACCTTTTGGGTTGACACAGGCCACAACAGATTTTTATCCATCCCTGACTCTCTTTCTTTATTACTGAGATGCATTACCCTTGTTCTGGGTATGGCAGCAACCTGAGCCGGAAGAAACTAGAGAAGTAGCAGAAGGAAGGACTTGTCCTCTCCATTATACAGAGCCCATTGTGGATAGCACTGACAGGATATCTTACCTCCTGACTAGGCCTACCTGCAACATTTTCACCCAAATGTTTTGTGGGGATAGAACCCCCACCCAATGAATATGTCATAAAGAAGGTTTTTGTTGGGGTGAGAGAAAAGTTTTAGGGCTGAGTAATGACTGCATTGGTCTGGGATACGGGAGACCTAGGTTCAAGTTCCTGCCTTCCCTGATTTAGAGTGATCTGGAATGACTGAGACAGAATATGGTCTTGAACCTAGATCTCCCTCACCTCATTACAAGACCTTCAGCAACAGGCCATACACACACACATACCCTTCCTCTTTCCCTGGCACATTTCTGCTTTCACAAAAAAATGCTTGAACACTTCTTATTTTTTTTCAATGTAGAAATAAAACAGGCCTCTGAAAGCCTCTGGGTCAAGGTCAGAGGGGAGAAGAATATGGGGATATCATGGTGGGTGTCTTCCTCTTTGTTTGGTGGCCTAGGGTAGAGGTTGACAAGGCCTTCTTTAAACAATTGACAGAGGCTTCCAAATTGTAGGACCTGGTTTTTGTGGGGAAACTTTAATTATCAGGGCATCTACTAGGAGGGAAACAGCAGTGCACAAGTCCAGCAAATTCTTAGACTGCATTGAGGATAATTTTTTATACAGATGGTAGGAAGGACAACTAGGAAGGAAGCTCTTCACAACTTGCTGCTCACAAACATGGAGGCATTGGCTGAGAGAATAAAGATGGGTAGCCTGGGTGAAAGCTGGCTTTAATAAACTCAGGGAACTGGTGGGCAGGATCCCCCAGGAGGCAAGTCTGAAGTGAAAAGGAGTTCAGGAGAAATGGCTATATTTTAAGGAGACTCTTTTTAAAGTCAAAGGAGCAAACTATCTCAATACAATGCAAGAATGGAAAGTGCAACAGGAGACCAGCCTGGCTAGACAGAAATCTCTTCAGTGAGTTGAAACTCAAAAAGGAATCCTACAAAAAGTGGAAACTTGGTATTAGTATTAGGGAAGATTATAAGACTATCACATGGACATGCAGAAAGGCCCACGGCACAATCTGAGATGCAACTGGAAAGGGACATAAAAGGCCATAAAAAGGGATTCTACAAGTACGTCAAAAGTAAAAAGACAACCAAAAAACTGTAGCTCCCTCAAAGGATGAGGAAGACAATCTAGTTACAGACAATGCACTGAAGGCTGAAGCACTGAATGCCTTTTTTACTTTACCCTTTTTTACTTTAGGGGCAGCTACCAAATGACAAGTGCAGTTGGCAGCAAAGATAGGGAAGGATTCAAACATTGTAGAGTAATGACAGCAGAGGTTAGGGATTACTTAGACCAGTGCTGTTCAACTAATGGCCCATAGGACACATGCAGCCTCCAAAGGATTAGAATACAGCCTGTGGACTTCCCCCCAGCTGCCACTACCCCCTCCCAATTGCTCCTGCCCAGGAAGCCAAGATTGGGGCTGGAGTCTTCAATCTGTGTGGCAAAGAAGGGAAGCAGGATGTCCACACAGCAGATAGCTGATACGAGGATGGGAGGGGTGGTAGGGTGAAGCATGCATGGCAAGGGGGAGCTAAGCTGCCTATGCTGCCAAAGGATGATGTAGCAGGACACTGAAGTGCCTGCTACTGGTGGAGTAGTAATGAAGAGGCACAGAAGCAGGTTGCTATGGCAACCAGTGGGAATCAGCTGACCAGAAGGAGCAGGGCTTGGCTCATAACAACTCCCAGGCTGAGGCCAGGCAGGCAGTTCCCTGCCAGCAGCCATGGGGGGAGGAGCTCTCCCAGAGCAAGCGGAGGGGGAGAAGCTAGCCTGCAGGTACAGCTCCAAGACTGGGGGAAGGATAGGGCACCCCGATGCAGCGGGAATAACGTTATAGCCGAGCAGCTTGAATGTATGTTACAGCCCAGGGGCTTGTGTTTTGTTTCTTGTTGTATAAGACTGGTGGTTTGGGTGAAACTATTAGGGGTTGGAGGAGGCCTCATAGGGGGCCCTCCGCAGTGTGGGAACCCCAGCCCCAGAGAGGGGGGGTGCAAACCCCAGCGCCAGCGAGGCGCGATCTTAAAAGCCTGGGAGCTCTCGTGTGCCTGTGGTGCAGCTTTATTTTGGTTTTGTGTGTGTGTGGCCTGGGAGGCTGCAGGCTTGTGGCCTTCCGACTGTGAGGTTGGCGCCTGGGCCTCTGAACCAGGCTCCAGATTGGAGCGGGAAAAGGGGCCCCAGGCCTTAAGACAATGGAAAAGGCTAGAGCCTCAGCCAAACCCTGTTTAGTGGGTTTAGATGGGGAAGCCTAGCTAGAGAAAATCAGGGGTCAGTCCCACATAGGGGAAAGGCCCCAACACACCCAATACAATAGACAGCCTCCTGCTGTCAAGAACATCATCCTAATTTCCATCAAGATGTGGCAGACGAGTATAGGGTGGGACATAAGAACCCCAAAGAAGGATCCAAGAGCGCTCCCGCAAGGTGCAGAGGACCAGGAAGATGGTGCTGGGAAGGGCAACCTGTTACAGATGGGTATACCCATGCTGTGTACAAGGTGAGAGGGTGCTGGGCAGCCTGCTCAGTACACACAGCTGGCAGGGAGAGGGGGAGTAACGGCATAATGCACATGCAGTAGGGGGAAGCCAGGTGGGGTGCAACCCCTGGGTCTGTTGCCCACATGAATGTGCAGCCCCCAGGTGTGCAGCACTTGGCTGCCGGAACTTGGACACCCTGACTTAGATGCTTTTAAATCAACAGGGCTAGATAGGATGCACCCTAGGGCACTGAAGAAATTGACTGAGGTAATTTCAGAGCCATTGGCTATCCTCTTTGAGTACTTACGGAGATTGGGTGAGGTCCTAAACTATTGGAAAATGGTAAATAGAAAGGGAAGAAAGAGGATCCAGGGAATTAAAGACCAGTCAACCTGACCTTGATACTGAGATCACGGCGCATTAACAAGCTAGAGAAATACAGACTAGATGAAAATACTGTAAGGCAGATACCTGACTGATTGGATCATCATACTCAATAAGTGGCTATCAACAGCATAATATCTAGTTGGGAGGAGGTATCAAGAGGGGTTCCCCAGGGATCTGTTCTGGGTTCAGTATTGTTTAATGTCTTAATTAATGATTTGGATGACGGGATCTGGTGTATGCTTAGCAAATTTGAAGATGACACCAAGTTGGGTGGGACAGCAGACGCTTCAGAGGGTAGGCCAAGGATCCAGAATGACCTGGATAGATTGAAGAAATGGTCCACAATTAAAGGAAATTCAACAAGGACAAGTGCAAAGAAAGTGCATACTTCAAGAAATGTGTGAACACATCAGAAAGAGTCTAGCAGAGGCAATAAAATGATTAAAAGCCTGAGAAGCAAGACTTTTGGAGAAAGGCTGAAAAAACTAGGATTACTTAATCTGAAGAAGAGAACTGAGGGAGGATTTGATAACAGTCTTCAAATACCTGAAGGGTGATTATAGAGATGGGTTTTTCTCTGTGGCCATATAGGACAGGACTAGGGGCAATGGCCTCAAGCTGCAGCAGAGGCAATTTAGGTTGAAAATGAGGAGGAATTTTCTAATTATAAAGGTGGTCAAGCATTGGAACAGCCTACCTAGAGAAAATGTGGCATCTCCATTCTCTTTTCAAGAGAAGATTGGATAGACACCTGGAGGGCATGGTTTAGTCAGAGATGATCCTGCTTTGAGCATGGGACTGGGCTAGATAAAATTGTGAGGTCCCTTCCAGTCTCACTTTTCTATGACCCTATGAAATAGAAGTGTAATCCTCTGGTTAGCTCTTCCTGATTTCCAGCTGTCAGTCCTCCTCTCACTGGAGGATGGGAATGCCATTCCAAGGGAGAACAGAGCACTGAACAAATTGGTGGTTGGCTGTGGTGATCTGGGCAATTCTGGACTGATTAACTGGACCAATCTGCCTTGAAAATAGCCTGCCAGTTGGGACTAGAAGGTGAGCCAGACTGATAGAAGCCATTGAAGCAGCATTTTCCCATGGGTCAAAGAGTTAGACAAAAATGCCCTCATCTAAAACAGTGCCAAATTGCGACTGACAGTGGCAGGCAATGGGGTACAAAGGTCAGGAGAAAAGTGGAGTAACTTCTTCTCCCTGCTTAGTAACCCCTAAGTCCTGATTCAAGCCTTATAGGACTTGAAAATACCCTGTAAGCCATAGCTCTTTGTGCTTGCAGCAACTGGATCAATTAAATGCTTACCTAGGGTCCTCTGTACAGACCAAACAGTGCATTCATCTACTTGGGTATCCTTTATATTCATGCTTGCTGTGCTTTCTTTTCTCATAAAGGAACTGTTAATGCTCTAAGGGTACATCTACCTTACATGTGTGCCACCTCTAGGAATGCTGCTGTGAAGCATCTGCCCACTTTGCATGCACTAATTCCCATACAGTGCGGCAATGTCATCACCCTAAACCAGTGCTGCACACATGTCCTATGCTGCTCTAAGGTGACTACACAGAGTAATTTTGAATGTCTGTGTGGAACAGAAGTAAGTGGTTGGAGCATGTTTCATGACAGCATGGGTAACTGATGTACCTCTCTCTCACCTCATGATTTAATATATGTTTTTTACCATGGGAGTATCCTATTGCCACAAGAAGAATATGGAATAAAATTCAAATACTAAATATTCCCACACCCCAGAGGACCTCAGTGCAGTTGCATTGCCTTCACAGGAAGCATTATTCTTCCATAGATTGTTCTAAGCCTCTAGTTATTTTATCCAAAAGCCTGGGACATTTCTGAAGTCCTCTGAATAAATGCAATCAATAAAGAGCAAAGATATTCTCAACGGTCTGAACTTGACAGAATTTGGGAGTTTGAATAAATAAATGGAAAGAGAAAGAGAAAAGGCAAATCTAAATGATGTGATGCCTGTGCTCAAATTGTTGTTATAGCTCAGATCCACTGCTTAACTAACTTCTGTCATCTGTACTTTTCAATTCCACCTGTGCAATCATTTGCAGACACATTATTAGCTGTTTGATTTTTCCCTAGTTTGCTTCCATAGCAACATCCATCAGGAAGAGAACAGCGGGTGCTTATGGTAAAGTTAAAAAGCATATTTTCTACAAGGAAAGGAGGCCAAAACATTTAACACACAGCACTTAGGTTTCCCTTAGTAACTAAAAATCCAAAATACCACTTTTGTTTCAATGTGTCCTAGTATTAATTAGGCTGCTTAATGAGGTACCAGCTCAGAGTACTGGAGGCTGGAGGTAACACTCTGATTGTCTTTAATTAATCAGGGTGCTGGAATGTTTGCAAGAGTTAAGCCTATTGCCAAAACAGGCTAGTTACATTTTTTTGATGTTTCACAGGCAGGGCTCTGAGCTGTTGGACAGCCTTTGACATGCTAAATGTTGTGAAAGTATCTGAGCCTAAAGCGCCAAAGAAAAATGCAAGGGCTGAATATTATCTATTTGACTTGGTTAAAATCAGTAGCAGGAGTGAAAACTGTCAGGTTAATTTTAATACAATTTAAAAAAAAGAAGTATACCTCCTGCTTTGTCATCTCTCTCCTTGCCAGCAGCATCATATACATTATGCTCAGTAATATTTTATTAATGAAAACCATGCTAGTGTTTCTCTTTAGTCTGAAATACAACCCTTGAAGTTGAGTAAGAAAAAGCAGGACCAAGGGAAAAGGAACAACATATTTCCACCTTGAAGCCTATCAGGGGAAGAAGAAAGCCAATTTGCAGCTTTGGAGTCAGCTAACAGCTAAAACAAAAACCAGCATTCTCAATATGCACTAACTAGCTCTGTGAAACTTTAGTTCCTGGGGCTTGTTATTGAAATCATAATTCCCCCTTTTGTTTTGGCTAGATATGCATTTCTTTCATTGTGTATTAACAATGAAGACATTTAAGCTTTGGTTGTGTCACATATTTCATAAGCATAAATTTTTTTGACAACGAGAAAGTTGGTGGAAACCAGATAACCGGAGTCTGGATAAAAACAGTAAAATACTGTAGTGAGCCAACAAATGTATGTGCGTGTCCAACTGCCTTTTGTCATTCATCATCTCTATTATGAGTTTGGTAATGCCCACTGCACCCACCGGGCCTCGATTATTCCGTCCCTTGCCGCCCTGCCCAGGGGCCTGGTGGTAACCTTCTGCTCCATCTCTTAAGGGAGTAGTCCTCGGTCTTCCGCTTCAGGCGTACTCCCCCTCCGTAACCCGCCTGCCACAACTTCGATGATATTTCAGTGGTGGAGGGGATGGCCACCTGACGCTGGCTACCTCCCCAAGGTCGAAGCGCAATGTTCTTCGCGAGGCTCCACCTCCCCTGCACCTCACCCTAGACCTCGCCTCAGCAGTGTGCTATCGGTGTTGCCGCTGGCTGGCCCTCCGCCTGATGAGGGACCCTACTGGGTGCCAACTAGGCTCACACAGGGGCCCTGGAAGTCCTGGTTCCTTCTCGGCCAGCCTAACCTGTAGGATCCTAGGTTCCCTCTAACTCAATAGCCCTGAACAATAATACAGAGACCCAGGCCAACACAAACAAACCACACTAGTAGTGAAAGAAAACAAAATGCTAATTTAACCACAAGGCTCAAGGGATCACCTCCCACAAAATAAGCTATGCTCCCTATCAAGGGGGTATTCGGCTCACGAATTTTGGTCGAGGTCCTATATCCCCACCGTTGTGTCTCAGTCCTTCTTTCCTTTGAGGATTCCCTCTTAATTCCTATGTCCGTCGTCCTCTGTGTTAATGAAGCTTTCAACTTTGACTCTCCTCGCACCCCAGGGTTATATGCAGTCGAGACACCTGAGTCTTGTCAAGCCCGACGGCAGAGTCTTCCCCTGGGCAGAATTCAGATTCTTCCCGTGAGGTTGCAGCACCGTTCTCCGGCTCCTCCACCTTCCTGGTGGGCTCTGGAGCTCTTCTCCCCACACTTTCTTGCCGCCTCTCCTCCCCTTCTGCCCATTCGCTCTCCCTTCTTATTCTCCCGCGCTGGTTCTCCTCCCCGGCTTCCCCAGCTGTTTCCCCTTTAAATAAACCGTGGCTAATGAGCCACGCGGGACCCATCGCCGCTTTTCGCTCCGCTGCAATCCCCGCCATGCTTCCTGCCACCGGTAAGTTGTTTTCGTTTAGTTTCTCTTCTCCTTTCTTTTCCCCGTGGTGTGCTGCCCCCCAGGACCCCCCTTGGACCCTTCGGGGTTCATACCTTCGCCGCGCCCCGGGACACCCACACTGTACCAAAACATAGAATCAGACGCTCTCCTTTCCTAACCAGAGAGTTGGGGAAACCATGGGGAAATGTGAGATACAAGTTCTCCTTTGCTCTGTCAGTGTTTTCATGCACATTGCTCTCATCTTCTCATTTTCAAATTCCGTCCCACAATCCTGTAAACTCAACCCACCATTTTCCTGTTCTGTTGTCTCTCCTCCATAGATCTTCCTCTTCCATGACTCATCTTTTGTCCTCTACTTTGTGCTTTGAAACAAATCTATTCTCAATCCCCATTCGATTAACTTCTTCTCAGTACCAGCCACCCTGCCTCCCCAAAGCAGAGACGGGTTGCACGTGCGCGCACACGCTCAGCTCATTTCTACTGCCCCTCTCTCATTCATCAATTCTCAGCTTCTACAATCTGTCAATTCTGCACTTCCATCTTGCTTCACCATTTTGTTTTGGGCTTCTCCTGACCACAAACAGCCTCTGTCCTCCTCGCTGCTTTCATTCTTTGTGAATCTGGAAGCTCCTCTTTGGAGCCTTCCCTGAGCATGGCTCCCACTGCTACTCTTCAGGGGATGCTCCTCCTCTACCCTTGGCTCTGGTAAGAAAGTGCCCTTGGTCCCTTCCAACACTATCAATCAGGCGTAGCTGGGTTGGACTGAAAGCTGGCACTAAGTTTTATGGGAAAATCCAGTTCACTACTCTCAAAATATTTTGGTCAAATATTTATTTCAGTTGGACAAACTGTTACTTAATCCAAGGCTGAGCTCATTTATTATCCTGCCTGGATTCCTGTCTGACTGCCCAGGACTGTGAATCAGTGCTGTCAGGGTCCTAGGCTCTAGTATAGGCCTGTCAGGCAGTCCAACTTGGCCCAAAATTAAATTTAAACAAAGAAAAAAAGAGTCAAGGTGCTGGCTCTTGGACAAGGAAGCTGTCATCAGGTGGCAAGTTACTGAGCGCTCTGAAGGTAACAGAGCTTCAAGGTAGAGAGTAGCACTGTTGTGGTAGCCCTCTGCTCGGCTGTATGTTATAGGCCCTGAACTGCGCACAACAGCTGGAGATTATCCTTTGGCTAGGGATTAGGAATCTCTTCTTTTGAAGAAAATTGATCTGAGTGCTTCTACTGTGTAGTTCCAAGTGGCCATAATGTGCTACATAGTGACAGCCTACACTGGCATAGTCTATTATATAACAACACAGAAGTAACCCACTTACCATTTTGCTGCTATGGATGACCATGACCCAAACTATTGAGGTCCTGACCTGGTATCTATGCCGGCTACATCCCACAGAGCAGGAGATTTTTTACAGTGTTTGGGTTTTTTTTCCAGTGTTGATTTTAAAAACCAGAACTTGAAAAAAATACTGCTACATTTCTTGCATTGTCAACTTGCTTTTGATTTAAAAACAAAACTTGAATCCCCAGAGTAACAATACAAAGTACAGAACAATCTTGCTGTATAAAAGTGAAGGGTTAGACCATGTAATAAACCTATTCCCTCTTTAATGTCTATTCCTCCTATATTCCATGGGATTTCTCAAACCCCATTCCTATTAAAGATGGCATAGTTGGAATGTATCCACCTAAAACTTATCAAACACTAAATAAACAGGAAAGCAATATCTTTCTCCCTTATTTAAGAAACACCTGCTGTATCAACTAAGTTATAGCACAGATAGCGTATGAAAAATAAGAGCTGGCAGAATCCAAATTGGAGAAACAATATTTCAGTTGGCCCCATGCTGGGAACTACTTGTCAAACTAACCGCAGCGATGGGCCAAGCCAGAGCTTTCACCTTCCACAGCTTGCAGAGGAAGCTCTGCTAATAGTTCTGGAACACTTGGTAACTTTTTAGGCACAGCCTCAGCAAGTGAGCAAAAAGGCAGAGAGCTGGAAGGCTCTGAAAGACGAGGCTGTATAATACAGTATTAGGCTGAATCCCTTTGTGAATCTGTAGGCGTAACATGAAAGATTGAAAATGAATTGGTTTTGTTCCAAATAAGGCCCTGAGCTGCTATCGCTCCACTGGGGCAGCAGACAGCAGCTATTAGTATGTACCTATATTAAGCTTTTGGTTCTTTTTTAAATGTAGGCCACATGCACTTAAAAATGATTTTCATGTAATTACAGATAACTTCCAGATGGAAAATGATACCATCCTCTGTGACAGTATTATAATGGTATAGAAATGTCTGAAAAAAATGGGATTCTGTCCTTATCTAATCGGAATGAGAGGTGGGAAATTACTGTATTTGTACTTTGATTTTTATCGTACCGGTACATCATGGGTCAGAAGCAAGATAATGGTCCTCACCCCAAAGTGCTTATAGTATATTTTAAATGTGACATGACAATGGAGAACAACAGGAACAAGATAGGGAAAATTTAAGGAAAGACAAGGCAAAAAGGCTTCTTTTTTCCCATCTGAAGTATACCAATAGCCTAGTGGCTCAATAGTTTTTTTTTTAAAAGAATACAGATCAACTGAAATGAGGGCTGATTTCAGGTTGGTAGTAGAAAGGTAGCTTGGAGCTCTCTTAGCATGGAGATGAATCAGTAAAGCCATACAAGTGGATGGAACCAGAAATTACTCCAGTCTCTTGACAAGAGCTCTTTCCAAGGGCAGAAGCTGGGCTGGAAGAAACACGGGATTCAGGAGAAGAGAGAGCCTGTCTAGTGACGTTTAAGGAAGAAGGTAGACGGGGGGTGGAGAAGCAGGGAAGTCAAGCACCAGGTTTCTGAGGATGGAGAAAGCAGACCATTGCTTATATTTTAAAGGGGAAATAGAAAACCCAAAGAAGCCAAAAGATTAATATTTAAAGATGAGAACAAAGCAGCAAAATGGGTTTGCCATTAGGAGAGACTTGATTAAGTGAAGGGGTGGAAATAATAGACAGGCAAGACCCCTCTAAGGGATGGAAAGGGAAAAGAGGACATCATGGTCAGTATTCTGTATAAAATATCAAAAAGAAAGTGGGCATGATACATATGTTTTACCAACAGTGCTTAAAGCCAACTGAATAAAGGAGTCAAACATTCCTCATTTCTGCAAATACATCCAGAGCAGAGATAGTCCTAGAAATACATAGTGTACAATTTAACTCTTTTGGGGAAAAATCAAAATCCCCTCTGAGAGCCACTGTTTTCATTATTTTAAATAACCCTGTGAGTATTAAATAATGATATAGGGCTTTTTTCCTCCTGTGGAAAAACAACTCATGGTTTTCTCTTGCCGGTTTTATTTTTAACAACCTGCTCTCAGTTGAAATGACTTTCTTTTGTCTCCACATATAAGAAAAATTCTCTTCTATTCTTCTGCTCTTTCTGAGAATTAGTTTTCTAAAACACTGACATGCCACAATAACTGTTGTTCTTCAGCACATACAAAACTGTGAAATTCTGTTTCATACAGCTTGGGCTATTAGCCCAATCTTACACCCCCAGAGTTTTTTACATCTTTTCCATTGTAGCAAAAGTAATTTGTATGTCTAGTGTCATATCCAGCTTCTTTTTAAAAAGTGAATATAAAGCTATGTAAGTTTTTTAACCATACAAAGATAAACTCTCAAAGATTTGAAATTTCCATTATCTAACTCAGCAGTAAACAATCACTTTGAGCCACTGGTTCAGACTACCTGTCTAAGATGGCAGGTGCACCAGAAACATCTTTCTGCCTCTTTCTGTGAGAGGCCTGTTCATCCACTTCAGACAAATAGTAGAGACTTTCAGAATTATCTCTTGGGATAAACACCTACATCCTCAAAGCACTGACACTATGCTGTTGTGACATAATACACCATAATTCAAATATGATAATATTTCTATTTGATGCTACTGTCATGCATAACAATGCTGTCACATCAGCAGTTCAGCATGGTAACTGGGTTACTTCAAGATTGTCATCACAATATGATGCAGTGTTGTTGTGTGCTTTCACGGATTCTGTGAGATACTTTCAAGAAGTCCCAGGATAAGTGGAAACTTGCCCTTTTTACCTACAGCCAGCCCACTCTCTGCATCACTGCCTGTTTGTGAATTCAGGATACTACTTCCATGCTGAAATCTGAGCAATGCCACACTTTTCTTCATTTCAGTTATATAGACCCGTTGTCAAGGCACTCAAAATCCTAGGGTCTGCAACAGTACACAAGATGGACTTAAAACAGTTGCTAAAACCCTATGACAAGCGAAGAATGCAGATATGAATGACATGGAATGGGCTGGAGCTTGGCACAGAGACTGTGTTGAGAGTTTAACTCTTATGTCATTACAGTTATGGGGAAGAATGCCAGCCTTAGCTAGCATACCACATGCTGGTTATGGTCCATGCTGTAGGAGACAAGGCAGACAGGACAGAGTTTGAACTAATGACATCCCCTTTTGTTTTGCTGATGGGGTGATAAATGCTCCCTGCTGTGTAACTAAATTCCTTCTGGCTTCCTCACTCACCAGCGAGGAGGGGGACACTTCCTTAACCACAGCATCCTGCCGGGTCCTGGCCACGCTCCCCTCCCCCACCATCAGCTCAGCATTGTAGAAGGGAAGGGAGGGCATGTGCCTGCATTTTCTTAGTCCAGAGGGGATGCCTATGCAGTTATAAACTGATTCAGCCTAGGTAAGTTTGACTAACCTGCAAAGATTGAATCAATTTAGGCTCAGGCTTTCTGAATGTCTGTCCCTAGTCCTAGAGTCAATCCATTGTGTGATTGCGACTGGGCTGATACAGCTGAGCCCAGCCCCCCATGCTATGTGCAGGAAAGGAGTGGGAACAAAGGAGATGGAAGTGAGCTGCAGGCTGGGGTTTGTCCGGCCTAAGCATGAGGGAAGGCAGGTGAATTGAGCCCCCACCCAGCTTGCACCCTTCCTCCAACCTCCCCACCTCCATCTCAAGCCAGGCAAACCCCAGCCCACAGCTCGCTCCCCCTCCCTTCTCTCCCCTCCCTTCCTGCAGACAGCACCAGAGCTGGGAGGGGGTGGGGGCAGGACAAGGGAAGAGAGAGGCTGCAAGCAGGCTTTTCCACTCAATCAGCTCCAAAGTGGAACTTGATTCCCTGCCTTCCCCCCACCCAACCCAAATATCTGTAGGGTCAGGGAGGGCACTCCAACTCATGGCACTTTATGTAAAGCATCATGAGTTAGGGAAGAGGCCTGCACATCTATCAGTGAACAGCCTTTAATGCTGTAAACATGGCGGTGATGCTTGAATATACCCTTTGAGAATGGAAGGAGTGCCAGAAGCTCCCAACAAGTTTAGGCCTCCTGCAATCACATTTTCCTTGAAAATGGAAATCATAATATTTTTGGTTGAGACTGTTAGAGTTTTAACAGAAAGCACAATCTTTATTATTTATGTATGACTACTTATTATATTATGCTGCTAAACCTGAGTCTCCTCTCATTTCCACCAGTTTTTCATGATTAGATTACATAATGTAAATCAAAAAAGAATCAGGTACATTATTAGTTATTATGATAAGTATCAGTACTTTACTCAGCATAATAGCAATGTTGTTTATCTTTGCTCTCAGCTTAGGATGGAATTGTTTGTAAAGATATTTTTTCTTGCAACCATCAGCAGTTGTTTATCCTTTGAAATTTCTAAAAGTAATTCAGCAGTGCTCTAGGTGTGTTTGATTTAAAGGTACAACTCTCCTTTCATCTGCTTCTGTTATCTGTCCATTTTTAGTTCCTTAGGGAGAAAATATCCTTTTAAGACAAGGATTTAAGAACACATTGTTCAAGATGAAGCAAACAAAAGAGGCAGGGTTCTGAACCTTTTCCATTTTGCCTTTCTGCAAGTTATTTTACCATTCATCATGCACAGAGATTGCTTATAACTCTTTGTAGCCTGGTTACAAATGGCTTGGACATCTTGAATGGCAGAATATGGCAGAAAAGGAAAAAGGAGTAGAAAGGGAGGGTTGGGAAACATGAAGTACAACGTGGGGTGGGGTGTGTGAGTGAGAACAGGAGAGTCAGCATGAAGAAACACAACACAAAGTCTAGGAGCTGTGTAAGAGAGACATGTGGGGCCAAACCCTGCCCTGATCAATAGTTTGTGCTAGTCCTTGCAGGATTTGGAATTGACTGCTTCAAGAAACAAGGAAAGATAAACAGTGCAAGAGGAAAAAAGAAAAGAAGAGGGGAACGATGAGTTGTTGTACTCTGATTTATTATTTAGGTGTTTTAAAGGATCTGAGGTCCAATAAGTCTGTCAACTTTAACACTGTATTTTTTTTTAAAAATCTTCCCCACATAAGGCAAAGTTCTTGATTAGTTGCCCCTTTGTGTCTGCCCAGCCTTTCTCTAATAAGTTCATGTTCCTGTAAAGCAAATCATTCCTTCTATGTAGTCTGACTCTTTCAATGTATGCCACTCTTTCAGTGTACACCTAACCTATATTTTTCCCCCTATGCTTTTCAGACTTTTCCCAGTCAAATTCCCACCAAAGGCACTTGGAGTTTTATCGGGATGAGACCTATAACCCATATCCAAAAAGGGACTGAGTGCAGCAATGTTGAGTGTCCCTGTGTCTACCTTTTGGCACGTGGCTCCAAGAAGGGAATCAGAAAGTTGAGGGAAGCATCTAAGCTCCCTAGACATTGAATGGGGGGAGGTGAACATCTAAGAGTAGGATTCACAACAACCAGTGTGCTTAACCTGGCCAAGAGGAAATACAAACTCTCTTTCAGACTAAGGCATGTATCTGAAACTGGAATTCACAGCCCAATGCCCCACCCTGGACTTTAGCTCCCAAGTCAGTCCTTTGGGTATGAAAGGTTTGCTTATACTTTTTCTTTAAAACTAGCATGAAAGTCCATTAAAAATAATGGACAAAAATAGGCTACTTGTTATAGGGTACCACGTTTCTGTTATCCACTTGTCCTTACCAACTTGAGCTGTTCTGTTTGGTCGTCTTCTACACAATGGCATCCATCAACATTTCCAAGTGTCTCCTCTCTAAACTCTTTCAGATATTTCTTCAGACTTTGATGATTTTTCATGCGCAGTACATTTGGATTCAATCCTCCACATGGTTGATGAATCATTACAGAGATTACAAAAGATTACACAGATTGTCAAAGATTACAAAATGCATGATGCCAGAGGGTCAGCAAGAAGGTAGAAAATTTTAGGCAAATAAATCTGGGATAGGTGTAGCTCTCAACAGTACAGAAAAGCCCCTGTATAAATATGGTTGTAAAACACAGTTGTGGCCTAACCATAATCACAGAGTTATTCTTGAGGATAAAGCACTGGACTGCAACTCAGGGGTTCAGTTCTCAGTTCTTTTACACAGACTTCGTGTATGACCCTACTCAAGCCATATGCTCCCTCTGCACCTCAATTCTCCATTGGAAAAATGAAGCTAATAATACTTCTGTTACCTCAACCTTTCTGTGTTGTCCATTGAGGCTGTAATCAACTGGGGCCAGAGTCTCTTACTATATACATGTACAGCACCCAGCACAATGGGGACAACTACTGATAAGGGTCTCTGCATGTTACTGTAATGCAAATAATAACAACATGATAATACACTTGGATACTTGAAATACTGATTCACAAACACAGCTAAGTGTAGTTATTTATTTTCAGTGTAGTTGGGCAAGAGTATAGTGCTGAATTGACAAGGATCACTATAGCAATCCACTGAGCTGTCTTCTACATCAGCCCTCCTGAGAAACAAAAGACTATAAAAGGACTAACAGAACTTTCAAAGACCAATGTGCAGAATATACCTGCAATCAATATTTTTATCTTCCAAACACAGCCTCACCTCCGTTCTATTCCTTGCAGCTATCAGGTAATCAGAACAGCTTGTATACTCCCAGAAGATTTCATTGCTACAGGGAGGAAGGGAGCCTCATAATGAACCAACCAGGAAATTTGGGGTACTTCTACTAGAAAAGACAGTTGTTGGCTAACCACCATAGCATTTCAGTGATTTGGTGGGGGGGAAAGTATGTCAATTTAGACAATTGGAGAAGAAAGCCACCCTTAAACAAAATAATCAACCATTCACCCTGCCAAAAACCTTATCCTAAAACAAATGCACAAACACCAAACCAGGGAAGCAAAAAGAAAACTCAGCTGTATACCAAGTTGGTTTGTACTTGAGAGGGGAAGGGCTAAAAAACCCATATTGTTTACTATGGCCAGATCCAAACTAGATTTGTAGGTGCCAAAACAGGAAAAATTTAGACACATAGGGCCCTGACAGATGTGGGGAGAAAAACAGCACTCTACCAGAAGAGGAATTGCATCAGTTTGATCTGGCTCCCCAGCACCTGTATAACTTACATGCTTCATTGGAGCTTTTTGAATCAGCTATTAGATGAAAGTGCCAAAAAGCCCCACTAAAGTGTGTGAGCTGCACAGATGCTGGATGGGCCAGGTCAAAGTGATGTGATGCCTCTTCTGGGCATGCGCTGCCCTTAGCACAGGGGCACACTAAGCTGAAAGTAAAGTGCTTTTTCCATGTCTATAACCAGGCACAAAGACCAAAAAGTGGCCCAAATCAACCCTTCTTGGCAGCCACAATACTGGTTAAACATCCAGATTCACTAGGTTTCTTCATATTGGCCTGAAATGCTCCCTAGGCATCAAACCCACATTTCCCTTCTTCCTAGAAGAGTGCCTAGTGATCCTGGGTGGGTCTTCGTGCACCCTGCCTGCTGAAGCTTGGGACACTGGTCAATCCGATGTGTTAGATTCATTGGGAGAGGATGGGAGTAAGTAAGAGGGAGCCTGATTCTGTAGCTTTATGTTTAAGGCAGTCCCCTGGAAAAGGGAGAGTCCTGGGTCCTTGTCCCTGCTCTGAGGGTTATTTCTGGTTTTGATAACTGACTGTTTCTCATAAAATGTAATGGTCATGGCACCAGCAACCATGGGACTTCCCCTTTCAAGGCCATAAGTGTCTGGGACAGACATTGCATAAACCAATTTGAGCTCAATCAGTTAAGTCTGATACTACATTCAACCAGGTTTATCTCAAACCAGTTTCAGCCATTTTGAAACTGATTTATGTGCACTTAATGTCTGTTCTGTTACAGGTTTAAACCAGTTTCTGATCACTTAAACCAGTTTATGTATGTCTGTCCCTAGCCAAGAAGCCTAAGTGGCTAATCCTGTCAATTTGGATCATTCTCCTGAGGCAAACAGCCTAAAGCTGAGGCATTGTGACATCTAAGTAGAGGCACCTACAAGGCTGATTTGGATCTGACCCTAACTTCACACTAGCAGTTTTATATGAAAGGTGCTCTGATACTGCAGTCATTGACAGAGCCACCCTAGGGGTGTGTGGGGCCCGAGGTATATCAGCCTGTGCAGGGCCTCTGGAGGGAGGGGGGCAAATGGCCAGATTGCAGAGGATGGGTGACAAACAGCCAGAGCGCAAAGCTGGCACTGCAGCACGGGGCCTGGAGTGGTCTCCCGGCTTTGCCCTCCACCCCCTCCCAAAGGACAGCTCTGGTGATTGGTAGCAGCATTAAAAAGAGAGCTAGGAGACACACCCATTTGCCATCTTTAGAGATCAAAGTCCTCTTTTCAGCCACAGAACAGATGCAGCAAGGGCAGTGGAAGCTTATTCCTTATGCTACCCAGGCAGATCACCTCTAGGACATGTGCAAGGTTCAACAGTTATGTTCATTTAACCCCACCAAGATGCTAATTATCAGCAATTATATTTCCTTTTCTCTAAACTGAAAGCTCCAAATCATTTTTAAATGTGGCAGGCTTTGACATTCAGCCAAGTTTTCATCTACAAAAACTCGAGATTATAAAAAAGTGCATTCCATATTTGATTAGTTAAAACAATGAAAACAATCACTACTGTATATCACTGAATGGCAAGTGGCCCTATTTTCATCGCCCATACAGCAGAGTAGATCAGTACATACGCTACTGAAATACATGGAGTTATACAAATATCAAACCTGTATTACTGAAAGGATAATCAGGCTACCTGCAACAAAAAAGATTCTGAATGCTGTAAAATGGTGGGCCAAAGTCAGACCTAGTGTAAGCAGATGTAAAACTAGTGGATTTCATAAAACTGCAGCTACTAACACCATCTCACGGGACTGATTGACTCTAGAGCCAGGGACAGACATTCAAAAAGCCTGAGCCTGAATCGATTCAATCTTTGCAGGTTAGTCTAACCTGGCTAGGCTAAATCATATTATAACCAGACAGACATCCCAGAAATGCAGGCATGTGCCTGCAGTGGCTCAGGCTAGAAGCCGAGAGGTGCGAGAGCAGCCATCCTTTCCCTTGGACAGGGCTGAGCTGAGGG
The DNA here is from genome assembly GCF_052110815.1 of Crocodylus siamensis. NCBI lineage: Eukaryota > Metazoa > Chordata > Crocodylia > Crocodylidae > Crocodylus > Crocodylus siamensis. Next base: position 29,328,479 of record NC_143398.1, on the reverse strand, counting down.
GGAGTCATGGCCAAGGCACAGTGATTGTGCGGGTTCCCTCCCCTGCTGAACAGCCCAGAAGGGAATGTTTATCACCCTTAACTCAGTGTTTATTACCCCATTAAGAAAATAGAGTGACATTACAAGCTATTTGTTGATTCTGCTTTTGTTCTGTGTGCCACAGTTTGGCAATAGCCAGCATGCGGTCTGCTTGCTAATGCTGAGATGTCTGTGAGGGACAGGGGAAGGCCTGTTTAACAGAGATGTGTAGCGGTGGGGGGGAAAGCAGAAGCCAGGCAGATGCCTGCAGTCTCTGCTGGAGCTCCAGCAAGGCAGCAAAGGGAAGGCGCCAGCCTGCTGTGGAACAGGGAGCCCGGCCAGCCCAGAGAGCATGCTGGGGTGCTAGGGGAGTCTGATTTAATTTAAACCAGCAAGAGGTCTGGGACAGACATTGCATAAACCAGTTTGAGCCAAATCAGTTAAGTCTGATACTACATTGAAACAAGTTTTTCTCAAACCAATTTCAAACTGCCCATGTTTATGTGCACTGAACATCGGTTCTGTTACAGGTTTAAAGTAGTTTCTAATCACTTAAACCAGTTTAGCGTAATGTCTGTTCCTAGCCATATTGTCCTGTAGAGAAGTAATAAAACCAAACCAGTCCTGATGTAATCATTTAGGAATCATAGTGATAGAAAATGTAGTGCAAGACTATTTTAGGAATATTTTTACATTTTACGTTTAATAACTTATTTTTTTCTGATTGATGCCATGCAACTAATGAAAACTCTCTGAGTTTGTGAATTTTTTACAGAAGATGCTGTTTATAGCAATTGTTTTCAGGTTATAATGACCTCACAGGAGGGTCATTTTTGAAAGAGGGAAAAGTATGTACAAAAGCTTCATATTTTACATACATGCCATTATTTCACCAAAACCTCCAGGCTCACTCTTTAGTATATGCATTTTAACAATACTAAAAAAGTGCAGGCTGTCCTCACCCAGCCTCTAACGCAAGAGCAGTGGTGGGGAGACTAAAGGATGAGTCATCTGGTAGTAAACATTTATCTACCTCAAGTAGTGGGGAGAATGCACAAATCTGTAATGTAAATCATATGGGCTCATTTATTTCATCTCTCACTAACCCAAGCAGCTCCATGAGGTTTGGAGCCATCTCCTCTCCTAGGTAGCAGTCTATTTGATATAACTGCTTCTCATTGTACAAAGTGGCCAGGTGCTGTGATAGCTTATTGGAGCTCTCCATGTCACTTTGACAGGGTTTTTCTACAATTATCCTCTTCCAACCCCTGGGGACATGATTAATTCATACAGTGTCACTGAAGGCATCTTTCTACGGCATATGGAGTTTAAGTGTCCTCTTCACCGAGCTGCCTGGGGACAACTATGAAATTTGTATAGACAATCCCACTAGGTAGTCAATCTTGTAAAAGCACAGATATTACAAAGTAAATACAAGTGATCTATTTGTTTAAGGTTATTACTGTGACCAACAGGGTATTAAACAATCTTTCTACTGACAAAAAGAAAATATCAGACCTGAATTCCCATTTGATGTTCCTAAACATGCTTTTTCTTCTCTCTTTTTCAGTCACTGAGCTTTGGCGTGTTCATAAAATCTGACTGATATGGAGATTGGACTACATTGCACAACCAGCCCATTGAAATTCAATTCATATACAAGCTGAAATTATAAAAAGAAACCTTAGCTAGTAATAGCCCTTTGATGTGTAGATGCATAAAAGTTTTAACTTCCACTTTCTTCTGAAAGAAGTCAGCTTCCAGTCATGCCATTTGATTCATATTTTATCTTTTAATACATCCAAAGCAAAAGTGTTAAACTTTGCACTCTGTGGTCAGGAAAAATTAGAATTAGATCCATCTGAAGGTTCCTTTTCCATGAACTGATCACAGCTGTACACGAATGTCACAAGAAACAAATGTACTTCCTTTCTTTTATTTGGAAAGAAAGATTCCAGCCCCCTTCTCTGGAAAACTACTAATTTCTTTGGAACTGGGAAATCCAGTCTAAAAGAGAAAAGAGGTCACATTACTATTTATAGCACCAGTGATATGATAATCGCTCTACAAACACACAGAGGAGGCCCAGCCATAAAGAATTTGGAAACTAAAAATGTAGAAGTGGGCTAGCAAGCTTAAGTATGTTCTCTGCAACTAAAGGAAACTCTGCAGAGTGCATATTTTGAGTCTAGAAATCTCCACTGAAGTCCTGATCCCATTCCTACTGTAGATAGTGGGGAAGTTTACTACAATGATAAAACAAACGTGCCCCCAAAATGTATAATTATGCCAAGGTTCCTTCACCACCTCTACCCTCCCCACACAGACATGCACAGTTATGTAGGGTGCAGGGAAGGGTGGACAGCTACTCTACTATACCAGGAGCACGCACAGGAAAGGACAATTGGTTTTCATAACGGTAGGTGTGACCAATAGTGAGAGGGCCAAGTTATTCTGCTTAAGCTGCCAAATGTAATGTAAAACAAACCAGAGGGGTGTTAATTAGTGTTCCCAGCAGCATGATTCCCACCAATATATAAAGATGGAGGAATGATACCTGAGGTACCCATCAATCTGTATTAACACCCAATTGAGTGGAGGAGCACTACAAATGCCATAGATAGATAAATATACCTGAGTCACAAGCTAGACAACAGAGGAAGCATCCACAATGTCACAACCAGCACAATGAATGCTGCCCAGGAGCCTCTGCAGGAGGAGGAAGCACTTCTCTGTTCCTTTGAGCTGTGTACCTGTCTGTTGCACGATTTCCTGTGGCACCTTAAAGCCCCTTCCCCACTGCCCCACACACACACCCTCCCATGTTTATCTGTGATATACCTTGGCTCCTAGGATGTCTCACTTCCCAGGCCCATTCCATCCCATTATGATCTTTTCTTGGCATGTGATCTATTATTTACACATAAAGAGGTGGTTGTTAGATGCTGCCATTTTCCTGGCATTGTTCACATTGGGTAGAAACAGGCATTCAAAAAGCCTGAGTCTGAATTGATTCAATCTTTGCAGGTTAGTCTAACTTGCAACGCTTGAACTGATTTGGAAGTGTACAGACATTCACTTTTCATTACAGAAATGCAGGCACATGCTTGCAGTGGCTCAGGCTAGAAGCTGGGGGATGCTAGAGCAGCCCTCCCTTCCGTTGCACAGGGCTGAGCTGATGGGGTACATGACCAGGCCCCAGCAGAATGCTCTGATTAGGGCAGGGTGTAAACACCAACCCTTCCTGCACCGTCCCAGGCTTTTGCTTGCTGGGTGATCTGGGGGCTGTAGTGTTGCCAGACCCTGCACCTGTTGATACAGAGCTTTTCAATCTCCATTTCCCTGCTTCTTCAGACTGTCTGCAAGCCAGGTCATTTCTAACACCTTTTTTTTGTCCCCTCTTGAAGACTGATAGACTACAGCTAGCAGATTGCTTTATCAGCCCATCAAGCCCTACAAAAGAAAACTTCTCTCATTAGTTTCAAGCTCTTATGTGCAGGGTGCATTTGAATTTGCAAGCCACTAGCTGTCTGCCCTTTGTTCCAGTGAAAATGGAAACCCACCCACACACCTCTCAGCAGTAGCTAGCATGTGGGGAGGAGCATGGCCAGATGCTGGGTCCCTGCCCTGGGAGAGGGACAGAAAGGGGGATCCCTGTCTGAGCAGCCAGCAGGGATGGGGTGGGAGCCATTTCAGTCCCTCAGCCTGGTGATAGTCTGGGACACACATGGCATAAATCAGTTTGACCCAAACCAGTTAAATCTATGTTCAACCAGATTTATCTCAAGCCAGTTTCAGCCAGTTTCAAACTGATTTATGTGCACTGAATGTCTGTTCTGTTACAGGTTTAAACCAGTTTACGTGTAATGTCTGTCCCTAGCCAATATGTTCAGGAGCAACTTTACTGAGTGCTGCATTCCCCACAATACTCCCTTCCCCATATGCACCACCCACAGCAACAGCAGCATGTGTTACTGACTGAGGGCAGCATTTATGCTTTCGGGGGTTATCAGGATGCTGGTATTTCTGGTAAGTCTCAGTCTACTTTCATTAGTTTGGAAAAAAGAAATCCGTTGAGCTTTACTGGGATATTCTTCAGTTTTATCTTTTTCAACACCAAAGGAATCAAAATGGCTTTTGATGCTTTCAGAAAGTACCAGCTTAATGCCTAGATGCTTAAGTCAGCTTGAAATTTGCTAGGCAGTGGCAATCTTGGCTTCTCCTAATTACAATTTGTTTTCTCTGTGCTGCACCTTTAAATGGAGAGACATTTTCCCCTTTCTGCAGAGGCAGTTTCTGTTTTGTACCAAAATGCAGGCTGCTACAGAACTGAAATATAGCATCCTTTTTTTGCACTAGGAAAATTGGGATTTGTAAATTGCCACCTGTTGAAAGCTAGATGACACAGTGGTAAAAACACCTGAGGGGTTTTTTTTGCTTTACAGCCTGCATTTGTGGTAAATTATGGGTCCTAACGTTGGTGATGCTGCTGCTGTTACTGTGTGCTTTCTCCTGCTCTGTCTTGCTTTTGTTGTTCTCTTAATATAAAATAAAGGTCACTCTGACTGAAGGATCTGGTTGCTCTTTGTGTATGGAAAAACCCAACAAAGGGAGCTCAGCATTTCCACTGCCTCATTGTTTTATGTGCTGAATGAGCTCTTTCATTTGGTGCCTGAACCTGCTGACATTGAAAGCAAAAGGAGATTTGCTATTGACTTCCTTTGGTGTAGGACTGGACCTGATTTAAAAGCTGTAAAGAGAAAACAATGGGCATGATACCGATAGTGTGTGCAGTGGTGTAACTCCATTGACCTCAGGGGAGTCGCTCCTTATTTGTGTCAGTATAAATAAGGGCAGCATCAGCTACACTGCATGAAAAGATCCCACAGAAATATCCTATATACATCTTCATGTACATCTCCAAAGAAAGGAAAGGATACTGGAAATAATATAAATGGTGCAAATGAGAAAAAAATATTTAATTGCACTGAAAAAGCATCCTATTTCTAATGGTTTGTCCAACCTTAGGGCTACCTTGTCTGTATGAAATCTCCTTTATTAAAAACCCGTTTTCCAGCCTGATGGTCAGCATCAGATTACTTAATCCATGAACCACCTGCTCCACATTGCAGCTGTGGTTTATGTTAATTTTCCTGCTAAGGCTTAACTATAATTTAAATTTCCTACACTATTTAAACTGAGTAATCTGAACTTCAGGTCTCTTGGGCATTATTAAAAGCAAGTTATGGAGAGTTTCAGAATAAAAGGTTAAGCCTGTAAAATCTGCTTCTCATTTATAAAAATAACTCCATCAGAGTGTTCGCAGACTATAAAGTCAAAAAGGTGTTAATTTCTGCCTGTGTAATGGCCTTGGAGCTTCAGCTGGTAGAAGTCAAGGGAGGCAAGACCTCTTCAATGTGAAAAGAAAATGTAGTTTTGTGATTTATATGTCATAACCGGAGGGAAAATATCTTGAGAAATGGAACAAGGAGCAGACCCTTCCTAATGTCCAGCCTCTAATATCTGCATACCATAGACCCAGGATCTGAACCCCAGACTAACAAGGAAATTAAGTACAACAGAGTTCAAATCTTCTTCTCAAGTTTGGTTTCTTCTCAGGTCCTATATGAGAACCACACAGCCCATACTCTAGACCTTCCCTCTACCAAGCTAGTTTCCCCAAAGAACTAGTAAAGTCCAAATAACTAACTATCTCCCAGTGGGATCAATATCCAGTATCAGGACAGAGTGTTTCAAACAAACTCCGCTATCCTCTTACAATTATTCATTTATGAGGCAGCCCTCAGAAAGACATATTCCTTTAAAGGAGTAGATACGATCTAGGGGATTGTAACATGTTATACAGAGAGGAAGAGTTTGGTAAAATAGGCTTCCTGCCTATACTCTGGTGTGTAACTATGAGGAACACACTTAACTTCTGAGTCTAAGTTCTCCTTGCTAAATAAGGATGTCAGTTGTTTAAAACCTAAAATGATTAAAATATTCTATACAAAAAACTAGAACTCTTGGTTCCAAAATCATACCTTTTATTAGACCAACTGGGAAATTGCAAGACAAGTGTCCTTTTTCTTGCAGTTTCCCAATTGGTCTAATAAAAGTTATCATTTTGGAACCAAGAATTCTAGTTTTTCATATGACTTCTTGTCTCAGACCAAGACAGCTACCAAGTACACCCCTAAAATATTATATGGTAGTGGCCTAAATACTAGAAATATTCTTGCCACATTATTGTAAAATGATATGGAAATATTTATTTAATAACACAAGGGTATGGCAATTAACCTACATACAACTGACTTAAAATAGAGCTGATAATTTTCAGTCCTGCTTTTATTAGTACTCAAGTCAGCTACCACCTTCAGCAAATATTCTCTGCTATTCAGCTATCAATTTTAAAATGTCTGGGCTTTCTCCTCCTGATGTAACTATCTTTCCAGTTCTTTTCCCCTGTAGCAGTTGCTGAAAATCCAGGTAAATGCAAGGCCAGCATCCTTCAGTCTCATTATAACTGATTATCTGTCTCTGGTTTGTTTTTCACTTCACCCCTGCTCATTCTTCAGACCTGGCCTCTTCTAGGAAATACCATCATTCCTCACTACAGCATAGCAAACAGATTTATTATGAACTGTATCTCCTTGTTCCACTATACAAAATTTGACAGTGAGGGTATTTAAAATCAAGTCCTTTCACAGAGCGAAAGGACTGAAATACAGTCACAGCTTACGATACATTGTATTGACCCACAGGCTATAAGACTTTGGCCTGCCAGAAGTGTGCCATCCAACCTCTTCACCAGGAGATGCAAAATTACATCAAAATGCCCATATTCAGTTGATACAACTGTGTGCCTGCAACTCGCTGACAACTATTGTACCACTGTAATAGCACTGTCTTAGTTAGTTGAAAGGATCTCTCCATTACATGCAGAGTAACACCATTCACCTCAAAGACATTTCTCTGAATTCACATTGATGCAACTAAGATGTCAGAGTGGTCCAGTCACAAAACTCAGTTAAAAATCATTCCTTTTCTAAAGGGTAACTCAACAGATATTCATAAAGGATTACCGTTCCCCATCTGAAAAAAAGAATCAAGGCAAAAATTGACTAGCCCACATAGATAACATACTAAGGCTGTGAATAAAGCATGGATCCTGAAAATGTATCAGGGATTAAGGCCCACTCTACTTAAACCACTAACAAAATTCTAGTTGACTTCAACAGGAACTTGACTTGTCTCTAGAACTTACAGCAGTTGTACAAATCTAAATACATGTAAACTATTTCCCTACATGCTCGGTCTCCTCTTCAAGATAGTTTTTATTTTGCATAAGAAAGTGCTTCTTGTATGCAGTATATGAATACAACTGACAATAAAACAGCAGGTAACTAGCATTTCTCAGATAAAATTAGCTGCATAAGTGGCATTTTGAGCCATTTTAGCAGATTTTAGATTCTGTTACCTCTGTGCATCTTCCTTAGCCCTGTCTGATAATATTCAGGACAGACCTGCTCTGGTCACTTATACTCTGAGGAGAGCCTATTCTACCCCAAAAGGTGCAAAATGCTAGTAGCAGGAAAACTAGTGACTCATGACTGTTAGGCAAAAGCAAGAGGACCCACCCATTTCTTATTCACATAGTGGTTAGGACACTTATTCAGACAGTGGGCTGTTGGCTCTGGATTTAGGATCCAAAGTTGCCTCAGTGGGCAATCAAGAGGGAAAGGTACACTGGGCTAGGAGTGTAACTCATAGGACAGGCAGTGCCCAGGAGAGACAAGAGCCTGGTTTCTGGTCCCAGAAATGGAAGAAGGGAGGAATGGGGAGCAAATCATTTGTTCTGTTCATTACTGGGGACAAAGAGATTCTTGGACAAAACTGAGTCACCATTTAGCAATCATTTTTAGCTATTGTTAGCATTAGCAGTGTGTTGAACATTATCCTGTTACCTTTGTTTCATAGTTTAATAGTTTCTAGGGTCAGAAGGGACCTGAGCAGATCATCTAGTCCGACCCCCTGCCATGGCAGGAAAGAGTACTGGGGTCAAACGACCCCAGCAAGGTGTACATCTAGCCTCCTCTTAAAGACCCCCCAGGGTAGGAGCTAGCACCACTTCCCTTGGAAGCTGGTTCCAGCTCCTAGCCGCTCTGACCGTGAAGTAGCGCCTCCTTCACGTCATCTTGTAGCAGCTACGGTATTTCTGCTACTTTATTTCTGATGCAAAGCACAGTATCAGACCCCTGAATCTATTTCGTTAGCTGTTTGTTTCAAATCAGCAGAGGCCTGGAAAACCTTATAGTTTATAGTGCTTAAAATATCTCCAACCAAGTAGCCTGAATTGAATTAATAAATAGTATCAGTAAGCAGCTCAACTATTTGCAAATTTTGGCCTGTTCTTTACAAAAAACAAAAACCTTTTCCATGTTTCTTTCTTGTATGCTGCAAATTCTGTACAAAATAGGGATTTCTATGAAGACAGAAGACTAAATCTACTGTGCATTAGCATGGGCTTTGCCTGCTGTGTTAATGCGCAGTAGGTCATCTAATGTACTCAAAGTGTCTCATGTAGATGAGATCAGCACTGCATATTTTTTTGAGCACTAGAAATAGTGGTGGCATTTATGAGGCAGAATTATTCCCAGGCTAATAGACAACTATGCTATTAAAGATAGCTTCAGCTACCATTGGAATGAGAGTTGAGAGCTTCAGCTCTAAGGAACTGCAAAGCATCCAGAAGGATCAGGTATTTGAGATTTTGAATTCACAGAGGAATTAAGATAGAAACAACAGGATGAAAAGGAAAAATTGCCAAGGAAAATCAGTCATGTCTTCTGTAACTGTCACTAAAAGCAAGGAAGGCAGAAAGCAGCTAACTTTGTATCAATATTTCATAGTTAGTAGGGTCGGAAGGGACCTGAGCAGATCATCTAGTCCGACCCCCTGCCATGGCAGGAAAGAGTACTGGGGTCAAATGACCCCACTAAGGTGTTCATCATCAGCTTTTTTTGCTGAAATGCTCCAGTGCTTCCTTGGCTGACATGCCTATTGCCTGATGCCAGGGGCTTGAGTAGGTGAAAGAGGGCCAGCAAGCACTGGTGGCCAAGTGCTATAGAAGGGACAGTTCTGTGGCCAGGGGGAGATGAACACCACTGCTTCTTTCCCACAGGGCTCTCCAGCTGCCCATGCCTGAGAGAGATGGACCAGAGAAGGGCATCAAGGGAGATGGCATAGCACCTTTCCCCACTGCCCTCCTTGTTGTCAAAAAGGGTAAACATGAGGTGTTTGCCAGTGAAGAGCTGATGGCACTGATGAAAGCAAGATACTGAGCAGGCAGGTGGGCACACGAAGAAAAGGGGCCAGCTGTGCAATTCATGATGTAGTTGCTGCTGTAGACCTGGCTGGACCTCAGCAGGCCTGTGTTTTTTAGAGTTGCTAACCCTCCAGGATTGCCCTGGAGTCATCAGGAATTCTAATATTATAAAAGCCTTGGTCTGACTGGATGCCAAGACAGCCAATCAGAGTGCAAATAAAGCGTTACGGACATAGATTTCATATTCTCCTTCTTCACATTTTCCCTGCTTTGAAGGTCTAACCTCCAATTAGACTCACACTAAGCCTGAAAGATCATGAGAAGGCATTGTCCACATTCTGATGTACTGAAAGTTACTGTGTAATATACTCACAGCAGCAGTGCATGAATTAACTATATCTCCTTGTCACAAGAAACTCTGCTCAAAGCAAGATCAAGGCATAGAAGAATTACAAATATTGTACAGAATAACTGCTATGTGGAATGGCTGCCCAGGAAAGAAGACTCGTGTGTCATTATAAGGGTTAATCAACCTTATCATGACATCTGTGGGGAATAAACATCCGAACAAGCAATGTAGCATTTGTGGGGAAAGGGAAGTATAAAGTAAGCCACCATTACAAAAATTGTACCCAAGGGTGCATCCAGATGAGCATGGATGTTTGTTTCCCCAGGGACAAGTAGCTGTGGCACACCTTGTGCTGCTGCTGCTTGTCCCCAGGGAATGCCTGTGTCACACACTCTGGCACGCAGCAGGCTAACCCAGGTGGGGTAGGGGAGGCTGGGGCCAGCACAGTTGCTGGCCCCAGCAACTTTACCTGGGGTCCTGGAGGCCTCCCTGGGCTGAAGCCATGGCAGGAAGCCTGGCAGGAAGTAGCTGGAGCATGGCTTCGGCAGCCAGGCTCCACTTCCTGGTTGCGTGCATTGCTGCCGCATGTACCACCCTGCTTTTTTTGGCATGGCTTTTTTTTTTGACCCTGGCATCAAAGAAGGTAGCGGTGCAGCGAACGCTTGCATGTGCAAGTGTGTGGTGCTACAGACAGGTCTGCGGTGTTACATACTGCACATCCACGTTTAACTGGACATGGTCTAAGAATTTAAAACCTGGCACTGTATGAAGAAATCCCAGCATGAAGCTGGAGAGATAATGTCTATGTTTTGGTGGAGAGAAACTGAAGATTAAGTTTTAGATATGTGAAAACATTAGTCCAGCAGGAAATCCAATGTGGATTTATTACTCAGCTGAGCACTATTACCAATCTTAAATTTACAATGCTTTTGAGTGGAGAGGTTGGGTAAAATGTCTCTCTGCTCACCTTGTTGTGGAGATAAAGACTGAGAGAATAGTTGCTTGTTTTTACAGTGCAATTGCCTTAAGCAAGAGGAAGAAAATATTTCAGCCCTTCTTTCCCACCCTCTCCTAAGCAGACAAAGGGGAATAAGGCTGTATCATACCCTGGAGGAAGAAGGGGATAGGAGGCCACCTTAAATCAGGTGAGCAGGTTGATATAGTTTAAGCAGCAACTGTTCAGAAGTGTCCACAATCAACTCAAGGATGAAAACAACAGACAAAAAGAGTTTTTCTCCATCTCAGATAATGAATCTGATCACAGATTGCTGCAGGCAGAGCCTCCAGGAGCAGAAAGAAGCTTCATTCACCCAGGAAATTGTGTCAAGGAATATTTCCTCAACTGTGTTCAGCTGCTGGCAATGAGAGCTCCCAACTCAGTGCTTGCTCCTGGCCTAACTTGCCCTAACCACCACCACCGAGGAGGCAAAGCTTCATTCTCTACATGCCCCATGCAGATTTTCTATTCCTGCCTTCAGTGACTGAGTCATTGGAAAACAGCAGTTAGAGCTGGCCAGTGACATATTTGCCAATGCATTTTTCTTCAGAAATTACTGTTTCATAGAAACTGCAGCATTGTTTTGTGGAAAAATTGATTTTGACGAAATTCCACTGGAAGCTATTTTCTGAAACACTCCTACCAGCCAGGTTTACATCCAAATCTCCTGCCAGCTCACCTGCTTGGCTCGTTCGTTCTTGTGCAGCCAGGGCTTGGCCAAGTCCCCGCTCTTCTCCAAGATAAACTACAAGAAAGCAGGAGCTTGAAAGTCTTTGAAGTTACCAAGCTTATGGCTCTGTGGCAGGGCACTGTTGGTGCCTGCCACTTTAGGGGCCAGAAGACAGCAGCCAGCAGGTGCCTGATGAGGGCAGCCATTTTAGATTCAGGGCTGCCCATATAAACAAGGCATTTTACTGCTAGGAGGCCAAGCAACAACATTGCCCGGCTGCAGGTATCAGTTGGAGGTGAGGCAGGAGCTGTAGGAGATGTGCAGGAAGCTCCCGGTCCTGAGTATGACATAAAACTGCACCCTGCTGGGAGTGGGTGGCCTAGTGGGGCTCTCAGTGGCGCGGGAGCCGCCAGTAAATGCCAGGCTAGTTACCACCCTGGTGAGAGGTGGGTCGGGGCGCCTTAACACCAGTTACCACAACTGGGCGGGTTACCCCCTTTATAGGGCCCGGAAGGTGGACCCCAAAGAGAGAGTGGGCCCATAGACTCACACCTGTCTGGACATCCCCCAACTGGTCAATGCTGGGGCCAAGATCAGAAGGGTCGAAAGGCCATGGGCCCACTGCAAGGAACACCCAAGAGCTGAGAGCTTTTATTTTATGAGGTCATTAGTTGACAACCTTTTTAGAGTCAAGACGCCCCTCAGAAAATACCAGCTCTTAGTTTTCACTCACATTTTGCCTACAGAAAAAATAATAGTGATTCTTCTGTTGTAAAGAACTTGACCACAACAATGTCACCATCAAATTTATATAGAGGGCAGAGCGTTGGTATGTAGTCCACAGTTTGATCAGGGTTGCCACAGTCACATTCTGCAGAACTCCTACTACACAGTCTGTGCAAGTGACCGCGGCAGCCGTGCACAGCTCGGATTGGATTTGGAACCTTCTATGTTTTTCATGGCAGGTCAAAACCAGGAGGCTTTATTGTGGGGTCAGAAATTAGATGTTCATTCCGAATGGTGGTTTCATTCCATGCTTTCCTCCAAGCTGCTGCACTACAAGGGCTTGTACATGCATCCACAAAGGTTTCCGGGAGAGCACGCAGTCAATTGGGAAGTTCTGTAAATCTGTGGCTGGGGCGGTCTGGGTTGTCATTCATGCAGACGACCCCTCTGTATGTAGCTTGGTCATGGCAAATGTCTGTAGGAGCAATGTTGACCAGCACCAGTAATCACTGACTTGGTTTAGATTTCAGGGTTCCAGTGATTGCAGATACATTGCAAGATTTTAACTGGACATCCATGCATTTGGTATGAGTGCTAGCAGCCCAGACAGGTGCACAGTACTAGGCCATTGAGGTGGTAGCTGTAACACTGATACGCACAATGAACCCTGAATCAAAAACAAGACAAGATTTTATCTGGTAATTGTAACAGTGCTACTAATATTTCAACAATTAAGAACGACACAAATAAGCAAGGAAATGAGTAGCAAAGTAGTAACTGATAAAATAAAACCATTATTTTGCTTCATAGTTTTATATATCATCACTATTCTATACTTTTAAGACTTCTGCTAGAGGGAGAAAGTGCGTTATTCACTCAGTTGATTTTCCAATAATATTTAAATTTCATGTTGAAGTTCTGAAAAGCAGCCATCTTCATTAATATGGAGATGCTGATAGCTGAAACTAAGTCCTGTCATGCAGTGTTCCATAGTGAGTTTAGGAGCCAATAGTTGCAATCTTTAGATTAGGTATGACTCTCAGGTAATTAATGAACTTGGCCTTTAGATGGGCAAAATTTAGGGCCATCTAATTTACATTATTGACTCAACGAAGATTTAGCTTTGACAGAAGGATTCAACATAAAGAAAGTATGTAAAAGCTTCAGAACAATTGACAGAGATATTAAAACCTAACAAAAGAATAAACATACAAGCCTAGTGTCACAAAATGAAATTACTTTAGCTTTATTGTTCTTTATAGACTGTGTATTGACCATGAAAGTGAACTGCTCTCTGTAGCATGTTCAATTGACTTGAGGAAACTTCCTTAAATCAAATTTAAAATGTTTGTGATTTCTCAGGAGAACAAATAAGAAATAAATAGCAAAGCAGCATTTCTTTGAACCATCTAGTCACCAGTCATCATCAGAGCTGACAGACAGAACAAGATCTTTAGAAAACATATTGAATATGGTCTATTTTCTTCTTTTACTCATCTATGTGCTGGGACATTTATGTGATGTACTTTTGCTTTTTCACAAAAGGATTCATTGCTACACTTTTACGTATTGATTATGTGTAACATAGACTATCTTGATGATGGTGTATTTTCCATATGCTATATATTTCATAAAAACTCATATTTCATGACAACATAGTTCTTTATGCTTTGAGTATTTAGATTAGTATGCAAAAGTAGTAAGGATAGCTGATACAGGACCAAATTTTCTCATTTCTCTGGTCTGAAATATCTGTTTGCTTTAGCAGTAAGTCTAGATAAGCACTGATATAAAGGATAGCAGACACTGGTTCACGACATTTTCCTATATAATTATTATTATTTATTACTTGAATTATGGCCATGCTTCAAAACCCCACTTACAGCTCAGTATTTTATAGTGACAAGCCCTGTACAAATACTAAGTAAAATGTCCCTGTCCTTTAGTCTATTTCTAGTCAAGCTTCATTCTTCAACCATTCAATCCAGTTATGCCTACTAGATTAGAGACAGCTATTTCCTGTTTAGGCACTTGTAGACTGCGATCCAGTCACTTTTACCTTCCCTTGAATAAATTAAATGGATTGAACTTCTTGAGCCTCCTCCTGAATGTCAGTTTTTTCTGACCATGAATCATTCCTGTACTTCTTTCTGAACCTTTTTAAATTTTACCAACATCCATTGTAAAATACAGGAATCAGACCCGGACAAGTTATTCCAGCAAAGTTCACATTAAGTCTATAAACTGTGGTAATACTTCCTCCCTATTCTTATTCATTATTCCACTGCTTATACATTCACACTCTTAGCAACCACATTAAACTAGGAGATTTTATTTGTTGAATATCTATCATGATACCTTTTTCTAGGTCATTGTTTTCTAAATACAGTACCCTGTCCTAGAAATGTGACCTATATTGTTTCTTTCTGAGATATAGAATTTTGTACTTGGCCACATTAAAACAAAATATTCAAGGGAGCCCAGTAACAAAATTCCATTGAAAGATGATTCCTCATTATTGTAATGTCTTCGAAATCTACCAGTTACCCTATCAGCTATACTGATTTTGGAGAGGTCTTATTTTTTAATCATTCATAAGGTTTAAGTACAATGTCTTACAAAAATCTAAGTATTGTGGGCCAACACAGTTACCTTTTATCAATCAAATGTATATTCTTGTTAGAAAAGCAGTATCCAGTGTATTCCACAAGAGAAACTATTCTACTTTCATTTGCCTGAATATACAGTAAATGCAATCAATCTGGTAAAACTTCAGCACAGACAAAAATACATAAAGTTTTTCAAATTTTCAAAAAAATAGTTAATCTTTCTGCAGTTTTCCTGCAAAAAAGACCTTTGTTACTGCTTGATATTTGGTTATTCTCATAACTTCTAAGGCACCTAATTTATTCCTTCAGCCATTTAAAACAGATGGATTGTATTCATGCACAAAACTTTCTAATGAATAAGTAAAACTAGTTACTTATATTATTATGTAATAGCCATTTGTAAAGAACTGATCACTGAACCAGTTGAAGTCTGCAATTTCTCTAAGACTTTGCAGTATTTAATTGCCTGTATGCCTCATTTTTACTGTGCACTTACTGCCACCCAGTGCTTATCTGCGATATCGCACTTTTGTTCATTTTCATTTTTAATCAAACAGAAGTTTTCTGACTAAACATTTTGACAGTCTTTGTAAAAGAATGTCTATAGGTCCAATGTATAGAGTAGTAAGCCAAAGCATTATCATGTTGCTGTAGTACTTTGAACTATTATTGTATGACATCTTAATAAAGATTTGGGCCTAAACTTTCAAAACTGACATGATTTTAGGTATCTACATTTCTGGCTGCCTAACATGAAACTTCCTAAAGAAGACTTACTGACAGGAGGCAGGAGCTCACCGCCTTTCCAGAACTTGCTGAAAATTAGCCCTTTTGAAAGTTATTTTTATTTGAAAAAAAGGCAGATTTTTTTTTTCTAAATTTTGTTTCTTTTTCAGTTTCCGACATTTAATAGCTTAAAAAATCCCAAATATTTTTGTGGTAATCTACATGGAAATATTCTTACCACATTTTAACTCCTGAATACACATCCGTCTCAAAGTGTTTTCAGCTTCTGCTCTTTTGAAAGGTAGTTTGTCTTACATATACAGAAGAAGTAGATGAACAGTGACTGTCTGAACTGCTTGAAAACTGCTTTCATTGAAAATGTTATGCTTCATGAAAACTTCAGGCTTTCATACAATGCTTTATAAATTAAATAACAGAAACTGATACAGATTTCTCACTGCTCCAAATTTTTCATGTTTTCATGAAAATCTGGAGGACTTCTCAAACAGGGAATTTACAAAATAAAAACTGGGGTTTTTTGCCTCTTTCTCAATATTCTAGCTCAAGGGCTTGATCCTGCCTAGGTTGAACCAGTTTGCAACTGTAAAGACATCCCCTCTGGACTGAGGAAATGCAGGCCCATGCCTGCAGTGGCTCAGGCTAGAAGCCAGGGGGCATTAGAGCAGTCCTTCTGTCCTTTCCACAATGCTGAGCTGAGGGGGGCAGTAGCCAGGCCCTAATGGGATGCTCTGATTATGGTGGGGTTTAAACCCCCACCCTGCCTGCACAATCCCAGGCTTTTCCCTACTCACGGCTGAGTGTTGCCAGACCCCAGCCTTGGGCTAGGACTTTGAGGTAAAGGGGGTGAGTATAGCGCATGCATCTGTTGATGATACTGAGCTTTTCAATCTCTATCTCCCTGCTTCTTCATAGATTTCAAAGACATTAGGGATGGAAGGAACCTCATAAGATCATTGGGTCCAGCACCCTGCCCAAGCAGCAGGAAGTCAGCTAGGGTCAAAGGATCCTAGCAAGATAAGCATCCAAAGAACAAGGCTGACCCCGCCCCTCTGCTCCCTAGCCAGAGCTCCAGGGGAGACTGCAGGCACAGAAGGGTGTGCCTGGCTTTCCCCTGCCCAACTCCCCTCTCACCATTCACTGCCCAAGCAGGGAACCCCCTCCCCACCCCATCTCCCACAACATGGACCCAAGTCCCAGAGACTATAGGCATGTGGCATGCTAGCTAATGCTCAAAAGTGTCTCTGTGTCTCCAGTTTCACTGGGACAGGCAGACAGAACAGTGTCTGCTTACGGTTTTTTGGAGCTAATCAACAGATCAGCCAGCAATGTCCCTCTGTTCCTTCCTTGGCAAACGCTGTTTGAGGAGAGCTTGAACTAACGAGATAGGCTTTTGGTTTATTGATGGGCTGATAAACTCTGTGTTATCAGCTCCTTGCTGGCTCCCTCGCCAACTGGGTTTGCAGACAGTATGAAGACTCAATCACTCCACTGGGAAAGAAGCTCTTCTCAGCCAGAATGGCTAACCTGCTCGACCAGGATATAAACTAAGCTCACCAGAGGATGGGTGGAAAACCACCAGAGCAAGCTCACCAAGCATCAACCACAAAACCAACAGGTTAGGATGCTCAAGGGTACCCACTCCCACCTCAGCCCAGGAACAGAGCTTCTCCATAAGTACAAGGAAGCCTTGGGCCTCCAACGGCACATATACTTGCCTGTACACTAATGCTAGGGGTTTGAGGAATGAACAGGAGGAACTGGTCCTTCCACTAAACAAAAATGACTACCATCTCATAGGGATCATGGAGACCTGGTGTTACTCCTCCTATGACTGGACTACTGATATAAATCATTATACTTTGTACAGGAGAGATCATGCTGAAAAAGGGGCAGGGTATAGCTCTCTATGTGAAGGTCAGCTACACATCCCTACAAGCTGGGATTGGCACCCAAGAAAGACGACTGGAGACTCTTGGGTTAGAATACAAGGGGAACGTAGTGAAGGGGGTACAATGGTAGGAGTCTACTACAGACCTCCAAACCAGAAACAAATGTTTGACGAAGAATTCACCAGGGAACTGGCTGAGGATGCATGTTCTCAGTGCATGGTCATCATGGGAGACTTCAACTACCTGGACGTCTCATGGGATGAGTACTCAGCTAAATCTGATCAGTCACAAAGCTTCCTTACATGCATGGATGATATCTACTCAAGAAGTTTATGGGTCAACAAGAGGCAAGGCACTGCTGGACCTGGTACTGGCCAAAGAGGATGATCTAATGAGTGACCTAAGAATCAAAAGGAAGCTGGGTGACAGTGACCACAAGTTGATCACTTTCACTGTCCATCGCAAAGCTGGCAAGTTAGCCAGCAATGCAGTAGTCCTCGACTTTAGGAAAGCTGACTTTCTCAAATTTTTCATTCTACAAAAAGGAGTTTTTCCACTTAGTTGTTTAAAGTACATCTTGAGCTTATGAAAGTACATCTTGGCTGGATTTTAAGTCAAAGAATGCAATCCACAAAAATGAATTAAAAAGAAATGTGTCAATTTTTTTAGCAAGAAAACTACGAAAAATATGTTTCTTTAATAAAATTGCTATAATCTTTGACCGGTAAAAAGTACGCAGTCAATTGACTGGTAAATTAACAGTATTTGATCGGTTAGTTAACTGGTTTGCCAACCCTACCTGAGAGTACCTAGGCACCAAAGTTTTCACTTCTGAAGTTACTTAGACAGCTAAAGTTATGCTACTGCACATTTCAGACACATCCTCACATCAGCATTCCCGAGTGAATAGCTTGGCTATTGTGGGTCCCATTTCTAGGCCTCTAACTCTCCCCATGAACTGTATAAGTGACATAAGCATCTAACTCAGGCTTGGAAATTCCACCTTGGGAGATGTCTCTAAAATTTAGGCATGGCAAGGCTTAGCGTTGCCATGTTTTAAATCACTTTATACCTCAGGTCCTCGAAGGTTTAATTCAAAATAGGACTGACAAATGCTAACTTTACAATGATTTATGCTGTATAGATGAGCAAGCAGATATTTATATGATATGGAAGGGGAAAAACCCTACAGAATCAATGTGAATAGGAGAAGGACCCTGAATACTAAGCAGATGCTAGGAGAGGCACAAGTATAACATAAACTCTGGGTGAAGACTTCTGCACAAAGTATTACCTTGTTAGGATATATTTGCTATAGATTGTAGCTGTTAGTTCTAGACTCTGTTTAGGATTAATAGAAAGGAACATAAATGCACAGTGTTCTGCTTTTAAAATAGTGGAAATAAAATTTGTTCTCAAAACAAGGGCCAGGTAATAGTAGGGTTAGGGTTTGTCACTATAGCAAGGTGCTGCTGCAGCCATTTCCATTAATGTTAAAGGATGTAGGCATTACTCTTCTCAAAAATACAGTAGAATTTAATAAAGATAAAATTATAGGATTCTAAAAAAGGTATTAAATAATTAAATAGAATCAATCCTATGTAAAGGCTTATTTTTATTTAAACCTTCCTATATGAGAGAGAGGACTACTTATTATTTTGTATGGGGTGGTTCCAAACTATATAGGAAAGCTGTCATTTTCAATAATTTTTCCAGTATATTTGAATGTGATTAGGCTGATGCAAGAATGTCATAATGAAAAACAGGAAGGAATATATTTAATATCATTCATTCCTTCCTGACTGAAAAATAGCTATCATTGTTGCAATTCATGGGCTCCCACAAAAACAGAGGGAAAAATAGTGGCAACTGTGCCATGTCTTTGTTCTTAAATCCTTCCCTAAGATGGGAATAGGTTTTGAGGGATGCCTTCAATTAAAACAAAAAAACACAAGACAAAACACAACAAAACAAACCTCATTTTGCTTTGTTAGCCTGCGCCACTAGAGAGAGAGCCAAAGGTCTAATACCAGTATCTCATATTAATAGTTATGCAGCACAAGGCCCTTTCCCCAACATATTTACTGCTCATTTCTACAGTTCTCCCTGACTTAAAATGGAGTCCAATTTTAGATTATTAATTACTGATGAAAATATGCAATAGCAAGTGCTTTCAGTCTTGCTGACATGTTCATCTGTTAATCAAATAAACAGAGGGGAAACCTAATTAAGTTGTTAATTGATAGACTTCTCTCACTGAGGGCAGAGACAACATATTTATACCAACATAATCAGTATTACACCACTGTAAAGAAGACAGCTGATGGTACTCCCTGAACTGGCATAACTGCTAAATCTGGTGCAGAAGTACCCCTGGAAGGATCAAGGATAAAATTCCACAAGCATAAAATTCCAAGAATAAAGGGAGTATTTACATATGCATTAACACACTTTAGTTACTGTGCATTGAATCTAGTATCTCCATTGTGAGGTACTAGGAAAATGTGTATTAGCCTGTCTTAATGTGCATTAACTAAGATTGTTTATTTAATGATGCTTTAATATTCATTAAAATAAGCTAATGCACATTAAAGTGCACATAGAGATGTGTCCTTAGGTTTCATCTGTCTGAATATATCTGGGGTCTCCATTTCCTGATGACAAACAAGCTATTCCCTACTTTTCCACCATTTCTTCCTAACATGTAGTAATTACCACCTCCTTTATGGAACTACCTTGGGCTAGCTGCACATCTGTCCATTCCTGTTCCTATGTACTTTTCATCAATGTTTAATACATGAAGTAAGTTACACCAACATACGTGAATGTCTGTCCATGCCCAGAGATAACAGGGGGCAAATAATAAACAACCAACAATTTGTTAGGGATTATTCAATGTCTGTAATAAAGACAACTAATTTTCATGTTACAGTTAAAAAAAAAATCCCATCTACTGTCTTTCTTCAGAACTCTTAAGGGAGAAAATTAAGACATTTGCAAAGGAGGACTAAAATGGAAAATAAAACATATGCAATTTATTACCAGCCTTAATCCCTTTCTGTCATTTCATTTAGAGATGCTCATTATGCTAGGAGAAGTGTATCCATCAAGTAGCTAGGGTTCATCTACACTGCTCTGATGAGCAATCAACACGGTGCACTGAAGCATGAATTTTATGTGTGTACAAAGAATCACAGTTCTGGGCTGAGTCACTAGATCAAGCTGCAGATGGAATAATAATAGAATTAGATGCACTATTACAGATATTGATCCAAACTATCACTCCAAGCTCCTTTCTTTTCATTGCTTTATTCATATTTTCTTTCCCCTGAATCCAGAATGGCATACCACCTCCATTTTCAACCCTGTCATTTTTATGATAAAGTACTCATTGAAATTTTAGATACTGTCAAAGGCATTCCTGCGGTCTTTTTAATTTCAGTGCTGTCACTTTTACTTTGCCATTCACACAGAAAGCCACATATGTTTGGAAGAGATAGTGGAAAATATCATGTTCCATGGACTTTAAAGAGAACACATTTTCTCTCCATCCCAATCTGTAAAGTAAGAATAGCACAAACACTTTGAACTTAACATTTCTTCAGTTTTTAGCATCACTGACACTATCTTTTCCAGGGAAAGTGACTTCAGACTGTATGAGGGATGGTATGTTAGTATCCGAATGTGGTTAGGAAGTATGCTACCTGTTTGACATCCAAATTTATGTCTAATCTATATCAACCTGCTACCACCTCACTGTTCACTGCAGTCTCTAGACCAGTGGTTCTCAACATTTTTAGACTGAAGGCAGCCCCTTGGACTCAAGGCACCTCTTGGTAAATGCCAGCCCCTAGTTTTCACCTTTTTTTTTTTTTACTATAGTAAAATAATAGAGATATTCTTTTGTTGCAAAGAACTCAGAAAGACCGCAACAAGTCAGAATATTTTTAACACTATGAATACCTATTTGAAATCTTTCAGTTTATCTTGTGCATTATGTTTTCAGACCTAACAGTGCTCCACAGCTCTCAAGACACCCCAGTGTGAAGATCATTGCCCTGGGCTGCGGCCATATCTCTTCTATGCTGAGTTAAGAACAGTAATGTGCATCTGACTTATTTAGCAGCCAAAGTCTGCTCTCTTATGGGATGATTGATCACCTGCAGCCAGCACAGATTGCAGCATTTCACATGTGGGCAGTGGTGAGCCTCCCTGCTGCTGGGCTTATTTCAGTTGCTTTACTTGTGGGCAGAACTTAGTTTCAATTTCTTAGGCTTTAATAATCCCAGATACTCTTGTGTTTCACCAGAACAGTGTGTCCTCCAAAGGGCTCAGGCAAAAGAACCTACTGCCCCTTAGCTTTTTTGGCCAGGACCAAGACTAAGGAGTGTTCAAGCATGAGATTTCAAGATGACCAAAGAACTGGACCTGTTTAAAGACATGTATAGCCCTTTTGAGCTGAAGATTTTTAACTAGATTGATTGATGTAATATCAGATGAGCTAGTTATTTTTGGTAATATAGCCGATGAGTTAGCCTAGCAAGGGAGGTTTAGGTATTAGGAAAAACTTTTTCACTAGGAGGGTGGTGAAGCACTGGAATAGATTACCTAGAGACGTGGTGGAATGTCCATCCTTGAAGATTTTAAGGCCCAGCTAGACAAAACTCTGACTGGGATGATATATCTGGGGATGGTCCTGCTTTGCACAGAGGGTTGGACTAGATGACCTTCTCAGCACCCTTCCAACCCTAATTTTCTATGATTCTATGATTTCCTAATCTTCATATCATTTACCTTCTAGAAAGTAAGCTTTGCTGGAGAGGTACTTGTTCTTGTGCCTAATACAGTGCCAAGGCATACTGCCAGCACTAATGCTATGGAGTTTGCATTTATTTTATTCTTACGGATTTTTTGACATTGAGGGCTTGATTCTCTTTCTACCTCACACAGGGCTTACAGCAGTGACTTCAGCAAGTAAAATAAGGCCCCCTAGCCTGCATTTGTTTTTCTGTGCAATCTTAGTTCAGACGAATTATTAAGAATGTTTTGGTAAGTCAAATCTCTTTTAAAAACATCAGCTGCATTCAGTACTCAGAGGATTTTAGAGTTCCTGCTATGGAGTATATTTTAAAAAGCACAAAATTATAAGTCACATATATAAAACTAAGGCCCCTGACTTGCATTACACCTAAGACGCGAGTAACTGGTTAATTGTGTCTTAAGTAGTGGACTGGCCACACATTCAATGAATGAATAGTGTGATAAAATGAGGAATAAGCCATAAAGTTACTACATAAAATGTGTATAATAACTTTGTGGCTGGTTCTTGGCACATTTTTAATTGAACATGTGACCAGTGACCAGCCTCTGGAGTACACAGAAGCCTGTCAAGGCTCCTGTGTACACCAGAGGCTGGGAGCCCCATGAGCTGATTGGGGTTCCCAGCCAGGGAAGCGCACCACGAGCTGGAAGAGCCAATCAGCTGACGGGGCTCCCAGCCATGGGAGAGCAGGGTACACTCCTCCAGCTGGGAACTCTGGTCAGTTGACAGCAGCCAAACTTGCTAGTTGCCAGTGCAGAAGGGAGCCCAGGAGCAGGCTCCAGCAAAGTGCCAGATGTGTATGGCAGGAGACATGATTGTGGGATCCTGCATCAGGTCCCATCGTACCTTTACTTTAACATCTATTAGAAGCCTAAGTTTATAAGAAAATTATACTTGTGTCCTTTGATCATTTTAATCAACTATTTTTACTTCACAACTATTTTTGGTCAGGAGTTCTTGGTCAGCATTTCCTTACCAATTGGAAGAGCTTTAATGTTAATGGTCATGTCCAATCTAATGATGAGTATATATTAGCTTTATGATTTTCCCAACACTATAGCACTCAGCACTAACACTAACACTATAGCACTGGATTCTTCCATGCCAAATAGGTACTTTATGCCACATCAGTGGTGTAATCTAAAAGCAAAGCTGTTTCAAACAGTTCAGGGAGATGTCCCAGTGTGAGAGACCACGATGCCCTTGTTATATTGTGACAGATTTTAGAATCAGTATTTTCAACACTAGGTCGTCTTAGATCTGCCATCCTTTAGACTAGTGAAAAATCTGGTCTTCAAATATGGCTGATTTTCTAATAAAAGCTGAAATTAAGCCAGTCAATAACCAGTCTGACTTTGACCTCCTTCTAACCTGAGGAAGCATATGTAAATAGTTACGCTAACTTCACTGGTAATTTGTGAAGCAGTTTTCTGTTCTTCATTACCATTTTAAGTAGCTTAAATGGATTGGTAACTCTCACTGCTACTATACAGCTAAGAGAAAACTCCTGTTAAGAAAATCCTCCCTCCTCAGCCCTTCTTACCTATATCTAGGATTCTGAACTTCACCAGACTGTACTGAATACGAGTGTGTAGAATATGTAATTAAGTAGCTTATTAAGTAGCTAGATAGTCCAAAATACACACTTGATTTTTCCCCACTTTTGGACCAAATTCAAGAGTGACATAAATAAAGTACAGTACACACACTAAGTCAATATTATGAGTGTGATATAATTTACACATTAAGGTGAGAGAAAGGCAAAGCTAATACTGGAAAGGCAATTGACAGTGCTGTAAAAAGGTGTTATAGGACTGCTTTATGTTATACCATATTGTATTCCCCTTGTAGGTTGTTTTTCCTACTGCAGTCTTATTTCTCCTCTATCATATGCTAGTAGTCACTTAAAATGACTTACCAATGTGTAACTCATTCTATTAATCTTATCTGTTTTAAGGTTATATAGATGTCATATATAGAGGTATGCTAAGTGCTATGGTACTTCTCACCTTTATTTGGACTTCTGACTTACTGCTTATCAGAATGCAGTCAATTACAAACCCATCTCCTAAACAATAAGGCAGAGCAGGGTATCGGTGTTGTCAGGGATCCCTTAATACCAGGATAACAGTCTTCCAGTAAATAGGGAAGTCATTGAGGAATCTGAAAAAGAGTGAGAAGGCTAATCCAAGATCTGTAAGATCCAAGATCTGTATGTTTGAAAGAAGACATGGCAAATAGTTCTGGGAGAAAGGAATGGATCCGTATGCTGTTTGGTCACAGCTCTTTCCATTTGTCTTTCTTATATATCTGCCTCCACAGTAAGATGAGTTTGCTCAAAATGATTGATACCTTCTCATACATCACAGTGCCACTGGGGACAGTTCAGTGCTCAAGTCTCCAAGCTGTTGATATGAATATCTGATTTCTTCTTTTGCCTACCTCTACAGCAGTGAACATCAGTGACTTGGGAGTATAGGACCTTGTGTCAGGAGTATCGCTACTGGAGCCTTTCTATTGCTGACTCCGCCCTCCTGTTACAGGCCAACCACCTGCTTACTTTCCTGCCATGCCTTGATCTTAATTGATTGATTGATGTAATTAGCAGGAGGCTGCCCATTTTACGTGCCCTGGTGCCAGGGGGTGCTAACTGCAGCTCCTTTTCCTCCCCTACACTGCAGCCCAAGCCTTGCAGACGGTACCAATGTGGTTTCGACCTGGGCCCTGCTGTGATTTGGTCTTCTCTCAGGGGCTTCTTGCCACCCCGCCTTGCTCTGGGGCTTCTTGTTGCCCCCCCCCCTTGCTCTGGGCCTGGGGTCAATGCACCCCAAATGCTATGCCCTCTCTAGTGCCAAGGTCCCCACACTACCATGGAGCCTCTGTGAGGCCTCCTCCAACCCCTAATAGCCTCACCTGGTCCTCCAGTCAAAACAGCAAACACAAAAACACAGAGCCCCCGGGCCATAACATAAAAAGCTAAACCATCCAGCCAAACAACACTCAATCCCTACCGGGAAATACTTCAACCCATAGCAACAATCAGGGGATGTTCATGCAGTTGGGCTTCTCCCCTCTGTCTGTACTGGCCAAGCTCCCCCTCCCTTGGCCGCCAGAGGGAAACTGCCCTCCTGGGCTCACACCTGGGGTTTAAGAAGGGCCAGGCCCTGCCCCTTCCTGTCAGCTGGCTCCCCAGCAGTTGTCCTAACAACCAGCACCTGTGACTCTGGCTGCCCTGGTAACTGGTAAAGTATCATGAAGTTGATGGTACTTCACAGAAGCAATCAATAGTGACCTGGAGCTCTTCATTTGAGTGGAAACACATGATATAATCCTCAGCATATTGAAGACCCTTAATGGAGGTATTGGTTATCTTGGATTTGGAACATAACCAACTGAAGTTAAAGAGATTCCCATCTATGCAATACTGGATGGTGACTCCAGATGGAAGTCTGTCAGCAGTGAGATGCAAAATAGCTGCAATATAGCTGAAAAAATATTGGTGCAATAATACATCCTTCTTGAATCCAGATCTAAGAGCAAAGGTGTCCATTTCCAAACCATTGCTTAGAATTGTAACTATCATATTACTGTGAAGTCTGACAATGGAAATAATTTTGGCAGACATCCAAATCTCATCAGGATCTTCCACAGGGCCTCTTTGCTTAGAGGATCAATGCCCTTACCCAGGGCAGTGAAGGCCATGTAAAGATCTCAGTGTTGCTCAAAGCACTCCTTCTGCAACTGTCTAGCAAAAAGATCGTATCTATTGTATGGCCTTAAACAACACTGGAACTTAGGTAGAATCTCCTTGGCAATAGTGAATCTATTGAGGAGAATGCAGTGAGGATCTTCCCAACTATGGACAAAATTATAATACCACAATAGATGTGTGTTGCCACCTATGGGCCTCTTCAGGCAGGCTTTTGCTCCCTGAGCAGTTTACCAGCCAGCCCCAGCAATGAACAAAGTCTTTAAACAAACAAAGAAAAGAAACAAAACCTTGACCTGAAATGGAGAGAGGAGACAGGGGACATGCATAATTCAACTGTCTAAAGCCCTTGCTTGCTTTTACTGAAACATGCCCAATTCAAATTCCTAAAAAAACTTTTTTGTGAAAGCACAATGGTCTTTATCCAAGAGCAATACAGCATCTGAAAAAAAATGTAGCTCAGGTTTGAGCTTTTTGTCATTTCTCCATCATGCTAGTTTTTCAGCAAAACCATGGAAACCAGGATTTGATATTCTTAACAATTTTAAGATAAAATACTTAGAAAAAAGTTTCAAGCAGCCAGTTTTCTCGCAGCACCTTTTGAGTTTTGGATGACATTCGGATTCTATTTGGCATACAAGCCTATTTCATAGATTCACAGATTCATAGCTGTTAGAGGCTGGAAGGGACCTCATGAGATCATAATTTACCTCATTAATAATCCTGCCTGTTGTCAGGACAGAAGGTATTTTGCATCTCTCCAAAGTTCCTGGCTGTGACTGTCCCACTCAGTCTAAACAGCCCAAAATAACATCAGGTACAATGAAAGCATTGTGCATCTAACTCCCCTCAAAGCCAAAGCTAAATAGCCACTAATGCCCTGCTTCCACAATGTACAGAACACCGTCTACCTGCAGTGTTCCTAATTGAATGTGCTTACTATATTATGGGATTGGGCTTTTCCTTTTTATTTAATTCTTACTTTCAAGTAGGACTCGGAGGCTTTAAATCAGGACTGGAACCCCAAAGTGCAAAGGATGGAGAAGAGGGCAACAGCATCACTTCCTGTAACGTGGTGAGCATCTTCTGCCCTGGGTACCTAGAAACAATATTCATTAGGAGCAGAAAATGCTCAACATATTATTCACAGTCCATAATTTCGAGGCACAACTAGTGACTTTGAGTACCCAGCCTGAGACAACTTGAAAGGATCTGGCTGTTAGCTGGCCAGAGCTCAGAACCTTCTAAAACTGTTTCCTATGCTGCGCTTCAAATTGGATGCTCAGTATAACCAGTCACTTCTGGCAGTCTGGTTCACAAGCTGTTAGCCTATTTAACATGTCTGAGATATGGATTAAGTAAGTAGCTCTTTGCCTCTACTAGCTGGTATACTTTTGTCCAGTAGCATAACTAGAAGTGGGCACCACCAATGACAGGAATTGGCAGTGCCCAGGAAGGGGTCAAGGGTAGAACCAGGGCTGGCTTTGACTGCAGGAGCAAGGGCAGCAGTTGCTCAGAAATAGCAGGGTAGGTTGGGGCTTGCAGAGGCCATGTCTGAGAGGTCTTAGCCCTGTCATCACCCACATGTGTCCTCCCTTCCCCCACACCATAGGAGGCAAGGAGAGACTGCTGTGAGGAAACAGGTCAGAGCCACCAGAACTGAGGATTAGCACAGTCTCTCAGCTGTAACTGCAGAGGTACCTTCGACTTTTTCTAGACCCAAGAAACTTTTATCTTCCATGCTGGAACATCCTGGAACTGAGACACTGTTCCCAAAAAAGCAGATGTATTTGTATGAAAAGTTTTCGTTTCAGTGAACCAACATTATCTGACTAAAAACATTGGTCAAAAAATTCCAACTTTACTGAATTAAAAGTAAAGATGCTTTCCTTCTCCCAGCACAGAAGATAGAAGTCACTTGGGTCTAGCAAAAAAGACCCAGGCCCCTCTCCTACTGCATGCAGACTCCAAGTTAAGAGTTAGCTATAGAAAATAGGATACCACTGACTGATTATCACTGAAAAGATGGAAAGGATTTGCCAGCCTATAGCATTCAAAAATGAATCAGACCCCCCAAAATCACAGCCTAGTAGTAAGGACATTCCTCCTGAGAGGTGGTGGAGATGAGTTAATTTTCCCTCAGAGAGAGAGAACTGAACCCAGATCCCCTATAGTCCAGGGGAGTGGGTGTAAATGTGTAAGAGGCACCAGGTCCTCCTTAAGCTGAGGTGAAGTTCAGGTGGTCCTCACTCAGTCCAGGCCTCTCTCCTTGTTGAACTTGCCTACCATGCCTTGTTGTTCCTTCAGTGGTTGAGTCACTAGCTAAGTGCATTGCCCCCCTCAGGATGAGGTACATCCAGTAGCCAAGGCTTCATGAGGTCTCCATGAGTGGGCACTGTTGCAACAGTGTGGAGGTGGGAGCAGCACCCTATGGACACTTGAACACCACCACAAAAAGTGGGATGACACCACAGACTGCTGACCACCTCCTCACGTGTGCAGCACACCCACACACCAAGGATGAGACCTAGCAAGCATCAACAATAAAGCAGTTGTGTACCTCTGCCACATTAATGATGTGTAGAGTGGCAAATGAAGTACATGAGAGAAGAAGAAAAGAAGATGGGGTCTCCTTGAAAATACAGCCTCCTGCCTTTTCTTATAGCCACACCACACCTCACAATGTCCCTTGGTCTCCCAACTGAGTCCCTTCCCCAGGCCTGCCCACAGTCCCTGTGCCCTCGATGCAGCCTTCTCTAGGAGGAGCCCCTCTTCCTCCCACTGCCAGTGCTTTTCTGAATTTCTCCTGCCTTTTCCCTCTCTTATATCCCTGCCACCATAGGATATATCCTTTCCAGTCTGAGTTCTCCCTTTAAAGGGCCATTCCCTCTTTCCCCTCCTCTCTTCATAATGGAAAATAAGGAGTCCCCATGACAGTGTGGAACCACCACAACTGTGTCCTCCACCGTTTTGTGATAGGCCTGACTTGGTAGGAATGCTCTGACAAAACCAAATTAATTGAACCACAGGTGCAGTTGGTAAAGGAAGGTCTAATTTGTGAATCCTAAATTGTAATTAGATACTGCCTTTATGCCATCCTAAACATTTTTTATGGCAGCATAAAGCCCATGCAAACAGACATCTGTTACCCTTGTTGCACTAAAAGTGCCCAAAATTGTGGCTGCAACAATAAGTTGTAAAAAACTGCTGCTTTTTTGGCAGCAGATATCTGTTTGCTTTGTGGTAAGAAAGGACAGACAGCCCAGATCTGTCCACACTCTCCAGCTAATCTGGGCAGGCACCCCCAGGGCTTCAGGGGCCCAATCCTGTATGCCCCAGGAATGCCCCTGTCCACCCTGGAAGCAACCACCAGGGTTTCCTTGCTTGTAGTCAGGGCACAGTGGTACTATATGTGTGCCTAGGGAATCTCCTGCCAGAGGATTCCCAGGACCCCCATTCGCAGTTGTCCTGCAGGATTGGGCCCCTGAAGCCCCAGGAGTGGCAGAGGCCTGACCTTGCAGAACAATGGGTGATGTCTGTATCACCCAATAGAGAGGATTCACTGTGCTGAGATGCATCCTGGTACAGATGATCCTACTCCAAGGATGATGTCTATTTATAGCCCAGTGTTGGGCACAAATTAGCAATTTAGCTGCTTGATACTAATCAAGCTTCAGTACCCCTGGACTTTACCAGGAGCAGATATGTAGGTACCTAAGGATTTTAGGCAATTCCAGTGCTAGATGGGAGTTGAATGTTCATTTCGAGGATCTACATCAGGCTTGTCCAACATATGGCCCTCCAAGCTGTTTTCTGAGGCCCGAGGTGCTGCAACGGGAAATGAAAGTAAACACTGTACTTCCATTTCGGGGGGGGGCGGGATGTGATACTGCTTCCTGTGAAGTCTTTGAATATGACTCGCCGGCCCACTCGGTGATAAAAAGTTCATGATCCGGCCCCACATTCAAAAAAGTTGGATACCCCGATCTACATTTTCAATTTGAGTCACTAAGCCCATTTGTAGACCTAACCCTGTGGAATCCTTGCCAGAAATAAGCAGAATCTAATTCTGAGTTGTTCATCTCATGGTTGCCCACACATCAGAGTCCAGTCACTTTGCTTACATAACCTCAAGATATTTTTGGTTCATTTCTAGGTGCTTCTGGCCCTTTGCAGCAGCTGCTCTACTTATGAACAATGTAATAAGATGTCACAGGCCAGCTGGGCACTATGAGTATATCAATTTGGCCACTAGGCTGTTTGGTTTAACTTTTTTAGGGATCGAGGAGGCAGAGTTGGGAGTAAAGCAATGGTAAGTTTATTATAGCTTACACACACAACAGTTAACAGAAAGATAAATGTGATAAGCAGATGATGCAGTATTAAAGAGCTAATAGTAAATAATAACAACAGATAATAACAGATAATAACAACAGATAAATAGATCAATCTGTCACAGGCTAGCTGAGCACTGCAAGGGTATCAGCCACTGGCTGTTTAAAACAACAAATAGACAGACATGGGTTGGCAACTTATCTGATAGTCCCTCAATGCCAGGTGCGTGCCAGGTGATTCCAGCGAAGTCAGACGTCCCCGATCCACACTGTCAGAAGGATTACCGGGGAAGGTCCCTTGATCAGGATCCAATCCTCACTCACACTGGGAGTCCAGGGTCTGGGCTTGGAACAGCAATGACCATTCTGTTCCCTCCTTCCTACTGGTCACCTGATGCACACACTTTTTATACCTAGTCTTATGCTAATCTGTTGGCTTTAGAGCCATTCATAATCTTGTTCTTATAGCTATTACCCTATGGGATTAAAAGGTGTTAAAAATTATTATAAAAGGTTACTACCCAAACTTGGGTTTATCCAATAAGCAAATTACAATGACAGCATCTTCAGGTTTGAAATTAACATTACTCCACCTAAATCCAACCCCTTTAGCTCTCTCTGACTATGCTTTTTTGAGATGTGCTTTCCTGGAATGTGGTAGGGGGGCCAGGCGGTTGAATCCAGTTTTTATCATCATCAAGGCTAAATTCTGAGCAAGAAAGAACTGTTAGGTCAGCTAATTTTACAGCTATAGCTTTGTCTTTGAGACCTAGTCAGTTTCACAAACAGTTACAAGTTACATTTGCAGGTTACAAAAATACAAGCTTTATATTAGACAAAAATTCCAAATGCCTCTAAGAAGCACATATTTATTGCTTATTAATTTCTTTGGTTCTGGCCGTCACAATACACTTGACACTGTTCATCGCTTCTAGTTACCCTTTAATGGTTTCATATATGTAAACCAAGGCTTGCTCTACACTACAGGCCTTTGCCAGCAGAACTCCAGTTTTGCTGGCATACTTTTGAGTGTCTGCACAGTCACAACCCCTCTGCAGCAGCAAACCTACTCCGGCTTTGTTCAGAGTCAAAGTTAAGGCAATTCAGCTCACTTGAATCACAGAACATGCAGACATAACAGTCACAGCATAACAGCTAATGTGCCGTCTCAAGAAAGAAGCAGTTCCTTTTACCTTCTTAAAGTGAATAAACCATACGTTTGTCCATACCTGGTGAAGGATCTTACAATTAAACAGCTACCACAGGAACTCTGCCAGAGCTGCCTGCATATTCTCCTTTTGGCCTCATGGGGCCACTGGTGCTACAGGCAACTTATAGCAACTATCCACAGCAATATGGCTTGTGTGCTAGACAACCACTGTCTCTCCAACCTCTCAGTTTTAATCCTCAATGGGGATTTCCAAAACACCTTTTGTAGACGAGCCTACAAGCTTCACTTCATAAACCTACTGGATACAAAAAATCATGGACTAAATATAGACATTGGATTTATGGCACATTATAACCTGTCTGCCATCCAATAACCTCAGGTAACCTTTCTACAATTTACCAGTTACATTCTATCACCAGGTCTACATCTCTGCCCTTTTCCCCCCACACCTGCCTCACATCTATTGTCACTCAGGGCCTCTGATCCTCACTGCCATGCATTTGCATTTTCACAGACCTGCATTTTGCATATTGGCTTCTATTCCATCCAGAAGAACACAAAACAACAGCAGATTCTTTATGCCTGAAGAAGGGTGCTTGTGCCTGACAGCTTGAAAAGGAGTTTTTCCGACTATTCAGTTGGTCTAATAAAAGATATCACATTTACCCAAAGAACTGTGTCTGCCTTAAGGTGAAAAGGCATCCTGCATTGAGCTCTGCAGTAGGGTCCTCACCACAGAGTAGTGGTGAGGGAGCTAATTAGCTGGAGGCAACTGCTGGAGCCTGCCAGGGAACTGGAAGCTGAGGGAGCACAGGGCTGCCCACACCTGGCCTGGGAATTAAAAGAAGTGAAGAAGAATGCCTTGCATTTGAAAGTTTGCCTAACTGTCGCGCCCAAGAAGTTGGTCTAATAAAAGATATCACTCACAAAAATCTAAACTGGAAGCAGGGGAACTCTGGGACCTGCTGAAGAGGAAGGGGAGGTGGAAAGAGGCAGAAGGTTGTCAGTGGGGAGCCAGGGTATGGTGAAAATGGGATTTCTGTGTGCATGCAGAACTATGCCTTTGGGGATGAGTTGTCACTCTCACTCACATGGGGACACATGTGTGCATATGCTCCGAGGTCAGGCAGGGGAGTTAAGCCAGAAAATAGACAAAAAAACCCCAATTTTTTAATATCTCATGATCTTTAGGGCCCTAATGCATGATTCTTAGCTCATGACAGACAATAACATTCCTGCTCTACCTACTCCAGGCACTCGCATGCAGGAACACAGGACTGTAAAGAGCCTGCTGGACTATTGGATCTAGTCCCCTGCATTTACAGGCAGCCGTTTATCAAAACAATCCTACGCATTGTTCACCCCAATCCCTCACACACCACAGTGACAAAATGCATTATGAAAACAAAGCCCCAAACACCGTATAACAGTTCACAGGTAAATAACAGGGGAGATGAGGGCAGAAACATACCTAACAACAGCTCTGCCAGAGGAGGGGTGGAAGGAGAAGGGGGCATGATCACTCACCTACCCTGCTACCAGATGCAAGTGCCACAGCACTGTTTGCCTCCTCGCAGCAGCAGCTGCTGGAGCAAAGATTCCCTTGGAGGGGAGGGGTGGTGGTGGCAATATTCTGCCATCATCTCTAAATCAGTGCCCAGGGCCCTGCTCACCCACCCGTCATTCATTCATTCAGTGGCAGCCCCCGGTCTCAAGATACTATTGGAATTGCACCTTTGGTGGGTTACCGGGTACCACCACAACTTCGTGAGTAGCTGATGAGTCTGATGTTTGACAGGCAGATCCTCCAGCAAGTTGCACATACAAACTGTGTTGCCAGTCTCCAGTGCCTCCTCTTCTCTAGTTCATCATTGACCCTGTCCATCTCAAAGTGAAGTAGGTCCTGCTTCATGGCAGCTTTCCACTCACCACAGTCCAGAGCAATTTATTCCCAGCACTGGCCAACGATGCATACCTCACAAAGGTCTTTCTTGCAGACATCAACAAAATGGAGTTTGGGCTGTCTAAGTTGATGTTTGCCAGCAGCCAGTTCTCCATAGAGTATGTCCTTGGTGTTTCAACCATTGCTAATACGGTTCACACATCCTAACCAATGGAGCAATCTCTGTCTCAGGAGCATGAACATACCGGGTATCATGGCCCACTCCAGAACAGCAAAGTTGGAGATTTTGTCACATTATGTTATGGGCAGGATACGGCAGAGACATCGAAGATAGAAACTGTTCAGTTTTCTTTGTTCCTTAGCATAAAGAGTCCAGGTTTTGCTGCCTGTAATGGGGCCTGGCCCCGTCACTGCAGGAAGAAGTGTACCCAAGTTGTCTCCCGCCCTACTCCCCCCGAAACAGATGTAGCTGTACCATGATTGCATAGACCCCGGAAGCCTGCACAGCTGGAACAGCAGTAATTACCAGCCTCAGCTCCTCAGTTGGGAGCCCAGCTGCTCAGACACAATGGAAGGGCCCACCCCGCAGCACAGGCACCTAAGAGCAGGGGGACTAGGGCACGAGCAGGGAGGCACGTTTTCTCCTTGCCTGGCAACAGCCCTTCAGCCTGTCCACTCTCAGATCTGGGCTGCGGGGGCACGCTGGACCCACCACCCTGCAATTGAGCAGCAGAGACTGCACACAACAAGCACAGGCAAGTGCAGCCTTTTGTGCTAAGTTTTTATTGATTTGTTTGATATTTGTGGAACCTGGGCGGGGAAGGCCTGTGGCTCCATTACAGTGCATCAGGTCAGTTGCCCGGGGAGGCTAGGGTCCAGATCAGTGGATCTCCAGTCAACCTTCTGCAGCTAGAGAAAAAAGAGTCAGATGACTAGCGGCACATCCCAACACACGACCCAACATGCCCAACAGTGCCCCTTGGGGGACTGCAGCCGCCTCAGCAGTCCACTGGACAATCGAGAGCTAAGTACATAAGTGCTGTAAACAGATATCTTTGTCAACAGAGTGAGTGCTCTGTTTTTCCAAACTCTCTTTTGAAGTTTAGCCATAGTGTTGCTTGCCTTTCCAATGTGAGCATTAATTTCATCTTCCAAGCTAAGATTTTGTAAGGTGGTGGAGCCTAAATAGGTGATTTTTTACCCATCATTACACTACTGCATAAGGATACTGCCAACACCCTGTTACTGCAATAGCAAAGAATTACTTAGGTTAAAGGATCAAAGGATCCTAGGAAGGGAACCATGCCTCAGGATACAACGCAAGTCAGAAACTCCCACTACTCTATCCAGAGATAAGGAAAAATTCCTTCCTGCCCTCAAATCTGGTGGTCAGTTTGATCCCAAGTAAAAGACCAAGACCCACTAGCAAGGTACCTTAGCACTATCTGAGTACTGGTAAGGGCTTCAGTACGCCACTGTCAAAACTCTCACCTTTAACTATGACCAGTGGCCTGCGCTTCAGAGGAAAGTGGGAAAGGGGGATCAGAAGACTATACAGCATTTATGAAGGAAAAATTTTCCTACCTGGTCCCAAGAGAAGGTAAGTCAAAGCCCTAAAATCCCCTCCCATGCAAAGAAAGATCTCTCTCATGGGAACTGCAAATACGTAACTCCATATACCACATGCACCGATTATTAATCCAAAACCCACCTTTCATTGATCCTATCATATCAAGCCTAAGGTCCAAGGCAGGCTGCCACCCCCTAGTGGTCTTTTTCTGATTGTGGCACCCTAACAACCTCTACCACCTTGCCTGCCACACCATGTTGTTGTATGTAATAAATTTGGGAGGCAGCCCTTGGATAACCAGGGAATCCTTCAACAGGCACCCAGCGAGGTCTCCCTTCTTTCAGAGGGATTCCAGCTGCCTCCCCAGTACCCTTATAACTGCCTCTTTTTACAAACTAGCAAAAACTCCCCATAACAGCAGCACACTGTTTCAGAAAACATCGCTGCCCTTCCAGGATGTCTTCACCCTATCCATAAACCCAAAGCAGACTCTGTCATGCTGGGCTCTGATCTTTGTGTTCCTCTCAAGAGCCAGAACCAGTCTGCCCTCAGACCCCAAGAATCTGGCTTATATGACAGATAAGCTCTGCCCCCTTCAGTTAACATGCAAAACAGGGGTGTTGTTAAAGGTATCTTTCCCCTTCATTCACTTCTGCAGTAGTGGAGCAGGGGCCTTATTACAACAATGTCTTTCTTAAATCAGTCAAACTTCATCTTGAAGTAAGCTAAGAAGGTTAGTAAGAAAGACATTGAGTCTCAGAGATCCAATGAGAGAGTCCAAGACGGATGGTTGTTCCTCAAGGAGATGATCCTCTGAAGTCAAAGGGAGTCAGTCCCAATGCACATCAAGGGGGGGGCAGGAATACTAAGAAGCCCCCATGGCTCAGCAAAGGCACCCAGGGATGCCTGAGGGCAAAAAAGGAGGTGTACAAACAGTGGTAGTAAGGGGCTATCATCAAGGAGGATTACACCTCCGTTGCTCGGGATTTCAGGGAGACTGTTAAGAAGGCCAAGGCTGAGCTGGAGCTAGGGCTAATGACCAGAATTAAGGATAATAAAAAGTCCTTTTTTAAATACATAGGGAATAAGAAGAAGGCACTGGGTTACGTGGGGCCCCTACATGATAGGCTTTGGCAATCTGGTGATTGCGGCAAATGAAAAAGCTGACCTCTTTAACAAATTCTTTGCCCCCATATTTCTGAACAGGGACCAGTAAATTTCCCCCAATAGAATTGCAGATGGACCTAGGGGAGGCACTGCCATGCCTAGGTCAGGGATGACCTACTTAGGGAACTTTTGGAGGAGCGGGGCATATTTAAATCAGTAGGTCCAGGTGCTCTTCACCGAGGGTGCTGAGGCAATTGGTGGAGGTCATAGTGGCATCCCTGGCACAACTCTAGGAATGCTCATGGAGCACTGGCCAGGTACCAGAGGATTGGAAAAGGGCCAGTGTGCTCCCCATTTACAAAAAGGGAGAAAGGAGGAGGACCCCGGCAATTATAGGTCAGTCAGTCTTACCTCAGTCCTTGGGAACACCTTTGAGAAAAATATCAAAGAGCACATCTGCAAGGGCCCAGCAGGGGAGGTAATGATCAGGGGCAACCAACATGGGTTCACTGAGGGCAGGTCCTGCCTGACTAACCCGGTGTCTTTTTATGATCAGGTCACAAAGTCCCTAGACAAGCATGTCAGGGTGGATGTCGTCTTCCTGGACTTTAAGAAGACCTTTGACATGGTTTCCCACCGCATTTTCTTAAAAAAACTAGGCATTGATTCCTACATAGTCTGATATGGCAGCAAACTGGCTAGATGGTCACACCCAGAGTGGTGGTGGATGGGTCATTTTTGACCTGGAGGGATGTGGCAGTGGAGTCCCCCGGGGCTCAGTCCTAGGGCCTGTACTGTTCAACATC
Organism: Crocodylus siamensis; assembly: GCF_052110815.1. Classification (NCBI taxonomy): domain Eukaryota; kingdom Metazoa; phylum Chordata; order Crocodylia; family Crocodylidae; genus Crocodylus; species Crocodylus siamensis. Next base: position 29,291,721 of record NC_143398.1, on the reverse strand, counting down.
TTTATCAGCAACCTGGATGTGGGTGTGGAAAGCATGCTGTCCAAATTCACACCAAGTTGTGGGGCGAGGTGGGCACGCTGGAGGGGAGGGACAGAGTCCAGCTAGATCTAGACAGGTTACAAAGGTGGGCAGATGTGACTAGGATGGAATTCAGTGCAGACAAGTGCAGGGTACTGCATCTAGGGAGAAGAAACCAGCTACCCCTATAGGCTAGGAAACACGCTTCTTGTCAACACGGTGGCAGAAAGGGATCTTGGAGACATTGTTGATTCCAGGATGAACATGAGCCGCCAATATGAGGAAGCAGTCAGTAAGACTAACCGTGCCTTGTCCTGCATTTACGGATACATCACAAGCAGGTCCAGGGAGGTGATTCTTCCCCTCTATGCGGCATTGGTGAGGCCACAGTTGGAGTACTGTGTCCAGTTCTGGGCACTGCACTTCAAGAGGGATGTGGCTAGCATTGAAAGGGTCCAGAGGAGGGCCACTTGCATGGTCAAGGGGCCATGGGGCAGGCCCTACGAAGAGAGGCTAAAGGGCCTGAATCTATTCAGCCTCAACAAGAGAAGGCCAAGATGGGATCTGGTGGCCATTTACAAACTCACTGGAGCGAGAATTGGGGGAAGTTGTGTTCCCCCAGGCACCACCCAGGGTTACTAGGAATAACAGCCACAAATTATTAGCAAGAAGGTTCAGGCTGGACATCAGGAGATATTACTTCACAGTTAGGGCTGCCATGCTCTGAAATGGGCTCCCAAGTGAGGTGGTACTTTCTCCTACCTTGGGGGTCTCCAAAGAGGAGGCTGGACAGATATGTGGCTGGGGTGATATGACTGCAGCACCCATCCCTGCCCAGGGAAGGGGGCCTGACCTGATGATCTGTTTAGGTCTCTTCCAACCCTAAGCACTATGAAACTATAACTCAGACTCTTTCCCCTTGCTTCTTTGCTCAGAAGATCATTCCAAAACATTAACACACTAACATTTAAAAACTTCTAATCTCTAACCTAAAATGTTACAATCAGTCTGTAGCCATTTTCACTGGTTTTATTGTTTAATTTCAACAGCTCTCATCTCTAATAGTCATGTATACTTATAAACTGTATAACTGGCATGCATGCAGTGTGCACATCTGTGGAACAGTGACCAGAGGCCAGGGTGCTGGCCACTTGTCTCTGGGCTTTGCCCCCTACTCCCCTCCAACCCACAGCCCCCCATCCCTGGACAGAACACAAAGGACATTGAACAAAATTTTCATGGGGAAGAAGGTGTTTTATTGCTTGGTTGGTGGTATGTGGGGGAAGGAGGCTCTGTTTGTTGGGGAGGGATGGGGGAGAGGAGTTATTTGATGTGAGGGGGATAAAAACTTGTTTTTGTGATGCGTCTGCAGTGAACCTGGTGATGGGGGTGAGTAGGGAAGATGTGGGGCGGTCCGTGGACAGCAGTGCAGGTGGGCTAGATCAGGGAGTACTGGAGGGGAGGTGATCTGCCAGCACCTCCTGCATCTGTTGCCCTGGCCCGCACTGTCAGATGTCCTTTAAGCACCACGCCTCCTGTGCCCAAGCCTTGCGGTAAATCTTCCATGAAGTGAAAACTCCTCCAGCTGTACTAAGGCCAGTCCCCATGGGGTGAGCAGGTGACAGAACTGTAAGTCCTGTCAAGGGTCCCAATACACTGGGGGGAATCCCACCCCTGCCAAGGGGTTGTGCACATGGAGCACAGTGTCCCCCAGCATGTCCTGGAGGGCACTGCACACCTCCAGGATAGTCTCCCTGGTGGTGGCCTTGCCCATGCCAAACAGGTGGCCAACACACTGAAGGCTGGCGGGTATGGCCAGCTTGAGCAGGACGAGGGCCAGCTGGGTGTTTGCAGGAAAGCACGGCAACATGTTGGTGTCCTGTTGCTCCAGGTACACGAGAAGCTGCTCCAGGAGATCCCAGAAGGTGGCCCGGGTCATGCAGAAGGCCTCCAGCCACTGCTCATCATCCTAAATGGTCTGGATGACATGCAGCCACCAATCCTGGCTGGTCCAGTGGGCCCAAAGGTGGTTGGGCTGGAGGCCCAGAATGGTAACAGCAGCCCCAGCAGTGGCATCCTGGAGCCTGTCATCAATGTCCCTACCAGGGTCTGGCCAGGTGGACAGGATGGAGGTGGCAGATGTGCAGAAGCAGCCCTGGGAAAGGCCACGGTGGGCAGGCAGGAGGTTGCTGCATGTGGGGGAGCCAGGAGGGGTGAGATGGCTGTAGGCCAGGTGAAAGTTAGTGCAGCAGGCTAACAGAGCCAAATGTGGCAGCCAGCAGGAATCCTGGGTGCTAGTTGTTGCTGTCAAGGAGGTGGCTGATCAGAAAGCAGAGAGCAGGGCTGGCTGCTGGCAGGTGCAGCCAGAGCCTGGCACTCCCCAAAAGTGGCAGGCAAGGCCCCATTGCAGGGCCCTGGGAAGCAGGAGCAGATTGGCAGCAAATCTGCTTCCACTTCCCTGCATGTTTAGATGCTTGCCCAGCACTGGTTACTGTGAGTAAACTGGTGCCACAGCAAACACACATGTAGATGTGCCCACAGAAAGTGATTTACCCTTGCCTGGCTGAATTCTTATGGAAAGAATTAAAGATGCGAATACTCAAATGCTTTTATGTGAGCAAATTTTGAAAACTGTACTCTATGAATTTTGGGTTTTAAATTCAGAAGGTAGTGGAAGAGGTGAAACTTATGACTCATTATCCTAACTAGAGCTGGCCAAATGGAAGGAAAGTATACCAACGATTAAACATCATAAACAATTACGCAGTTGTTTAAAGATAATACGTGAAAAGAAAAACAATGTGTCCTATGGCACAATAATTTACGTGCTCCCAGAGAACCTCTATAGCATGCAGGGCTGATGTGAACCAGTATAATTTAGTAGTGTTTGGGACATTTGTCTGAAATTCCAAACTGCTGATTTCTCAAGTCTATGCTATCTCATTCAGTTTCTCAGTATTCGGACTAGCAAAACTCAATGGTTAAGTTCATACTGAGTGATTGCTTTCTTTTCCTTAGTTCCATTTTGAGGTTTTATTTAATGCGACTGTTCAAAAAAATAGCTGGTCATGGTGTAAGTGACCTTTATTCATGAGAAAACAAGGATAGGGAATGTTCCCTTCGTATCAATAACTGTTAGGTTTAAAAGGTCCTCTTCTCTGACCAAAAACACCCAGAAACTTAAGTGACCACTCACATTTCACAAGTAAATAATAGGAATTCTAAACTATTCCAGATAGGGAAAAGTCAAATAAAATGTTTTGTGAAACTACCCAGTAGCTGAAAATCTTATATTCATAAATATTTGATTGAAGAGTTATCTGATGAAGTTGGCATCAAGCTTGCAAAGTCAACTGTTGTTCTTCATGAGTAGCAATGAACCATGTCTAGGGGAGGAAAGATTAAAAGATTTAACCCTCCCACCTCACCCCCCCCCCTTATTCCCAAAACACTTTAATTGCTACTTGAAATATTTCTTCTGGGCAGTTGTTTTTGTTTAATTGAACAATGGCTGATGGCGGCACTGCCCCATGCCACCACTGTGCCCCAAACATGCATGCTCCAAAAGGTGCACGAGGAACTGTTTGCATGAACTAAGGGATGCCTGACCCCCTACAACCGACTGCTGCTGATGGCCATGCTGCCATCATTGATGAAAATGAAGCTATAGTCTTACTACTGCAGATAGGAAAAGGGGTAAAACACTATACTTGTTAGCACAAAGCATTTTTATGTTTATTTAAATAAAAATTATAATTTATACAAGAGACTTTTTTAAACAAACAAGGTTTTCTTAAAAAATGTACAGGGCAAATTATTTCATTATTTCAATTCTTCATACAGTATAAGCCTTTTGTCAGACAAAAGTTACACTGATAATGAATTATTTACAACTTCAAAATATAGACTCAAACTTCAGACATAAAAATTTTAACATCCATTCTACTTCAATGATTAGTAATACAAATTAAATGTCTGCCCAAATGTACAGAATTCAATAGAATTACCAGGATTTTAAGTTGCCAAAGAAAAAGGAAAGGGAAAAAAACTATGTACATACTTTCATTTCCTCACTCTTGGGTAACATATCTTCCCTCTTGGTCTGCATGAACAACAGTAAGGTTTTGGTGCTGGTTTTTTGTGTGATGTTGCCACTTACAAGTAGCTCATTTATATTCAGTCTTGAGTGACAATGTACAGAAAGACATGATTTTGTATTTGTATTTTTCTTCAGGTATTTGAATGGTCACCAATGAATAACAGATATGGTTAGTTTTCATCTCCCTTTTTCCTTGAAAGGAACTCAAACTAACCCCTGCACTCCTAGGAAAGAAGTTAAACCCAATTAAATGTGAATGATCCAGCAATGAACCATACAGAACAACAGAATTACAAGGGTAAACAGCAAACAACAGTATGGCAAAAACACCACTTTTTGTCTATTAAAAGTAGCACTTTACATTAAGTGGCACTATTCAACCTGTAATCAAAATTAAGCAGGTTATACTGCAACCTCTATGTTGGAAGATTTAAATTTAAGGTTGTTAACTTCAGTGTAATTACACAAGTAAACTATATGATTACCCATTGCCTCCACAATATTTCAGGGCCTAGGAGAAACAAAAGCATAGCAGTACTCACCAGTAAGCACACTGAAGTTTTTTTCTAGCTTTGTAATTACATTACACATGGGAGTAGTTATTTTGCAGTAATACTTACTACCTAATGTAAAGTGAACTTTGTAAAATATATACATGGATGTTTGTCAATTACATTACACATCTTCTCTAAAAAAATCCAGTTCATTTTGTTTAATTCTGGTATAAGAAATGTTGCATTGTAGTTTGCAATAAGTATACTGCTTTAACAATTTTTTTCAAAAAGTTCATATTGTTAAAGTGCAGATTAATTCTGAATAACAAATCAATATTTGTAGTAAATTTGTTTTTGTTGGACAAGCCAGAGTACATCATGTGTATGAACCTTTTTAATCTGGAATGAGGGTAAATGATTTTTTTCCCCTTCTTTAAAGCATGAGTATGACTAACAGTCCCGGCACCATCAGCACAATAATTTTAGGTCCTTCAAGAATCAGAATCCGATTATATTTAGTACTATAGTCAACCAAAGGGGGGAGGAGGTAATAAGTGCAGTTACCTGATCTCTCACTAAAACCAGTGTCTTATGATCTGAGTGAAGGTAGAAATTACATTTGAAAATGATACAAAAATAAGAAAAAACAACTTGCTCTCTGTAAAAAATATAATCTTCTGTTTCTTCAAAGAAAGAGGAAAAAAAAACAACAAACAGCTCACAAAAACCCAAGGGATTTACAGACAAACCAAATGAGCCATGGAACTGATTAAATTGTATATAACATTAAGCTATTTTAATGCTTATTTATTCACTGCTTATTATTTGTTTCCTCACTTTAATTCTTGAAGGAGCCTTCAGGAAGAATAACCTTAATACCCCGATACTGCATAAATGAAACTTTAATGTCTTGTAAAAATCAGAACTGCACTTTCTTGAAAAAAAATTGCAAAATTAGAGTTTGATGTGAACATAAACCTGCATGCTGCAAATAGAGAGCTTAAAATGATATCTGATTAATAACCATTTATAATAACTGGTGGAAAATTGTGTCTCCTATCAATTGAACTTACGCTTGCCTTTGACCCAGGGCCTGAAAGTTTAAATTTGAGCATAAGCTGGCACCCAACCTTGTACAGGGCAACATACAAGCCTGTGCTCTAATAACTCTCCTGAACAGAGACCTTAGTGCATGGAAATTTAGTTTTAAACTAATTTGCAAATAGACACTGCTAAATATTTGTGTGTGCACTACACCACCTAGAGCTCCAAGCTTCAGCATAGGCAGCTTTGGACTCTTAAATTTCAGTTGAATGCCACTACACAGGAGAATGTAATGACAAAAGAAAAACCATCAACATTAAATTTTTACATGATTAATCATTTTCACTGTCACTTTCAAATAGGTTCCCACACTTTCCAGAATGCCACCTTCCATGGGACCTTATATTGCTAATATACTTAACTGAATGTAAGGCTGAAATTAGTTTACCAACTACCCTGTCCCCAAATACTGGTAAAATAAGTGAATTAAAAAACAAAAACCAAAAGAACAGATTACACAGAACTATGAACTATAAGATGGTGATATATATATATATATATATATATATATATATATATATCACACCACCACTGAGAGACCAAAAGAATTAAGATCTTAACTGGTTTTATGGGAAAGTTTGTACAATGAAAGTATTGGTACTAATCAACTCAATGGATATGGTATGCTGTCTCCCCCCTCCCTACCACTGAAGGGTTAGTATATATTTTGCTGTGCTGTTAAGAGAATTAAAATGAAATCCTGAACACTCTCAGATGGGCCTTCTTATAAGAAACTTGCAAGCTTTCAAAACTTAAAGATAAATGTCAGCATGGGCTTTGCCCCTCTGAAAGGAGCATATGAGAAGAGTTCCCCAGGATTTACCTCTGCTCCAATGGGAAAAGTCAGGTTCTATTGCACAAAAAAGGGGAATAAAAAAGGGAAAGTATAGCAATATCTAAAAAACCCCACAAGTATGTTTTCTAGTGGAAACATGTTACATTAAACTGGTATTTCCATTAGAAGGAACTCTCAAAAAAGTAGCGGGGAAAAAAAGACTGAGATTGGTCTCATGTTTTGCTTGGGTATAATTATTTCCACCTTCCCTCCCATCTTGAGAGACAAGCGGACAAGTCTTTTTACATGAACATACAAACACCTCATACACGTTATGTGTACAATTGTTGAGCCCTTCCATAACAAGTAACAATAGAAATACAAAAATGCTGCCTAACATTTTAGGAACAAAGTTTTGATGCCCTCTTTTATAAAAAGTAGCTTCCTTCCTTATACTTTGGTTAATCAGGAAAGGAAGATATGGTTACAAACATCGCCCTCAGCTTTGTAACACTGAACTCTCTGTACAAGGAATTTGAAACTACTCAGGAAAAACTAGAGGAAGTCAGACTGTTAAAAAAAAGAAACCCTACCTTTTTGCGATACAGAATCTGCAGGAAAAATGCCTTAAGTTTAGTTGATATATACAGACACGCACACAAACTAGGTAATATTTCCGTGATATGTTTTATAAGGTACCTAATTCAGAGCTTGTTGTCCTCAAAAGGACCACACTAAAGGCCACCAGAGTCATGTTTCAGCTCTCAGGAAAATAAAATTGAGATAATGGGCCGAATTTATCACTAATTATAAAAAGTGGCGCTACCTCAGGGATGAAGCTATTCCACTGTATTATCTAGTCAGTTCTCTAAGTATCTTCTGAGATTTTAAATGTCAGTAAATAAACATTAAAAGTGCTTAATGTGCAAGGCTAATAGTGATGATAGCACTTTCACTTGTTTTTAATACAAAAACCTTAAAATCAAATGTGAAGGCATATATAAAATACATTTGATTGATGTAACATACAGAATATAAACCACATGACAAGGAAAATTATTGCAAAATAGATGAGGATGTTCAATATTTTCACTACCAAATTGTAAAAGAAAAAAGAAAAAAAAGTTTCCTCTAGATCTTCTAAAGATAAGATACTAGCTTTCACTGTTTGATGATGCAGAAGTTATTTTTGCATGCTGGCTGGAAATGGTCTCAAAAGCTTCATCTCTGTGTACCATGGCACCAAAAACTAAAGGCTAAAGGAGAAAAAAAAATTAAACATTTTAGAGAACTTTCCAGTTTCTTTCACACTGACTTCACTCACTCACTCTGAAAGGTTAAACAATTAACTGGTTAACCAATAAGCCCAGTGATAACCAGTTAGCTCATCAGTTATTGTTTAGCACGGGGTGGGGGGCGGTCTAGCAGGGAAGGGGGAAGAGAAGCCACGCGGTGCGCCAGCAAGAACCAGAAGGTGGCCGGAGAGGCAGGAGGGAGGGAGGAACAAGGAGCGGGAAGGGTGAGGGGGGACTAGTACCCATAGCCTACAAGGTTACAGAGGAAAAATAGCAGGTAGCCTAATTACTTGTCAATTAAACAGTTAGCTGTTCCCTCCCAGCCAGGGGCATCACATGGGCTGTTTTGTCTGGATGGGCTTGCCACAGCTTCCTCTTCCCCCCTACTCCCCCAAGGGCCCTAGAAGCAGCTCCCAGCAGCTGTGTCTGCACTGCTGTGTTATCGGTTAACCATTTAACCAATATAATTCGAGGCTGTTAAATGGATGATTTTTAAATTATCCATGTCCGTAACACACATCTTTACAAGGGAACACCTTCCTCCCTCCCTTTTTAAAGGCACATCTTCCTGGGTGATTTTTGATCCATGTCAGAAGGAACAGGATTTCAATGACAGTTAGGAAGGACTTTCCCTTAACACTGAGAAGTCTGCAATGTTTTAAGTCTTGTAACAACCTCACCTTAAATCTTATTTCTACCTTCACCTTTTCCCACAATGCACACGCTCTTATACAGAACATCAGTAACAGTGATCTACATCAGTTATCATATTTCAGTTTCTAACTGCTTGATGCAGAGCCTTTCTCAGAATGCAAGGTGGATATATTTTGGCATAGCCCTGAGATTTTTTTTAACTCAATAAGTATTAACAGCCTAACAGGTCTATTAATGCTACACATCTCTCTCAGGCTCCTCATAAATGTTAAGTTAGTTGTGTGGTTGGGATCTGACTAATTTTATTTTAGATGCCAAAAATCATATGTCCTACTGTGCCAGACATGATACTTTGGGTGTCTGGAATAAAAATTTGTCAGATGCCAAAACAGCACTGGGAACTCAGCTCCCTGCATGCTTGGATGTCCCTGATGCCACATTTCCTTTTCAACTTGCCAGGACCCAAGCAGCCTTTATCCCAGACTCCACATGCATGGGCAAATTTAAACCCCCACAGTGCTACCCAGTGCAGGACTTTAAACTTCCTGGGCTGGGGGAGCTGATGCACCCCCTTCATCCAGCCCAGCACCTGTAAATCTGAGCACTGCAGGTCAGCGTAGGGCTGCACTGTGGGGCTTTTAAACTTGCTAAGCAGTGGCCTGGAAATCACCAAGAACACCAATCATAGTAACCTCTCTCTTGGTTATGGTATTCATTTAAGTGGACACTTCCCTAAACCTACAGCTAAGAAAAGGATGCAACCTTCTCTTTCATGTATATTGGCGATAGCACTACAAACAGAGATCTGCTACTCTCTATTAAAAAAGGATGTTGGACTATAGTCAGATTCATCAGACAGAGCAGTGGAAGCCTCAGGTAAGGAATGAAGAAAATCCATTCAGTTTCCTACATCAGAATTGTTCAAACTCACTTATATGGGCTACATAAATACAAACACATTCAGGTCTCAGGACTAGAACAAAGATATAAACTTTTCATTCCATGTTATGAATATTAGCAAGCAGAAGACAGTTTTGTAGCCTTAAGGCAGGGTGGGAAACCCAAGTATGTAAGGGTGGAATGCAGTTATACATATACAGCAGGTGACTTACTTTTTGTGTTGATGGTGTTGATACTGCAATACCCATCCCTGATCCTGGGAGAACAGAGAGCACTTTGTACTACAAAACAAGACAAAGATACTTTATGTATTGACCAATTACAAAAGAAGAGTAGAGCATGTAACACAACCCCATATACTGGGGATCCTCCCAAACATGTTAAAAACAATCTATTCCCATTACTTAGAGTGACAGTCAGGAAAATAAGTCATTGTAAAGATTTTACAGATGAAATGGGTCAATTAGACATAATGGAACTGAAGCATTATCTCAGTGAAACACAAATAGGCTTTCCTTCACATTTCAACATAGCTTCATTGAACATAAGATAATGGCAGAACTCCACTGGACATGAGCATGTTAAAAGTTCATAGATGAAGATGAAACAGTTATGTGACAATTCAGGGAAATTGGAGCTCTCTATTAGACTCAAAAGAACCCTCAAAATATAAGTTAAGTATGTTAGTAATGCAAACAAAAGTACCATACGTCTCTGTCACTAGCATACTAGAAAAAGCAAAACACATGGAGAAAACTAAGGCCAAGCAAAACAAAGCACCAGTGACAATATTCAGAACTGAAAAATTATTGTGTCACATGCCTGGTGGAATCCTTCCCTTTCCTATCTTTTATTTTTCACCTCTTAAAGATACCCCACATCAGATTAAATGATCATTCCTAACAAGGAAAGCAGAACACAACCTTCTCTGGAGACCTTCATCATTATTCCTTAGTCAGCATCTGTGGGCTAAGAACAAAATTCTCAAGCCCACTTCTCCAACAATGCTGATACTGCCAAGCACTGGATGGGTTGGAAAGCAAAGGACCACCATGCATCAATACCACAGACTTTTGTTTCCATGAAGGCAGGTGGTGTAAGACTGTGCCCAAGGGACCACTTCTAGAGAACAGAAGAGAAATTCAGTCTTCATGCTTCTCCCAAGCTGGCCCTTTAATAGTTTTGGGGTTCAGTCTTGCTGATGCCAACTTCAGGAAAAGCATCTCACTAAGAACCAGAACAACTATGAAATTGGAGGCAGCCTATGGGTCAACTCAAGGGCTCTTTCCATTTGAAACCAGGAAGAATTAGGAAAGGCCAGCAAGGTGCTTACCCTGAGCATCCTTCCAGGGTTGCTAGGTAGAGAGCCTGGGAAAGATATGCCAGGAACAGGAATGGAAGGCAGCCCACTAGACAGGAAAGCAACAAAGGTGCTGAGCCACCAGGAAAGCTGGCAAAAGATTTGTGATTGTGTGAACTGTGTAATAAATCAGACTCCTAAAAGGAATGATTTTTGGGTTTGGGGGCAGGGAAGGAGGGTATAAATGCCCACTGTGCAAACTTGATTAGCTGGGGAAGGGAAGACAGCAGAAAGGCACAAAGCAAAGCCCCACACAATGCAGTCTTTGTTTGCTTTGGTGCAACTGCCAAAAAAGGGTACCGATTATGCTATTTTTTGCTCAGGCAACTAGACTAGGAGCTGGACTGAGGCCACAAATTAAATTCTACACACAAATTCCCAATGGCTCAGGGATGGCAAATCTGCTCTTGTGTTGATGACTTGACACAAAAATGCTCCATATTCCACACGTTTAACATTTAGCCAACAAAACTGATGCAAGTTCTTAGCAGAAATATAGGGCACGGGTAGTTTTTACCTTAAACTTGGCAGTGCCACCTCTTCACTAGGACCACATATTGATAAAATATAATTTTCTGGCAGCAAAACAGTCAACAGGACTAGCTAGCATATACCTAGATCTACTCCAAGTGGTGTTTCATGGTAAGCTGGCTGAATCCAATTAAAGTGCTGGCTGTACACACACTTTTTTTTTCTCCAAGGACACTTTTTCATGTTAAATACAGGGCCTAAGACAGTAGTATATAGTTCAGGAAGGGGAGTAAGCAGAGAGATTATTACTTTAAAAAGGGAAAGGAAATATTGTTATGGAGAGAAAAGAGCAGTAGACATATCCACAGACAGTTAGACTGGAGACAGAAGTGAGTGCAAGAGGTTGGATGAAAATTTGTAAAAAAAGGGGGGGAGGGCAGGGACACAGACAGATGAAGGTTGGCAGAGGCGAAGAACTGTATTCTGTATGAACTAGAGTGGGCAAGATAAACTGCATACAGTAATCCATAAAAGAGGAGCTCAGCATGGATAAGGATTTTGGAAGCATGGACAAATTTGAAATTTTTGATTAAAGGAAATATGCCAGAGTAAGACTGAGCATGGGCAAAAAACTAGTCAGACAGAGGCTGAACATCTGAGATGAGAGAATGCAGGTGTTAACAGTGATAGGTATAACAAGGAGACAATCTGAGATGGAGGAAGAACACCAAGGAGAGCTGAAACACTGATGAGACAGAAATAAAGCAGGTGAGCTAGAAAACTTCAGTTACCATCTGAAATGGTTTTATTTTATAAGCCATTTTTCCAAAGGGCACACAGTTGACAGAAAAGAACCCCATTAGGTACATCTGAGCTGAACCTGAAAGTTTGGAAGCATGTGGAAAACTTGTTAAAGGCAAAAATTGAGTTGTTTTGTATATATCAATCCCAATTCCAAGTTAAGCAAATTCTAATGACGTGATAAGTAGTTTTGCACTAAGAATTACATCTCTATAATATTTTAAATTCCCACTACTTAATTCTTAATATACACATTTGAAAGAAAAGTTAAATGCAGCAATAGAACAGAAAACAACCCCTTTACAACCAATACAGGCTTACCTTCTGAATATCTGTTATATCTGTTAGTTTAATTACTTTATTTCTTTTAGAGGAGCCAGATTTGGAGCTTTCAAAGCATAAATAACTAAAAACAAGAAGGAAAAAAAGGTTTATTTAATGCTGTAATCTGAAAACAAAAGCTCTTAAAACCCTGCATATAATCTGGAGTTCTGAAATCTTTCAGAATAAAATCAGTTTTTCAAAAGAACTGTGTGGAAAACAGTGTCAAATTATAATTTTAAAAATAAGAAAAGCTGTCATGAACTCCCTCTGCTAACTTTGAGAGAAATAAAACCATGCACCACTAACATTTCAAACTCATATCTTTGCAATCAAAGACTTATGAGATGACAGAAAAGATGCACATCTTTTCATTTCAGAACGGTGCATTTCTTTCACTTACTTCAGAAACAAGCTAGTTTTATAAATAACCTCCTTTAAATGAATGCTAATGAAAGCAAATCACACTGTAGTCACATTATTTGGATGCAGTCATACTTAAAAATGACCAAAATAAGGCTTGAAACTCTAGATGTTACAAAATGCTCTCCATCACTACCTGGCATGGCATAGAGAGTGTGTTTAGTTCCACTAGAATGTAACACACTGAAGGGATCACAGGCCATGGAAAAGAGCTACATTTGTAGCATTAAATGCACCCTTGCAGCACTTCAATAGTGCGTCTACAGCCATTTAAACTACAATGATGGCAAAAGTGCTATAAAACAATACTTCTTTCCAGGAGGAACTTCTTGGTTTGGTTGTGCTAAGCAGAACCTCTGTACAGTTACACACAGCGTTACAAGGGTTTCTAGAACCTCCAGCATCCCACAGTTCCCTGTTCTTCCTCACCAATTTCAAGGAAAGGAGGGTGGAAGAACAGCTGCCTCTCTGATAGCTCACCCAGCAGCAAACTCTTAAAGCAATTTTGGCCACCACTTCAAAAGCCCTACAAAGAGCTGTGTGGTCAAGCTGGCTGATAGGCAGAAGGTGCAAGTATGTGTGTGTGCGTATGCATGTTCTGGCATTAGCATCACCACCATCAACCATGCTCCAGTTTCCAGCTGTCACCTCCTTAGTTTCCTTGAACTCTTAACATTATGAAAAGTCACTTTATAGCAAAATGTCAGAGCTGAGTATCTTAAAACTTTTTCTAGAGGCTCTACTTCAGACCTGCTACCCCCACCAAATACACTTCTAATGGAAACACCCCCACACACAAAAAGAAGAGATTCCTTCTTGCCCTGGCCTCAAACAATATACTGCCAAGCACCAATGACTCACTTTTCTGTGACATAAAGAACTCCGTTCCTAATGTAGTCTGTAGGCATCTTCCGATCTCTGTTAATCAGGCAGCAACGCCAACCATTTTCACATGCTACCAAAAACACAAAACACAGCGTTTCAAGGAAGCCAGTCTTAAGATTTTCATCTTGCTTTCTCAAGATCAAATGACCCCATTGGTTATGCTTGGTGCATTAAGTACACTCCCACATATAGATGATTTTCCTACAATAAGCAATATAAAACATTTATTCACATACCACATGAACTTTTTCCTCTAAATAAAGAGCCATCCAAAGTTTGGATACATCTTAAGCAATAAAATTAACTTCCTTACTGGAATGGCAGCAAGGGGCTGTGCCCAGCTGTAAACACTTCAGACACACAGAGCAGAGATAACAGTCCAGTCACCAGCATTATTACCCCATCCCCGCTGCAGCTAACAAATTAACCCTCTCATAGCCACCACCAAATTGGCAGTAGCTGTTGAGCCTACAGCATAAGGGAGAGAGCTGATGATGGGACTCTACCCCTTGTCCATACAGCAGGAAGCTTAAGCCAGGGCTGAGCCAATACTACGGCAAAGACGACTGGAAAAAAAACCCTCACTCTTCATTCTGCCTCCCTGAAACAAGGTGTGTATGGTATGTGAGCAACCATGGTGGGTTCTCGTGACTTAGATTTTACTTTTCAGAAATCAGTGGCAAGATTCTTCCAAACAAGCTATTAGTTTCAAGCAAGTGTCAAACTACTGTCTCTAAACTGATTAGGCAATCTTTTCTCCCTATCAAATTCAATGGTACCATAAAAGCCTGTGGATCAGTGGTTTCTTTCACAGAATCATATGGACACTGGACAAAAGTATCTCTCATATTTCTCAAACTACCCATACCAGTTTAGAATAGATAGCATTACAATAAAAGTTTATACCTACCTAACACTCAGATTAAGAGACTTGTAACTATATTAACAAATTAATTTTATCAGTTTAACCCATCTTCCTGTTTAGTACCTGTTAAAGGACGTTCATTTTCTGATAGGTTAAAGATTTCATGGAAATTGCCTCTTTTTGTAGTATGAAAACGACTACTGTCTTCATCTTTATTTACTCCAGTTGGGGCATTTGAACCTACATAGCTTCTCGATGCTGCCGTTTGAAGCTGTAAGAAGAAAAAGCAATTCATGTGAACGGTAATATTTAAGTTTAACTCTTTGAAAGATTAGTGTATTAATAGTTTAACATTCCTCCTTTAAAACTGAATTTAAAAAAGTATAGTAGGAATGCTATTCAAACTCATTTTAGGTAACTCCAGAAAATGACACCGTGCAATACTTACTACAAAATCTTGTTATGCCATAATGCACTAACTGACCAGAAGATTTTAAGGGTGCTGATTCAACACATTTCACTCTTTAGACAGAAACTCTCTCATCCCTCTAAAAGGAACATTATGCTAGAGGCACCTATAACATTTTTGCACAGCCAGAAATTTATCAGATTAGATATGGGTATGCCACTGCACACAATTTAAATTGTTTTGCTAGTGGGAACTTCCTAGCTAATAAGTAACCAGTAGCCACGCTTAAGACCTATCTAAAGGGACATAAAACAAAATCCAAACCACTCCAAATAAATAAAAACAAACATCAAACAAAAGAGAAAAAACAACAAAAAACACACAAAACTAAATAAGCTTCTCATGAACACAAATGCTGAAACAGTTTTCCACACTATGATCCATACCTTTTCATACCCTGACAGCTAGCAGGAAAAGAAACAAACACAAATGTGACAGTGACAAAAAAAGTGAAATCTATTTAAACATTATTATATACAGAATAAAACATGAACTGAGTGAAGCTGCAAGATCCTACTTGCCTATCAAGGAACTACACACAATGAAAGCAACTTAAAAAAAAAAGCAGTCAGTGGTTAGAGCACATTAATTCAACTCTTTCAGATTATTTTCTAGGTTAATTTACCCCTAACTTCAGAAGATGATCAGAATGTCATAGGTTAGTACTCTAATTAAAAGCAGAATGGTTCTAAGTGAAAGGTGATGATTACAGAGTGAAGTGTTTCAATGGGATGGACTAAAGCAAAACTCAATTTTAGATCAAGCTCCTGATCAAGTGACAAAACATTTTTTCTGGCAAAGCAGCCAACACCTTATTTTGGAGAGCTTCCTTGCATCTTCATTTCCTAGCATCCTAGATAGTAACCAAAAGGACTGTCATTTGTCAGGGAAGTACTCCATTCCCATTTATACTATACATGCTCTCCCACATATACCATACGTGTGAGTGAAGTATCCAGCCCCTATATTTAAGGCCCTATGCTGTGAAGAGCTAGTTATCCTTAGCAGGCATTTCAAGATAAGCTCAGGATCTCAGTACCTCAAAGGATTTAGCCCCAACTGAACAGAAGTTCAGAGCAGATGACCTTTGGCACTGACACCACTAGGTACAAGCTTTTGTAATCAGATTAAGTAAGCTCTTGCTTACAAAAGTTTATGCCTCTTTGTACATGGTAATTTATAAAAGGGGATATTCTGCCGTCTTCTGCCCAAATTCCAGCTAAACAGTTCTAACTGCCTTTTATTAAGTACAAATCAACCTTGTGAAACAGATAGGCAAACGTGGACTCTTTCCCATCTTGCCCTGAGGGTTACTGCAGTACATGGAGTCCTTCAGGGGATGATGATAAAAAAAATAAAAAAGGACTGAAATTGAAAATGAAAACCTCATCGTTACAGATGTCTTCACCACCATTTTTTTTGATAGGCAATTCACCACTGAAACTGGCTACTACGGGGCATCAGAAAAGCTCCACCTCTTCAGATCAAGGGAGATATGCTTGGTGAGATAACTTATAGTGCTCCCCTGCTAGAAGGATCATCCTTACCAGGGTGCAGAATCAAGTTACTTCTTGAGCGTTCTCTCTTTAGCTCCATGAATCCTTAATTCCTTTCTGTACAGTAGCCCAGATTCAGCACAACAGATGGAAAACGGCCCCATCCCTACCTACCAGTTAATAAGATCCAATCCTAGGAGGCAGGAGATGCTCCTTCAGACAAATGAGGGCATGCCTGAGCAAAACTAGTTTTCACCACAAAACTATTGTATAGAAGAAGACTACCACCACTGCCAGCCACACTTTAAACGAATGGCTAATGTACAAAAGGGACAACTCTGCCTGTACTCCTTGGTACATCTTCCCCCTAAAAGGGCAGTGTGCGCATAGCAGATGGGTACCCTAATGATTTCATTCAGTAATTTTATAGACTTGATCCTGAGACAAATTTATTAAAACTGCCTCTCCACAGAACTTTGGAGCATTTTTAAAACTCAGCTGGATCAATTGGCTCTCTTAAAGTGTGGCTGGCAGTGGTGGTAGTCATCTCATATGCCCCAGTTTTCACTTGCCCAGGAATGCCCTTCTTCATCCGAAGGGGTTCAAACCTATAATTCCCACTTTATATTGTACTTTAAGACTATCTTTAAGATAACATAAAAGAGATGTGTCGTCTTTGAAAGGGTGTGTACAGTCTTATAACTGATTGTTAATACTCAGATCACGGCTGGCCAATTTTAAAGTAGCTGGCAGCCGCACACCCTTCAGGACACACTAGCACAGACTGCATCAGTAGGGAGTCACAGCCCAGTGGGGCCACGTGACTGCCCTTCAACTATACTGAGAACACAAATGCTTCCTTTCTGCACACCCCTGCCACTGCTGTACTGCATGCCCTCCCCCTGCCACACCACACACCCTGACACAATCCTAGCCTTCCAGCCTCAAATTCCCCCACTATCTTGCCATTCAGGCACACCAGATTGAGGGCTCCCCTGGCACTGAAGCCTGTACCATGCTGCACCACTCAACCCTCTGGGAAAAGGAGACCCAGAAGAAAGGGGAGCCTGGAGCCCCTGACTGCTGCCAGAGCAATGTGGGGGAGCTGTGGCCAGGTAGGAGCCTAGGGCCACAATTTAACCTCTTATGGGGTGCATGCAGCCTTGGACATTTGGACAGCCTTGATTTCTATAATAATAGGGGATATAAAAATACAATTATGCCATTTGCTATCTAGCTCTTACTATATGTACAAAAGAAGAATCAAGTTGTATATTACACATGCCTACAAATATTAGAGTCCTAACAGATTGAGAGGTTACTTAAAGTCATTGCTTATAAGTCATCTTCTTCTAAACACACTTATAACCATCTATAAGATGTGGATATTCATGTCTAAAAAAGGTATTGCCAACCTCCACTAATAATTTTCCTAACTTAAGGGGGGTTGGAAACTCAAGCATTATGGTTTGGGTAATTTTTCACTTCTAATGAAAATGAAACTATACTTCAGAGAGTTTGAAAATCCAATCCTGGCACACAAGGAGCAAAAAATTGTTTCCACTTATAATCATGAGCAAAATTGTTACAGAAATCAACATGGACACCAGAATCTCTTATAACCAGTTTTGTAGTTAAATATTTAAGACAGACTTCAGAATTTTTTAAGGAAACCTCACACTAACGGAACGTCTCTTTCATAAGATACAACAAAACAACTTTATGAATAATGTGAATCTTGTTTTTTTTAAATAAAGACATGTCAGACTGCCACTTAAATTAGGATTTAACTACCACCCTTTCTTCCATGTGCTCTAGCCACTGAAAATGGAATGAAAGCAAGCAAGCCAACTTGGTCTGATGCATGAAAGTATGAGACTTTATTTACCCGTCTTGACACAGTAGCATTCGACCTTTCTTTTAGTTGAGGATCTGTAGGCAGATTCGTCCAAATGATATAGGGAGTATCATACTTAGCTCGAAGTCTTGGGCATCGTTTGAAAATAAAATCGATAAGGAAAAACTTGATTCCAGCATAAAGTCCTGAACAGTTTAAACAAAGAACAAAACGCATTTTTAGCAAACACATTTTAACTGGCATTAGTAATTTACCTGAAGTTTATGTTGCATCTCCATGAAGTCAATCAAAAACACCAACACATTTCTGTAAAAATATTTTATACTATGCCGAGTAGAAATATATTCACATCTACACACAGACTTTTGTCTCCACTCCTAGAAATAGATAGTAACAGGAACAAGCGGAGTGAAACAATTTAGGAATCATATGAAATGGCACTGTTACTCAGCAGATGTAAATAGAAAGACCTGCTATTGACTTCACTGAGGGATAAACATCCTACTTCTGCCAGGGTTCAGTTTGATCCACAACCTTTTAATAGTCCAGATTAATGGATCAGGTCAGAAATCAGAAATTACATTGAATATAGACTGACCTAGTTCAGCAGTATCCTTTTGTTAAACTGTTAGGGTACATTAGAGTGCTGAACAGTTCTCTAGGTTATATTAATATACTGAAGAAGCAAAAACATGTGTCCCATTTTTGCAGCAAAATATCTACAAATATTTTTGTTTCTTTGCATGTTTAGTATTATTATGCTAAAGCACAGTAAAAACATCAAACATTGAACTTCTGACTTTAGCACAACATGGAGAAACTTAAATGCTTTTTTTTACCTATTTGAACATCTTCTGTCACAAAAGATAATGCTTTTACATTATCCTATGATAATCCCTTACATTAAAACTTGCCACTTGATTATGTACTCTTGCTTTTATAAAGCCACCCTTCCATTAACCTAGCCCGCTCAATGTACTTCAAACATCTTATCTCCGAGCAGGAACTAATGATTTTAAGAAGAGCCATACAAGCAAGTGAAATTTCATTCTAAAAGCCACACACAGCCTGTTAAACTGTTCCAGTTTGTTAATTCAGCCACTTTTGAACTGAAGAATGTGGACAGAAATGAGCAACACTTTGAATTGAACATGGGAATGTAAAAATCAATGCTGCAGTTAAAATGGGACTTATATGATAATTTCAGAAACACAATGGGAATGTTTAATCCACACACAAGGAGCATTTTTTGTCCACATTCTTCAGTTCAAAAGATCCTCCAATCCTCTATACAGGCTGGTATACTGGATGCTGCCTCCAAACATCAGCCTCCTCTTAGCCCTCTGCTCAGAGCATTTTCACCTGTGCAACCCGCCCAGATGACTGGCTTTTGAAGTGTAAGAAGGTTGACTAGGGTGTTATCTGTGAAACAGCATCGTCTTAAAAAAAAACCACTTACAATTTTAGAATCCCAAGCATAACTTGTGGTTATGTCTAGACACACATTTATTTATTTATTTACCCATTGCAAGCCCAATGATCCTGTAAGGTAGCAAGCAGGATGCAATAAAAGCTGCCCATAAAACAATATACAGCTTCTGAGTGATTTCTGGCTGGACCCACATGAACAAGCTATGAAAACAAAACAAAAATGGTTGTTAAAACATTTTACTTCCAGTTTGCTGAATATTTTTTTTTTCCTTTAAAGAAAGCGTATAAACTTACTTCTTGATTTTTTCCAGTATGTCTGCCATTTTGCCAAACAGGTTCTGCATTAAAAACAAGAGAATTACTTTTGCACAATATTTTTGCCTGCAGATAGGCAACAGGTGGAAAACAAAACTATTTTCTTACATTCACAAATCCTTGAAAACTAACCATGAACGTTTTCATTAATGGTTTTAATTAGTCTAGAACAGTGGTTCTTAACTTTAAAAAAAAAAAAAAGACTCAAGGCATCCTTCCATAAGCCTTCTGAATTTAGCAAACCCCTTTTCAAATAATGGATTTCATTGATTTTTTAACTTTATTTGATCTATTATTTTGAAAAATAGAGCAATTTTTCTGTGACAAAGAACTCAAAAACTACAAGACAGAGTTTTTGACACTATGGATTCCTATCTAAAATTTCTGTATTTATCTTCTGAATTATATTTAGGTGTTTGTCTCTGCTTTGGTTGCATCTTCAAAGATAAACTCAAATAAAAGACATTGGAGGGACCTAGCTTTCATTAACAATGTTGCCTCTAGTCTTGCATTAGCACAACTGGCAATATGTTTACTGGCACAAACTGTCACCGCAGTCATAATACAGTTTATTTAAATATAAAATGCTTGTGAATTTTTGCCACACTAACAGTGCTAACAGTGTGGTGCATCTCACAGCATCTGGGTTGAGAATCACGCATCTAGAAAATTAGGAAATATGCATGAATCAGTAGTTAGGGGCTTTCCAATTGGTTTTATACCTTGCTCTGCAATTTGTGACCCATTAATCATCGGTTATCTAAAGACAGCAGAAAGAACTGCTCAACTTTATTGCTACACCTGGAAAGTCCAAAATGTCCTGGCAGGGATTTTAAACTAGGAAGTTTATGTACTAAGCATAGGGAACAGCTATAGTCAGGTCTAAATTTAGCGTTTTTGATGACACTGGAACAACAGCGATTGATTGCTGTATTTGTTACAGTATAAACAGCAGTTTGGAGATAGGAATTCACTACACCCATTAAGTTTGACAAATATGCCCCAGAAAGGGATAAAAAAAAAATACTTGGGATGATATGGTTCCAATTCAGAAAGTTTATAACAGATCCATCTACTGATGGTTTGGTAAAAATTGTGTAATGAATTTGTGTGTTTGAACCTTGCTATTAAGGTTCATTCTTTGTTTCCAGCAAAATCTCATGATGTGGTCTACTAAGAGTATTGAGAAATGTGATTCCTTTTAGTTGTAGAAAAAAGACAATATGGGGATCACTGTTAGAGGACAGCCAGGAGGACTGGAGAAAAGTAAGAAGAGAAAGGAGACAAAGGGCAGAATTAGGTAGTAGAAGAAAAATGCTTGGGGCATGTCACCATGAGCAGGAACATGCATTCCCCAGGGACAACCAGAAGTGGCACATATTTGTGCTGCTGCTAGTTGTCCCCAGGACACCCCTGCATGTGTACTCTGGCTTGCAGCACATTGCCCCAGGTGGGGTAGAGGAGGCTGGGGTCAGCACCTGGGCTGGCCCCAGCAGCCTTACCTGGGGGCCTCCCCAAGCTCCAGTAGCAGTGATCTGGGCCTGTGGAGCCTGGCCTGCAGCTGGAGTGTGGCTCTGGCTGGCCAGGTTCTGGTTTTGGGAGGTGCACACTCCTGCCATGTGCACCACACCACTTTTTATTGGCTCGGCTTTTCGGTTTTGTTTTTAAATCTCCCGGCATCAAAAAACCCTGTTGCACTGCAAAATTAGCAGCATGGCCTGTATGTGCGGCATGTACAGTTTGTGGCACTGCAGTCAGGTCTGCATCACCATAAGCTGCATGTGCACGCTTGTGCGCCCTTAAAGTTCAAACATGATGTAATACAAGGTTTAGATAATAAAGGCATCTGAGGAGTAACATGGCCAAAAAAGGCAGTGGGTCAGGAAGCTGATCCTCCCAGCTGTTTTGTTCAGAATGTGGGAAGGGGAGCAAGATGCAGAGGTCATAGATACTAGAGAAGTATAGTTACAGTTGTCCATATGGGACACAAGTGAGGCTGCTTACTGTTAAGGACAGAACAGAAGTAATCCACGCTGCTGAGAAAAAAAACTGGTGGAATTTTGAACTTCCAAGATGTGCTTTCTAAAGGAATGGGAAGAGTAAGAGTCCCCCTCAGATTATGGGCCTGAGTGACCCATGCAGTCTATTAGAGGAAAACAGAGAATAGAGATGAGGAAGGTATGGGAGGAACGATACTAGTCACCATGTGAAAGTTAAATGTCTTGTCCTGAATTTAGAGATGGGCCCATGGGATTAGATGCAGGGTGGTGTATCAGAATGGAGAAGCAGATTTGGGAGTCTGCATGCAATAAATATCTGAAGCAAATTAAATGGCTTAAGTGATGATATGACACATATCAATGCCTTTGTGAATTTAAAAAACAGAATATTAGAAGGTGGATTTACATCCTGAGACCATAAACTACAGCTAACTAAATTTAGCACAGAATAGATCAATGTTTAAAGTTTAAACATTAACCCACAACTGCAGTTTAGCTGCCAAGTAGAGCAAAAAGAACAAGCACAGAACACTCCCCAGTTCAGTTACCTTCCCAGAAGATCACCTATGTACAGATTTTTTATAAGAGGGTGTAGTTAGAGGGCATAATATGGGGAAATTAACATACTAGAGGCCTGTGTGAATGCTACTGGTCTGCAGAGTCAGGCAGGTTGCTTGTTGGAATTTTTTTTTTTTTTAATTTCAGCTACTTCAGGCAGATGTAAAGTTACGATTGGGTAGTTTTAGTATATTAAAATGATTTATCTGAAGTTTTTGTAAGATAACAGATTTGCCACCTCTAAGGCATCTTACCAGAATCCCCCTTTTAATTGAAGAGATAATAAGGTAAACCAGAGCTTGTACAGATACTTTTCCCATAACTCCCTTGTAGGGGAGGGAATCCAAGCCTGGACATTTTCCAGAAGCATTATAAGAGCTTTGATTTGGACAGGTCTTCTGCAGGCACATTTAAGTTTGAGGAACTGTCTGGGGAGTTCATTCATATTATTTCCATATTTTTATCTGCCTTTACATAAATGTATCTGATTTCAATTGTAAGCTGCCCTGAGGCTCTTCCAATGAGGACAACATAAAAACCACACGGACAACCAGTGGCGATGCATAGGGGGTGCATGGGGGGTACCTGTGCACCGCCTGTGAGCACCGATGCACCCCCTATCTGGTCGCGCTCCCTGTTTAGCCAGCAGGCAAGGGGGCAGGCGGGAGCACCAGTGTCCCCCCTGCGAGTGCTGGCTGAGGAGCGGGGCCAGTAGCAAAAGCAGTACAACACACACAACAGATGACACAAGTCATGAAAAAAGAAATCTGAACAGAGTACAGTACCTGTGCTTTTTGAGCCACATCTAGAACAAGCTGAAACTTTTCTGACACTGTCAGATCTTCCTTTGGAGGTTCCTTAGACAAAACAAAACATTCCAGTTTGCTTTTCATACTTTCATTCTTGATCCTAAAACTGTACTTTGTACAACCAGCACTAGAATCAGTCTGCATTTTTTCTATACACTAGACATACATATTATGCATTTATGTTAATGTTTAAAGACTTATGAAAGTTATAGGTGTACAAACTTCACAAAATTGTGTCCCTTTAAAAAGCAATAAGATGATCCCTGGTATTCCCTGTGACCCTCAGTAAAAAAAAGCTATGAAATGGTCTGCAATTCAAGACATTTTATCTACCATCAGTGCTTCTTCCTAAGATTTCTTGCAGATTATAAAAAGCATAGTTCTGGCAGTTTATGCTATTAGATTAGATGTATATAAAAACAACAAACACCATGCTTTTGAATATAGGTGACTTCCCCCCCTAAAAAAAATCAGGCCCCCCACCCAACTGGGGTGCATGCATTAAGCAAGGAATCCAATTTTCTGTCTGAGATAGAAAAATCCTGGTTTAATTCTTATTGCACAGTGCAGAAGCTGGGGCATTACTATTCAGCAGCTAAGGAAGTCAATTGACTCAATGGCACACTTTTTCACTCCAGAGGTGTTAACAATCATCTCTCTTTTAGTGGGGCCTGATGTTTTAGTAATCAAGCTAACCTTTCTTAGGTCAATTTTGCTGTGTGCTAGCTGCTCCTGGTCTCTCTCCTCCTATTTCATAGCCTTTAGCTCATTTTAAAATCATAAAACTACCTATGGAGACCAGTTAGGATTTCAGCTTTAATTAAGCAGGAAAGGGAGGGCAAGTCATCTGGAGATTAGTCTCTGTCCCTGCTCTACACAGCCACAACTCTGGGAAAAAAATTCTTCTTCATTCTGCCTTTCAAAAAACAAACAAACAAAAATAGCCAAGGTGTGTATTATATTCCAGGGCCTGTTATATGCAAGAAAAATACAGTATTTGATTTCCATAAGATCAAAGCTACTAGGTTACACTTTTATGCTATTACAATGGATATTCAAACAAGAGTATAAGCAAGGTTCCTGAATTAAAGAAAGTCCATTGGATTCAACTTCAGTGTTTATCCCAAGTCTCTGCTTACCCCAAAAATCTGATGCACATTTACAGGTCTCACCAGAAACCGCTAATGTTTTTAGCAAAAAATTAAATAAAATAATGAATAAATAAAGAAATAATAAAAGTAAAAGTTGTTTACTTGTAGTTTTAAAACCAAGATTTAAGAGTGAGGGTAGCATTGCAATTTTATGTCCTTCTCTTCCTCCAAATAAGCAATAAAAAATCCCATACAAATAAAGAAGCCTTGAAACACTAATATTCATGTAATAATGCATTTGCTTTGGAACAACAGCATGAAATACCATATAAACTGAAGATTACAAACTTACAATGGGTTCAGAGACTTCAGGCACGATGCTCCACTGTATTCTCCAACCCCTAGAAGCCAAGGGAAGAGTCACAAATAATGTAAATATCCCTTTCTTATTGTGTCTCTAGGCTACTTTGAAGTGTTAAAATGGTTTCCTACTCTCAGCCCATATTCTTTTTAAAATAAATTATTTTAAAATGAAAATGTTGGCTACATTTTTAAGTAGGTATGTGCTTTCCAAGAGCCAGTTGTATAGTTTTGACATTCCAAGCACTTAACACTAACATGCAACAATGAAGAGAACCACGTGTATGCTCAAAGTAAGTGATTTGCAAGTTTGTTCCAAGCAGCAACAACAAACACATGAACTGTATGAAGACATTATTAGAGCTGGGAGTTCTCTTAAACAGGCACATCAACCACTTTGACAAAAAATACTAATTAAGGAATTACAGCATTGTTTCGCAAAATATACACTACCACTACTCAGGACATTTACAATGAGCTGCCAAATAGAGTTTACTTTTCTCCAGGAAAAAAAAGAAACCCACAACCTACATCATTACACATTGTGAATGGGGTTTACTGAAGTTTCACCTGTTAAATCAGCATTTAACAGATAAAGCAGCACTTAAAGGCAGAGTTCCACACATGTGTAACTGAAGTTGACATGTTAAATTTTAGTTAGGCAGGGTGTTAGTGTGGGGAATCTCACCTTTTTAATAAAACTCTTGATATACTACAGGTCACAATAATAGATTAGCACTGGAGTAACTTTTTCACTATTAATAGTTCTAAGACTGATGTTGAGGTTTGGAAAGAAGAGCTTAAAAGCAAACAAACAAAAAACCTAAACTTTGTGACACTGGGTAAGATTCAATAACAATACAACTAATCTTTAAATACCTCTTCTTCCATACAGTTAACATATGCTGGGGGGTTTTTAGTGTTACTGTAAAAGGAGATATTACTGGCATAAAGTATTGAGAGTACCTAAAATACAGAGTATAGAGTGTTGGCACAGAGTACATAAAACACTGCTTTCAGGCAATGAAGATTAATTAGATTTAAAACTGTGAAAAATTAAGTCTGCTTTCATTAGCATATTTGTAGCCTAGTTCAAGTACTGTATTTACTCAAATCCAAGATAACATTTTATCCTTTCCAGTCAGCATAGGAAGTAGGGGGTGGGGGAGCCCTGTCTACCAGCCTAGGGCAGGCAGTGGCTCAGCTCTGACCCTAGGGGAAAATTTGTGGTGATGGGGAGCCAGAGCAGAAGCTAAGTGTGGGGGACAGAAGGCAGGGTGCAGGGGGCAGGCAGGTAGTGGGGGGAGGGGAGGTATTAGGGGGGGAATGTGACAGGGGTGTAGGTCTGGGTCCTAGCCTCCCACCACTATTTCCCCTGCCACAGCACTGGGAGGCATTAGGGGGGAATGTGGCAGGGGTGCAGGTCTAGGTCCTAGCCCCCCACCAGTTTCCCCTGCCACAGCACTGGAGAGGATGAATACAAGAAAAACTTCCACTAATTAGATTTGTTAAATGGAAAACACATTTATAAAATTTCCATGCAATTATTGGGCGGCTGTCTTTAATTCAGAGTCATCTTGGATTCAGGTAAACATGGTAGTAGTTCAAGGTCTATGACAAAGTTTTTCTACCCAAAAAAAGCAACACAACAAGCTGTAAATGAGGGTGCTCTCCAATGATTTATCAGTACTATGGAAAGGCAAAATGGAATCTCAATATGCAACATCGATTATGGTAACTGGAATCACCAGAAATGATAATCCTAATATTAGCTTATCTTATACACCTTGAGCTATTTGTCATAGCTTCAAGAATCTCAAACTGCCAATTAAGACCCATTTTACCCCTTGTTTTCAGCACAAGTAATAGCTTACAACTCTTCCTGGATATAATGGACTTAAAAATGCCTGTTCAGAAAATAAATTAAATATTTAAAATTGGCCTTCAGATATAAACAAAATAAATACCTGGCTATGAGGTAATTTAGAGATAACCTCAAAATTGCTAAAAATAAGAACATAGGAATGGCCCAGCCATGCCATACAGCATTCATGTAAATCTGCAGATTAAAAGAAGAAAAAAAGTTACCAGTCACAACTAAATTGCCATGATTTATTTATATGCAGAAATGCATTTGTTGAACCATTCAGTGTAATACAACCCACGCTCCGAACAGCACCCCCCCAAAACCATTAAGCACTCAGTCATGTCGGGGAATGATAAAAAGACAGGCAGATTCACATATGCAATGCCATCATATAGAATTAGGACTTTTATACCAAGTCTCAAGAAGTATCGAGTGTACCAGCTCAGTTTCCTGCTTGGTATTAAATGTCTCAAACACTAGAGCTATGGGTAGCCACAACAGCAACAGTTAACAATTGACAAATTTAAGGCCAAAAGGCCACACTAGCAGTGAATCAGTTTCCTGAGTGGAAGGATAAGGCACTTAAGCATGTGACAACAGGAGGCATCCTCATTATTTTTCATTCCAACTCTATCCAAAGAGCTGTATCAAGTTTAATAAGCTTACATGACAGCAGATTAGAAGGTTCAGGGAACAACCTTTACTTCTGACGAGATGAACAACAAGGGTCCCAAGTTAATACATTGTATGATATTATGATCAGATATTAATGGGAAGGGTGGGCCTATCCACATTAGGAATTAGAAAGAGATTGTTATAAGTATTCAAACAAAGCTTCCAGTATTTGCAAGTGGCTTAGATTTGTCATCTCCACCCCTCTTCCCCACCTCTACAAATGTTTCCAGCCACCTGACAAGAGTTTTGACTTATGAAGCTTGTCACTGTTGCAAAGGATCAATCCAAATGTGAAGTAATTATGAAATCAAAGGTCACATAGCATTTAATTTAGTATTAAAAACTGTACCACATGTTTTGGCTTTAACCAAATATATCAAATCAGATTCATAGCAAGCAAAGAACTCTAATAAGCAATGGCCAAAAATTTTTTAGCAAGTTATTGTTCTTGGAGGAAACTGATAACTTACAATAAAGGCAATAGCAGAAGTGTAGACAGAATACCAATCTGATAAGGCAGAAAGATTCTTCACAAAATTAGTAACAGGTTTGGCACCTCTCTCTAGGCAAAAGGAGATTAAAAAAAAAAAAATCAGCTATTTTGGGTAATTAACAGCGGCATGAACCATTTTTAATGTGACAACAAGTCTCTCACAATCCATGTCCAGATTGGATTATCATTAAAAAAATTATATAACTGCAAAGAGTTTGCTGAAAACCTAAACACCAGCTCAGGTATCAAGAGTTATCTAATAGTAGAAGGCCCAACATGAACTCATGAACATGAACAACATTTGGATGTGGGGGCGAAGAGCTCACTGGCCAAGTTCGTGGATGACACCAAGTTATGGGGAAGCATGGTCATGCTTGAAGATAGGCTACGGATACAGGCAGACCTAGGCAGGCTAGCAAGTTGGGTGAATCAGAATCTGATGAAGTTCAACGTCGAGAAATGTAAAGTGCTCCGCCCTGGGATGAGCAACCCCCAACACACCTACAGGCTTAGCAGCACCAAACTGACTAGCACCACAAATGAAAGGGGCCTGAGAATAATAATAGACCACAGTACAAATATAAGCCGGCAGTGTGACACTAGCCAGTACAGCAAATAATACTCTGGCATGCACCAATCAATGCATCTCCAGCAAAACTAAGGAGGTGATTCTTCTGCTCCACTCAGCACTGGTAAGACCACAGCTGGAGTACTGTGTCCAGTTCTGGGCACCACACTTTAACAAGGATGTGGACAAGCTTGAGAGAGTCCAAAGAAGAGCCATCTATACAATCACAGACTTGCACAGCAAGCCATACGAGGAAAGGCTGAGAGATCTGGGACTCTTCAGCCTGAAGAAAAGAAAGCTGAGAGGGGACTTGGTAGCAGCTTACCTCTACACTAGGGGAGTACATCAAGGGCTCGGTGAGAAACTGTTCACCAGGGCACCAGAGGGCAAACTTAGGAATAATGGCCAGTAATTCCTGGAAGACTAATTCAGGCTCAACATTAAGAAAACCTTCTTCACAGGTAGGGTGCCCAAACTATGGAATAAGCTCCCTCCAGAGGCTGTGCAACCACCTACCCTGGAAATCTTCAAGAGGAGACTAGAGAGTCACCTTGCTGGGGTCACCTGACCCCCAGTTGTCTTTCCTGCTTGGTGCAGGGGCTGGACCCGATGATCTTCCAAGGTCCCTTCCGGCCTTACAATCTATGAATCTATGAAATTCAGTGTGGGCTAGTTCATTCTACTAAGAAAGTAAATTAGGCTACATTGGACACATCTACATGTTCATTAATGTCCTATAATTATGGTGCATTAAGTTGGTACCTGTAATGACAGGTACTAATTTAATGTGCCATAAATCGATGCCACTGGGCATTAGCACAAATGAATGGGGGGTTTTTTGGTTACATTAATGTGCATTAGACGAAACATACCGTGCATTAGCACAGGCTTTGCCCACTGCGCTGATGCACAGTAGAATTAGTCGTCTGCGCGTTGTCTCATGTAGATATGCCCGCTGAGCTCTGTGCTGCCACCACCAGCATACAACTTGTACCTGAGCTAACGAGCTTAAGACTATAGCTTGAGTATTCTTATGCTCTCACCTGAAAAAAAAAATTTAATCTGCAATGCCATTTAAAACCTTCAGCCATTTCCCTGCCTCCACCCTTAAACTCCCTAGCATTTGATGAACCTGATCTGACCTTGTACACTCTTTTACTCAGTCATGCGTCCTACTGAACTTAAGGAGTACCAGGCCCTTAGTCTGTACAGGTCATTCAGCCATCCTTGCTATATTCTCCATGGGTATTCCCAAAAAAAAGCAGTGATAGATTTATGCAGAAATACAGTAGTCAGGGCAGCTGTAAGGGGCCATGATACAGCCCAAGCTGGTGGAACTAGTTATAAGGCCAGTAGCAAGAAAAGAGCTGGTGTTCACTTTTCAGCCCTTCTTTACAGCAATTCCTGTGGCCTTGCGGCAGTAATAGAACCTTAAGAGAGGGTTAACATTAGTAACAATGCTGACTTCAATTTGTGCCTACTGTAAGCCAGAAAACAGGCCTTAGTGGCTTGAGCAGGCCTTTATGCTATCTCACATTCATCTAGCCCTTGCTACTCACTTGAAGTAACTTAAGAACTATTTGGATCTGCCAAGTAAATACCAGGACTCGCTCTTGCAGTTTTTACTCAAGCAGGACAACAACAGACTTCCTGATGAGACAGGCCACAGAATAGTCTCCCAAAGGAAGTGATGGAAGCAATATTGTGTGATAATGTTACCTTTCAACTAGACTAAACAAAGCATTAGAGTAAACTGAAAGGAACAAGATGCCCTAAGATTTTCTCTCCTAATCACTTGGAAAGTTTCGCATTTCCTATCCATCAGGTAGGACCCAAACCTAGCAGTCCCAGTAACTTTATACTAGTATTCCAGTATTTGCAAGATCACCTTTCTGTAGTAAAGTGGTTACACAGATCATTGAGAAAGCATTACCATACTCACTTAATTAAAGCAACAATAATATAGTCTCTGTAACAAGAAAGTATCCTGTCTATTCAGAGCTTAACAAAGGCATCATATTTACATCCTCTATCCAAGGTACATAAGAACTGACATTTATGGGGTCAGACCACAGGATACTGGACAAGATGGATCTGTCACAGTGGATGATGAAAGGGAGAGTGGACAGGGTGCAACCAAGATTTCTCACCTATTCCTCTCCCATTTACAGCCTCCACCATTTAAGGTGCAGGAAGTTTTACTTCAGAGCTTGTACCCCTAATCCATGCTCAATACCTATTGATGCACCTTAACTTCAAGATTTTGTCCAATTCTTTTTTGAATCTGTCAGCTTTCACAACATCTTGTGGCAATGAGTTGTACACTTTAGTTACATGTGTGAAAAACTTCCTTTTCTTAGTTTCAGCTACCTACTAGTTTTATTTTGTTACCCCTAGTTCTTGTATTAATATTATTATAAATAATTTCCTATTTACTCTCTCTTCATCCTTTAGTTTTTTGTAAACCCTTAAGCATCTCTTGTCTAGATTAAACAGACCTAGCCTCTTTAGTCTCTCCTTGCACGGAAGCATCTTCATACCACGCATCACCCTTGTAGCCCTTCTCTAGTTCTTCTATATCCATTTTGATGTGTGGGGACCAAAACTGGGCACAGTATTTAAGTGACTAGAATAACAACCTACTGTTTACTACTCTCACATACGATTGTATGTCCATTCACAATCCTGATGTGGTTTGGTATAGAAGCCCAATGAAACCCATTAGTATACAAACCCAATGAAAAATTGCACATCACTTGTCCACAACCTTAGAGAGAGAGACGCACAGACAGATTCCTAGCATTCTACAGTAAATAAATGGAACTGTCTACACTAAGCAAGAATTTAAGGTTTCAGAAACCACTCCTACCTCTCAACTAGATCTATTCCTCAGAACCTATGAATTTTTGTATGCATAAATATTAAGCTACATTAAAATGGGACGTTTTATGTCTAGATATGGCTGTTGCTTGGTACTTACTCAGTCTTCTCATATTTTCAGTTAACCTAGAAAAAATATGGATAAATGTAACATGTCAATCAGTCTGTACACATTCCAGTGCAACTTGGCATATCTGTACAAGTTGTGTTCTGGTATAGTACATGCTGTACATGGATATCAAGTAAATCAATGTTACAAGTTATTCTCAATTGCCAAAAGCACATCTCAAAATGAGTTACTAAGCCCTACTACTTTACATCAGATCAAAACCTGGAAACAAAGTTTCAACATTCTAATGAGGAAGCTATCCTCTGTGCTAAAGCAAGCCATCCTTAAGCTAGTTAAGTCTGAACTGTCCTAATTTATCATATCATTCCATAAAGCAAAGAAACATGGGATACAATTCTCAATAAAAATCATTCATTTTACAAGCAGTCATCAGCCCTGCTTTTATTACTTTTTATGCAAATAATTATTTGCAATCGATCATTCGTTTCGAAAAAAAAGTATGCCCTTTTAATTTGAAAAAGCATTCTTTAGTTGCTTTTACCTTCTAGCACTAAGTGGCTCTTCTGTTTCCACTGTGTTTTCCTCTGGCTGAAATCTGAAGTCCTCGATATATTCTCCAAATTTGTCATAAAACCACTTCTGGACTCTTGAACACACCGTGTGACTCCGTTTATCTGTAGACCCAAATGGTATACATTGTATATTAAGACTCAAAATGAATCTGTTTGAAAAGAACACATGTAAATTGTTGTAAGATGCAACCAGAATTGCTTCTGTATGCATATTTGTAATTTAGTGGCCTTCTTTGTAAATTACCTCTTCTCTCAAGACTCGAATTGCTGTGACAAACTAAAGATATAAATTAAACAGCTGTATATTTTTATAGATATAATTTGTCCGAGTTTAAGCAGAATTATAAATTTAATTAGCATCATGATGTTTGCGTTACCTTTTTTGGTTGTTTTCATTTCAGATATGCTCTCAAATTTCTCAAGCTTTCAATGCTTAAGACATGATCTTTCAATGAAGTCTTTCAGTTGTTATTACCCAGTTTGTTACTAGGATTTTTTGACTCAACCAAAAAGTGCACTGGACTTCAGGCTCATTGGGGCTGGTATAACTTTCCAAATACTGACTAATCCCAAACCAAATGCTAGTTGTGATATACTATTTTAAAATCAAGCATTTGTTGGTTGGTATTATGATTAAGATAATGACTGGTAATTTTTCCCTTTAATAAAAAGTGGATAAATCATTTTAGTTAAGGGTCATGAGATTTTAATATCAAAACTGTTTTGCATAGAAGTCAAATATCCCTTATTTTACAAGGAGCATTTAAATATTTTAGTTATTAAGAATAAGAAAGAAACATACTCCATTTATGCTGGAGCAAAGTTCATAAAATTTTGGAATCTGCTGTAGTGCAAGGTCATGACTTAATAATTAAGGTTCTTCTCAAGGAATAGTCATGTCATCATTGATTAATTTTTCTCCGAGAACCCACAGCCCAAACAATTACAAGTTAGTCAAGTTAAAGAGCCCCTCCTCACACGCCTCTTCCCCTTTGCCAAAGAAGGATAACATCCCTTTTATCACATAGGCCAGACCCATTTTATCACATAAATCCATTCCTCGGTTTGGGAAATGTTAACCCCCTCTCCTGCCACCTACAAGTTTAAGGCCCAATCTACACAAACTACAATTTTCTTATAACAAATTGCATGATTTTAGCAGAGAGATGAGAGTCAGTCACATTCTCTAATGATCAGTTTTCTGTGGCAGAGTTCTTGGAATGTATCTAGATGCCTGCTCATACTAAAAGTACCTTACCAGGTACCAAGTAGGGAAGATCTGCACTTGTTATCATACCTGAGCTAAGATCAAGTTTTCCCATGGAATGTCTGTCAACCTAAGATGTGTCATAAACAAAGCTTCTTGCTAGACCACCCTGTTTTGATGGAAGCCACAGGATTTCCTGCCGATTCACCTGCCTACCAGGGAGCCAGGTAGCTCTTGAGAAATCCAGCTCCCAAGTCTGCAGTTCTTTCAGTAGCTCAGGCTGCACGATGGACTCCCAGAGTTCCAGATTCTCAGTTCCTCAACCACCCATAAAATAAACCCCGGGAACTCCAGTTCATTCACAAACCTGCCTGGAGACTAGTCCGCTCTAGAAATCTTAAAACAATACTCTGCATGGAGGGGAGAAAGATGGGACCACACTGACAATCTTTTTGATTTGTCCTAAATACAAATCTTTGAATACCCCAGATTTCCCAGTTTGGACCTTGCAGTAAACACACACACACATACAATCCAGGTTCCCAGACAACTCTATTAGAAAGATTTATGTATTTTTCTAAGTAACTCGGGTTCCAGCAGACCAAAAATAAAATGTCATATTTACCTGAATCCAAGATGAGTTTTCCTTTCAACTTTGGTAAAAATATTTATCTTAGATTTAAGTAAAGACTGGGCAAGCAACTATTGCACCTCCAGACAGGCCTGGGGGTGGGGGGCAGCAATAGAGAAGCACAGGTAAGAGGGACATACAGAGCAAGGGAGAACATGGGAGAGCAGTGCACAGAGCCGGGGTAGCACAGGGAAGGGGCATATGGAGCAACTGGGGAACCTGCTGCACCCCCAGCCTCAAACCTGACCTGGTCTGGCTGGCTGCTCTGTGGCCCCAGTAGAGACAGACACAGAGCAGCTGTAAAGGTCGTCAGCGGTCCCTCAGAATTGGTGGTAACTGCAGTGTGGGCAGCGGCAATGGGACAGGAAAGGAATAAGGGACATGGAGAAGGCTGCCTGTCCCCTAGTCACTGGTCTTCCTGCCACTACTTTCCCTGTGGCAATGGAGTAAGGGGAAGAGGAAGGGAGAAGAATGAATTTACAAGGACCCTCCAATAACTAGACTGAAGAAATGGAAAATTAAAACAAATTTATAGTTTTCCATGTCTAGAATCTAATGACAATGGGCCATATTAAAATTCAAAGTAGTCTTCAATTTAGGTGCATACGGTAATTTCCTCTTCAACATACAGCTTTTTATGGAAGTTAGAAGTATTATTTCACATTAGAGTATGAAACAGATTCTTACAGAAT
The DNA here is from genome assembly GCF_052110815.1 of Crocodylus siamensis. Taxonomy (NCBI): domain Eukaryota; kingdom Metazoa; phylum Chordata; order Crocodylia; family Crocodylidae; genus Crocodylus; species Crocodylus siamensis. Next base: position 29,257,214 of record NC_143398.1, on the reverse strand, counting down.
TGAAAATGGAGATATCAAGCACTAAATATTTTCACATTGTCATCACTAAGGAAAACCACCTTGTGAATCTTCAACCACAAGTACAACCATCTCAAGTTTTGAAAAAGCAGTTAGAAATAAACCTATACGCTGGAAACCAAGTCAGCTTGTTTATAGTAACCAGATATCCAAGTCTTTGAAAAGCCAGCTTGGTTCTGAGAAAGTATCCTGAGAAAAAAAGAAATCAAACTAGACTGGAGATAGGCCAGGTATGCCTGCATTATGCACTGTCCTTGCAATGCTTTACGTAAACAAATAGTAATATATGCAGAACAGGTTTTCATTCTCAAACCACCCCCCTCCGTCAGCATGAGGGAAAATGGAAAGCTGACAAATCTGAGGCAGACTGACTACTTGACAGCTAGTCCCCATATGTTCTGTCTGCACAACTTGCAAGTGTCATCTTAACGCTGAATAATCGTGGTTAGAAACTTGAAAAAAAATCCAACCTCCTCCTCCCTCCCCCCTGCCATAAAAACCCCATAATAATTCCAACATTCTCAAAAGGAAATACAAATACCACACACATGCCTGTCACCTTCTTTCACTTCAGCTAAGTGTTTTATGGAGTTAGAATAAAAGGCAGCTTTAAAAGAACAAAAACATTTATGTGAATGTAGCATAGGAAAGTAGTAAGATGTTATATTACTTGAACTTTTATTTATTACAAAAGGTACGTAAAGAGGCTGTGAACACTAATACCCCATGTAATACTTCATTGCCCAAAAGAGAGAAAAAGAATGGGTAGAAACTTAGACGTTTACAAACTGAGAACAGGATAAAGCTACCCAGCACTGGCATTAAAACTAGGGGTGGGGGGCAGAATTCAAACACAATTCAGCCAGAACTATGCCCGAATGTTATTTTGTAGCCTGGTCACAAACAGCAAGCTTCAATCTGCAGCACAGACAGGGAGTAACTATTCTGGCAAAAGCCATGTTTAAAGCCCACTGCCATACACTGAGCCTATAACATAGCTTTTGAACGATGCTGCAAGTTTGCCATGTTAGATGCTTGTGATTGCTTCAGTAGGAGATAAACTGCAGATGAGTCTTGATTTTTAGTGGTTCTAGGTGCAAGAAAACTTGTTATGTTTGGATGAAACAGTACTGCTAGCTTGGAAAGAACTTTTTAAGTTAAGCTTTAAAGATGCTATTTTCCCCTCTTTCTGCTTTCCAAACTGGTATAGGAGAAGACAGGTTAACAACTTCCCCAAAACTCAGTTTGTACTAAATAATCAAAACAAATTAAACTCTATAAAATTAGGAGTGATATAGTGGATGGAGGAGCAACAGAATGCTTGATTAATAGCCTGAGCCAAAGATGCAGCTTTAGGCAAACTAGACATTAGAAAAAAGTCAGTTCTCAACATCACTTTCTCAACATCACCAAAAAAGTTATGCCATACTTCCACAAGGATGTATAGCATATCTGCAATAAAGGAAAGGGATCTGATAATACCATAATGTACAAATCATTCCATTTTTCCAGTGCTGCAAGACAATAAGCCAGGACCACATTCTGAGAGGAAGGCATGACAAAAAACCTTCCCTCACATATAGCTCTCTCAAAACCTGCTCAAACAACCAGAAGCTTTATACCAGTGTTATAGTTTTATTTTCCAGATCCATTTGGAGAAAGCAAATGACTTGCATTGAGAATCAGGTAAGTGAATCCAGTTGCTAGTTATTTAAGATTACCTGTTCCATTGACTTGCGTCGGTGGTTTTGCAGGTTGCTGAGTTGTAGGCAGCTCTTCTGTTCTGTAAAGAAAGAATAGGAACAAGAAAAAAATGTGAATTACTGTAGAACTTGGGTATTTCATGCGTGTAATTTCCCATAAATGAAGCCAAATGCTATTAGTGTTTATCTACAGCTTGCAGGGTGTCCTCTGCTGAGAAATGGAAATGCTTTCAATGTTGCCACGATTGAGGCAACACAGAGAGGGGCTGGAGGAGAAGCACAACGTGTTTCCATGGCAAACTTGCAATAAATTTAGCACTAAAATTCAAAAAAAAAATTAATCCATGGAAATAGCATACAATTGTTATTTATGGCTAAAGCAAGTCCCTCCTTCACTGCATAAATACAGACAGACAGGCTAGGGTATCATACTGCAGAAAAGGACATGGGGCTTCCAGTGGACCATAAATGGAATGAGCCAGTGGTTTTGGGTGGTTTTTTTGGACAAAAAGACGCCACAGCATGCTTGCTTGCATTAACAGAAGTGTTGCTTGAAAATAGAGGGAAGTGATCTCTCTGCTCTAATCCAAAGCTGACAAGGTTTTGCCTGGAGCAGTGTGTGTAGTTTTGGGCTCCACACTTCTAGAAGGATATGGACAGACTGGAAAAACTCCAGTGGAAGGTGACAAAAAATTAGAGGCCTGGGAAACACGACTTGGCAGAAAGCCTGAAGAACTAAGGTTATTTAGTACAATGATTCTCGCTTGAATTGCCACTTCACCCTCAGCTGCCACGAGATCCTTTTGGAGATACCACACAATACTAGCACTGTTAGGTATATAAACGCCTACATATAATTCACAAAATAAACCCAAAAATTTCACAAAGGAATCCACAGGGTCAAAAACACTCTGACCTATTGTGCTCTTTCCAAGTTCTCTTTTTCAAGAAAAACTCTTCTATTAATTCTCTGTAGTAAAAAAATAAGCAAAAGCTAAGAGCAGGCATTTTATGAGGGAGGTTGAGAATTACTAATTTAATCTGGCAAAGAGAAGACTGAAAGGGGATTTAATAAAGTCTTGTAAAAAGATGGACACAGGCAGGGGACAAGGCAAGGAGCAATGATCTCCACTGCAGCAGGTGAGATTTACGTTGCATTTTAGGTTTAATTTTCTAACTATAAAGGTAGTTAATAATTGGAACAAGCTATCCAGAGAGGCTGTGGAATCTCCATTCCTGGAACTTTTCAGGACCTGGTTTGACAAATATTTGACAGGATGTTTAGTCAGGGATGACTTTGCCTTGTGCAAGGGGTTGAACTAAACCTCCTGGCTAAGTACAAGCAGTCAAAAAGCCCTAGGCTGAATTGATTCCATCTTTGCACATTAGTCTAAACTGCAAAGATTGAACCAATAAACAAATGAACAGACAGTCACTTGCAATTCAGGAAATGCAGCCACATGCCTGCAGTGGCTCAAGCCAAAAGACAAGGGGTGCAACAGCACGGTTCTCTGGCACACAGCCAGCATGGGCTGTGTGTTCGTTTCTTCTTCCTGATACCCCCGAGGTCTCTGGGATTAGCAGTCCACAATCACTGCAGCAGGACTCATGGGGGACCTGAATTTCCCAGACATCTGCTGGGAAGAACAGTCAGCCAGGTCCGAACGCTCACGTAGGTTCTTGGCCAGAGTGCAGGATCTCCATCTAACCCAGGAGGTGCACAGCCCCACCAGGGGGGACGCCTTGTTGGACCTAGTGCTGGCCACGGGTGATGACCTGGTGAGGGGGCTGCGGGTGCTCGACCATCTGGGCGACGGTGATCATCGCCTGCTGGAATTCACCATCCAGCGCAAGGTGGCAAAGGCATGAAGTAAGGCAGCGGCCCTAGATTTTAGGAGGGCAGACTTCAACGAGCTAAGGAGGATAGTTGGAGAAACACTGAGGTCCTGGAGGGGAGGGGAGCCGAGTGTCCAAGGAGAGTGGTTGCTGCTTAATGAGATGATTCTCCAAGCCCAAAGGAAGGTAATCCCAACAAGGATCAAAGGGAGCAGGAGAGCACACAAGCCTCCATGGCTCACCAAAAGCATCCGGGAATGTCTCCCTGCTAAAAAGGAGGCTTACACCCAATGGAAAGAAGGGGTCATCACCAGGGAGGACTATTCTGTAGTTGCTCGGGGATGTAGGGGGGTAGTTAGGAAGGCCAAGGCAGAGATGGAACTGGGGCTAGCTTCCCAGATTAAGGACAATAAGAAGTCCTTTTTTAAATACGTAGGGGGTAAAAAGAAGGTCCCGGGTAATGTGGGACCCTCGCAGGACGTCATGGGCAACTTGGTCGTCACACCAGACGGCAAAGCTAACATGTTTAACGATTTCTTTGTCTCCATCTTCCTAAGTAGGGACCAGAACAGCCACCTCCCTGCTGGGCCCCCCTCGGGCCCCGGGGGAGGCACACCTGGGCCACGGGTTACTGAGGATTTAGTTAGGGAGCTTCTGGAGGAGTTGGACGTATTCAAGTCAGCCAGCCCGGATGATCTCCACCCTAGAGTTCTAAAGGAACTGGCCGAGGTCATTGCAAGTCCCCTGGCACAACTTTACGAGCACTCGTGGTGCTCTGGTGAGGTACCGGAGGACTGGAAGAGGGCCAACGTGGTCCCCATCTTCAAAAAAGGCAGGAAGGAGGACCTGGGAAACTATAGACCGGTTAGTCTTACCTCGATCCTAGGCAAGCTGTTCGAGAAAATTATGCTGGCACACATCCAGGAGGGGCCAGCAGAGGACTGCATGCTTAGGGGCAACCAACATGGGTTCATCAGTGGCAGGTCCTGTCAGACCAAACTGGTAGCCTTTTACGATCAGATCACCAGATCATTAGATGCAAGGGTAGCAGTGGATATAGTCTTCCTGGACTTCCGGAAGGCTTTTGACACTGTCTCTCACCCCGTTCTCATTAAGAAACTGGGGGGGCTGTGGTGCAGACACCCACACAGTCAAATGGGTCGCCAACTGGCTGGTGGGCCGCACCCAGAGGGTGGTAGTGGATGGGTCCTTCTCAACCTGGAAGGACATGGGCAGTGGGGTTCTGCAGGGCTCAGTCCTTGGGCCCGCGCTGTTCAACATCTTCATCAGTGATTTGGATGAGGGGGTAAAAAGCACCCTGTTCAAATTTGCTGATGACACTAAGATGTGGGGGGACGTGGGCATTGGAAGGATGCAACAGGCTACAATCAGACCTAGACAGGTTACAAGGGTGGGCGGACGAGAATAGGATGGGCTTCAACACAGACAAGTGCAAGGTGATGCACCTTGGGAGGAACAACCGGCACCATACCTACAGGCTGGGGAACTCCCCTCTTGTCAGCACGGAGGCGGAAAGGGATCTGGGGGTCATCATTGTCTCCAAGATGAACATGGGCTGGCAGTGTGGGGAGGCAGTCAGGAAGGCCAACCGCACCTTGGCATGTATCCACAGATGCATCTCGAGCAGGTCCAAGGAGGTGATCCTCCGCCTCTATGTGGCACTGGTCAGGCTGCAGCTGGAGTACTGCGTCCAGTTCTGGGTGCCACACTTCAAGAGGGATGTGGACAGCATGGAGAGGGTCCAGAGGAGGGCCACTCGTATGATCAGGGGACAACAGGGCAGGCCCTACGAGGACAGGCTATGGGACCTGAACCTGTTCAGCCTCCAAAAGAGAAGGCTGAGGGGGGATCCTGTGGCCTGTTATAAACTAGTCAGGGAGGATCAGCAGGCATTGGAGGAGTCACTGTTCCCCCGTGCACCGCCAGGAGTGACCAGGAATAACGGTCACAAGCTGGCAGAGGGTAGATTTAGGTTAGCTATCAGGAGGCGCTACTTCACGGTCAGGGCGGCTAGGGTCTGGAACCAGCTTCCAAGAGAAGTGGTGCAGGCTCCTACCCTGGGGGTGTTTAAAAGGACATTAGATGAACATCTTGCTGGGGTCATTTGACCCCAGTACTCTTTCCTGCCGTGAAAGGGGGTCGGACTAGATGATCTGCTCAGGTCCCTTCCGACCCTAGAAACTATGAAACTATGACTCTGCAGGGCTGATCATCAGTTCCTCTTCCTGCTTCCAGGTGCCTTTGGGATTTGTAGTCCAGTCAAAGCCAGCACTAAAATAAGTTAGAAGGGCAGGGCAGCTCTGCGCTCAGAGGAAGGTGGGTTTAACCCCCCTCCCTAGCCCCAAACCCCAGCAAGTGTTTGCCTGGGGCCGGGGGTAGTGAGCCATCCCTCATAGCTCCAGCTAGGGAGCAGAGGGGCAGAACCAGCCCTTGCTCTCTGGAGCACACAGCACGACCCAGCCCAGGGCTGAAAAGCACGCTGGGGGACTCTGATTTAACATGAACTAGGAAGGCGTCTGGGACACCAGTTTGACCTAAATCAGTTAAGTCTGATACTACATTCAACCAGATTTATCTTAAACCAGTTTCATCCATTTTGAAACTGGTTTATGTGCACTGAGGTTATGCTCTGTTACAGGCTTAAACCAGTTTCTGATCACTTAAACCAGTTTGCATGTAACTTCTGTCCCTAGCCCCTGACGTCCCTTCCAGCTGTAGCTTTTTAGGTTTCTATGACTGTTCAAATCCTTCCTCTAGTTCTATACCAACTCCACAGCACAGCTCATTTCTAAAATACCCACTCAGGTAAGTATCGTACTGAATATTAACCCATGTCTGTGCTCTATATACAGTATAATATTTCAGTCCCAATCCTCAAAGCATGAACATTTATCAGGGGTTTGCAACTCCTTTGCCTTTCCTACTTTACAAAGCAAGAGAGAGTCCAAGATGTAGCAAACAGACAAGCACAGTGCTAGAACAAATTCATCACTATATTCCAGAAGTTTAAGTTCTGCCATTTCTATGAACAGCCAAGTACTCCTCAACTTCACCAAGTTAAAGAATCACATGACACAAGTTACACACGCAAGCTACGGTTTAAATTCTTCTAAAAAGAATGGACTATGTAGTAATTTCTATTCATACCTTCAGACTGCCAGGACTTCTATAAAGCTAGAAGTATGCTGAAGGCAAACTCCAATATACACAACATGGTTAAGAGCTAGGACCCTAGTGAATTTATGATGGAAGTGGGCTGCACAGCAGCTCCTTTAATTTTGCAGGTTCCCACCCACACGCCACCCCATGCTGATTGGCTACGGGGCCCCAGTGGCCTTGGTGCTTGATGCTGACCACCTAGGAGGCAAAAACAGCACTGTATTTAAAACTGTGGTTTTCACCTCCCTGCCAATCAGAAGCCAAAAGTCAGGCCCCTTGGCCAATCAGCAGGTGGAGATGGGGGTATATGAGGGAACCTGTAAAGTCAAAGGAGCTGCCATGCAGCCCACTTCTCCTGCGAATTTGGTAAGGCCCTAAAAATAACAGAACACCTCCCGCCATAGGCAATGCATGGCGTGAGGTACACCCCCCGCCCGATTTATGTGCATGGACGCATGGGGCTACAGACTGGCTGGAGTGAAGACCCAGCAGCAGCAGGGGTGGCAGTGGTGGTGTGATTTCTGTGCCGACGGTGGGACACGCAGCTGCACCCTTGCTGGCCAGCACCTGGAAGCAGCAGAAGCTGCAGGACAGAGTTGTGCCCCCCGCCACTCCCCCATTGACATCTGCACAACCTCTATGTTTCCAGAGAAACTACATAGCACAGGCTGTAAAATGCTTCACTACCACATAATTAACACTGTTTCCAAACTTTCTACTTGCAGCAACAATCGTGGACATGTTGCATATCATCCTTCAATTACAATGCAAGTACTATCAATAGAATTTTCCCCTATAAAAAATGAACAAACAAGACACAAATCCTAAGCAATCCTCCAGCCACTGTACAGACTGTAAGGTGCAGAAGTGCAAAGGACCTCTGTTATTGGACTTTTTTGTAATAAGAGCATACTGTTAGCACATATGCAGCTTACAGTCCATTATAACTAGAGGTCTACCCAACTCTTGGAGGCAGGCAGCCAATTTCATGGGCAGACCACAGAACCAGCTTCCAATTGCAAGGGCTTATCATGGCTGGGGCTCCCACAGCCTATGATTGGCCAAGGAGGCCTGGTGACCCAAGTCTCCGCCACTGATTGGTTGGAGAGAGCTGTCCATCGTACTGCCCCACCCCTCACACTGCAGGTTCACTGAGAGAACTATCCATCAAGTAGTCCTGCCTCTTACCACTGATTGGTGGAAGGGGTGGTGCCACATGACAGGCAGCACTCTCAGCCAATCAGAGGGGCAGGGTGGGAGTTGCTTGTTGACCTTCGTGCTAATATCCTCCCTCCACCCTTCTCCTGGCCAGGCCAAGCTGCGTGGCCAGGAGACTGCTGACTCCTACTGCGAAGCCAGCATTTTTAGTAAGATTTTTTTTCCCCGTGAATTTCACAGAGATCATCCAATTTCCACAGAAGTCACACAATCATGATTTGGAAAGGTCCCCATTTATAGCCCCTAACTTCTTCTCTGCAATTCTGCAACCTGTATTTGTGCAGGAGATTGTTCCATCCCAATTTCAAGGCTTTGCACTGGTCCTTGTTAAATTTTATCTGACTGATTTTAGATCATTTCTCCAGTTTTATCCAGGTCTTTCTGGATCCTAGCCCTACTATCCAGAGTGTCTGCAACTCTGCACATCTTGGTGTCATTTACAAGTCTGATGATGGCTCACACAACTGCTTCCTCCCAAATCACTAAAAAAGATATTAAGCGATACCAGATTCAGGACAGATCCCTGGAGAATCCCACTCGATACTTCCTCTCAACTACATATTATTCCACTGCCATAAGGATTCAACCAGTTATGTTTGACAGCCCTAATCTAGATGAAATTACTCTAAAATGGAAATCCAGTGCTTTGGAGCAGACTTGATTAATCAAATCTTACAAAGCATGCAAGATGATGCACTCAGCACTTTGTCGCATGCACGTGTATAAATGGTGAAATGCACTTCAGCATGCAGAAAATGGCAGCATTGTGCTTTTGAACTAAAACACCTTCAAAGTGTTTCAGTTCAAAAATGTGTCACCGCCATTTTCTCAGCACTGACACGCATTTCACCATTTATACAAATGTAAGCACCTGGCACTTCAGTGCGTGCATGTATAAAAATGCCATATGGCTCAAAGAGCCTCTCTATCAAGCCTACCGGGCTACTGGAAATTGGGGGTGAGGGGGTTGGGAGAGGGGTGGCCTGATGTGGAATTTGATGCCCTTTGGCACTGCTGGCCACAGCTTGCACCACTGCTCCCGGAACCCTCCCACTGCTGGTGGGCCCCCAGCCCTGGAGCCTACCACTTCCAGTGCACCCTTCACCACCACCAGCTCTGCTGCTGTGAAGCCTGACAACAGCCTCCCTCATACTATAGTCCCTGCAGTCCAGATCCAGACTGGGGCTCCAGGTGGATGTGGCACCCTGATCTAGACCACTGGTTTTCAACCTTTTTTCATTTGCAGATCCCTTTGAATTGTACATGTGGGTATTTACACACTTTTGATTGATCATAGTCATCTTCTGCAGACCCCTGAGATGTCTGGGGGTCTACAGACTACAGATTGAAAATCATTAACCTAGACTACATTTCCTTAGTTTACTAATTATAATGTCAGGGGTGACCATCAAAAACTGTGATTTAAAAAAAGAAAAGAAGAAAAAAGAAAATCAAGGTATAGCACATTAACTGTGTTCCCTTCTATTTGGCGCACCTCAATGTAAAGATGTGAACCCACACAAGGTTTGCTTTAAATCAAAACATTCTCCAACCTGCACAACACAGTACAGCCAGGGGAGGCATGTCATGCACAGTAACAGAAAGCCATTACACAGACAAGAAAGAGAAAGTCAGTCAGTTGTCTTTGCAAAACAGTTCAGAGTACAGTTTTGCCCGACTCAACCCTGTGTTATGCACAGTCCATTTAAATGGGTCAAAGAGAATTAGATCAAAGACTTAAAAGATTCTAGGACTGCCAAAAAAACAATCTTGTAACGACCAGGATCAGTCACAACATACTTAACAGGCAAGGATAAAGAAACATGAAAATTATTTCCCTATAAAATACTTAAATCCAAAGAACTACCTTGACAGTGCATAATAAGATGAAACTGAGTGGGGAGGGCAACTGCATAAACAACATCCATGGCAGCGTTTAAAGAATTGGCCAGGTAAGTCTGAAACTGTTTGCAGCACAACATTTTTAAGACACAGAACAATAGGCAGAATTATTACCCTGCATAAGTGTTTATTAATCAAAGCTACCACCAACAGCTTCAGGGGAAAGTGAAAGGCTAGAGTCGGGCAGGCAGATGGTAATTATCCAAATAAGTGCCCTGTCAGGACACTGGGATTCACACTTGCATTCTTACAATGATAGAAGTACCATGGTAGTCTATGTCCACAAGCTGTCTATGCCTGGGCATTAAGTCTCATTTGAAAATAATGATACCTTCAGTACCACAGACCCCTTCTCTCCCCATGTTTCTAAGGGGAGAGATTCTATCATCTGATTAATCAGAGCTAATTTTAAGATATCAACCCCCATCAGGTAGCAATTTCTGGTAGAGATTTTTTTGCTGGAAGGAAAGAAGGAATAAGAAAATGTCTCAATTACCATCTGCCTACCATTCAACCCTTATGCCACTCCACACCCTCCCCCTATACACACACACCCATTCTCCCCACCCACAGCTTGGCCTTACAGAATCATCAGGTTAATCGCAATCCAGGGTAGGTCTTGCTACACCTGTTAATCAATCAAGAACTGCAATTAACTGCTCCACAGAGATCTGTCTTAAGCACCAACAAATATTTACGTTTCCAGCTTATGGGTCTATTGGATCATGTGCCAAATCCTAAATCCAGGAAATATCCAACAGATAGTCTGTAATACACACATTCCCAAGAAAGGAACAGTCTTTCTGCAGTTCCTGAGCTCCCCTTTAAGCCATGAAAATAGTTGAAGGATTGACAATTATTTTCCCCTACAGCTCCATAGAAGTCTGGAGCACAGAAAAAGCCAAGTTCCTAAACCTGCCCCATACCCAGACCAAACAGGATCAGTCCCACTGACTAAAACTCTTGCCTAGAAGAGGAATAAGGGAAAAGGCAAATGCAAAATCATTCTAAGGCCTGAGCTGTGAGATTCGACTAGGCCATATTGCTTACACAGCTTGCTATTTCCTAGACTTGGACTTTCAGACTAACATACAGAAAGGTCCCTGTAGAAGTAGCACAAAAAAATATCGGACTCATTTGTGTTTAAACATACTGCAACTAGGGAAGGATAAAATTATATTTTGAGAAGTGCATGAGTAGCAAGAGAGGTGCAATATTATACAGTGGCAGAGTACAACTGGAAATGCTAGAAACACAACCAAAGTATTGTGTTTATAGCTCCATCCATGACTCATTAGTTAAGGAAACCTGACACAGGACACACAGGTTTATTTAATACATTTCTCAAAAATATTGTGCAAGGGTTAAGATGTACTGAACCAAAGTATTTTCTGAGAGTAGTTAGCAGCCTCCTCCCTACATACTTCTCAGACAGACTCTTCTAAAGATCCCTTCTCAACATCCAACTGAGAAAGCTGGTTACAAAAGCTTATGCATTCCTGATTTAGTCAGTCTGTAAGGTGCAAATCTACACAATTGAATGACGGCAAGTAAAGTGTTTTGAACTCAGTGTACTCTTGCCATAAAATCTACACATAAGAAAGTGATTTTTCCTATTTGTTTAAATTCTTCTATGAAGCAGAAAATCTACAGTTACATAAATATTAACTTCTTTTTCAGCCTGCTTGAAGTCAGACACATTTTTATATTCATCTGCATTTTTCCCATCTAGGAGTTATATGCTTATGACTTCTTTGATAACAGAAGTCAAGGAAAGCACTCAGATTTCATCAACAAAGCTGTACAGAGTCATAGAATCATATGAACGACGTTAGTGGGATATAAAAAGTTTCAAACTAGATAAAGAAGTCTCAGGGGTAAGTACTGTAAATGCAACCTGCCAATAACTCTGCCATGTTATAAATAAGAGAGACATGAAGTGCAGCCAACTGGGTGTCTCAGCAATCAGCATTCTGAACTGGCAGGCAAGAGGGCCAAGCAAGAATGTGACGGGTCCTGGTTTCTCACTAACCAACCTGGCAGGGGCTCAGATTCACTGAACAGACTGAGCCTACTTGGATCATATAGGGGGGAATGCCACGTCTCCATGGCAATTCCAAAGGCCAAATGGACCAAATCAGCCATGACCAGAAATCCCCAACCAAAAGCATCATACATGACAGCACAAAATGTGACAGCCAAGCTTTGCCAAGAACCGGAGGTGGTGAGAAGCAGCACATAAAAATGGAAATGAGGTAGAGGTAAGGGAAAAAGTGCAGCCTGTGCAAAAATGCCTTCAGAATGTGTCCCTTTTATAGAAGGCACCTCCATTATGGTAAATTAAATATATATATCTATATATAGATATATCTCTATCTCTCTGAAAAAAATCCACATTTTTTAAACCAGAAGTGAAGACAGAATATCAAACTGAGCCAAATTAAAAAACTAAAGAAGTAGTTTTATAATGAAAAATAAAAGACTAAAAATCACGGACACCACTGCAATAATTATCCTTTTTCTTTCTAAAATACGGCAATGAGCCTGCAATTCTCACTAGATAAAAAATGCTGTTCATTCAAATGCCCATTTCAAATAATTTAGACACTATACCACTGGCGAACTGCCATGAGCCTCAGCTGCTGTCACAAAGCCCTGAGTAGTCCCAGACCATCCCTGCAGAAAAGCCTGTGCCTAGTGCAACAGCATTCTCGAACACTTACTTTATAAGCAATGCATGTTGGTGGGGGGAAGCAGACTTGCTAAGTCAGAATAATTAGAAGTCCAGAAGAGGAAGACAGTCCCCTTAACCATCCTATCCCTTCATTGCATTCTAACTGCAATTTCTGCATTTATCTAATTACTTTCATCATTCCTATTTCACTGCTATATGATCACCTCTCAACAACATAACCACCACCACATCTTTCTTCCTTGGTATTCAACAAGACGATTAGTTTAATTAGTCACATTTGTGCAGAAGGATGAGTGACTTTTTTGCATTTGCAGAAAAGTATTTGAAGGCATTAACTAAAACGTTCAGCATTTAAATAAACAGCCTAATATTTCTTTATAATTAACAGCAGGATATACCGATATCCCTGGTGTCACTTTATAGATTAAATATTACTGAAGCAGACTACATTCATCCCTGATTGTCTATTAATTATAAGGGGGGGAGGAGCCCAAAAGAAACATAAGGATCACAGACACCTCATTACACTTGTCTCAAGGACTAAAAGGGTTAGTATGGGGATAGTGGAATCTTTGTGGAGGGAAAAAACATATTGCCTTTATCTGGCAGTGGTGTGGCTGCTCTGGGAAACTGAGATATTCTGGCATGCACAGTTCAAGATTGACATTGAGAAGTGAAGTGGGCTCACAAAGGTTGGAAAACATGTCTTGTAGCAAGAGATTCTAGGAGCTCAGTATTTTCCCACACCCCATAAACCAAGTTTAAGGCAATTTGATCCATCTATAAAACATCTATCTAAAGTACACAGCTTCTCAATGGGTTCTTCAGTTTATTAGAAGCAACAGCTAATGTAATTTAATTCCACTTAGTGCTGGTGTGGCCTCAGCTAGAGCATTGTGTGTAGCTTGGGCACCACGTTTCAAGGAAGATGGAAGCAATTGGAGGGAGTCCACAGGAGAGGAAAAGGAATGTTCAGAGGTGTAGAAAATGTGCCCCATTAAAAAAAGAAAATATTGAAAGAACTGGGTTTTTTTAGTGTATAGAAGTAAATACTGTGTTGTGACATAACAGCCTTGGAACAAGTAAAGAGCAGCTGCAAAGCAACTGTACTCCACAGGGTCTTGCAACTGCAACATGAGAGATTTAGGTTAAGCACTGGAAGGGGGGAACCAAGCCACAAACATGCTAACTTATCTAAGAATACTTAAAACCAAGAATAGATTTCTTAGGGGAAGTATGGAATCTCATCTCTGGAGATTTAAGAGGAGGTATGAAACATGTGCAAAGAGTGGTCTTGATGGTCTTGCCTTTGCAGCAAGAGGAAGAACAAGATGATCTTTTGAGATCCACCCATAAACGACTGGTGCCTCCTGAGACATTTATAGGTGGCAGCATTGGCGGCAAGCGGGAACCGCCCACAGACACCAATGAGAGGGGAGGAAGGCGGGGCGGTAAGTGGCAGCCCCCCGCAGAAACCGGTGGCAGTGGCCAATCTCGGGGAGGGGGCATGTGCCCCCCCTGCCCCTCCTACGCTTTGCCTATGGATCCACCCCAACTTAGCTTTGACTATATTAGCATACGTACCAGGGTCTACATGGCACAAGGTAGGCGCTATGCAGGGATACCCAAAATAAATAGCTCTTTGTCCTCCAAAACCAGCATCTACAAAGCTCATTTAATAAAAATGTTAAGCCCAGGCTAATAAGCTCTGCTTCTCAGCAATGTTAAATTTGTTCAAGTATCACACCAAGCTAAATTTTGCCGCTTCTGCATGAGGGCTATCTTCAGTTAACCCTGTGCACGCATACCTTACAGACCTTAGCTGTTATAAAGGATTTCTCTTACCTTGCCTTAAGTACATCACTGATTTTTTGTTCTAGTTCCAATCTCCTCTGCCGCTCTTTCTCTAGTTCTTGTTTTAATGTTTCAACATTTGTTTCTTCTCTCAACTTTCTGAGCTCCTCCTCTGTTAAGAAGGGGAGGGGAAAATATTTAGTTATCTTTTAGTGCTACAAGTTAAAAAAGAAAATTACACTAACAAGGGAGCAATTAATTGGACCTTGTCTTCCGGAAATTTGCACAGACAAAGATCAAGTAATTACATAGTATATTATATCCAGTGGAAGTTATCTGCTCCTCATGAAAATAAATCTTTCTATTCCTCCCCAAATGCACCCACATAAACTATACCAGCATGACATTCAGTAAGGAATTATTGAAAAGATAAAAATAGCACAATAGCATGTATGGATAAGTATTTCTATATTTATTATATCAAATAAAGGCTTGAGTGTTACAATCTACAATAGACTTCATCCCCAAAATAGGTAAACTTTTCTAGTTACAGAAAAAGTGTTCCTTACATCACTATATAGTACAAGAAACATAGAGGAACTCTATTTCCCCTTTAAAATGGGGACACATAAACAGTACTAGTATGAAACACCTTTGAATTCAGGGAAATTTATAAACTTTGTAGTTCAAGCTAATTGTACCCAGGCTATAGGTTATATTTTTACAGTAATAATTTCAGTCTTATTAATACACACATATTGAGCTAACTCAAATAGCGCAACCAATGCAAAGCCTATTTAATGGCTAATTAATCTTGCCTTTCTTTTTTTGTTAGAGAGTTCACGGGTAGTATCTGTTTTCAGAACTCCACATTAGGCTA
This sequence comes from Crocodylus siamensis, assembly GCF_052110815.1. Taxonomy (NCBI): domain Eukaryota; kingdom Metazoa; phylum Chordata; order Crocodylia; family Crocodylidae; genus Crocodylus; species Crocodylus siamensis. The sequence goes on along the minus strand of NC_143398.1, from coordinate 29,241,988 downwards.
GAATGCAAAAGGGTTCAGTGTCACTGTCAGCACATCTTTCAGAACAGGTGCACAAAGGCATGATGAAAAAAGATAGGAACTCATTAAAATTTTAAAAAATTAAAGTTACTCTGCGCACGCGTGCATGCATGTCATGAATTTTTAAACTGCCTTGACATTAAAAATCAGAACAACAGTAGTGTGTGTCAAGCTTACAAGCAAACAAAACAAAGGGAACTGGCTAATTCTTTTACCACTGCAAAAACTTGAATTTCATAGTAACAAAGAACACACACTTGTGGACTATGTCCTGTCATCTAGTAAATACTCTGCGATAAGTCACAGCCCTTTCTTGCAAGTTTTAGCCAATTGTGTAATTCTTTAAATTGCAAGTACATTTAAAAATTAAATACAATTATAATTACTTCATGGCAGAGGAATATGACAGCTCATTTCTCTTATCGTCCTAAAAATGAAACCTTCCAATGAGAAAAAAGCGAACCAAGGGGCCAAACATGTGACACCGTTCCTTTTATTGCTATGTTACTGATACAATTCCACCAATAACTGCAAGAAACACATCATTGCCATGTCAACAATCTCCCAAAAAAAGGAATGGAAAGAGCTACCTGCCTTCCCCCCAACACCTAATGGAATTTCCTCCAGATTCGAATTGTGGCATATTAAACAGGGCAACGAGAGGAAAATTTTGAAGCTACTGCAGGTATTGTATCTCTTCTATGAATAAACATAACAGTCTGAGTGTACGAGTGATCTTATACATGAAACCATTCCTGATTAACTCCATGTGTTGACACTTAAAAACAACAGAGTCTTGTTCCAGAACGTCTGGTGTAAGCCCACTACGAAGGTGCATTCAAGTTTAATTAGGAGCAGCTACTGTTCCTTAGAATTCATAGCCTGCTTTACTGTAGGCTAATTTTCAGAGACAAATCCTAGAGTTGACGAGCAAAGGATGGAAAGTAGGTTTAGTCATAACTTACGTGAAATACTGCAAAAGTATTAAGTGATGCCTGACAGCAAAGTTAAAAACTGATCCGCTGGAGAGAACTGCTGGGGCAAGGGGGGGAGGTGGGAGGAGCATTTCTCAAAAGCATTACAATATAAAGGAGCACCCTTTCCACGTACAAATATGCAAGAAAACAACCAAATGGCATCTAGAAGTCTCAGAAATAACAAAAGTTTTAGACAGTGCTGTTTTTCTCCAGTGCCTTTTGTTGTTTTCACTAACTGCACCATCTACCATTCCACTGAGACATCAGGGATTTGAAACCTGAAGAGGCCAAAAATGTGGTTTTTGTGACACATTCTCTCTGCCCCTTTGTGCAAAAAATGAAAACAGTAATTCTGTGGAAAAAACCTGATGGTTTAAATGAAAACAATTGCAATATATCATGAAAAGGTGGTACAAATAATGAACACCATATTTATGGCATCCCAACTCTCAAGTGCATGACTTGATAACTTGAATCAGAACTCGTAGTACAGGTGATCTCTTTTATTAAACCAACTAGATACTTGCAACAAAAACACCTTCCGAAAAAGCCCCTGTATCCCTGACCTGGTAACCTAACTCCCCTGCTAGAGCTTTTCTGGCAGTTCCCAGGCATTCTCAATCATGTACAGTCCTGCATGTGCTGCTTCGCAAACATATCAATACATAAAAGAAAGAAAGGGGGAAATTTTGATTTATAAACCCGGCAAAATGTTAACCAAATTTCATAGCATACAGGCACTTCTCTCAACCCAAGGCGAAATTTCAGAGCTCTGCTGCAGATGATGAGACCTGGAACTACTTAAAGAAGGCTTCTATAAAAATCTTTTATCATGGAAACCTTTTGGGCATCATCTCAACTCCTGAGCTTCACAGGATGGATTGGATATTTACTGTACCCTCAGACAGACTGGAGTTAGCATCTAAACTGCAACCCCTGCTGCTGGGATTTGACTTCATAGTACCGTAACAGGCCCCTCATATAAAAAAAGGCCATATTTCAGCACAGGCTTTAACTTTTCAAGGATTCCTTCCAGCCCAAAAGAAGATTAATTAAAACTGAACACACACAGGTGGAAGAGTACAGCTTTACTGGATCTCTAATGCAGACTTCAGCTCTGAAATCCATGGTAACTGCAAAACAATGTACATTTTAAAAAATAAAATGAGGTCCTCTGTTATACTCTTTACAATCACTGGTCCTGCTATATCAATAAAATGAAAAGCAATTTATAAAGAGTGACTAAAACAATAAAGGAAAGAATAATTATGCTTAGAGTAGGTTAAGATGGCATATTTCAGCCCAAGAGACCCCATACAACAGATCAGCAATGGTATTTGGCATGCCAGATGAAATTCCAAACTAAAGTTTGGTGCTTCAATTATCCCAAGACATCTTATCCCTCACTGATCTCTTCATAAATACCATAGGTAAAGTCAATTTGGAACTTCATGGCAGCTATATAAATCAGGATTTTATTAATATGCCAGAAAACCAAAACATTTAGAGAGTTTCCTAAAAATTCAAGAGGTTACAGTTCAGATGGCACTGACAAAAAAAGAGTGACTACACCCCATCTGATGAAGAGGAAACAGAAATAGACTCTGAAGTCTCAATGTATTTAGACGACTAAAATCTTACTCCCTAAGCTGTCAAAGAGCTAAAACAGTACTGCACTTTGAATAAGACTTGAATGTCTGAATAACAACATGCAATGTTGCCAACTAGGAAAAGCATAGGACTGTAAACTAGGGGTTCCTACAAATGTGCACGGAGCCTGCTCCAACGTGCTGGAAATCCAGTGCATCAGAGCAGACTTGATTAATCGAGTCTGCAGGAGCATGAAAATTGATGAGCTCCGGCAGCCTTCTTGCATCATGTGCATCAGTGACTTGTGGGCACTTTTAATTAACTCAGCTCGTTAATTAAAGCACCCAGCCCTGCAACCCACAGCATGTGTAAAAATGCCCTTAATTCCTAATTCCTTGCTAAAATGTGCAGTAAAGCAGAAGTTTCTCTCAATATGGAACATCAACATTGTGTGCGTCCCAAGGCCGGGGGGACACAGCGACAGCCTGCAGGTGGTGGCAGCAGTGTCAGCAGTGGGAACATGGCAGCAGCAAGTGGGGTGCTCCTGCAGGCAGCTGCAGCGGTGTCAGCAGCAGTGAGCGTTGACTGGCGCTCAGTGACCCCCTGCAGACACCACCGGCGGTGTCGGCAAGCGGCAACTGCCCACAAGCGCTGCCAGCAGCATCTGCCAATCTCTGGGGATGCACCACCAACCTGGGGGGGGGGGGGGGGGGGGGGGGTTCAAATGCACCTACGTGCACCCCTATGCGTCACCAATGACATAGAACAAAAGCTGCATCATATATTACTTTGTAAAGGGTACAATGCAGGCAAGGTTCTTTGGTAGACGTGATGTCTTTTATTAAACCAACTGAGTTGGGCATGATATACGTAGTAGAATTGGCATGATATACGTAGTAGAACTGCTTGATAAAAATCTAGAAGTACAAGCATCATGTTCTGCTAACGGAAAAGAACATGACCATATATCACCTTCCAGTGCACAGCTGGGGTACAGCCTATAAAGTGAGATTTAAGTTTACCACAGCAGTACAGTATTTACCCTGTAGTATATCGAATCTGAGGAGGCCTAGTCGAATAGTGTGACTATATCCTCTCATTAAAACAGTTAAATACTGCTGTTTCCCAGTATACCCAAGACAGAAATAGTTCTTCTACATCTGTGTTAATTATTTTAAAGCCCACTATGACCTCCAAATACTGTTTCAATTCAAGCATATTACGTAACTGGTACTGAAGATACGCTAAATCCCAGTCACATACATTCAAACTGGATCTCATCAGCAGCATGAGCAGTGCCAGATGCTGTAAACTAACAACAATATTCAATCTTGCTGGCAATACCTCTCCCTCCCTCAGCAGAAGTAAAAATGTTATTAGCGAACAGTTTTCTAGAGACAGATGAGAACATAGGACCCTGCACATAGCTGCTAAATAGTACATAGCTGGTATATGTTGATGGAATCGAAAACTTGCAGGTGGCCCCACAGCCTAAAGTAGTCCAGGGCATAGCGGGTTAAGAAGTTCTAGTGTCCTGGAGTAATAGGAAGAGAGGCGAGTCACCACTCTGTGCCTATGTGGTTACCATGCACGGAAAGGTGTCAAGGCATGCTGAAGTAATGCAATCTAACATTTACAGTTTTCCAAGAGGCTCAGCTCCATGGAAATGCTTACAGAACATCAGCATCATTCAGAGATTAAAGCCAAGAAGATTATACTGGTTTCTTCAATAATGATAGAAAAATCAAGGCCATTATCCCAAACAATGATAATAAACCATGAAGATTTGAATGATGCAATATGGCCTGGGGGCATACTGCTGGCACAGAGCACTGGACAGCAATTTCAAAAAACCTGCTTTAATTCCAGTATTTGTCTAGAAGCTTGTTTTATTTCCAGGTGTGGTGATCCTGGGCAAAATCAACACTATTGAAATGAAGTGGGTGTGCTGATATACTGGCCATCTTCATAAAAGTGTAAAGAACTATGGCTAGATGAGGCATTATATCATTAAGTCCAGATATTCTTTCTATTCAAAAGGTAGAGATCAGTTTTTCTCCTCCCTTCAGTAGTAAGTAAATCCAACTGCTCACTCAAATTGAAGTTTTGCTTTTCTGCTGGATGCAAGCTTACAAAAGGCACCATTACTGCTCCTTCTCACTTTCAAATTCACAATATTGAACAAGATGAGCCCACCAGGGTGAGGAGGAACATCACTACAGACTTCCCAACAAAATCCTTGTCTTGTCACCTATTGCCTAGTGCCACAGGTGAAGTGCTTCCTCTACTGAGCTGAGTACAAACAGTCAAAAAGCCTAACACTAAATCTATTCCGTCTTCATAGGTTAGTCTAAGGTGCGTAGATTGAACTAGTAAGCAAGTGAATAGACATTCACTTTTGATTCCAGAAATGCAGCCACATGCCTGTAGTGACCCAGGCCAGTAGAGCCTGCCTCCCTGCTTTGCTACAGCAAACAGCTTGACAGTTCTGCAGTAAGACACTTAAATCTGGAGGGAATCTGGGACAGAAGTTCAATAAACTGATTTAACCTAAATCAGTGAAGTCTGATACTACATCCATCCAGGTTTATCTTAAACCAGTTTCAGTCATTTTGAAAGCAGTTCACTGAACAACTGGGCTAGGGACAGACATTTAAAAAGCCTGAGCCTGAATTGATTCAATCTTTGCAGGTTAGTCTAACCCCAAACTCAATGTTTATCACCCCATTAAGAAAACAGTAGAGGGACTTTACCGGCTACCTGTTGATTCTGCCTTTGACACAGCACAGCACAGCACATACCAGAGCCAGCATGTAGTCTCCTAGCTAATATGCAGATACCTCTCAGCAAGACAGAGGGGAGGGGGGGAAGGAAAGCAGCCTGCAAGTCTCTGCCACAGCTGCAGCCAGAGAGCAGAGGGGAGGGGCCAGTTATGCTGCAGAACAGAGCTCCACCCAGCCCAGAGAGCATGCTGGGATGCTGGGGGTGTCTTGTTCAACTTAAATCAGCCAGGAGTGGGACAGAAATTGCATAAACCGATTTGACCCAAATCAGTTAAGTCTGATACTACACTCAAACATGTTCATCTCAAAGCGGTTTCAGCCATTTTCAAACTGGTTTATTTGCACTGAACATCTGTTCCATTACAGGTTTAAATAAGTTTCTGATCACTTAAACCAGTTTATGTATAAATGTCTGTGTCTACCCCTGTTGTGTTACAAATTTGAACCAGTTTCCAATCATTTATACCAGTTTGTGTGTAATTTCTGTCCCTAGCCCTGGAGGCAGGAAAGTAGCATTTGGACAGAGCAATCGTCCACTCCTATTGCCTATTCTTCAAAGGAAGTAACAACTTTTCTTTTTCAAGCAGCAACCCAAGAACCAGTTCCACAATCTAAGCCTACTGAAAATCCAGAAATTCTAGGATGCTATATTTCTTCACTAGCCATTCCTTTCATCTCTTTCTCACCTCTCAGTTTCTTGCTTGCTTTCAGGTTTGGTTTCTATGCTTGGAATGAACTCCTCACTCCCTATATACTTGTAGGATTGGCCTCAGCATTTTATGGAAACCCTGAAAATATTTCCAAGGTGCCTTCCCCTCCTTTGCTCATCTCACAGGTATAGCCAAGTTCCAGTCATAATCGTAGCACCACCACTCTCAAAAGTTAGCCAGATCCTTCCTTTTTCATGTCCTTGTGAATTTGCAGATTCACTAGAATCTGACAGGCTGTGTCATGAGTGTTTCTGCTCTGGCCTTGAGCTTGTGACCTCTGAGCTGTCACCCATGCACCTTAGGGCCTGTATCGCCCCAGCCCCAAGTTAGCTAAATGATTCCATAAAATGCCACAAGCTTAACAGTGACTCATATTTAAACAAACACAGGCATTTTTTAGTGATTCCCCTCTATCAACCCAGCTGCTGCCTCAAAATTTGGAGCCCCAGTGCTTATTTCTTTCAAGTCCTGAATTCAATTTACACTAGTGGTACCCTTTCTAAGGCAACAGGACAGGTGCTTGCAATCCAGCTGCACCCCAGGACACCATTCCCCTCCACTAGAGAAGGGAGGAAGGGAGTTTACTTCAGATAAGCAGTGCCTGCCTAGAGGAGGGAAGGAAAGAAGAGCAGGGGGGACTAGAGGGAAAATCAGTGGCATGGTGGAGAGCAGAGAAGGAGATGCTTTGGGCTGAGCTGCTTGCCACTAATCCCGTGTTGTGGGCCAGATCTAGTCAGTTTGGGGTCTGAATCCAGCCCACCAGCCATAGGTTGAGCACCACCAGTTTACACTTATGTCTGTCCTTGCAGCAAAAGCAGACCGGAGAACACCAACACTCAAAAGATTCTTCTTCAGATTTCTGATTCATAGTAATAATCCTCATCATCACTGGGAAAGCCATGACTCTTGATTTTGCAGGACATGACAAACAGTCCTGGCACCAAAAAGCCCTTCTCTTGCTGCAAGTCCTTCCCTAAAACTTTAATAAAATCATCCTGTGTGACCCTTTTCTATAACCAAATTAGATATGTTTTTCTACTCTTGCACTGCTGTCTGTCATGTAGGTTTGACTAGAACTAAAACCCCTTGGGGCAGAAAATTTCTACTTCTTGGCAAAGTTTAAAAAAAGTAATGCAGAAATTCCTAAATACATATATAGACACAGGTGTACCACATTTAAGTATATACCTTGCTTAAGTGCTCTGTGCATGCACAGAACAGTCTAAAATATTGCATGCCTTAATCTCATCCTGCCTGAGTCACCACTGCAGGGGTTGGCAACCTTTTGCCGCTCCTGGCCAGAGCCGGTGACCCAGCCGCCTGCTGTAGGCCATTAAATTGTATTGCCCTTGTAGAGCTCAAGCCACCAGTGATCCGCAGCCAGGGTAAGCACAATAGCAGCATGGAGGGCTGTGGAGCGGCACAGCTCCATGCCACTGATCCGATGGGCTGTCCCAAGGCAGGTACAAAATCTCCACACGCTGGATCCAGCCCATGGGCCATAGACTGCTGACCCCAGCACTGCAGACACTGCTATAAAGCAACACAGAAAGAAACAATACTGGGTTACATATTATTTCATGAAAATGATATCAATTGTTACAGTTCCAATATATGGTCTAGAATGCCTCTCTCCCTTTAACTCACCCAAATTCAAAACCACTTTCCTAGATTATTTGGTTTAAATGTAACCTAACACTTTTAAGCAACTCAAGACTTAACCTACAAAAGCATTTACACAAGATGTGGGACTATAATTTATTCATTAAAATAAGGATAATTGATATAGTTGAAGTTTGTTTAAGAGAGTTATGAGAAAAAGTTTATATCCTGAGCGTAGGATTCACTCATGTGTATTTGTTTATAGAAGAAGCATCTCATTGATGATGTACTTTAGTCTCAGGTGTCATATTTTTTAAACAGGAAATAGGTGGGTGAACATCCGAGCACTGCAGAATCAAAAAAAGGTAGGTCAGCATCTTCCTGCATGATTATAATTCATCTACTTGTGACATTTAACTGCTTCCCACTCAGTGGTAAGAAGCATGATTTATAAATTTCTTTCAAGTATGTGGAAAAATATTAAGAATGGCTACAACAGGAGTTCAAAATGTGTTCCCTGTATATATCCAGATAGAAGAAAATGCAGCAAATCGTTGCTCCTTATTCCGAGTGACATCCCCTCTCTATCAATTTACATATCAACTCCAAGCTATTTCACTTCTTCAAAATGCAAAGGGACACCTCACAACTAGTCAAACCTGCTGCCAAAGAAAGTGTTGTTTTCGCTTCACTAAGACTGCTCCAAATGTACTAGAGCACAATGGTAAAAAAGACATCAATAGCTTTCCTTTGTAAATTCTCATTTCTTAATCATTTTTCTTGAGCAGTTAGTCCATCTTTCATCTGCATGGGTCATTCACACAGTAAGAAGGAAACAAATGTTTTAATAGGAAAATAAGATTTTTAGGCCATAAATGCAACTGGAAGCATTTATGGACAGATGCACTAGAAATTAAGTTTGTTTGTATAGTGCATTAAAACTTGTTTTCCTCTCCTTAAATGCATTCCATTTCTTCTCTCATTCCTCTTCTACACCAAAATGAAGTCAAAATATGGAAAGCAAGGATAAATCTCCTGTTTGAGAGAGGCTATATAGGCCACTTCTTCTCCACCTCAAACTGATGCATAGTTCACTTGTATGCAAAATTAATTCACTTCAGAAATGCTAATGTAAGGAAATGCCCTGCCACTTTCTAAAAATAACTATCCTGCCCATTTAAACCAAAAACAAAGCCACATGCCAGTTCAGTGAGTCACCTCCTTTCCCTGCCCCTTTGCTTTTTCCACTTCCTTATACCTAAAATTTGTTTTTTTCAGGACAGAATTTTTGGCTCATTGGTAGAAAGCAGCATTGCTTCTAGTGACAAATCTTCACTCTGACTGCATTTACTTCAGTGCTTCTAACTATAGCCATTTATCAAATCCCACCTTAAAATCCTGCTGACAAGTTGTTCCTTCCCAGAGTTCAAGGAGTACTGTCAGACCAGTTTTGGTCCACAGTCGTACAGCAAATATGAAATAGTCAGACAGTCTACTTGAGAGTTACTTCATACTTTACCATACAAGGTACTGTACAACTGATAAAAGCTGTCATCTCATTCTTCATTAAGAATTTTTTAAAGCTAGATATGACTCTCTTTGCAACCTAATTTGCCCTCTTTCAGTGTCCCTGATGTCACATCCCAATATTGTTTTTGCTTCCTGTGAACTCCAAAGCTGATCTCAAATACAAACATGAATTTGCCTGGGTGTCATGCTTCAGTCAGTTTATTCTCCTCACCGTTTTCAGTAAGAAGGTACCCAGCCTGCCTAAAAATCCTAATGACACCTGCAGTACTTTCAAGAAAGTATTATCAATTTCTCTATGTCCAGCACTACTTAAAACCTTAGCAGGCACAGGTTTGCAATCAACATTTGGAACTATACCTGTATTGGTCGTCTTTTCCAAAAGCAAACAAATGGAGAAAACCCTAGCAAGAATTAAAATGGTATTACTTTAACATGTGCAAAAGGATTACAAAAAGCTGATAAGCAAACCTGTCAGCTTGTCAAAAATAATCTTGTCAAAAATAAGTTATTTACCCAAATCTAAAACTATCCTGAATTTAATATGCATCCCCAATAATTAATACTTGGAAAACGTATTATTTTGTTTTACTTTGCCATGTATACAATCTAATTATTTGAGGGTCACTTAAAATTTGTCCCCCATACCATCACTGTAGTGGGGAAAGGAAGAGCAGGTGGGAGGCCAGAAAGCAAACAGCTTGACCTCTATCCCTTGCACCCCACACCTTGCCCCACTGCTGCCTGTCCATCCCTTCCTCCCTCCCCCTGCTCTGGCAGGCTCTGGCCTGGGCACCCATCATGGCCCCAGCCCAGACCAGGAGCAGTGGTATGACAGCTTTGGCCCCAGCTTTGGGGCCCAGCTGAAGCTGCTGCTACTGGGCTGGGCTGATGCCATGCTTCATGCCCCAGAGGAGGGAGGAGGGTCAGGCAGCAGCTATTAACAAAAAGACAGGAAAGTGAAGAAGTTATGATGGGGAACATCCCAAAATGGTTCCCTTCCTCATATCTCACCTTCTAAGACTAAGTTCATTAGTTAGTTCTTGATTTCTGATTTTTATTGATGTTTTTAAGGTAATCAAAGTTTGGTCTCCCCAGTTCTATTAGATGATAAATATCTACCATATTTATTCATTTCTAAAATGACCTCCCCAAAGGAGAATTAAAGACAAGCCTCCAATAATTACATTCTATACATAGAAAATTATAACAAAATGTTAACCGTTTCCATGTCTAGAATCTAAGTACTGGGGGTCATTTTAATTCAGGGCTGTCTTAGATTTGGGTAAACATAGTAATTCCATCCCTTAGCAGTGCAGGATTTCCTTATACTGGTGTATTGTGGAGGATGGAAAGAAAGACAAAAAACAAAACAAAACAAAAATTCTCAGCATTTCCTGGCTGCTATGCCTAAAGGAGAGCTGGAAGCACTCCTCAGATTGGCAGTCTGCTACTTCACGATAAAATCAAGCAGAGAAAGATGCTGCCAATCAGCAGAATCTAGCAATGGGGGTGCAATGCCCTTCAACTACTATTTAGGGCTGCCTGAAAGTACCAGTGTGCTTTTTAAAAAGTCCTTTTCTGCTGGCAAGAAAGTATTTGCATTTTTTCTAGTTCAGCCTATAGCCTCAATTTGGTAACGCTTACTTTTGAGCCAAGACAATCATTTGACTTGCTGGTCAACACAACCTCATTCAGCAACTCATTTTTTTCTAACAATCCCATTAATACTCTGGTTGTGTCCAGTCAGCTGGCTGCAAAGTGATGTCTGTTAAACTACTGTACGCTAAAGACATACCATTTGTCTAAAATCAAATAGTCACAATTTTACTTTACTGTCACCACACAGCAAGCAGATCATTATCACAAAGGGAAAAAAATTATAGGGAATGAGGCAAGATTTTACTCCCTTCCCAGGCTATCAGATAATTTTATATTACACACAGTGGGACCAAAGCCTGCAAAGAGAGAGAGCACCACCATGTGTAGCTTTATACACGTGAACAGATTTCTTTAATTCAATGAGTTTACTTGCATGGATGAAGTTAGTCATGGGATCAAGCATCTATCTTATTACGGCTGTAATTAAGCATATGGAGAAAAAAAAATGTTGACACTCTTATTTTGCAAACCACAAAACTAGGGAGTAGTTGCCTCAAGACAGGTAACCCTTGGTTTCATTTTTAAAACAAATTCAGCTTTCCCCCATGTCAGAGGGGCTATTTCAGAATGAAATTTCAACCTTGTGCCTGCACTTTGGACACATCTAGTTAAGTGGTCTCTGTTGCCACTCTCCCCATTACTCTAGACTACCCTGCCTTTGAGAGGTGCACTGATACATCGGTCCGATATCGGATCGGCACCGATATAAAGAAAATTGACTATACTGGAATTCAGCTTTTTTTGCCAGATGTGGCTGATAATGTGGCCAAAAAGTGTCCCCGTACACGCACACAGCCACAGCATGCACAGGGTGGCAGCTTAGAGAGCTATGTCCAGCTGGTAAAGTCTGTTGTGGTGGAAGAGGCAGTGAAAGGAGAGGGGAATAGGGGTGGGGGGCCAGATCGAGACCCCTGTGGTGAGGGAAGGAGCGCGGCTGGGGCTGGATGCAGGGAAAGGGGGATGGCTCCCGCCACTGTGTGCACTCCAGGAGGGCATGGGGGAGGGGGAGGTGTGCCCCCAGGTTTGTGTAGTGGGGCGGCTGCTGCTGCAGGCTGGGTTGGGCTGCACTTAGGGTGGGTGGCAGCGCTGGGAGAGGGCTACAGCGGGGATGGTGGGGGTGTTGCAGTCGCACCAAAATTCACTGTAGCCCCCCCAACTCTCCCTCCCAGAGCTGCCACTGCCCACCCCAGCCCCCGCAGAGAAGAGCCAGGCACAGCAGCCCCAGCCTGCAACAACAGCCCACCCTGCCCTGCACAGATCCAGGGGCACACATCCCTCATGCCCCCTGGGGTGTCTTTAGTGGCAGGAGATGCCCCCTCCCCTTTGTTCCTCCCACTGGATAAGCCAAAGCTGTACCATGCCCCACCCTGGCTAGGCAGCGCCTGCCCCAGCCCCTGCCCCACTCCATCCCTCACCATGGGGGCATGGATTTGTGCCCCCCGCTACCCCATGCCCCTCCCCTTCCACCACAACAGACTTACCAGCCGGACACTGCTCTTCAAGCTGCTGGGCTGCATATTGGAAATCAGATTGGTATCGGCCAATATGCCTTCTTAAAAATCCGCTATTGGTATCAGCCCAAAAAATCTCTATCAATGCACCCTTACTGCCTTTCAATTTCTTTGCTCCCTGGCCATAGAAGGAAGGGTCCAATACAAAAATGCTTTTTCTAGTTCTGTAAGGTTTCAGAGATGGCCTCAGATACTGTAGCACTCTACTCTATTTCACAAAGGGAAACCTTCTGTCAGGAGGTCATACAGCAAGAAGTCCAAAGATTAAATGTACTTTTCTGCTACATAAAAAATGTACACTTTTCAAAATCATAGCAGAAAACAGCTGTCTTCACAATGAACAATTACAAAAAGAAGAGGCAAGGACTTGTTAGGCTGATATCTTTTATTGGACCAACCATGTAGCAGGGATTAAGCAAGAGAAGCTTTCAGATGCAAGGTATGCAAAACCTGAGGAAGAATGTCTTCCATTTGAAAGCTTGTCTCACTTCATCCCAGCTACATAGTTAGTCCAATAAAAGATATCACTCTAAGAAATCCTTGCCCCTCTCAAAATGTCTGAACCATCATGGCTATACCACGCTTTACTGTAAAACAAAGATCTCTCCCTAGTTTTCACCATCACAAATCCCGTGTGTACATTTCACATATTTACACTGTGAAAATGCACTTCCTGAATCATTCTCATGTAGTCCTGGCTACTGAGGATATCTGGTCTTTACAGGGAATTTTTAAATCTTGAACAGATGGAAGATCTTCCATCAAAGCAAATGGTTGTTACATAGTTGGGGTGGTTTGCAAAACACCCAAAACTATAGAAAGCTTTTGAAACAGACCAGCATTCATTCTTTTAACTGAAAACATAAGACGTGCAGTGCTGATCAGACAGAATAGATATATTTGTGTTATGGAATAGCATAAGAGATTACCAATCCCATATAACATTAGCTATACAAGGGGTCCGAACAATCCAGTTCTGGCCAGGGAAGACCTCCCTGAACAAAGGCTACCTACAGGCTATCTTCTATGTCCTACATAAGAGACAAGCTGGGTAAAGGCTTCCACAGTCACTGCTGAAGGAATTTAGGGCAACACTGCTGCTCACAGGCAGTCAGGGACAGGTTCCCACAATTGAGGATTCACTCGGGGCTGTTTAAGTTACCCTGAGAGATGAGTGAAAAGCAAAGAGGCAGAAAGTTTTTTTAGTTGCACTCCGCACCCAACCCCAGATAGACTCTTACCCCAAGCCAAGGTTGAACATTCAACAATAGGTTTTTAGACTTCTCCAATTCAGGATTTAAATAAGAAAAACAAACCACAATACTCTTCATGTGAAACACTGCAGTTTTTGGCACTTGCTAGCCATTGCCCATATATATTGCAAGGTCTACATTCCCTCCTGGCTGATGGCCTACTCACTAGCAGTGTCACCCAGGTATCCTGGTAGCTGTTCCTTCTCACTTGCCTTGATCTTGTATTACTGGGAGCCAGTTCCCCATAGCTGAATGCCAGCTGCCACTGCTGTATGCTCCAAGGTACCCCCTTGGGGCAGTTGCCCCTTGGTTGAGACTTTGCTAACTTTAGTCCATTTATAGCATTAGTCCCAGCCACCTAGGGGGTTCAGTCAGCCCTCGGGCCCTTTACTGCTCCTCATCATGTTATCAAGGGGCCCTTCTTGGTCAACTGCCACCCCTTCCTATCCCTAGGCCCTCTTCCAGAGGGTTTTGCAGTCCTGGGGCACAGTCCACTCCTGCCCTTCCTTCAGTCTTACAAAGACGGAGAGCCCAGTGAGGCCGGTGGCCCACAACCCAGGCCCGTCCCCATGTCAATGTCCTCCCTAGACACTTCTGATCTGGGTCTGGTTTCTTTACAGTTTTCCTCACCAGACCCACCACTGCTAGTCACAGCTTCCCACACAGGCTGCTCTTGGGAAGAAGCACCCCTCCAAACGCTGGGCAGCACAGCCGGATCAGCTGCCCCATCTCTGACTGCCTGCTGATCCACTCTGGTGTTTGCCTCTCCAACATGCTTTCGACTCTGCCTAGAGACTTCTCACAGGAGCCAGAAGTACTTCCGCCAGCCCGCTACGCCCCAATCCGGAGGGAGATTATGCTTCAGAAATGCCATGACAGAACCAGCTTTCCACTCCTGTGTGGCACCTTCACTGAGGTAGGTGACAAGAGCAGGTTATTTCCTGGGCTTTCTCTTCCCCCTTCACCCATTTTAGTTGTGAGTTTTGTACCTGAAGCTCTTGGAGACATCATCTGAAACCAGCCTCATACCTGTTTCAGTAGAGCCAAAAGGCGTCAAAACCAGGATTCACTGCACTGTGTTGAACATGCAAATCAAAAGAAAAGGAGCTGGGAGGCAACAGGAGAGAGAAAGAGTACCAAGCCTGCACAAGACTGTACAACTATTAAAAAAAAAAAATAGATGTGGATGTCTCAACATGTGGTTTACTACTTCTTCAGGATCATAAACAAAGATATTAGACTCTTGCCAGTCTGTACTCTAGTCCCCAGACAATCCCACTCAAATGGATATACTGCCAAGCCTTTTGTTTGAGTCTTTTCACCCATGACAGATTTCCTATTAAAATCAGTGCAATTTTCCAGCCTGATACACCATCAAATCCTTTAGTAAAACCCAAATACTGCAGCATAGATTATACTCCCTTCATCCACCAGTTTTCCAATTCTATCGAAGTAGCAACTCAATTCCATTTGTTCTGACAAGATTTATGCATGTAGATGCTGATGCAACTCTTTGTAAAATATTTGGAAAATATTCCATATATATAATTTTATATATAAAATTTTGCAGACCCAGCAGAATGACATGCCTCTTCTTCCCCTTTCTCTAAATTATCACTCAACTGTCCTCTTCCACTTTGAATCTAACTTGGAAGTATGAGTTTGGCAAAACAGACTATATATTTTAAACATGTTCCATTCAGCAGGCATCACCATATGAAGAAAACCTAAAAACACAGCTAACACTATGGGATGCTCACAGAGGGCACTCACTGTGGGATGCTTCTACATATACAAAAACATTTAGCCTTGGTTTATCTAGGAAGATCCATGGAAGAGGCCAGGAAACAGAAATAAGCTAGGAAACTAATCCAAAAATATCCTAGAACTGAGCTGGAACAATAGCACCAAACAGCACCACTGACCATGCCAGCAACTGAATTAAAATACTCACTGTATGTATTCACTACCACTGGAGCTCAGCATCTATCTCCCAATTTGTACCCACAGTAGGCTGGATTCATTCCCAGTCAAGACAAAATTTTATCAGTGTTATTTCAGCAAGGCTTCACTTGGCAGTCCAACCAGAGAGCAGACAAAGGGATTTCCATCACCTGCATCTCCTGCCCCAAAGCACTAATCCTAACATAATCCTCAAGCTCAATGCTCCATCAACCAGAAAGCAATAGCTGTGAATTTCATCAGTCATAATCCTGTCTCTTTACAACAGAAGAAATAAGAAGCAAAAAAACAGTAAACTGAGTTAGAACATGGTTGATCTAGACAGTCTCCAAACCAGAAGCAAACAGCCAAATTATGCAATTCTGTAATGTAAAGGCAGTTAGCGTTAATTAGCCACTTTAATAACTTAAGGGCTGTGATAGCTTCTAAATCATTGGAAATGTTTAATTCAAGACTTGATATTTTCCTATACCTCTAACCACAGTTCAAACTGCAGCATAAATTCAGGGAAGTCCTCTGACTAGAAAATAATATAAAAATATGAGTGGGTGGTTATGTACCAGGTCAGCATGCAGAGCCCATTCATCCTTATACTAACATATCTAAACATTAGTTACATTGACAACAGTGAAAAAGTAAACAATTCATTTGTCCTAACATATCAGTTTAACTACCCAGCCAATCTGTTACAAATGTAGAAGTACCACTTCAGGATCCTGAAGCTTTCGCATTTCTCAATATGATAACCTCTACATACAAATAGGAATTCTGCCATTTCTATATTTACTTTGCAGACATTGCACAGACCACTGATTTCTCCATTTAGCAATAATAGCTGTATAATTAAAAAGGGGAAAAGCATGTACAAGACATTTAACATATTGAGCATTTCCTGTGCAAGTGCTTTGATCTAATCGCTTGAATGGGGATGAACAACAGACAGACAGTATTTCCTTTTTTCTCCCTTCTCACAATTATATTACCAGGTAAGGAAATAAAAAAGGGCTTCCTTTAGATGTTAAAATACATGAGCTTCACAATCTTCATACACTGCATGACGTGTTTAAATGCAGTACTTCTTTTATTTTAAAAGTCAAATTATACCAAAACTGGTTTTAAACCCGTCTCTTTTCCAAAGACTGCACCACACCCAGTATATATGCATACATACAGATGCACATGGTATTCCCACCCCCCCACCAGCACACATCAAGTCTGATTTCAGTAGCCTCAGACACTCCCTTTCCATAAAGCATTTTTCATACTTACGTAGAAAGTGTTTTTCCAGTAAGGCAATTTCCAGGTGACCTTTGATCTCATTCAGTCTATCAGACTCTGTCCTGTTAAAATCCTGAACACCTGAAGCCATGTTGATGGTCCCTGGACCAGCCTATTAAAAAACAGAAGAAAAAACACAAAACACATTGATGGCTCAAAAGGAAGCTTCTTCCCGAAGTGTCATTTGAATACACCAGTTTACTTCCACAGCTGTAGACAGCTGCGCGAAAACCATGTAAGCATTTTAAGCAGAGCCTAAAATGTATCGACTCAGCAAGTCTCCCATTCAGCATTAGATTACCACAATGAATCAATGAGAGCTAAATCAAATGCACGGCATCTCTCAGACAGGTTTGCTGAGTGAGCTTGCGCAGACCGCAGGGAGTTCCAGAATGAAAGATTGTAGTTCCACTGCAACATCGCCATTCCTTATCCTTTCTGCTGCTGCTTAGAAGCATGTTTCAAACAGCAACCCTCTCCCACATTCAAGCCAATGAAATGCACAGCCAATTAAATGCGTGTAAGGAGAAGGGGAGAAAGAGCACATAACAGATTTTTCTGAACACAGACTGACACTATATAAATGCTCTCTTGTGCACATGCTAATGCTTTTGAATTAAACCATGATAATGATGGAAGGAACTCTGCAGTCACGATGCAGGGACAGCCACACACAGAAAGGACTATGTTTGCTGTTACATTTAAGGGATATAGGTGGTGCCAAGACAACTCTTGCTGCACGGCTGACACCTCAGGTTCCTACTCTTTTGGCTGTGATTTATTACAGTTTTTAAACAGCAGCAGCTGAATTAAACTAAGCATCAGAAATACCACAGAATGGAAAAATGACAAAGAAAGCATGGCTAATAAGAGAAGCAACAGCAGCAGCCTCCACAAACCAAGCTATCACAGGAACATATGTATTTGCACAGTAACAGGCAGGTGGGAATATTTGTTTCCTGTAAATTA
This sequence comes from Crocodylus siamensis, assembly GCF_052110815.1. Lineage (NCBI taxonomy): Eukaryota > Metazoa > Chordata > Crocodylia > Crocodylidae > Crocodylus > Crocodylus siamensis. The sequence continues at coordinate 29,224,146 of NC_143398.1, read as the reverse complement.
TATATTTCCAAAAATAACATTTCTCTTCTGCAGATGGTTAGCTAAATGCACATTAAGACAGATGCATGCAGCTTGAAGTGGTAGTAGTGTTGTTTAGAGATAACATTGGTAGCAGCTCCAAAAGCTTTCGGCTTCTGAATAGCAAAAGGGAATTTTTGTTCTTAGCCCACAATTAAGCCTCCTTTACACCTTCAGACCTCAAGTGAGAATGCCTGAAAGCCAGTTTAAATAATGTACATGTAATAAAGGAGATGTAACAAGTAAATGCAACATTTGTTCAACATAAAAACCCCATATTTAGAGATGGTTAATTTTGCAGGCTTCCCCCGATTTGCCCAAGGATTTACAGGAAATGCAGGGACTATTCATCATAATATTGTCGCATCATTTATCTTCTCTTTTTGGAATAATTGGCCCATCAACACACTATTTTGTTATAGTATGTATTCTCTCAAGTTCTGGCTAAATAGATGAAGGCTAAACTTCTAGGCTTTGCCAAGGATAACATGCAGTTAAGCTAGAATTCAAATTTATAATGCACAAGCTATCCCATAGTAGCTCCCCATGCAGACACTTCTAGCATACACAGAGAAGATCCACACAGGAAGTTACTGCAGAGTAGTTAGTGAGCACTAAACTTGCATTCTGGTATCCTGCCTGCTACCCTTGCCTATGTAGCCCAATCCCCATACAAATGAACTACATTAATTATACTAGTGCACTAACAAAGCAGTTACAAGAAGGAAATCCAAGGAGGGCGATAGAAATGGAAAATGCATCAAAAGCAGCACTTCTACCTCTTTTCTCTCACAAGACACTTTCACACAGTCAAAAAAGGAAAGCTGTTCCATTAAGTTGTGCTTGGGGCACCAGCCTATATTTCTATTATATTAAATTACAAAAAAGGGCTTCCTTCTGGCATTATTCAGTATGGGCATGCAATACATTGGGTAGCCTGTCAATCTGCCCAAAGGTGGGCATGAACATGCTGTTATCCCTCCGTTTCTGAAAAATTGGCTTCAGCTTCAAAAGATACACATTTAACAAAGCACAAGTGACAAAGCCTCAACTCCCAGCTTGGAGGAGATAACACAGGGCTTTCTGAGGAACTGTGCCAGAGCATACCATTCCTCACACTGTGTAAGATCAGAGAACAGGATACCCGGCAGAAATGTTTGCTGAAAAACCTCATCAGACAAGCCCTGCAAGGACACTTAACCTGATCCCCACTCTTCAGGTGCCCCACAAGAATCAAGTACACAGAATTTCTTAAGTCATCCACAGCTTTCTTTTGTTTTTGTCAGGGAGAGAGGGGTGTTAAATTTAGAAGCAAGTATGCAAGCTTGACCAAAGACCAGAGAGGGAAAAGCAAAGCTGCTACTACCTGGAGACATTTAAAAAAAAAAAGTTAACAAGGCATGCCACTGTACCATTGTAGCCACACACGGATAAAGAGCTCACTTAGCCCATGTACTGACATTTAGTTTCTAGTGGAAGAATTACAGCTTCCAGAATCCACAAGTGTGCAAGCACTCCACCTTTTCCAACTTGGAGCAAAAATGGCCACTATGGAAGAAAAGTGACCCGAATACGATCAGGAAGAAATCACTCCTAGGAGAATGAATATCTGTGCGCCTTCCCCTGCCTTAACTCCAGAGGACAAGAGTAGATCTGCAGGGAAAGCCTCCCATGTCTTCCAGAGATTGGGATCACCCCAGTACAGGGCAGGTGGAAGAGAAGGGGGGCAGTGGGCAGCTGCATACAAGCATGCCCTTTCCTACTTCTTTATGATACACAGAGAAAGCTTAGAGAGAGTTCTCTTTGTTTTCTGCTTGCATTTGTTACTTTAAAAACCTTCAGTCCCTCTACAGCAGGGCGGACACTTATTTCGGCAGGAGGGCTACTTAATGAGCTTTGGTGAGCTGTCGAGGGCTGCATGGGTAGCCTCACCCCTTGACAGTTGCCCCATCCCCTGGTTGCCATATTGTGACCAGAAGTCCTACCCCTAACCCCCGACCTTTGCCACTGGAAGTTCCTCCTCTTGCCCCCTGGAAATACTCCTTTTGGAGAGGAGAATTGCCATCTTGGAACCAGAAAAAAGAAATTATACACTAAGTCAAACACCTACTATAACATTTTAAGTTTATAACAAAAAAATATTTGTCATGTCATGATTTGTGTTTGTGTATTGTATATACAGGGGAATGCATAACTCAAACATAAAGTCTTACTCTTGTATATTGTGTATGGGAGGTGTGGGGGTGCATACATGGTGGGCAGTGGGGAGGTGCGTGTGTAAAGGGGCTTCTGAGGGGGTATGGCTATGTATGGGGGGGGCATAGAGTATGTTGTGGGGTATATGTGGGGGCATTATGGAAGTAGGGTGTGGGTGTGTGGGGGGTATGGAGATCCCCACACACTCCCCCACGGTGTGCAGCCCCCACTGCCCTACGCAGGTACTGGCAGCGCGCGGCTTCAGCCAGCACTGCACGTGGGGGTAAGAAGCGCGGCCTGCCCAGCACCTCTATCGTAAGGGCTCTGCACAACGCGCATGCAGCTCCTGCACTGGAGCTGGCTGCCTTCCCTGCCCCCGGCTGCGCAGATCCCAGGACTCCACAGGGAAGCAGAGGCCACGGCTGCCTTCCACTTCCAGTGGAGTCCCGGGACCTGCGCAGCCGGGGAAGGTAGTCAGCTCCAGTGTGGGGCTGGATAAGGGCAGGCTGGGCAGGTTGTGTTCCTCACCCCCATGTCCAGTGTTGGCTGGAGCTGCACACTGCTGAGTGCCAGCACCCATACAGGGCACAAGCACCCCAGCCAGCAGCAGGGGCTGTGTGCCATGGTGGGGGGAGAGGGGAACGTGTGGGCGTTCCCCACATCCTCCCTCACACCCATACCCTACCCAGCCAACACAGTGCCACTACCAGTCCCAGCCCCACCCAGCTGCAGCTGCCTCCACCTCTGCCACTTCCCAACCTGGTGCCCAGAGCAAGTGGGACACTGGGGAAGCCAAGCAGGCCCCCTGGGGCCAGCTGCAGCAGCAGCAGCCCTGCCCTGCCCAGAAGATGCTGGTAGCTGGGCTGGGCCCTTCCGCCCAGGAGAGTGGGAGCAAGATGTAATGGGGTATGTTGGGGGTGGGATGTATACCTGGATACCTCCCACCCTCGTGGAGTACAGTTCATTGGTGGATGCCCATGGGCTGGATGAAACTAACTGGCAGGCCGCATTTGTCCATGGGCCATATTTTGTCCAAGCCTGATCTATAGCCTGGCCAATGGCACATTGTGCTGGGCACCTGATGTCTAACTGACTAGCTGACTTCAATTTGTTCCTAGTCTACTGAGTTGGGGGTTACCATAAGATTTAGTAGATTTTGTGGCGATTTGCTGAATTAAGACTATAGTGAAGATAAGACCCAGGATGGAGAGATCACTTAAGTGCCATCACTAGAATCAAAACAGGTTGGCAACGAAACAGAAGTGGGGGAAAATCAGCTTCATTGTTTACAGACTTGTAGGAAATAAAACTGAGCGGGACTTAAAGGCTTCTAAACACATACCAGCAGAGTGGTGTGTGCAGACCTGCCCAGTTATTCAAAAAAAACCTTACCAGGTCATCTTTCAACTTCAGTCAGTATTTAGACCAAAAGCCCCTGAAGTCTAGCGACCAGTATCCTCTGCAGCATTTGTGATTAAATGAACTGCATTATGACTAGAGTGACAGTCCATGTGCAGTAGGTGACAACACACTACACTACTGTAGAACCACAAGCAACGTTCTGAGTCAAAGCCCGATCCCTCCAGCATCTCCATTTTTATTAGAGTTTACATTTGAAAACACAGCCAAAGCAGAGATGAAGAACTATGCATGACTGACAAGATAAACCCGCATATTTCAAAAAGGAACCAAGTGTCAAAACTGTTCTGACCTGATGTTGCCTTTCCAAGTTTCTTTGCAATAAAAGAATGCTCTATTATTTTTCTATAGCTAAGAACTGTCATCTTCCGAGGAATGCCTTGAATCTAACAAGGTTGAAAACCACTGCTTTGGGATATATACATTTAAGGATGTAAATAGACACAAACTTTCAGTCACTTGAGCAGTCAAAGTGGAGTTACTGTACTGGATGCACATGCCCGAGCAGCAACTGCTACAGCTGCATGCTCCTGCAATGGGTTAGAGTGAACTAAAAATCACTATAACCCTAAAACAGAATGAAACCAAGTCATTTGGTTAATTATCACTAAGTGCTTCTTGAGTGGAAGGCTGGTAATGGAGTTAACTTTTTTTTTTTAAGTTAAGAAGTCATGCTAATGCTGCCACACACAGGCAAAAAGAGCTTACTTAGGCCATATACAGACTGGCAAGAAAGAATTTTTGTTAAACAAACATGCTCTGAATTATTTAGAAAGTTTGAAAACTAGCAAATGTTAGTTCTAAGGTTCTATCAACACAGGGAATGGACTCCAGAATAAAAAAAACTGGTTGCACATTTAATGTAGAATAAAAGTATTTTAGATTGAACAATCCATATTTACAGATTTACAGAGCCTGGGAAGAGGGGCTGGGGTGGCGTGGGTGTTAAGGTACACAACCGATATGCTAGATGTCGCAAGTTCAAGGCCACAGCAAAAGCACTAATAGTGCTGCCTTGTCGGATTCCAATGAATCTGTGAATTCTGCTAGATACCATGTCACAACAAGGACATGAAAAGGAGGACGAGTCTGGAAGAAAAAGCGATGCTCACAGAAAAAGTGTACACAAGCTTAGGACTTAATGGATTTATGGAGAAAAGCCGCAATTTTTTTCTGAAATAAAAACATCTACATGGGGAACTAAACCAGAATAATTATTCTGAATTATTTCTCTGCAAAGACAAGCCCAGCTATAGTCTATTTAACCTCAAACACTTGTGCTGTCTAGGTTAGATGTGAGGCTAGATCAATTACTGAAACAGCAGCATTCATGTGGTTGATATCTTCAAGCACTGCAGACACAGGTCATTGATACAGCCAATTTAGATCAAACTATTAACCTTACAAGATTAGAGAAAGCCAAGCTATATTGGGATGGCAATTTAAAATTAATATGTTCTGTACTGGAGTAAATCAGATTTAGCCCTAATGTACAGATTGGGAATTTGCATAAATAGCAAGAGATTATGCTGAAAAGACATACAACAGAACAACAGAGTACCCAGTTAACGAAAAAACCTCAACTGGCAGTTTAGTATAACCTTGTATAACTTTTGTATAACCTTGATTTTTCCTAGAGACCATACTAAAATAAATCACCACACACTTGTCCAAGCTTTTTTTGTACAGTAATATTAAAACAAATGGAATTGATACATGATACTACATAATATTTTTTTCATACCTTGGACACAAAGCACTTTGCAAAAGTTGAAAAAGCCCTACTAGTCTGTTTTATAGACGGTGAAGCTAAGGCACAAGAGTCAAGAGACTGGCCAAGGTCACTGCCACTGAGATCTGCCATTTCCAGTCTGAAGCCATCACCATAAATGGATGTCACATCTTAGTGAACCCAACAGCACTACAGCCAAAAGGTTAAAGGATAAATCTAGAAAAAAAATATCCAGGTCACATTCTGACAATTTTCAAATATTTGAAAAGCTGCCATAAAGAGGAGCAAAAACTGTCCTCATTGGCCACAGAGGGCAGGACAAAGCAGTGAGTTTAAACTGCAGCAAAGCAGATTTAAGCTAAATATCACAGACAGAGGAGAGCGGGGAGGGGGAGGGAACCCCTTACTGTCAGTGCAGGAGGACAACAGAAGTAGCAGAAATCTCCTTCAGGGAGGTTTATAAGAAGAGGCTGGATAAGCATTTATCTTGGATTGGACAGAAGCGGTATACCCTGCATTTGTGGAGAAACTGAACTAGAGAACTTTTCAGGTCCCTTCCCACCCTATGATCTACAGCAGGAGTGCTCTCAACCCCTGGGCCACAGACCAGACCTAGCCCATGGGGCTCCCCATGGGCTGTGGCTCGGAGCACTAGATCAGGTGCACAGGGCAGTATAGGGCTGAATCCCAGCAGGAAGAAGCTAGGTGGGGGCAGTGTGGGCCTCCAGAGCCTGATCTTAGCTGGGCTGAGGTGGCATGGGGACCAATCCAGACGGTGGACTGGCTCCACACCATTTGTCTAGTTCTTGGGACAAAAACAGCATCACAGATTTACAACACGGATGGACAACCTGCAACAGAGGGTAAAAAGTAGCTTGAGTAGCCTGTGTGGCATATGACAGATTGGGGAGGGGACAGGCAGCACAACCACAGCTACAAGAGCAGGAAGCAGAAGACTGTGCAAGGAAAAGGTATCAGAGTAGCATTTGCGATGAACATGATGTTAATGTGTGTCATGCCTAATCTACAGAATGGGGAAGGGGGAAAAAAAAATGTTATGAACCAAAACTCCTTAGGAACCATAAGACACGTCTACATGTTCATTAATGTGCTGTAGTTACTGCACAGTAAGATAGTACTTGTATAGCCAAGTACTAAGTCAACACACAGTAACTGGCACTACTGTGCAGTAGCGCCGGCACACGGCTTGTTAGTAATGATAACTGCACAGTAACCTAATACTATATTTCACAGTACTGTATTAACATGGCTTTTGGCATGACATGTTATTACACAGTAGTATTAGGCTACTGTGCACTTAGTGTTTCATGTACATGTGCCCATGTAGATGTGTGAACAAATAATTTAGTATAAATTTCCATAAAAAAGCTGTGGGAAAAAAGTGGGCTAGTTTAATAAGCCTTGGACATGAGACCAGGATTTCATATATTTCATAGACACCAGGGCTGAAAGGGACCTCGGAAGATCATTGAGTTCCCAGGGGCAGGAAGTCAGCTAGGGTCACAGGATCCCAGCAAGAGAAACATCCAGATTTCTCTTGAAGGCATTCAAAGTAGGTGCTTGAATCACCTCCGATGGCAGGCTATTCCAGACCTTGGGCACTAAGACAGTAAAGAAGTTCTTCCTTATGTCCAGCTTAAAACAGTCTTGCAGGAGTTTATAACCGTTTGACCTTGTAATACCTTGGAACGCTCTGGTGAACAAACATTCCCACAGATCCTGGTGAACACCCCTGATAAACTTATAGGTGGCCACCAGATCACCCCTGAGCCTGCACTTTTCCAGGCTAAAGAGCCCCATGGCTCTCAGCCTGTCATCGTAAGGTCTGTTTTCCTGACCTCTGATCATACATGTGGCTCTCCTCTGGACTCTCTCAAGCTTCTCCACATCCTTTTTCAATTGTGGAGCCCAAAACTGGACGCAGTACTTCAGCTGCGGCCTCACCAAGGCCGAGTACAACAGGAGAATGACGCCCCGGGATTTGCTCAAGAAGCATCTATGGATGCAAGCCAGGGTTTTGCTTGCTTTACTACCCACAGCATCACACTGAAGGCTTATGTTCATCTTGTGGTCATCCTGACCCCCAAGTCCCTTTCATCCATAGTGCTAACAGCGTAGCACTGCCAAACCTATAAACATGCTGCAGGTTTTTTCTCCCAAGGTGAAGAAACTTGCATTTTTTGGTGTTAAACACCATCAGGTTCTTGTCCACCCATTTCTTGAGCCTGTCAAGGTCAGCCTGGATTGCCCCCCTGTCCTCAGGTGTGGATGCTTTACCCCAAAGTTTGGTATCATCAGCGAACTTGGCCAGTCCGCTTCTGACTCCAGTGTCCACATCATTAATGAAGAGGTTGAACAAAATAGGTCCAAGGACAGTCTTGAGGGACCCCACTGGTCACAGGGCACCATTACGATTGAATTTCATCAACCACCACCCTCTGGGTCCAGCCACAGAGCCAATTCCCCAGCCAGCAGATCATGGTGGACCCAAGGTTGCAGTTGGCCAGTTTTGCCAAGAGGTGATCATGGGATACCAGATGAAAGGCTTTTTTGAAGTCAAGATATATGATATCAATCTCTTCCCCCTTGTCCAGGTGATAGGTCACCTGGTCATAAAGGAAATGAGATTGGTCAAACATGACCTACCCGCAACAAACCCATGCTGGCTATCCCTGAGCATGTTGTCATCAGCCAGTCTGTTGAGAATGACCCCTCTGATAATCTTTTCTAAGACCTTCCCCAGGATAGAGGTCAGGCTGATGGGCCTGTAGTTTGCCAGATCCACTTTCCTCCCTTTTTTGAAAACAGGCACCACATTGGCCTTCTTCCAATCACCAGGCACTTCACCAGGGTGCCAGGAGCTCTCAAAGATCCATGCCAGGGGCTGAGCTATGATGCTGGCCAGCTCCCTGAGTACCGGGGGTGTAAATTGTCAGGGCCAGCTGACTTGAAGGCATCCAGCATCTCCAGGTGTTCCTCCACAAGGTCAGCATTGATGGAGGGCAAGGAATCACCCTCTCCCAGGCATTCCTGTCCCACAGTGGGCATAGTAGCTCGTCTTAACAGAAAGGTGCTAAAGAGCTCTATTCACAATGGTGGTAAGACTGATAATGCACACATTTAAGAAAGAAAACAGTGAAAATGTAAAAATATGTGCAAGAGTTTCACCAAAAGAATTCAAAGCTCTAAAGCAGCAGAGAGAGAGCACACACAAGCACCAAACCACCAATGACTGAAAGATGAAACTAGACAAGTTCAAATAATTAGGGGGCAGGAGTGGTGTGGGGGAGGGAGGTAGGAAGCAGGAAGGTATGTAGTGAAAACAGGAAGGATGATTAACCAGTAGAACAAAGTACTCAGAAGGGAAGTGGTGGATTTTGTCTTAGTTTTCAAACTAACACTATATTTGATTAGAGATGAAAACATGTAATTTCATTTTCTTAGGTCTGGTTGGCTGAAAGAGTAAAATTTGATGACTTAGTTTTTGCACCTTTGGCTTTTAAACAACCAGGCAAATCAACAAGAGTTGATAATATGTGAAAGGAATACGCGTGCTAAAAATTTAAGCAGGGGGCTACGGAGGGGGCTGCTGCCACCCCAAATTCACCATAGCTCCACCCCTGTAGCCCCATTCCCAGCACTTCCACCACCCATCTGGTGCAGCCCCTGCTTTTCCTGGTGAGTGGGGAGAAGCAGGGGTTGAGCTGGGGCTGCACCAAGTGGGCATCAGCAATGCTGGGGGGGGCTATGGTGAAATATGGGGTGGCTACAGCCCCCTTGGTAGCCCCCCTCCCAGCACCACCACCGCCTCCTCCAAGCCCAGCCCCTGCCAAGAAGAGCATAGCACAGCCACAGCTCCAGCCTGCAGCTGCAGCCCACCCACCCCACCCAGATCTGGGGGACACATGCCCCCCCCCCACCATGCCCTCCCCAGGTACACACAGTCGCAGGAGTCACCCCCACTCCCAGTGAGCCACAGGTCTGTCCCGCACCCCGCTCCACCCCAGCTGGGCATCTGCCCCCTCCCTCCCTCACTGTGGGGGGGGTGTTGATCTACTCCCCACACCTTTTCCCTCCCCGCCCCCCTTCCACCACAACAGACTTACCAGCTGCACACAGCTGTATTGGAAATTGGATCAGTATTGGCAGATATGCCTCCTTAAATATTGACTATTTGTATCGGTGCAAAATCTCTATTGGTGCACCCTTAAACCAGGAGGCTGCAAAAGATGCACATCAGGTTTAGAGACCTCAAAGCTTATGGTGAATCATGGAGGGTTTGGGAATTCCCAAAAACTGGTATGCCTTACTAAAATGTGCACTGAAGGATCATGGTGTTGCATGAGAATTGAGGGAATGATTTCCATCAGCTCCTATAGCAATAGTGGGCTCAAACAAGGGAATGCACCAACAGTTTTCAACTTGACATTTGAGATGGTCATGAGAGATAGTTTCATAGTTTCTAGGGTCGGAAGGAACCTGAGTAGATCATCTAGTCCGACCCCTTGCCATGGCAGAAAAGAGTACTGGGGTCAAACGACCCCAGCAAGGTATACATCTAGCCTCCTCTTAAAGACCCCCAGGGTAGGAGCCTGCACCACTTCTCTTGGAAGCTGGTTCCAGACCCTAGCTGCCCTGACTGTGAAGTAGTGCCTCCTGATGTCTAGCCTAAATCTACCCTCTGCCAGCTTGTGACCGTTATTCCTGGACACTCCTGATAGTGCTTGGGGGAACAGGGACTTCCCCAGTGCCTGCTGATGCCCTCTGACTAGTTTGTAACAAGCCACTAAATCCCCCCTCAGCCTTCTCTTGTGGAGGTTGAACAGGTTCAGGTCCTGTAGCCTCTCCTCATAGGGCCTGCACTGCTGCCCCCTGATTATGCGAGTGACCCTTCTCTGGACCCTCTCCATGTTGTCCACATCCCTCTTGAAGTGTGGCACCCATAACTAGACGCAGTACTCCAGCTGCGGCCTGACCCGTGCCGCATAGAGGGGGAGGATCACCTCCTTGGACTTGCTTGAGATGCATCTGTGGATGCATGACAAGGTATGGTTGGCTTTCCTGACTCCATCCCCACACTGCTGGCCTATGTTCATTTTGGCATCAATGATGACTCCAAGATCCTTTTCTGCCTCTGTACTGACAAGAAGGGAGGTCCCCAACCTGTAGGTGTAGTGCCGGTTATTCCTCCCCAGGTGCATCACTTTGCATTTGTCAGTGTTGAATCCCATCCTATTCTCATCCACCCACCCCTGTAACCTGTCTAGGTCCGATTGCAGCCTATTCCTCCCTTCTAGCATGCCCACACCCCCCACATCTTACTGTCATCAGCAAATTTGAACCCCCTCATCCAAGAAATTTACCCCCTCATCCAAGTCGCTGATGAAGATGTTGAACAGTGCAGGCCCAAGGACCAAGCCCTAGGGAACCCCACTGCCCACATCCCTCCAGGTCGAAAATGCCCCATCCACCACCACTCTCTGGGTGCGGCCCTCCAGCCAGCTGACACAGTCAAATGGGTCGCCAACACCACAGTTCCCCAGTTTCTTAATGAGAACGGGGTGAGAGACAGTGTTGAAGGCCTTCCGAAAGTCCAGGAAGACTATGTCCACTGCTACCCCTGCATCTAAGGATTTGATGACCTGGTCATAGAAGGCCACCAGGTTGGTCTGACAGGACCTGACTCTAATGAACCCGTGTTGGTTACCCCTAAGCATAATCTCCCCTGCTGGCCCCTTGTGGACATGCGCCAGAATAATTCTCTCAAAAAGCTTGCCCATGATCGAGGTAAGACTAACTGGCCTATAGTTTCCTGGTTGTTGAAGAAGGAAAAGGTCTGAGACTGAATGGACTGCACCAGGGATTTGTTTACGCAGACAATATCTGCCTAGCAGGAGAGGAAACAGGAACAGTACAAAAGATCAGAGAGCGAAAAGGAGTTGGGCTTGCTGTCAATGTCAACAAGACTAACAACATGAAAGCAAGTAGAAATAAAAAAGATGACAAAAAGATAAAAATAGGGAATGATAATGTGGAACAGGTAGAGAAATTTAAGTATTTAGGAACAAGAATCACTGAGGACAATCAAATAACTGAAGAAAGGCAAGGCACAAATTTACAATGCTAATATGTGACCATTTACTCCAGATAAAAATAACAGCACCAAGGAGGGAGGAAAAAAAAACCTCAAGACACTTTTAAAATCCAACTTTTTTATAGTACAATTGTTCAGCCTGTTCCTTTATATAGCTATGAATCCTGGACACTAACAAAGGCAAGTGGAAAAATGTTGTAAGTGTTTGAAAACAAAGTGCTAAAGAAATTATTTCATGCAGGACAATAAAACAAAGTATGGGAGGAGAAGACATAATCAAGAACTTGTGGACCTTTATGGAAGACCTGATATTTTGGGCAAGATAGCACAGAGAACAAAATCTCAAGGTAACTGATGAGAGAAGGCACAGCAGATTTTGAAACTCGAGGTGGAAAGCATCAGACCTTGTGGCAGACTGAGGCAATGCTGGGAGAAGCTAAGATGCAACAAGGTGGAAGGAGATCTGGAATTATTTTTCATAGTAAAAGTGAATAAATATTGACTCTGTACCTTGACCAGAATATTAATCCATAAAACTTCAGGGTCATTCTACTGAGACAACGTTCGTTTTATCATCTACCTTTTTAATGGTTTGTATAAAGGAGCGCTAGTTTTCCATTGCACACTCTGTGGTTAAAGAACTCAGCCAGACCACAGCTGCTTGCTTACGTTGCCAGTTGAGCTTTTAAGGAAACAACAGCTACAGGCTTGCCCAGAAGAATTACAATTAGATGTAGCATTCCTCTTTCACTGTGAGTTACTCTAAAATACTTAAATGGCACCTAGTACTTGTAATATCCACATGCCTTCAGTCTATTTGTTGCCAAGATTCAATAGCCCTTGCACTGAATCCAGTCATCATCTTCCTACTCTTCAGTTTCTCCTGGTAATGCGCAGTTAAAAGCACACATACAAAACCACATGAAACGCATTCATTTGTACTTCACTAGCCAAACTGGTTTAACTAAAAATGTTTGCTGACCCACTTAAACCAGAGCTGGCCAACAGACACCAAAATACAGCAGTAATATTTGTCATTTTACCAGAACATCTCCAATCATTATCCTCTAGTCCCTATCAAGTAATGGCAGAAACCCCCCCTACTTCCCCACCCATGTGTCAAAAAGTAGGAAAAATCAAGGAACTGACACCCAGATGTAGCAGATGTAACTAGCTGCAAGTCTACACACCAACACTGATCTAATGCATCAGCAAGAAGTTTGGGAGCATTGTACTGCTGGGGTGTTGTCGGCCTCTTTATATGAAAGGTAATAACAAACATAACTTATGTCCAAGTGGATGGGGTATGGATTTCATTATCCAGGTCAGGCTCAAACTCTGGAAGTGGCCTCTTTAAATTCCTGCTTTCAAGTTTATTACATGCAGTCAACTCTGTCCCCCCACCCCTTTTACCCCACAGCAGCTAATTATTTGGGATGCATTTTTTAACGTGTGAATACCTTTCAGACACCTTACTCAAAAGGTGTCCACATGTTTAGAAAACCATCCCAAATCATTAGCTGCTCTTTGGGTGTTCATAGTTGGGTTTTTTTTTACTACATGCAACAAACTCACAAGCAGAAATTTATAGAATCAGAATTTAAAATAGGGCTAATATTCAACAGAGGTGTTTAGCACTTCCTGAAACACCACTCCCTTTTAAAAGGGCGTTCCAGTTTTGGCATCCATAGTTAGGTAGATAAATAAAGTAGCACCAAATATTGCTTCCTCTCCTAATGCCATGCTAACTTTTAAACCAGCAAAAGACAAAAAAAGGTCAACAGAAATAAAGAACTCCAGTATCTAGCATATTTTCACAGAAGGCAACAGGCTACAAATTACTGTAAAAAAGCAACAAGCAAGTTATGTATTTTATTACTTGTCAATTAAAAACACTAAAAATACCACCTCCCACACATGCAGAATTAAAAACAACATGAAATATCAAATACTGTAAAATTATACATCATACAATAAGTTATATAACATTATACAGGTTATAAAAATTAGACCAAACACTTACAGGGTCTCTTAGCTCCTCATTTTCTCGGAGTGACGTTCGAGGTATTTTCACTGGAATTTCATCTCCACATTCAGTATCTGAAGCATTTGGAGACTCTGCTAAATCAAGGAACTCATCCCTCTTATGACCTCTGAACCTTATTTTGTCCAACCTCTTTAGCATGTTCAGCACTGCACTTTTCTGCTTTACCTTAACATGACGGTTGGAGTCCCTGCAAGACAAGGGAAAAATACAGAAGACTGTTACACCTCCTACAGCATGTGTGAATACAAGTCTTCTAGAGTGCCTGTAGTCATTTTTCACGTGCTCCCTAATTATAGAAGGAAAAACAGTATTACAGATTTGCTTACAAAAAAGAAATGCGTTTCACAGTGACACACAGGGCCTGTTTCCAGCAGTTGATAACTGACAGTAACTAATTACATGATAGGGAAAAGTCACCATCTCAAGAGGATGTATTTAAAATGATCTGCCATAGGATGGTTTTCTGTTATGTTTTAAAAATGGGTTTTTGGCCCTCACTGCCATTTTCCTAGGTGAAACAAAAAGTCTATTCTATGGCAATTTTACTCTATTCTCAGATTTGTAGCGAGAAAGGTAACTCCACTGAACAAACAAGACTGATATTTCAGGAGACTCGAAGCCAGCATAGCACCCCAGCATTACTTAGTGATATGCAAAAATATGCCAAGTGGGACAACACAAGAGATTTCTTCAGTAAGTTTTCTGATGCACAGAAAAGTTAAAAGATTGTTTATGAGAAACAATGACCTACATTATTCCTGTAAAACTCACTGAAACCACTGCCATCAGATCTTATCCGTGATCCTAGAGAAATAAAACCTCACAAAAATGTAAGCAGGAAAGAGCCACGTAATATCCCCAACAAGATTTTTTTTCCTGATGTTTGAGGGGTTTCATTTTTATTGACAAAGGAGCTCAGTTTAACTCAAAACTTGTTAGTGGAGGCAGGAAAGACTCACACCATCACAATCGTAGGAATACAGGCTCTGAAGGGACCTCGCCTGGGTCAGTCTAGACTGCTGCCACTGCAACAACATCCGCTTTTTTATTCTGCTCATAGCCAATTTATACCCATTTGTTTTTATGCCAGAATTGTGCTTTAGCTGAAATAGCTCCTGTCCTTATGTCCCTTCCATTCCCATTACAGTCAGCAAGTTACTTCCCGCCATCCCCACCCCACCCGCCTTCACTTTGCTACACAAACAAACCAAGACCTTTATTTTATATTATGGGCTAGTATAATGAACAAGGGGAAAAAAGCCTTCAAATGTTTTGGGAGATCCAAATGTTGGGAGATTCAAATTTTACATAGTACTACAGAGGAGGTCTCATTAAGGTCTTGTACAAAGGAACTAATGCTTCCCTTTCTAGACTGGAAGCGCCTCCAGAATCCAAGGAGGGTTGAGATGTGATTGTAGGATATATTTGCCTTTTTCTCTTAGATGCATGCCATTATCAGTACATAGCCAACCTAAGTCCAATACAGTCACCCAGGTCCTTTTCCTCCTCAGTCATTTCTAACCAGTGAACTTCCAGCTTCTAGCAAATATTAGACTCTATGTACATGAACTTGCACTGTGTTTTTAGATTTTCCTTGTTTATTCCAAGGACGACATGCATTTCATATTAAAACAGCCACAAGCAGAGGTTTGTCCTTACATAAATTAAAACATTGTCAGGTATCAGTTACAAGAGCAACAGTTCTGTCATTTTTGCACATAGTTCTGAAAATGCAACACTCGTTTAGTATGGTTTTTCAAATACTTTGCTCTGCATAGTTTTAGCATTAAAAAAAACAAAACAACCACACACACCTACCAAAAGACACCAATACTGTCAAAACAGCTTATTTTAAGATAACAATTACAAAAAATGGTGAAATAGTTCTGTTACTTGTACCTATATTGTGCAAAAGACAAGCATTACTACTTATTAGAAAATAATGCATTAGGTATTTGCTACTACACACCCACTGTCTCACCCTAACTTTTGGTTGCTAAGACTGGAGATCAACAAATGTGGTGATACTGAAGCAGGCTTCCCAAAACATACTCTTTATCTATTACTTAGAAATGTGGAGGTTTCAGTCTACATGTATCAAAATGACCCACTCTTCACACTTAAAATAAGTCTTTTGCTTTAGGTTTAAAACAGTGCTTAATCAAAAGTGAGAAAAGGGTTCAAATTATAGACTTATTAATAAACTGCCAAGTTACTAACACAAACCCATCCTCCATGACTAAAACCACTACCCTACCTCCCCAAAAGCCACAAAAACAAAAAACCCACACACTCCACCACCTACTCCCCACTAGCGAAGCTGTAAGCTCGATGTTGCTTCTAGTCAGGTGTAATTTCCGTCCCCCTCCGCCCAAAAGTCTCAAAAGCTGATATTTGTCTATTATTCTGGTTCTGTATACATACCACACTTACTTAAACAAATAACAAAGTTTTTCCCTCTAGTTAACATGGGGAGAAGTCCGTCTTAAAATCAAGTAAGAGGGGGCAGGCATCTGCTACAGCTCTGTTGCTACAGCTCCAGCCCCAACCTTGGGTCAAGGCTGGACCTGCAGCTGCTGCCTGCACTGCATCCCGCCCACCCCTCACCACTCCTCCCCTACAGCCTCCCACTGGCCCATCTGCCCTTCTCCCCCCCCACTGAACCCTCCCTTCCTTTTGCTCTGGTGCTGGCAGGCTCCATCTCTGCTGCAGCCCAGATCACAGCCAGGCCCTGTAGCAGCTGAGCTGGCTCCATGCCACTGCTATGGGGCTGGCTGGAGCTGTGCTTCATGACTAGGGTGGCCATCACAGAGGACAGTCCCCCTGTCCACTATCAATACGAAACCAGATGCCTTTATAAAGACATCCGGTTTCATATCAATAGAGGATGGAGGACAGAGTAGCAGAAAAACAGAATATCCTCTATGATGGCCACCCTATTCATGGCCCAGGCTGCAGTGGGGACAAAGCCTGCCAGCCCCAGTGCAAAGGTAAGGGGGAGATGGAGCAACAAGTGGGGAGGGGAGGTCTGGGATCCAGGGCTGTGGGGTGGCAGAAGCAGCACGGAGAAGGGGAAGCGGGGGCAGGGGCAAGCTGTACATCTCCCACACTGCCTGCCCCATTACTGCCAACCCCACTCGCCCCACCTACCTGCCATACCATGTATGCCACTACTACCTGCCCAATTACTGCTCCCCTCATCACCTGTCCCCTCTACTGCCTGCAGTAGTGGGGGAAGACAAATTGAAGATAATCCTCCAAATAATTAGATTGTATTCATGGAAAATTATAACAAATGTACACATTTTCCATTACTGTAGTAGAATCTGATTATTGGAGGGTGTCACAGGATTATCTTATATTTAGGTAAATATGGTAAGCGGCACTCACATACCCCATTTTATAAAGAAGCTGAAATGGCTACAGTATTAATGTTGGGATTTCCATCTTCATATCTGTTAGAACTTAAGAACATATATTTGAATGGTAAAGTGATCCAAAATAGAAGATACATTTTGATTTCTAATCAATAAACTGTTTGGTGAGAACTAAGCCCTTGCACTACCCTTTTGAAAAGTTCATTCTTGTAAATGGAAAAGGATTAGTTATATTGCTGCCAAGGAGGTGTTAGGTCATATAATTTATATGGAACTAAGAGCACATCAGTAGCAGGAGCTAAAATGCATGGCTGACAAACCAGAAGTCACAAGTTTGAGGCCATAGGAGAAGCACTCACAGTGTGACCATGTCAGATTCCAACAAATCTGCGAATTCCACTAAACACCTTGTCACAAGGACAGGAGAAGGAAGGATCCTAGAATATTAGATAATTAGAAGGCAATAAGACTACTGACCAAGTAACCTCTTTAGACCCAGGGATCTAGAGTTGCGTTCAGCGGGCTGACTTTAGAATACAATGACTACACACATGCAGCTGTAAATTAATGGGAAACTCAGCACTATCTAGGGTGCCAGGGACAAGCAGAACACAGAAGTCAAGCAACTTAAATTATGCTGCTTAAAAATTATGGTCCTTAATTTTAGGTTATGCTGCAATATGCCATAAAGTGGAAGTCTGTCAAGGGCCTATAAGACATGATGAGACCCAATTCCTGATCCAAACAATGATACATCTTACCATACCACACATGCATAGCAGGACATGCAATTTTGGGATTAGGAACTAGATCCCGATTGTGCCTTACTTGTTGGTTCAGGGAGAGCTTGTTAATCACATCTTAAAACGTAATGTGTGTTAGAGGCCTAAACGCAAGAGTTCGGATCATAAAAGTTTATTTTGAATTGCACTCAGTGCCAGTCAGTGAGAAATTCAGAATTACTTGAAACTTAGTTTCTTCTTAACTGCCATTAGAAGATAGTAAAAAGAAAGTAAATTCTTTAAAGGACACAAAAAATAAGAACTGCAGAACAGAGAAGTCTATTTTTCAGAATGAATATGACATTACTGAAATACGACAAGCAATTAAAGCTTCTAAGAGAGCAACATGCAACTTAATTTAGCTAATTGAAAAAAAATAAGTAAATAAATCAATTTATCCAGCAGTTGAGTCCTGCAGTCTAGTCCTTAAGAGGTCCCCACAGTTCCCTGATTTTTTCCATTTACCAAAAAAAGATAAAATCTAGGAGTAATTCATACATTAGCTTTCCTGTTTCTGTTTATAAAAATAGACCTTCCATTAAGCAACAAATCAGCTGCCTCAAGAACAATAAAACACCTTTTCTGCATATATTAATGGGGTACAGGGACCCCAAAAACATCACTCTGACTGACAGCACAACTTGTGGCAGCACAAAAATGTCTAAATTTAGCTGTTTTACTCCAGGTACAGGGGAAATGCTGGAGGACACCCCTGGACCAGACAGACATCTCCCGCCCCTGTGGGGAGAAAGCCCAAGGTAGAAAGTACAGGCTCAGCTTCTTCAAGGGGTGGGTAAGTCCTCAGTATGGGGGAAAGTATTGGTTTTGCACAGTACCTCTGAATTAATCCAACCCTGAATGGAACCTCTGGAGAGGCAAGTCATGTATTTCCACACAACTGCTTTCTCAAAACGGAGTACATTAAAGGATCAGTTTGGTCAAGTGAAGCAGACACAGCCGAGACCAAAATTCTAATGCCAACTGATGGACAATAGTCTTAAGTTGCTCAACTTTATATTTAAAATCCAATGTCACACAGAAAAGAAAAATGCAGCACCCAACCTAAAGATTCAGAAAAATTAAAACCAAGCACAACCACCATACATCACACATGCACTGTGGCCACAAGCAGGATTACATTCATAGTTCTGCATGCACAAGTCTTCCAGGTACTACTTACATTTCGTCAGTCTAGTATCGAAAGGATGCAAGTGGAGTTTAGAGGCTGTATAGATCTCTCCACTAGTGCAAAACTTTACCATATGTATTCTGATTTTTTTTTATTTTTTTTTAATAGAAATGGTGCACCAAGAAACTGCAGCAGCCTAAAATCAGATTCCTCCCTAGAATTAACCTACTATAGCCTTAATGGGCATCTTCCAGCTGAAATCCCCAAAGCATTCACCTGTACCCTTGATATCCTAAGAGCTCCTTTCCACTACAAAGGAGATGCACAAGCTGTGGAATTCAAAGGGTGGCAAGATCACATGCACGTATGTATTCACTGAAGAGCTCTCCAGCATCACGAGTAACAAGTTTCAGTGAAACAATATGCAAGTTGCAGGAGTCTAAAGTATCAGTATTACTGTAGGTATTCATTACTGCTTCATGCAATTGCCACTGTTTAAAGAGGCTGGGGTGAGGGAGGAAAAACAGAGTAGATAAAGAGGCTGAATAGAGGCTCTTAACAAAATACTGAAGTCAATCATTATAAAAGAAAAAGAAGGAAGAAAACTATAAGCACAGAACTTCTTGAATATGCATACTTAAGCATCCAGTTCATGCACAGGCAAGAAAACGTTTCCCAGGTTGAGAAAAATCAATACTATTTTGACTATTAAAAAAAAATACATATGCTTTTTATCACATTAACAAAAATCTCAAGAGAGATCAACTTGGGTCCTTCTGTCCATTAGAGAGACATCATCAGCTTCAGTCACTGTCTGAACATTTTGTATCTATTAATGTTTAAAACAGCCCTAACTGAAAGAGATCAACTGACTGCTTGACAGTTGTCTAAGTCGTTTCCCCCTACTAAGCAGCAAGGAAGAAAAAAAAAAATTGTGTATGAGAAGTACAACTAAAAGCCACAAAAATTGGCAAGGCTGCAAGTAAAACAACACAGTTTTGTTTTTATGTTGGTGATTTCTTGTGTAAGTGCACAAAAATAGCCAGAAATCAGCTCTGCCAATTTGTACCCTTTGTACTTCTGGAATCCAGGAAGCAATTTTAAATAAAGAATTTTGGGCATCCTCCAACTCATAAAAACTATTCCAACACCGGCCCCATTCAGCACAATACCCAAGTATATGCAGTACTTCGAACATTTTGGTAGTTGCACTGGATTCAGATGAGACACGAGTATGCTATTGCATCAAATATGCTTTTTAAGTGACTACACATCTAACAGATTGGCCTAGACTGCACAAGATTTAGTCGTAAATAATCTATACAAGAGGGGGTTATTCTACTAAAAATAAACATTTCTCTGCCATGGCTGCCTTGCTTAAATACACACGTTATTACTGCTTAAAAAGGCACAGATATGGCTGTGCACCTCCAAATGCAAATCAAGTTACAAATATAATATTGGTTCCTAAACCAGTGATACTCAACCAGGATGCCAGAAAATCCTTTGAAGGGTGCTGCAGGGCGTATCAAGGGCAGGCTCAGGCTCTCTGCCTGACCACTTCCACCACCCTCAATGCCTGGCTGCTCTACAAACAGCACTCTAATGCATACATTTGTTTTTATAGGGTGCTGCTCAAGTCAGCAAGTCATGGAGGGGCTTCTCAAGTCTAACAAAGGATGCCTTGAGCATAAAAAAGTTGAAAACCCCTGTTCTAAGCATACATCTCCACTGATGCCCTAAAGCAAACAAGCACTATTAAAAATATCTGGTAGTAGGAATGTGTGAAACGGGCTGTATTCGATTTGGATTCGGATTCAACCCAAATTAGGGACAGTGATTCAATTTGCTCGTTTGGATCACTTTCCCTGATTTGATTCAGCCGAATCCAAGTCTGAAGATTCGATGCTGGTTTGGAGATCAGCAATTTGGCCTGAAAAACAGCTTTAAAATGTTTCTCCTACATACCTCGAGGTACCAGGCAAGTACTTCTGGTCTACTTCTGGGTCCACCACCAAGCACCCCTCCACCTTGGCAATTGGTGTAGGGGGACCCCAGGTGCCCCCCATACCCAGGAGGCACCGTTTGCCAAGCCAGAGGGGTGTGGAGGGGCCCTCCAGAGCACTCCCCAGCAGACCCAGAAGCAGACCAGAAGTACTTCTGGTCCACTTTTGGGTCTGCTGCCCAGAGAGTGGGGAACCTCCCCCCCGCCATGCTCCTATGGGATGCTCCATCTGCCCCACCATGGCAGATATGAGCTACCTGGTATTTTGAGGTATGTAGAAAAATCACTTAAAGTTGTGTCTACAAATCTTTCCAAATCAAGTAGGAGAATTCAGATCAGATTTGGAGAGATTAAAGGGTCCTGATTCATTTCGGATTTGGAGATTTGGACACTGAATCGGGCTGAATCGAGACAGCGACCAAAACTTCATACAGCCCTATCTGGTAGTAAAGAAGCCACAATGTTTATGGCCTTAACTACACTGATTAGACTGCTCAATTCTGAAGGACGGTACTGCTTTGCCAATGGTTTTCTAAAAATCAGAGCTGGTGCTCAGTCCCTCAGGCACCACACTCATATGCAGCATCAGCACCCTTTGGTGCTACTGACATTAATGGAGGTCAAGTCCTTAGTTACCAAAACATCAGGTTCCCTCAAGGCTCACAAAAATTCCCAATGAAGTCAGCAGGAATCTTTGGGAACATTTCATTCATATCACAGTTCTTTTATACAAGAACTTTTAAAAAGAACAAGATTTGATCACTGGTCTAAAGAGAATTTCTGGAAAGCAAGTAATTATTTCCAATTCACTGATATAAACTATTTCAGAAAGGGGGGAGGCATGTGGGGGGGGGGAAGAGGAGGAAAGGAATTGTGCTTTTTAAGTTGGCACTAACAGCTTTATTACCATTTGAAACTAGAAATACATTTTAAAATATCACCTGCAAAAAGGGCAGAAGTGTTGCAACAAGAACCAAGTTGGTGATAAAAAAGTAAAGAACATAAAAAAAGACCACAGACTCATTCAGCACACAAAATGGTACTTCTGTAGAAAGAATTCAGGGTTGCTCAGTGAATAAGACATTCGTGTAGAACTCAGGGTTCAGTTATTACAGACACTGAAGAAATGAGGCAAGGGACTACAGGAAGAGTAAGACGGGGCCTCGTCATTAAGGCTGTTGAGCATTGCTTTGAGAATCAGAATCTATTCCTGCCCCTACCAGTTCTCGAGTGAGATTCAGCAATTCAAGAGAGACCAACTTAAAAAAAAAAAGGCCACAGACTGCCACTAAGCATGTGTTCCTCTTTTCTGGGTGCCTGGAAATCAGAGCCTAGAGTTTCAAGTTATAAGAACCAAAATAGTCAAAATAGTCATTGACTCTCTCTCTCTCTCTCTCTCTCTCTCTGTGTGTGTGTGTGTGTGTGTGTGTGTGTGTGTGTGTGTGTGTGTGTGTGTGTGTGTGTGTGTGTGTGTGTGTGTGTGTGTGTGTGTGTGTGTGTGTGTGTGTGTGTGTGAGATTAAAGACAATATTATAAATGTACATGCACAGAGAGACCAAATGAAAACAAGCGCTTTCTATTGCTGCCATTTCTCAAACCTCAAGTGCTTGCTTTTTAAAAGCAAACATGTGGAACTACCTGTTGTAAGGTATGCACACCCATTTACAATAAAGTTTCAGATTCAGATGAGTCACCTGTCCTTCCACCCTTCTGTTGGACTGTCTCATTTTCCTTTGTAAGAATGATCAGGATTTACGGAGTCACAGAAGTTTGGGGCTGGAAGGCACCTTGTGAGATCAGGTCCAGCCCCCCCCTGCTCAGAACCATCCATAGTAGAAGTGCCGCAAGGTAAAGAGGGGGTAAAAAGCACCCTGTTCAAATTTGCTGATGACACCAAGATGTGGGGGGATGTGGGCACGGTAGAAGGGAGGAATAGGCTACAATCAGACCTAGGCAGGTTACAGGGGTGGGCGGATAAGAATAGGATGGGATTCAACACCGACAAGTGCAAACTGATGCACCTGGGGATGAACAACCGGCACCATACCTACAGGCTGGGGAACTCCCTTCTTGTCAGCACAGAGGCAGAAAAGGATCTTGGAGTCATTATTGACTCCAAGATGAACACGGGCCGGCAGTGTGGGGAAGCAGTCAGGAAGGCCAACCACATCTTGTCATGCATCCACAGACGCATCTCCAGCAGGTCCAAGGGGGTGATCCTCCCCCTCTATGCGGCGCTAGTCAGGCTGTAGCTGGAGTACTGCGTCCAGTTCTGGGCGCCGCACTTCAAGAGGGATGTGGACAGCATGGAGAGGGTCCAG
Source organism: Crocodylus siamensis (assembly GCF_052110815.1). NCBI lineage: Eukaryota > Metazoa > Chordata > Crocodylia > Crocodylidae > Crocodylus > Crocodylus siamensis. Next base: position 29,201,005 of record NC_143398.1, on the reverse strand, counting down.
AGGAGGGCCACCTGCATGATCAGGGGGCAGCAGGGCAGGCCCTACGAGGACAGGCTATGGGACCTGAACCTGTTCAGCCTCCACAAGAGAAGGCTGAGGGGGGATCTAGTGGCTGTTTACAAACTAGTCAGGGGGGATCAGCAGGCACTGGGGGAGTCCCTGTTCCCCCAAGCACCGCCAGGAGTGACCAGGAATAACGGTCACAAACTGACAGAGGGTAGATTTAAGCTAGACATCAGGAGGCGCTACTTCACGGTCAGGGCGGCTAGGATCTGGAACCAGCTTCCAAGAGAAGTGGTCCTGGCTCCTACCCTGGGGGTCTTTAAGAGGAGGTTAGATGAATGCCTTGCTGGGGTCATCTGACCCCAGTAATCTTTCCTGCCATGGCAGGGGGTCAGACTAGATGATCTACTCAGGTCCCTTCTGACCCTAGAAACTATGAAAGGTTAGTTCTGTACTATGACAACCAGCTCTCCCCCAATATGTCAATATGTTAAGTAGAAATCCACCAAACAGAGTCCCAAAAATTGAATTATTAATAAGCAATATTCCTATAATGACCAACTGTAAAACATATCAGAGATATTTCCACACAATTTGCCACTGAAATTTGCAAACAACTCCAATAGCTAAATATTGGTTTCACAACTACTGCTTGCTTGTAGAGAAAGCTGGTTAGTTGCATTAGCCTGAGATCAAGCAGAAAGCAGGGCAGGGCAGCACCTCAGTAGGCTGTCACATACAAAAGTTTGTCTCAAGTTAGTCTAAGGCAGTGGCTCCCAAACTGTGGGTCCCGACTTCAAATGGAATCACAACATCACCAGATGGGGTCACTAAAAACATTTCCTTTTGCTACGGAAAATCGTGGATTTCTCTTTTAAAGGAAAAAAACATGGGAAAAGGCAGATTTCCCCTTGCAGACTGGCAGAGTTCCAGCCTGCAATGGGCTGCTTGGGGTGGGGGAAGTGGAAGAGGACGATCAAAGGCTTGGGCTGCCACATACATGCACGTGTCAGCCAAGCAGTGGTCAAGAGTTGCTCCCACAACTCCCTCAAGGTAAGTCGGTGGGGTGCAGGGGAGGGGGCACAGGTGATGTAGCAGGGTGGGCAAGGGAACACAGGCAATGCAGCAGAGAACAGGGGGAGGCAAGGCAACACAGCAGGGAACCATGTGCCCCTCCTCTCCCCCCCACAAAAGACTTATGTGCCTACAGCAGGGCATGGGGCTCCAGTGGAGTCAGACCAGCTCTGGGCAGGACCTGTGTCTGCATGGGAGCAGATGGGACCTGGCGCAGGAGGGAGCACCTCACTACCATGGCTGCTGCTGCTGGGCAGGGGGCACCTCACCTGGGTAGCTGCGCTGACAGTGCTTCCTCCTGTGCTGTGTCCTGTCCACTGGGCCACAAAGCCGCCAGGAAGAGGGCAGCAGGGTAGAGAGCCCCAAGACTGCATCCTCCTTCCCCCACACACCATGGACTCTGCTCCAGCCATGCCACCTGCAGGAGAGAGGATGGGGGGGAGCCAAGCTCTGTACTCCACTCCACCCACAGGAGTTGCCACCTCTTGCAGGTGGCACCCAGGTCTTGAGCACTGCTGGTGGGGGGGAAAGGGGGCCCTGGAGCACTTGGAGGGTTGGGGGACTGCGGGTTGGGAGTGAGGGGCCATGCTGAGGAAATGGTATCATAAATGGCGTCATGTCAATGAAGTTTGGGAAGCACTGGTCTAAGGTACCACCCTACCCTTCTGCTTGCCTGCAAAGATGATCTTTCAGAGGATGTTCCTGAAATGTGGGGTCAGTGGGAAATAAAAATAGAATATTTGCTGTTAACCAGCTTATCTATGACCACATAGTATTCTGCAATTGATGAGAGATTGCATTAAGCCTCAAGAACTGCCAATACTACAAAACAGGGGTTAGCAACCTTTTAGGAACAATGGACCCAATTAGCACATCTAACTCAAAGTGGGCTGCTAGCACGCTTCCAACCTGGCCAAGACTTTCCCTACTGCCAAAATTGTCACTGACATCCTGGCTTCACAGGTTGGATAAAATTGCATTGTGGAGCCAACATGTCAACCCTTGTGTGTCACTCACACACACGCGTCACAGTGGCTTACTAGGGCTATATTGTTTGTCATACTTGGGCAAATTAAAAACCATAGCTACAAAGTATTACAAAATTTGTTTTCTATATGCACCTGATAGACACAGTACATAATGAATCTAACTACTGTAAATTCAAGTAGTTGACTATTACCTGGATTTCGTTAAGGAAATCAAGGAGAAGCAGTGTATTCAATACTTTGATCAAGATTACCTGAAAAAAAAAAATAAAAGGTGTAGGAGGCAGCATACAGTAACCCACTGCCTCCACATACAGGTACCTCATCTGTCAGACATAACAATCCAGAGAAAGAAAAAAAAAAGCTCACACTTGTGATGTTGCCATTAACTAGCACTTTTACTTAAATAATGATGATGATGATGATAATAATAATATTGCTTTATTATTAAAAAAGAACATTCTTCCAAAAAAGGTGCATCCATTCTGCACAACACTGTAGTGATACCTTTTTTTGTGAAGCAGGAAAAAGTACAAGAAAGATACCTGCATAAGAACATTTTCAATCATTACAAGTGGAGAAAAGGGAAAGTGGGAGAGGAAGAAGCATTTTACGTTATACGTTTTGTTTTGTGTATGTGTGTCTGTTTTGTTTTCCCCTTTTTACTAGACCAACTTCCACATGAACCAGTATAAATCTATTTATAAACAAGATTTCCACAAGTTTGAAGGATACTTGATGCGAGAGAAGAGAGACTGACCACCCCGAGCTAAGGAACGTGTCAATGGAGGTGAAGGTGTTAGAAGTCCATGGACTGGGATGAGATTTGCTCTGTGTTAGCTGCCTCTCCATCATAGTACTTGTTTTGAGCAGATTCTTAACTGAGTCAAGTAATCTGTTCACTGATTTTTGATCCCTGATACACAAGTTTAATTCCTATCAAATGAAAAGCATTTCAGAAAAGTGGAGGCTTTATCTTTTCTAAAAGTAGGGAAGTCCCAGTCTTCCCTCTCCACCTCCACCCCAGCCATCTGGTTGATCTAAAACCTTGGGGGAAGGAAACTGTTTTCTACTTTTGTTCCTCTACATGTTTGTATTACACACATAAAATAAAATTTTGCCTAGAACCCTCTTTATTAGACAATAACAAACAAGCAGTATAATGCATCCTCTCCGGGAGTTAGGGATTCCTTCCCCCATACTAAGCAGGCAATAGAATTTTCTTTTATTTACACACATTTGGATCTTTTGGCAGAAGAAGCCAGTTTGAATCAAATATCCTTGGAGACATGTAGCTATCATCTTGTTGGACTTTTAAACGTTTAAGCAAACTATGACTGTGTGAAGCTCCAGTCTTGTTCAGTCTGCTGTTCTGGAAGTCGGTTTTCAGATAGTTTAAGTTTGCTGTTCAAGTACAACACCCACCTCCAATCTCTGGAAGTTTGATACGAGTCCCTCAAGTTTGTTTGTCTCTTTCAGAAGATGACAGCAGGGAATATTTTACTTGGAGTGTGACCAAGCTTTTGGCCACCGCAACAAGTCCTCTGGCCAAGCATCAGTAAATGCAGGAGACAGTATGGTGCAGAGGAGACAGAGAGACCCTGAGATTGAATTTATTTATTTTTAACTGAACCATCTCTGGCCTTGATTTCACAAAATTAACGATTGATGGAAAATAAAGAACATCACTTGACAGGGTAAAGATGCAACTTGTAGACTAACTGAATCAGAGAAGCATAAGCTTTTATGAGCAAGTTCTCACTTCAACAGATGCTTAAACAGCTAAATTGGTCAAGGAACATCTAGTTCAGGCTGCCTCTCAGATCCCTCATCAGGCCCTATTCCTCAATTCAGGTTTCAAACAACTGCCAAACTAGTTCCAGCCCACTGAATGTTCTGCGTGGTCATCAGCAGAGGAGAGTGGCATATGAACACGTTATTAATAAAAATTGCAGTAGGTTTTTTGTAAGATGTGTGACAGAAGCAAGACCAGAGCATATAGCTGCTTGATACAGAATGGTTATAACTATAGAAAGCCAAAGACAAAATCCAGTAACCCCTATAAATTTGCTTTTCATTTTTGAGAGTTTGGATAATCAGAGGTCATAAATTACTGGCCTTTAATGTAATCCTTGTTCTGTTTAGCATTATACAAAATAATAATAAACAAACTACATACAACATGGTAAGACTTTATTGGTTTTTAGATGCAGCCTGAAAGATTCAATTAAAAATTAGGCTAAGGGAATATAAAACCAGCAAAGCAAAATACTCAGAGATACAAACTGCCATTATTAAGATAGCCTGGCAACCATCGCCACCTCCTAATAACAAAGCATAAGCAAGGGCCTTTAAATTGAATGGTCACATACTATACCCATTACCCCTAAGACTGAGGAAGAAAGCAAAGCAGTTAGCAGCTAACTGATTCAGATGTGTAAACCTTTGCAGGCATCAACCTAGCATCTGACAAAGTCTGCTATCATCTATGAAAGTTTAGACTCTCGGACCCATTTAGTCTAAGGTCGCACATGCTAAGTACCTCCAAGTACGAGAGAGGAACGGAATGGTAGAAATTAATCACATGCCTTCCTGTACAGTAAGAGGATGAGACATTACTAACCACCCAGTGCTCTCCCTCTCCTCCCTTAGAAAGGGCTACTGAGCAATGGGAAAGAAGCCCTGTTGCCTTCCCCTCTTTGCCAGAGGGAACCAGAACTTGGCACTGCCACTCAACCCCCATGACAGGCTCTCCAGAGTCAGGGATATTAGCAGAGTCCAGCATTGCCCATGTTGGAGCAATGCCAGAAATCTGCAACAGTTGTACAAAGCCCATGTTTGTACAAGTGATAACTCCCAGCAAGATTTAGGCAGAAGGGGAAAAAAGAAAAAAAAGACACCTCTGACCTCAGATTTCCTCCCAAACAAATTTAACTCCTATTCCAAGCCCCTAATATTAGGAGCCAGAGTCACATACAAATCATAAGCAGATTGAACACAGCGGCCTGATGCTACAGACATCATTAGTATAATGGACTTGCAATTTTCCTTCCAGGATTTAGGACATTTAATTCATCTTCCACGTGGCCACTATCTTTTATTGCTTCCTTAAAAAGAAAAGAATTTGAATAGCTGCTTTAGAAGCTCACTTCAGTGTGTGCACAGATACAGGATTGAAGTGTAACTGGAAAAATAAGTTTCTTTCAGCTGGCAGTGTGTACTTAAAAATATCTAACAAATGCAAATAAAAGTTACAACTCTAAAAAGGGGAAAAGGTGGTGTCTATGGGGAAGCAATTGAGCTGAGTATTTCTGTAGTCACAGCTGGATAACATGGCGTAACGTTTTTTGCTTTGTTTTTACATCACTCGAAGTTCTTTAGTATGAAAGAAGAGGCAAAAAGATTGTTTTCTGACTATAACCAAGGATACAGATGCTTACTTTGGCAGTACATCCATTAGAGTTGTATCATCAGCTTCATGATTTCAGAATTTAGGGTATTTTTGGAAAGCTTTAGGACCTGATACCCTACAGACAGGGACACTTTAACAATACAGCTCTCCTCCTCCTTTAGAGCCTCTTCCCCCTTCAGAACAACAACAAAAAAAGAGCAAGTACCAACAACAGACACAGCCATGTCCAGAGCTGTATTTCCCTAGCACAAGACATCAGCACCTCCCTTCGTATTATCATGCTCCTTCCACAACACAATGAACACACTAGAACCAGTTCCGTCATGTGCATGTACAAAAGGGGAGGACCAGAAATAAATCTCATGCGTTTACTTTGGTTTGTCTTTTGGCCTCGATAAAGTCAACATTATTGTTGTCTCCCATTTGAACCTAATGTGAACACAGCTCCATAATGCTCTTATACTCTGTATTGACTCTGCTTTTATCACAGCAGATTTGAAAGATATTTTCCTGGCTCACCAAAGAAATGAATAAAATTACGTCAAGAGTGTGTTATGTAAAGTAAGATTGCAAAAGACACTGAGGAAACACACTAGTGAAAGAAGTGATCTGCTTCTTTGAAACCACACCGAGCTCTCTCTTCCTCAAGAGTCTCTTAAATTCACACAGAATCCAGGACAGTTTAAGAAAGGGGGTAAAAGCCCCAGCAGAAAGGATAAGGGCTAAAGGCAGTCTTTATTCTAGTCATAACCAGACCAGTTGATATGTTAGTTAACTAAAGAGCTGTTTTTATATTTCTACCTCTAAAATTAGGACCTGGCCAAAACTACAGTATCCAGAAACCAAGGGTGTGCTTGTGCTATACATGCTGCAACTAGAATAAAGGTCCAAATGTCAAAGCAGTTTTTAAATAAGAACCAGCCCCCAACACCTCATCTGCCTAAACAGGCTGCATTATATCTTTGACAAGGCAAATAAAAAACCACAGAAAAACATTTTAGTCATGTAACCCGGGCAGTACTCCAAGAGGTACCCCCTCTCCAATTGAAGGGATCAAAGCAGGTGCACAAGCGTTGTGGGAGGTGTAGGGACTCTCCTCCCCCTATAGAGCAGAGCCAGACCACCAATGGGGACTTAACCATATACCTTTTAATGAGAGAACAGTACTGGGAACATAACCAGTATAAACCAGGGGCTATAGGGGACATTACAACGCCTCGAGGGGGCAGGATTCAACAAAGGTTAGACACTTACAATCATAGACATATTCATCCAGTTGACAAAAGACAGGGTTAACCAAAATTTAAAACACAAACAGCAGAACAAACAATACTGGTTGGTGAAATATAAAAGGCACAAAATACAAAATGTCAAATAACAAGGAATATAGGGCTTAGGTCCCTGGATGGGGGAAAAGAGGGAAAACACAATGACCCCTTTCCACTGCAACAAAAATTTGTCCCTGTCACTTCACTCACCCCAGCCAGGACTTGAACTCAGATCTCCCACTCTACCACACAGCCACCAGTGCTGGGCCTACTCCAACCTGGTAGCGGTCTTGACCTTCCCAGAGCCCCGGTCACACGTTGAGCTGCCTGGCCTCTTGCTGGAAGAGCTGGAAGCAGAGCTGGCAACCTCTCAGGTCACTGCTCAGATCCTTCCTGGAGCTGGGGAACCTCTCCTGCTGGCTGCAGCCTCTCATAGGGGATCCTGGAGCCCAGCTGGGAGCCTCTCCTGCCAGCTTCATGCCACGCTGCTGAGGGTCCAACTGCTGCCTGCAGGTCCCACTCCTTCAGGTGCTTCTGGGGCAAATGCTCCCGCCCCGCTGGCCCAGCTCGATAGCTCTTTGAAGCTCCTTCCTTGTGATCCCTCGCCGGTCTCCCGAGTCAGCTGCGTTGCCCCTTTTATCCCCCTCCAGGTGACCCAAGGGACTGATCGGGGGACATGAACGGCAAGTCTCTGGGGCCTGAGATTCTACTACATATTCATGCTTTTACCTTTCCAAACAGAAGTGTTTTTGAGTTGTGTAACATCCTCATAACTCCAAACATGGTTAAAATTAGTAGGGGTGCACCAATAGAGATTTTTTGGGACGATTTTTAAAGAGCCATATCTGCTGATACTGATCTGATTGCCGATGTGCAGCTGGGCAGCTTGGAGAGCAGAGTCTGGCTGTTAAGTCTGGTGTGGGGGAAGGGCATTTATTGGCCACATCAGCCCAAAAAAAAGCTGACTGCCAATAATGTCAATTGTCCTTATATCAGTGCCAATTCTATATGAAACCAATGTATCGGTGCATCTCTAACAATTAGTAAACTTGTCACCACAGAAGTCTGAGTTTTGGCTCAACTTACTGTAGACTCCAATCCAGTGCAAGTGAACCAGACTGCTAACAAGAATTCAGCTCTGAACACAAAACATCTGACAGTTATGCAACTGATAAGTGCCTGATTCACTTAAGTGAGTAACAGCCTATTGCTTACATTATACAAATATTAGTTATTTGCTTATTTATCAGTTCTGCACCTAAATCTAACAGCTGGTATGCACATAAACAGTTTAGAAGCTTTTTGGCCCACTGTCTAGTCTATAGTGCAATTTTATTGTTTAACTGTTTAATTAGCACCAGCAAGCAGCTATCAAAGGGCTGCTATTACGAGCCTTGAAGTGGATAGAACTAGTCACTTCAAGGCTGCCAGTATCACAGCACTGACAGTGCTGTGCATTTAAGAGCAATGTGTATTTAAGTTTGTACTCCAAATGAGTGTATAGCATTGTTCAGACCTGAAGCTGTGCACCGAGATTGTCTACAGTGTGCTCTAATTTTTAAAAAAGGGTGCTTACCGAGTGGTTTTTATTTGAAGAAAAATTAAAAAGTCAGTTTTAATTGTCTGATTTTTCCTCCAAGGTTTAGAAGCATTTAAGAAACAGATTGCTGCTAATAAGGTTTCTAATCTGCAACTTGGTACAAAAAACCCCCTCTGGTTAGCTATGATCCTCTTAAGCATCCAGCTCCTTTCTTAATTGTTTCCTGCATACTGGTTCTTTGTAAGATTCAGAAGAAAACCAGATAAACAACATGGTTTTGGTTTCCCAAGGCACTGGTCAGCCTTGATGTTCCTATCAGGTCATTAACAACTTGCTCAAGGACAAGAGTGTAGGTTGTACCCGTGCTGGTCTCAGGACATAGGCAGACAAGGTTCTTTGGGTAAACACGGTATCTTTTATTAGACCAACCTAAATAGTTGGAAAAAAAAGGTATAGCAAGCTTTTGGGTTTAAAAAGCCTTTGTCAGGCTGAGGAAGTTTCAGCAATTGGTGTGTGCTCTTCCTGGATGGAATGAATAGTAAAAAAGCCAGAGGCTGGGCTGGTCTGCATATAAGACAGGCAATCAGTGAAGATGTAAATTGAGGAGTCAGTAGGTAAGAGACAGGCTGGGTGCAGGGGAAAAGGGGGATAAAAGCAGTTAAATAGTGGAGAGGTACCTGGTGAGTCAGGAGTCAGGCAGGTTATAATGCATCATAAATCCAATGTCTATATTGAGTCCATGATTTTTTGTATCCAGGAGGTTGATGAAGTAAAGTTCATAGGCTCATCTCTGAAAAGTGTTTTGTAAGTTCTCTGAGGATTAGAACTGAGAGACTGGTTTTCTTGTGAGAGGTGTGCCCCCAGAGGTACCTGGGTATGCCCGCCTTTGATAGATTTCTGATGTGCATTCATTCTGGTTGGTATGTACACAGTTGTTTGGTCTACACACCCAAAAGTATCTTAATCCAAAGATATCTCTCTAAGGGGTCAAAGTGTGAAAAAGGCATGCGTGTGGGTGGGGAAGGGAGAGGATATTTCAAGTCAATGGCTATACTTTGTCTGAACTTAAGAAACAGAAAGCCTTTATTTCCAGCTGATAGCAGATACAGCTATTCAGCAAATTAGAGCCACAAGAACTTAAACAGCAAATGAAGTTAAGTTATATTTCACTTGTTCTATAGCTTAATCCTAGACAATGTGGTAAAAAGTTAACACAGAAAGAGATCATTTGTTTCAGACATTCATGTTAATGGAAGTGCTATGAAAGTTATTTTCCTTTAAAAAACATTAAATAAATAAATACAACCTTGCATCTTTTTGTAAAAAGTTACTGGCAACTATTATGACATAAGGCATAGAGACAATCTTTATGGTAAATGTCAAGCCAGAGTGACTCAAATCTTCATTTGAACGCAGTGTCCAAAGTCACCCTACAAGTAAACTCGTGTCAAGACATTTCTTACGTAATGCATACACTCCCTGCAAACAGCATGACATACAAAGCTGCTGGGCGTACACTGAATTGGGTTCATATTTTCCCCTCCAGTAGAGCTGTAGAATGCAAACCATCACTGGCGGTTACAAGCATTCACTCCTGGTGCACTCCAGTAGCCTCTTGAGTCACATGTATCAGCATCCCAGCACTTAAAAATGGTGGTATGGGCATTTGAACTAAAGCTCATCCAATGAACTTTAATTCAAGCATTGCCACCACCATTTTTAAGCACAGGGACACTTTTATGCAGAGTAGAGCCAAGCAGGGTGAGGGCAGATGCGGGCTGCCCAGCATGGGTTCAGGGCTCTCCGCTCTGCTTCCTTTGCCCTGGAAGCCCCATGCTGGCTGCACACCCCCTCCCATCTGGCAGTGGGGGGCACAACTCACCAGCACCCCCTGCCATCTGGCAGTATAGGGCACAACTCAGCAGCACCCCCTGCCATCTGGCAGTGGGGGACACAACTCACCAGTGTTGACAAGAAGGGTGTTCCCCAGCCCGTAGGTGTGTTGCTGGTTCCCTCTCCCTAGATGAAGTACCCTGCACTTGTCTGCATTGAATTCTGTCCTATTCTCATCTGCCCACCTCTGTAATTTGTCTAGATCTAGCTAGGTTCAGTCCCTCCCCTCCAGCGTGCCCACCTTGCCCCACATCTTGGTGTCATTGGCAAATTTCGACAGCATGCATTCCACACCCACATCCAGATCACTAATAAAGATGTTGAACAGTACGGGCCCCAGGACTGAGCCCTGGGGGACTCCATTGCCCAGATCCCTCCAGGTCAAAAATGATCCATCCACCATCACTCTCTGGGTGTGACCATCAAGCCAATTTGCCACTCATCTGACTGTGTAGGCATCAATGCCGCAGTCACCAAGTTTGGGGGAGGGGTTTATAAACTTATTTATAATGATATATCGGTGCACCTCTAGTTGGAAGCTAAGATCATTCAGTTAGCAGTTGTACACAGCTCAGTGGCACCTTAAACTAATTCCTTCTGAAAGGCAAGGCAAAAAGACAAGCATAGAGACCATGACTTTGCCTTCTTTAAGGTAAATATAGACCTCTCTTTCATGCTGTGCAACCATTTTCAGATTTTTTCTGGTGCACACCTAATGCCGCTGTAACCAGAGCATCTGGACATGCAGAAGGAATAGGCCCAATAAATACCTGTCCAAAGAAAGTTTGTTTTTTTACATAAAAGCCCTGCATAACTGATTTTCACCTGCATCTCCAATTTCTTGTTATTCCTCTGGTCATTTACAGCTTTTCAAATCTTCAAAACTTACTGCTCCAAGTCTGTCATTGTCATCTCATTTACTGTCACTTGTATACAAGACTGTCCAAGCCTGTGTCCTCTGCCAAAAATGCTCCTCAAATCTAATTTCCTTCTCATCACTTCCAATTTATTTTGCTGGAACTGCATATAAATGTTTAAATGAAAGTTCCTTAGGGCAACATTTCTCAGCTCATGGGTTGTGACCCAAAAGTGGGTCACAAGAATATATGAAAGGGTCATGAACAAACTTGAAAAATGGATTCTCTTTTAAAGGAGAAAAATGTGGGAAACCGTGGCTTTTCCCTTACAGACTGGCAGAGTTCCAGCCTGCAAGGGGATACTTGGGACCCCTCCCATATCCCATGCACACTACCCCTGCCCCATAGGCAACACATGGGGGAGTACAGGGGGGCACATGCCTCCCCTGAATTGGCCCTCTCTAGCCAGGGAGTGGGGAGCACTGGCCAATGCCCTCCCCCACCACCCCCCCAAGAAGCACCGGTGGCACTTCCGGGGTTGGCAATTGGCTGCTGGGGGACCTCGCCCCCACCATCAGCAATCAGCCACTGGTACCCCCCCAAGAGCCAGGAGGCACCAGTCGCCAATGCCCTACCCCACACACTGGGGGGGCTGGGAGCAGCAGACAGGGGGTCGGGACTAGCCATCAATATTTACAAATGGGTTCTGGTACAAAAAAGGGAGAACCACTGCCTTAGGGCGAGGTATTTAAAACTCTTTATAACAATACTGCATGCAACATCTAAAACCAATACTATTTTGTCATTAGAGAGCTTTAAATACTATTAAAAATCTAGAAGTCAAATGTAAACTCTTGTTGGTAAAACAACATTGAAATGATCAGCCCAATTTTGATAGCAGGGACCCCTAAAAAAAAAAAAAGTAACTGCTTCATAAAAAAAACTGTAGCAGAGGAAAGGGAAATAGTAGTAGTTCTTGCAGGAATAAAAGAAAGCACCTTTGAGCAAACCATTTCAATGATTGGCTTAGTTTGCACCCACAGCCAGTTACTCAGATGTGGTATAGCAACACTCCTGAGCACAACTGGGAAAAAGAACAGCATGCAAAAAGGTTCCTCTTACTCAGAATATTAGCCATAACGTTTAAAAACAAGCCAAAAACCCAATATGCATTTCAGCTTTTTAAGGGAAAACAAGCAAACAAAAACAACAACCACCTGAAGTTTTAGGTCTTAGGAAGCTTTGTACAACCATAAAAGTGAATCCAATGCTTCCTTTGTTATTCAAAGCTACCACCTAGATGCAGAATGAAAATGCCTTCACTGCCACTATTCTGAACAGCTCGAGTAGTGGTGAAACTGTCAAGAAAATTTCACAATGCTGCCAAGGGGAAGCTAAGTAATGGCATGTGCGTTTCCGCTCTTTGCCATTGCAGGGCACACCAAAAAGCCTGAGGAGAAGCTCCTCTGTCCCCTCTCACCTTCTGCCCACTAAAAACAAGCAACAGCTTTATAAGGCAATTCTAATAAGTGCTTGAGGGAAAGGGCAGCATGGGAAGTAGTTCTTCCAGGAATAAAAGATGCACTTTCACTTCAGTATTCTTTGTACCAGAAGCACAGATTGAAGAACAGAACATTGAAGTTCCTTCCCCAGTCTGGGGACTTCATATCCAGTGCAAGTCACAAAATGATCTGTATAGACATAAGCAGCAGTAGAGAAGAGTTTCAACCGAACATCTGTCCATCTACCTTATTTAGAAGCCCATGATGTGCTTCTGATTAGAACCCTAAGCTGCTGAATTATATTGTGACGTGGTTAAAGGAGCCACTTTAAGAACAGGTCAATTGGCACTGGCATGACACAAAGCAAAGCAGTGTGGGATGGCAGCTGGAAGACCAAAACAGCATACCATACAGATATGCCCACACAAACACTGGGACACCTTAACTCAGTATATTTTCAAACAGGAGCCCAGAATGTGCACAAAGATTTGTGTCGTGAACACAGCTTCTGAGTAACACAACTACATACATTAACTGGGCTTATCCAGTGAAGCCATACAGAGCTAACATCTCACCATGTCAACAAAAAGAAAAGGGAGCCATCTAAAGTCTTGTCTTGAATTTAATATTTTAGTCATTACCTTTTGTTGCAGGGGAGCAGAAGGGAGGAAAAGACTGAACTTCTTGTCTTTTTCCCCACAGTTTAAGATAGTTTCTTCTCTAAACCAGGTCTTGAAGCAACTTCTAACAGAGCCAGCCTTAGGGGTGGTCAGCTGCCCAGGGCACCATGATCGGGGGTGCCACACACATACACCACATTCACAGCAGTGGTCTTTCCCCACCCTGTCCCAGGCAGGAGGAGCAGTACCCAGCCAACCCCCCACCTCCAGCCCCTGTTCAGGAGGAGCTGATGAGCTGGACAGTGCAGATGGCAGCACTGCCCACCTGCCTGGCGCATCATGCTGCTCCACCTCCTCCCCACTGGATTGCACCCTGCGCCCCTGCCTGCCTGCCTCACTGCTGACTGGGGGAGGAGAGGGGCACCAAAATACAAAGGCACCCAGAGCACCACTTGCCCTAAAACCAGCTGTGATTTCCTTTACCTCATTCACGTAAGACTGCTCACTCATGATTTACACAGTACTAGAAACACTCACAAGGAGCTGCACAAGAAAGGGCTGATTTAAGTCACAATTTTAACAGTTACTGAAATCTTGTTTTCCATTTATACAAGTTATATTTCTGCAGAAAGATACACCCCTTGGTAGCTAGTGGACAATAAAAACTTTATACAACTTTGATGACGTTTTGCTATCCAAAACACAGAGTAAATCCAAAGTTATATGGCTATATATATATTCAGGTATTTGGATTCTTAACATGTATATTTTATTATGTTAAAAAATGGTGTTCACACTTTCCATTTACTACATTTTACGCTTGTGATTTGTATTAAGATGCATTTGGAAACTCAAACATGTTGAATATAAGGAAAAAAGTTTCCAAGAGTTAATTTAGTTAACAAAAAGTATTAACTCTAGTGATGTCTTCTGATCACCATGGGCAAAAATTGAAAAAGATATTCAGTGCCCGAAAAAGGAAAGGTATTTTGGAAAATTCCAGCAGACACCTATATAGGTTAGCTTTAAAATCCCATTGTCCTGCTAAGTACCAAAAACCTTTGAAGATCTCGCCCCCTGACATTTACATTTTTTACAATTAGCTCTCATTCTCTGTCACCTAGTTTTTGAGCAGAGATTTAAAATAAAAGGAAAAAGTAGCTTTCTTTCCCAATTCCCAGGTGTTTCTCAGCTTTGAATGACTTAGTGCAGGGGTATAAAACTGAAATGAGATGGTCAGCCATTTTTGTCCACCAGGAGTACCGGGTGGCCTTCTGCAGGCTGGATGACCCACCTCATGATCCAGGCAGCAGGGCTTCTCACTGCAGCTGCTGTGTTGGTGTGACTAGCACCTAAGAGGTTAACACTGCAACTGGTGGCAGGGCCCTTTAGTTCCCTACCACCCCACTTTTATCATTGCTGATTTTAGTCACCAACAGCAAACCAACCCAGAAATCTGGAAGCAAGTAAAAGGAGGATTAAGTAAGCAACACAGGGCTCCAGCAACTGCAGCAGGAAGCCCCACTTCTGGGTGCTGAATCTGACCCATGGGCCATGTTTGACACCTAATGAACCAGTCCAAATGAAAGCATCTTACTTTCTTGCATAGAACACGCCCCAGAATATAACATGAACCTTGCTTATGAAAGACGGGGGGGGGGAGGAGGGGAGGAAACCTTTCCTTGTACTAAGTGAGTAGCAAACAGGAAGAAAGCCCAGCATGCTCACTGCTCTGTTTCCTGTGCAGAATTAACTTTTACTTTTGTCAGTAACTGGCAGAAACTGGCTTTACCATATTTCTTGAATGTGTTTCACACTGCAATTACCAGAAACTGATATTGTAGAGAACGCGCAGTACACAGAAAAATAAAAATGTTTCTCTGTACCTACCAGCTGTACCGAGTTCAAAGTAAGATAAAAAATGGCTGTCTGCATAACAGTAGTGGCAAGTACTTGTATATATCGGGGGAAGACTATTAATACTACACTAAGCATACAGTTAATGCAATGCGTTATCCTTTCAACATTTAAAATGTTAAGTTGATCTAAAAAATTAAGTGTTTTCTCAAATTCCACAGACTGTAAAAACAGCCCCCTTTAATTCATTAAATTTGAGAAGGACTCGCTGGTACAGGATTTTTAGTATAAATTAGGACCACCCACACTGAGGCCTAAACTTTCTATAATTTCAAGGTGTTCTTTATTTTTTTAAGATGTATAGAATATGCCCACCTATACAAGTTAAATAATAATAATAATAATAATAATAATAATAATAATAATAGATTTCTTCCACTATCCTGACAGCATGAAAGATGCACACAATGTGAAGATTTAGTCTGGTAATTTAGACACCCATAAGTGTTTAGATAAAGAAAAAGTTTCAATAGGCACCTTTTATGTTTCTTCCCTTGTAAAAATTAAGATCAGAAAAAGGTATAATGCTCTCATACAATGCTCCATAACTCCTAGTTATGGAGGCAGAATGCAGTCTTAGAGAAAAGTGCTAAAACTGTTCCATTACCATAAAAGCTATTTAGGTTAGTAGGAAAAACAAGTTTACTTACAAAGATGGAGGAGGGGGAAGGTGACAGTAGCACAAATCTGGTATCTAGTCCCTATTTCCCAATCCTACATGAGAGTGCTCCAACATATTTGCATGCAGCACTGGAGTCTTTGTTGTAGACACTGTTTTGGGAATTTACTGTTGGCATTGCTGATAGGCTTCATAAACAGAAAACAGTCACTGACCAGCCATGCAACTTTACAGAAAATTCAACAAGTCACGAATGAACCTGGCAAGCTGCCTGACATTCCTAAACAGCATCTACTTTCCAAAAAACTATGAAACAACACAAAAGAGAAAGCTCTTGGAGCCTATGATTTATGTCTCCTTTAAAAAAGGGAAATAAGAAATAGTTCTACAGGGGTGGGGGGGGTGGGGGAGGAGGTTGTTACTGAAACTGGCTACTTATGCATTTTGGATCTTTTCTGTTTCATAGTTCTTTGGGCCGGAAGAGACCTGAGCAGATCATCAAGTATGACCCGCTGCCATGGCAGGAAAGAGTACTGGCATCAAACGACCCCAGCAAGGTGTTCATCCAGCCTCCTCTTAAAGACCCCCAGGGTAGGAGCCAGCACCACTTCTCTTGGAAGTTGGTTCCAGATCATAGCCACCCTGACAGTGAACTAGCGCCTCCTGATATCTAGCCTAAATCTGCCCTCTGCCAGCTTGTGACTGTAACTTCTTTTCACTCCTGGTAGTGCTCAGGGGAACAGGGACTCCCTCAATGCCTGCTGGCCCCCTCTGACTAGTTTATAACAGGCCACTAAATCCCCCCTCAGCTTTCTCTTGTGGAGGCTGAACAGGTTCAGGTCCCGTAGCATCTCCTCATAAGGCCTGCCCTGCTGCCCCCTGATCACACGAGCGGCCCTCCTCTGGACCCTCTCCATGCTGTCGACATCCCTCTTGAAGTGCGGCGCCCAGAACCGGACGCAGTACTCCAGCTGTGGCCTGACCAGTGTCGGATAGAGGGGGAGGATCGCCTCCTTGGACCTGCTCGAGATGCATCTGTGGATGCATGACAAGGTGCGGTTGGCCTTCCTGACTGCTTCCCCACACTGTCGGCCCATGTTCATTCTGGCATCAATAATGGCCCCAAGATCCTTTTCTGCCTCTGCGCTGCCGAGAAGGGAGTTCCCCAGTCTGTAGGTATTCTGCTGGTTCTTCCTCCCCAGGTGCATCACCTTGCACTTGTCGATGTTGAAGCCCATCCTGTTCTCATCTGCCCACCCCTGTAACCTGTCTAGGTCTGATTGCAGCCTATTCCTCCCTTCTAGCGTGCCCACATCCCCCCCCACATCTTAGTGTCATCAGCAAATTTGAACAGGGTGCTTTTTACACCCCCGTCCAAGTCACTGATGAAGATGTTGAACAGTGCGGGCCTGAGGACGGAGCCCTGGAGGACCCCACTGCCCACATCCCTCCAAGTCAAAAACGCCCCATCCACTGCCACTCTCTGGGTGCGGCCCTCCAGCCAACGAGTGACCCATATGACTGTATAGGTATCGACACCACAATCTCCTAGTTTTTTAATGAAAATGGGGAAGAAACAGTGTCAAAGGCCTTCCTAAAGTCCAGAAAGACTATGTCTACTGCTACCCCTGCATCTAAGGATTTTGTGACCTGATCATAGAAGGCCACCAGGTTGGTCTGACAGGACCTGGCTCTGACGAACCATGTTGGTTGCCCATAAGCATAAATCTCCCCTGCTGGCCCCTCGCAGACATGCACCAGGATAACTCTCTCCAAAAGCTTACCAAGGACCAAGGTAAGGCTAACTGGCCCATAGTTTTCTGGGTTCTCCTTCCTCCCCTTTTTGAAAATGGGAACCACATTGGCCCTTTTCCAATCCTCTGGCACCACACCAGAGCATCACGAGTGCTTGTAAAGCCGTGCTAGGGGTCCTGCAATGACCTCCGCTAGTTCCCTCAGCACTCTGGGATGGAGATCGTCAGGACATTCCCATATCCTTTTGGTGAGACATGAGGGCATTTGTGCCCCCTTCAATCGACATTGGGATTACCTCCCTTTGGGCGTTTCATCTCTAGCCACCAATTAATTACCATGTCATTACCATGTAAAGACTTTCTGGTAGCCTGAATGAGATTAAGTGGGGGATCTCGGTCCATTTCCTAGTGAACAGATCACCAAAAGTAGCAGAAGAAAGGTCACATCATCCAAGCAGATGTAGACAACTGAATAAATTCAGAAATTGAGCAGCTGACTTCTAGATGCAGTCCCCCTTAGGTAAAGTTTGAAACCATTGAAGGATACTTTGCATAGGAAAATCCATTCTCCAGAATCTGAGTAGACTTGGATCTTTTGAGGGAACCGTGTTCATTATATCATTAGGGATATGAAGACTAAAACATGATTTAAAACAAATAAATAGTTTTCCAGGCCTGCTATCCTTGAAACAACATGCACTGCAAGAGAATGCCCAATGTGGCCTCATGTATTTAAACACTAAGCTACATAAACCATTGCTTTGTAGTTTTCACATTTAACATTATTTACAGAAACAAAAATGCACTGTGATCTTTTTATGCAGACTTTCTTAACAATACTGCACTTGAAATAAACTGGAAGACTGTTCTACATCTAAGAAAGGTTAACTTAACCCTTCAAGTGAAGAAACCAAGAGAAGCAAAGAAAGAAAAAAATGAAACAAAAATTAAAAAAAGAATTGGGGGCTTAGCATAACTCAATTCCTAGAACATCCTACTTACTAAAAGTGGACAGAGGTTTGAGAAGCTGCAGAGGGCCATGAACAGGAACAGAGGAAAAAGGGCATGGCCTCCCAGTCCAACCCAAGACAAAAGGACCCCAACAGTGTCAAAAGGGAGCAGAGCTGTTCTAAGGCTGCTCTTTAGCCAGCAGCTTCCTGACAGAACAATCCTGAGTAGTTGCTGTTGTTACCCAAATGACTCGTAGAAATTCTGTAAAAGCAAGGCTGGGGGTGAGGGGAAAGAGGGGGTACACAAATGAGACTATAGTTAATGCTTTGCTGCCTGAGACAATGAAAGTCCAAATAGAACAGCAGCAGAAAACAACTTATTTCTAGCTTCTCTGCTTCCTTAGAAAGAACATCCCCTAGTCAGTATAGCAATATTTTCTCCAAGTTCATTGCAAGATTCAAAGTAGAAGAAAGAAAGAATACTGCTTAACCTTCCTTCATTTCTCCCCACCACTCCTGAAGCTGGCTTTATATAACTTACACAAAGCATCTGGCACAAAGTTAACATTATCCCAATATTATTTGTTTCACTCAATTCACCCACCAGTCAGTTGGAATTGATATTTTTCTACACTGCTGTCCAAGGCCAGATTCTGACTTGGGCTCTTGCCCTTTGACCCCCTTCTTGCCCACACACAAGCCTACTAGAGTTGATTATAGCTGGCATTGTTGCAGGGTGCAAGTTAAAACCTGGTTTCTTTTTCAAGAAGTTCTTTCTTTTTGGAAGTTTGCCTAGGCTTGCACTTGGATACAGGCTATATCTCTTGAATGAGAACAGACTTTCAAAGCAGACCACAATTCCCCCACAGTGTGTGTCCAGAGAGACAGACACGTTTCCCATAATTCACTGAGAAAGAATCAAAGTGGCTTGGTTATTCTGCTACACAGAAGGATCATGATATGCATCTCCAAAAGCCCTAACATACACACGCACATGTGCATGTTCAGCACGACAGAGGAACCTAAAACTCTGTTAGGGTCTTACTTTGTTATGGCGCTTGTCTGGGCTTGGCTAAATCCCCCAAGACTAACCGTAGGGAAGACATTATCAGTGGTGAAGCTGTAAAACTCCACAGGAGTCTTATAGTTTCCTAGCATAGGGGTTGGCAACCTACAGCCCATAGACCAGATCTCACCTGAAAACAGGGCTTTAGCAGCAGGGGCTTCCCCCTGTGTCACAGCAGCGAGACAGTAGTAGCAGCTGCCTCAGACCTGGGCCTACATCTGAAAAGGCCAACCAACCACTGCCCTAAAAGGCCAATTGCCACAGTCTTTTCTAGTCCCCAGTTTATTCACTGTTTTTTCTACTTACTCTTTCATGTGCATAGCCCTTACTCAAGTCTCAACCTTAAGGCACTCCAGTTTTTCTCATATGTATGATGAGCACAACTTCTTGGCCTGAAGGAAACTCCATGGAAGAAGCAAACTGCCTTGTGAGGATAAAAGGTGTTAAATCTAATGAAAAAACAGTTCAAGTCATCAGAGCATCTGAATGGTATTTTAGCACCACTGAGTGCAAATTCTGCTATAACTCTAAATAGAACATCACAACTAGCACCTCCACAAGTTTGCAAATTCATAGCACAACTCACTTGAATGATATTTTTCCGTAAGAAAAAGTATGCACAGTCTGGCCCTAGTCATTAAAAGATTCCTTGTCAAGTTGTTTCAGCTCCAGAGATCCTAAGTTTCACAAATGCTCCAACTTAGAAGAGTTTCACAAGACAGTCCTTTTATTAAAAGGGAGTGGGGGAGAGAGAGAGAGAATTGCAATTGGATTAAAGGATATTTTGTGCCAAGTTTACAGCCAATGGCAAGCATCCTGGAAAGCACGCTCCAGGGCTTCACTGGCCTGCCAACACAGAACTCCTCACAAAATCTGGACCTAAAGCTGTGCGACAAGAACCTGAAACCAAGGAGCCAGAGTTTTACAAATATAATTTAAAAACTGATCCCAGCCCTTCAAATTATACCAGATGACCACGGACATAAAAAAGAAAGTGTGAAAGGCACTGAGTTATAGAAAAGTGAAGCTAAAGTTGAAAAGTGAAACAAAAGTTGCTGCTCTTAAGGGGTGGTGTTGTGGTGTATGCGCTGAGTCTTGTACCTGCAGGCTGTGGGTTCAAGACCTGGTGCCACCACCCTGCCTCCCCGGGGCTTGGTGCTTGCTAGTTTTCAGACCTGAAGATCTACAAGGTCCCTTCCAACCCTACTCCTATGACCTGGAACAGACTGCCACCAAAGGTGGTGCAAGCATCTACCCTGGATTCCTTTAAGAGTCAGCTGGATGTTTATCTTGCTGGGAACCCACGACCCCAGCTGACTTCCTGCCCCTGGGGCCAGGGGCTGGACTCGATGACCTTCTGAGGTCCCTTCCAGCCCTAATGTCTATGAATCTACGAAGATTATACAAACAAGCCTTTAGCACTACAGATAAAAACCGAAGGCAGAATCCTGTCCAACATGCTGGAACTGTTGCATTGCAAATCAGCTGGACTCCTTAGTTTAGTTAAGGAACCTCCAAACTCTCCTTCCTCCTCCCTCTCCTTTAGTATTTGAGACAGTTTGACATGAAAACTAAAAGTTCTTGCTAGCCACTGCACTACCTTCCTGAGCCACAGGCTGGAATAACCCAGCTCTAGACGGACACAGACCAGGGGGCTTCCATGGCCTTGCAGCAGTGGAGGGCTCTGCCTGTGACACGGCTAAGCCAAAGGTAGCTGCGCTGGGGCCGAGCAATAGAGAGCTAGTAGGGCAGGCAGCTGGGACCTGCGCCCACATCATCACCGTTACTTCTCCCTGACCCCCCAGCTGTGGTGCAGGTGCAGCTTCCAGTCACCCAGCTCTGGCACAGCTTCCCAGTGCCCAACCCCAATGTGGGCAAAGCCCTGCTGCCAATGCAATGCTAAAGCCTCCCAGCTCCTCAAGCGAGATCCAGTGGCTCTGCTAACCAGATCTGGCCTACATGCCTTCTTTCCGACCCCTCATCTAATGCAATCAATCATCCCCCCACTTCCAACCAACAGACACTTAAGCCATTTACCCAGTCTAAAATGTATTAAGATAGGAGGCTCTATAATTTCAGCCATGCAATTTACTCTTGATAACAACCGATACTGAAACAGTTTCAGTACTATCATTTACATCATCCCACAATTGGGCCCGGTGATGCCAGGGGCAGGCAGGAGCTCACCAATACACTCAGACACAGCCAGCACAGGGACCTCTTCCTACAGACTGTACAAGAGCTGCTTGTCTAACGGCAGAGTTCAAAACAAACCCACCTCTGGCCTTCCTCCTCTCACTGCTTCCTTGAAAACGGGACTGGGAAAGTGGGGGGGAAAGCTCTCTAGGGACTAGTCCTCCTAGCCTTTTCCCCCATTCTCCATCTGCCTCGTCTCCCTGCCACAGGTCAGTCATTTCTGGAGACGCATCACTTCAGGGACCCTGGGAACGCAGTCCCAACAGCTCCTTTCCCCTTATTTAAGTGCTTCTCCAAACTAGAGAAAGGGGACGTGCACCAGGCGCCCGCCTCCCCAGGCAGAGACAGGCCATGGGTTGGGGTTTTGACCTGGTACAGGTACCCACGTACCACTGCGCCCATGCAGGTCGCCCCGTCCTTGCCTCCTGCCCCGGGGCCAGCCCGGCCACGGAAGGACCAGGGCAAGGCCGGGGGTGAGCGGCCGCCGGCAGGGCAGCGTCGCGCCGGGGCGAGGGTGAGGGGCTGTCCCCCTGAAGCATCGCCCCTGCCCTGCGTGACCCCGGCACCGGCTGCTAGCCCGGCCCGTGGGGCCGCTGGTGCCCGGAGCCAGGGGCAGCTCCTGCTCCAGCGCCGCCGACCCTGCCCTCGCCCCCGGAGCGGCGCGACGGCCCCTGCGCCCGCACCCCGGCCCCGGCCCCGGCCGCCGCCGCCACTCACCCTGCGCGGAGCTCGGCGCACACTCGCATCCACGCTGCCGCCCGACCCCGCGCGGCTGCCCCGAGCCCGGCCCGGCCCCGCTGCGCTGCGCTGCGGCCGGGGGTAGCGGCGATGCCGGGGACGGACGGAGGCGCCTCGCGCTGCCCGGGCCCTGCGCCCCCGCGGCCGAGTCCCGCGCCCCGCGCAGCCGCGGCCCCGCCCCGGGAAGGGCCGCGCCGGCGCCAGCCCCGCCCCCGCGCCGCGCCCGCACCGCACCGCACCGCACCGCACCGCACCGCAGAGCCGCGCGGCGCGGCGCCCTCCCGGCGGCGGGGGACGCGCCTCGGGCCCGGGCCGCCAGCCCTTCCCGCACCTGCCCCCGCCGTCACGGACCCGCGTGTTCCCGCGCCGGGCGGTGAGTCCCCGCAGGGCCGCGCGCCTGCACACGGGAGCCCCCCTTCCCATGACTCAGGGGCCTGCTGGCGCCTCCGCTTGCAGCCTGGCCTTGACCGCCTGGTTTTCGCGGCACAGGTGCCGGTCGCGGCAAGGCGGACTTCCCGCGCCCTCCCCTGCCCTCCCTGCTGTTTGGCAAGCAAAGGGGTGACAGGGTATTTACCCAGCCTGCCCCTGTATGGCAGAAGTACTTTCTACTTCTAAAATCTGTGCCCTAAACTGGTGGTTTTCTGCCACCGGTAAGTGCCAGGCACCCCACTTTGCCTTCTGACCGCAGTAAAATACTAGAGTAGCAGTCTGTGGTAGGGGTACCACCAGTGGTACGTAGACAACCTGTCAGTGATACGCATTAACAGACTTATTTTAATTATTTTACATGACAACAATTTGCTGGTGGTACATAAGGCTAAACTGAAAAATTTGCTGGTGGTACATAAGGGTCGTATCGTCTTAAACTGGTGCTGCGCGATGTCAGTTTGGGAACCGCTGAGTAGAGCGAGTCTCCTGGTGTGAGGACCTCGGCCCACAAGGGATGAGAAAGGCTGGAGCTCTGCGGGTTCCCCTGGAGATCTCTGCCTTTCTCCCCTGGATCACGAGGGCTCAGGTTGCAGGACATTTGAGCGGTTCTCCAGGCATCCAGGTTGGGAATCGCTGCCCTGCCCTAGACTCTCATCCCTTCTTCCTCTGTGAACGTTACTTCTTATTCCTGTCAGAACTCTACCACAAGGACCATGTGCTATTTTTGGAGGAGCAGAATCACTAGGCACTGAAATATTTGAATAGAAACCAGAAATGTAAGGAAACAAAAGAGAAGGAAGGGCCCTTTAGCCTCCAAAAGGTCCAGGATTGTAGTCCTGCCATCACAGTGTAGCCTGGTCATGTCAGATCAACTGGTTTGCATGAGAATCATGGAAAAGAAGAAGAATAGCTGCCAGGCAAGCAACAGTATTTTGTTGCAGTTTGGCAAATTCATTCTAGATGTAGTAAGGATTTTATGAACCATCCTGATCTGTAGTCCAAGTGGCATGGAACCATTATGAAGCCAACAAAGCAGTAACACTCATCTTTCCTCTCTTTGGTCTCTTTTATTGTCTGCTTAAGGTCAGGCCATTTCCATTTTCTTCCTTTCTATCTCTTTCTCACTCTGCTTTATCTCCTGTGCTTCCTGGTGCCTGCTCTTGTGGAGGCAGCAGTATCTTTTCTCTCTCTCTTTCAAAAAGTGCTGATCTGGAGGAGCCATTTTCTCCATCTTGTCATTTCTTTTGTCCCTACAGTTCTTTCTCTCTCCTCTCTCTCTGTTCTGCTTTTTCTCTCACCCCCTTTCTTTTCTCAATGATTATTCTTGTCTTCTTCCATCCTAGCCAGTGTATGGTACATATCTCATTTTCCATCCCCTTTTAAGATGTCCTACACCCTTTCCTTCTCTTCCTCTGTCTCTCTTCTGTCACATTCCCCCTTTATCTTTGCCCGTATTCATCACATTCACACTCCCCAATGTTTCTCCCTCTTCCCACATTTCACATCCCTCTTTGCCACACTTCCCCCTCATTCTGTTCATGTGCTCTTCTTCCTTCCTCCTGGCTAAAATGCTCACGCACATAAATGTAATCTGCTCCAGACCGTCCTTCTCCCAGCTGTAAGTCCATGTTGACTCTCACTGGGAGAACAGGCCTACAGCATCTCCTCCTCAGCATTTTGTTGGATTCTGGTTTTCTTCTTTGTCTCTGTTTTCATGCTTTACCACTTCCAGGTCAGGGAATCAAAGGCAGCTGGTGGGGACCTTTGACTTTAATCCTAATGCTATCTATCATTCAATACTAAGGCTAAATGTTAGGTTTTGCTCTTTAAATAAAAAGCTTAAGAATCTGATGTAATTAATTTCTTCTTTATAAAAAGGCCACACGGACAGCTGGCTTGAAGTCAAGACCATTCCATCCCACAGTTTTCCACCTCCATTTTTGGCAGCTTACCTGAGTCATAAAGAGAGTGGGGGAATTTGTGTGCCTCCTACAGCAACTCAACATTTTCTTTGTGCTAGTGTTGTGGTGAGTGTTAGTCACCATTCTTGTCATGTCATTTCACAGACCCTTCTGAAGACATGAGCTGTCAGGGACGAATATTTATTTTTTTTAAATACCTGTAACACTATTTGTTAAAGCATTTATAAAAATCTATAATAAAAAATGTAGAAGATAGCCTTGGAATGAATCTGTTCTGCTACCATTCATTGAGCATTGGCAGTTTGCTTAGCTTGTACAAAGAAAGAAAGAAGATATGGACTCTCTCCCTAAAATCTTGTCACTGAAATGATGTGTGACAGTCGAGATTTAGGATTAATCATTTAAAAAGTTAGTCTCAAATTGATGTTTTACCTTCCTAGATCATCAGCAAAAGGTTAGAGAAAGAAGAGTGTTAAGAAAGGAGTAAACTGAGTGCTGGTCAAGGAAAATGAGTTATAATTGAAGATGACAGTGAGGGAAGGATGCAAAGGTGGCAGTAAGATAGAGGTTTAGATAGCAGTGGGAGGGAGAACAGGAAGAAATTAGGACATACTTAGGCAGGAATTTAGCACTTCGAAGGGGAGGGCACAAATCTTTAATTTAATGTAGTAGGTGAGAGGATGTCGCAGAGAAGAATAGGAAGGCTATTGTAGTATTTTGCCCCTGGAAGAAGCAAGATATGTGAGGCTATCAGAGAAGGGGAAGTTAAAATTGATGAGACTATTTTGAAGTTGAATTCTACCACAGAGCAGCTGGGAATCAGTGAGTCAGAAGGGACCTAGACAGATCATCGAGTCCGACCCCCTGCCATGGGCGGGAAGGAGCACTGGGGGTGGCAGGGGTCATAAGACCCCAGCCAGGTGCCTATCCAGTCTCCTCTTGAAGATCTCCAGGGAAGGTGAGAGCACCACCTCTCTGGGAAGCCTATTCCAGGCTCTGGCCACCCTTACTGTGAAGTAGTTCTTCCTAATATCTACCCTAAACCTATCCTCCCTCAGCTTGTGGCCATTGTTCCTAGTGACTCCAAGGGGGGCCCTGGTGAACAGACTTTCCCTGAGTCCCTGCTGCTGGACCCTGATAAGGTTGTAGGCAGCCACAAGATCCCCGCTCAGTCTCCTCTTGCGGAAACTGAAAAGATTCAGGTCCCTCAGCCTCTCCTCATAGGGCTGGCCACGGAGGCCCCCAACCATACGAGTGGCCTCCTCTGGACCCTCTCCAGGTTCTCCATGTCCTTCTTGAAGTGCAGCACCCACGACTGGACACAGGACTCCAGCTGTGGCCTGACCAGCGCCACATAGAGGGGGAGCAAAACCTCTCTGGACCTGTAGTGATGCCCCTGTTCATGCAGGACCGAGTGTGGTTGGCTCTGCCTATTGCTTCGTTGCATTGGCAACTCATATTCATCCTGGAGTCAGTCATGACACCAAGATCCCTCTCTGCCTCTGTGCTGCTGAGAGGGTCAGCCCCTAACCTATAACCATAACGCTGGTTCCCTCTCCCCAGGTGCAGCACCCTGCACTTGTCCTTGTTGAACCACATCCTGTTCAGATCTGCCCACTTCTCTAACCTATCCAGGTCTGCCTGGATGCGGTCCCTGCCTGCTGGTGTATTCACTTTACCCCACAGCTTGGTGTCATCAGCGAACTTGAACAGGAAAGGAGAGGAAAGAAATGTTATAAATGTTGCCTGTCTCTAATAAAGACAGGCAGGAAGAGATTGCCTGCTTGCAAGCTTGCCTTAAGGAAGAGGAGGGGAGTTGTCTCTAATTATGGAAAGGGGGGGAAGGCAAGTTCAGTCCCATTCTGCTGAGCACAAAGTGATAAACCATCTAGATGGTGATGCTGGGCAGTTGGGAGAAGGTGCAGCTTGAGCTCTCACATTCCAATGTGTTTATATGGCATCTAGCACAAAAGTATCCCGATCTAGTTTGGGCCATATGAGCAGCACCACAATATCAATATCATGTGTTGTTATTTGAGATTTATATAAACAATAAAAAGTGTCTTTACACAATATTTAAGGTACAAAAAAACAACACAGCAGTCCCCTGGTCATATCCTTCTCAACAAAGGAGTTAAAATCCGCTTCAAATTCCATACTCAAAAGCTTTCTCTGCCCAACATTGATTATTATTCTCATTGTGATCATTTAATGGTAAGAAGGAGAGAACTCAATAGTAAGATTTAGGAGTCATCAGTAAAAAAGTTACAGCTGAGCTATGGTGCTAATGAGCTCATGCAGGGAGTGAGTACAGAGATGGAAAGAAGGGACAAAGCATAGAACAATGGGAGACACCAGCAGAGTGTGGGAGAGGAGAAAGGCAGTCACTCAGGGGCATAATAAAAGAGCAGGTGGATGAGCATAATTAGCAGAGCACAGCTACAGAAGCCAAGGATGAAAGCAAGTAGAAGGGGAGGAGAGAAGGATCCATTATGTCCAAGACAAGACGATGGACCTCGTACTAAAAGGTACCATAAAAAGCAAGCTACAGGTGGGAGAAGCTCAGCACAGGTCCTACTGATTTTCTCACTAGAACTAAGCCCCTGAGCCAGGAAACTCTGAGTTTGTGCTTTGCTGTTCAGCTCTAATTCCTAGCTCCCAATCTGAATCAGTCATGAACTATCGCTATTCTTCAGCCATCATGTATTTTCCTTCCTATCATGATGGGTGCAATGAAGGACACTATGTCTGAGGCTCAGAGCCCTCTATGTGAATGTGTTTATTTAAACGTACATTTGATTGTAATCTCTTTGGGACAGGGTTTCTGTCGTAGAGTGTTTATCCCAAGGAAGCTGTGCATAGTGCTTGGAGCTGCACTACCACAGGACAACGAATGAATAATCATTACAACTGGACTAAAAATGAGGCTTCCATTTCATGAGAAATTTGATTTGATTTGGAAATTGGTTTTGGTCCAAACTGGACTGAAATCAGATTTTTAACTCTATTAATCCAACCCATAAAATAACAGATTTAGCATTCAAAAACATGTCCAATCCTCCAGAATTTACCCAAAAACTGACATTAATTTTTTATCAACAGTGCTACCACACCCCAAACCGGTGTCCACAGAAGTCTTGTGTTCCCTTCATATCCTCCCCCAAGTCTCTAGCAGTTCCCCAATGTTTTCGTTAATACCAAGCCCCTGTGTTTCTTCATCTCTATACTGTAATTCACCCCCTCCTTTTCCCTAAAACTCTGCATAGTGCAAATCTAATTATCATCTTATCTATGCTTTTAAATTTTAGTGCTATTCTAAATTTACATGTTCACTCATGAATTTGCACTTCAGCATTCAGAGTATCTCAAATTTTCTGGTTTGGAGATGGAAGATTCTTTTCTTCAGCAATTTCCACCAGATTTCCAAGTGAGCTTCTGCTTGTCTTCTCCCTGTAGAACACCAACTTGATGGGACAACTTTTCCATTGCTAAAACGTCCCAAATTTTTTAAAACCAGTCAGTGATTCTAGAGGTGTCCCTTTTCTTCCAGGCTTTTGCAACTGTAATTCTTGCAGCCACTAGAAGATGAGAGATCAATTCCTTGTGACACTTATATGTTGCAGAGTTCTCAGGAAGGTTTACTACAAACATTAAGAGGATATCTGATAGTTGGCATCCTGTTATTTCCCTCACCACATCTCCAATCTTCTTCTAAAACAGTCTAATCCTGGGACACACCCACCACGTGTGTGAATCCTCCCAGCTCACCATACTCCTTCCAGCATTTGCCTGTTCCAAAATCAGATTTTAGTTTTTGCAGAGAACTGGAAGCTCTCTCAAGCTTTTTAGTGAAATTAATATTTGTAGTCATTTTTTCTGTTAACAGAATCCTGACATGGGCAAAGAATATGAAATTGGGGTTTGTGACTTGGGAAGAGGAAAAACCCACCGACACAGTGTCCCAGGGCCAGGGATATGTTGCTTACAGAAAAATAACTGAACAGTCAGAAGCAGAACGAGGGGCTTCAACACCCCAACAGTGGCCAGGTAGGAACATAGGATTGGAAGGGACCTCTTGAATCACTGAGCCCAATCCCTGACAGACCATATTTGATTTAACCCCCAGTCCATATGTAGAGGTCAATCATGTCCTCTCTTAGCCTTCTTTTTGCAAGGCTAAACAAGCCAAGCTCTTCCAGTTTCCTCTCATATGCTTTGTATATAGGGGAGGTTCTCCCTCCCCTCATCATCTTAGTAGCCCTTTTCTGAACTTGTTCCAGCTGGATCTTTTCCAGACATGGGTGACTAAGTATATTATATACTATGGTCCAAAGATAACTTCTAATACTGAGACTTCTCTCACACTGGGGACCAGTATGATCTACCTTTCAGAACAAGAATCATAGTCACAGCTCAGATGGCTTGCTGTGTGACCAGAGAGAAAGCCACTTAACTTCACTGTCCCCTTTCTTCTGCATGTATGAAATGAGTTCTTATGTGTATGATAAGCATTTTGCCTTGTATGAAAATTGCTGGGCAAGTGCCTAGTATAATACTAATATAGAAATTGCAATTACTACTAATTTGTCAAAACTCTGAAATGCTGAATAAAGTCTGTCTTCTCCTGTGTTCATCCTTCTTTTAGTTTCTAAGGCAGTCTGTTAGAATTTCAAATATATACCCCTTTAGTAATTCAGTCCATGATGCCTGTATTTAAATTTCACATCTGAAGCAGCTACTGTTTAGAGCAATAATAAAGGAGCTTGTTCTTGTTCCTAACTTTTTCATAAATTGTACAATTTCTATGAATCTTTAATAATTTTTCTAAAATGGGAAAGGAAATGTTTGGGTTTCCTTGGGCAATGTGAGTTGAAAAGTACAGTATAACCTAAACATAACAACATAACACAATTAGAAGAACATTCACTAATAACTTATTAGTAATGCACAGTCCAGTTCCTCCTTTCAGTCTTGCAGTGGAAGTCCCCTTTCTATCAGGAGTTCCACACATGGAAAGAGAGTGCAGATCATGTATTGCCCAATCCTTACCTTGTTTGATTGTGTATGTCTAAAAGTGTTGCTACGCTGTGTTTCAGATAAAGGCAACCCCTGACACAACTATAACAGATATGTGCGTTACAAAGTTCCAACTTTAACTGATTCTTTCCCTGTAAAATGTAATACGGGAGATCATTAGATTCTTCGCTATGCAATAAAAGCTCCCCAAAATCCCTCACTGACTTCATATATCATTCCTCTAAATGTAGTATTCTTATTACCTGTTATTTGTATTACAGTAGGACTTAGAGCCCAGGGGCCCATTGTATGAAGTCTTGTACAGATATTAGAGAGAGCTAGTAGGTGGCAGAGTCCTACAATTTCCTCAATGATTATAAATGACCCCATAACTTAAGCTATTTATACGAGACTGGCTGTTGATATTTTATTGGAGATGGGCCTATTTTTCAAGTATTCACAGTAGAATTAGATATAATGCAGTAACTTGTTGATCAGTATTTTGTACCTGTTAGTTCAGACTCCAGTTGCTTGTGATTTTAGTATACATGTCCAATATCATACTCTAGCCTGGTATCTCTGTGTGTTTGTAAATGCCAAACAGGATTTGTACAGACTTGGGGTGTACAGGTTGCTGATTTAATATGATGCTTTGTTTTCTTTTTTTTTGCAACATTGCATTGGTGTAGTTCTGCTTGAGATAATCCTCCTGCAAGTGAGTGGCAGACTCTAACCCTTGTGGGAATGCAAAACTCCTCTGCCAAATCACCCCTGGAGCAAGGAATAACTCCTGCATTAGGATTCAGGTAATTACAGCTGACAGATTAACAAGTGGGTATAGTTATGTCCTGTGAGGATGTAAAGGGAATAGGAGCTTCTCTTTGGCTAAGTGGCCTGTGATGGGGAAAGAAAATCTTGGTAATCGGGAGTGGAAGCTTCTTCTGAAGTTTACATCATGCAACTATTTTTTAAATTACTGGTAAAAAACAAACCCTAGGCAGAGCAGGAAGTTAGACACCATCTTAGGATCTGCGTGTTCTGCTGAGGGTGAGTTAGGCATTCTACCTGTTTGCGCTCTCATAGTGTATATTCAGATTTCATAGTTGGTAGGGCCGAAAGGGACCTGAGCAGGTCATCAAGTCCAACCCCCTGCCATGGCAGGAAAAAGTACTGGGGTCAAATGACCCCAGCAAGGTGTTCATCTAGCCTCCTCATAAAGACCCCCAGGGGAGGAGCCAGCACCACTTCTCTTGGCAGTTGGTTCCAGATCCTAGCCGCCCTGACTGTGAAGTAGCACCTCCTGATGTCTAGTCTGAATCTGCCCTCTGCCAGCTTGTGACTGTTATTTCTTGTCACTCCTGGTAGTGCTGGGGGGAACAGGGACACCCCAATGCCTGCTGGTCCCTTCTGACTAGTTTGTAACAGGCCACTAGATCCCCCCTCAGCTTTCTCTTGTGGAGGCTGAACAGGTTCAGGTCCCATAACCCCTCCTCATAGGGCCTGCCCTGCTGCCCCCTGATCATGTGGGTGGCCCTCCTCTGGACCCTCTCCACGTTGTCCACATCCCTCCTGAAGTGTGGCGCCCAGAACTGGACGCAGTACTCCAGCTGCGGCCTGACCCGTGCCGCATAGAGGGGGAGGATCACCTCCTTGGACCTGCTGGAGATGCATCTGTGGATGCATGCCAAGGTACGGTTGGCCTTCCTGACTGCATCGTCACACTGTCGGCCCATGTTCATTTTGGCATCAGTAATAACTCCAAGATCCTTTTCTGCCTCTGTACTGATGAGAAGGCAGTTCCCCAGCCTGTAGGTATGCTGCTGGTTCTTCCTCCCCAGGTGCATCACCTTGTACTTGTCAGTGTTGAATCCCATCCTGTTCTCATCCGCCCACCCCTGTAACCTGTCTAGGTCCGATTGCAGCCTATTCCTCCCGTCTAGCATGCCCACATCCCCCCACATCTTAGTGTCGTCAGCAAATTTGAACAGGGTGCTTTTTACCTCCTCGTCCAAGTCACTGATGAAGATGTTGAACAGTGCGGGCCCGAGGACCGAGCCCTGGGGGACCCCACTGCCCACATCCCTCCAGGTCGAAAATGCCCCATCCACCACCACTCTCTTGGTGTGGCCCTCCAGCCAGTTAGCCACCCATTTGACTGTATAGGTGTCAACACCACAGTCCCACAGTTTTTTAATAAGAACGGGGTGAGAGACAGTGTCGAAGGCCTTCCTAAAGTCCAGAAAGACTATGTTCACTGCTACCCCTGCATCTAAAGATTTTGTGACCTGGTCATAGAAGGCCACCAGGTTGGTCTGACAGGACCTGACTCTAATGAACCCGTGTTGGTTGCCTCTAAGCATAACCTCCCCTGCTGGCCCCTCATGGACATGTGCCAGGATAATTCTCTCAAAAATCTTACCCAGGATCGAGGTAAGACTAACTGGCCTATAGTTTCCTGGGTCCTCCTTCCTGCCTTTTTTGAAAATGGGAACCACATTGGCCCTCTTCCAGTCCTCTGGCACCACACCAGAGCACCACGAGTGCTCGTAAAGCTGTGCCAGGGGTCCCACAACGACCTCAGCTAATTCCCTCAGCACTCTGGGGTGGAGATCGTCCGGACCAGCTGATTTAAATACGTCCAGTCCCTCCAGAAGTTCCATGACTAGATCCTCACTGACCCTTGGTCCAGGTGCACCTTCCCTGGGGCCTGAAGGGGACCTGGTGGGGGGCTGATCCAGTCTCTGCTCAAGAAGATGGAGGCAAAGAAATTGTTAAATAAGTTAGCTTTGTCATCTGGTGTGATGACCAGATTTCCTAGCATGTCTTGCAGGGGCCCCACGTTACCCGGTACCTTCTTTTTGCCCCCTATGTATTAGCTGTGGGGGTTGCTGGATGGGATAGGGTAATGAGGATATTTCAGGTGTAATACAATAATATGGATCTCCTCCAAGCCTTGGATCTCTTTGGAGGAGAGCTAGCTGAGTACTGAACTTAGGTTTTTGTTATGTACATCGCTGGATGTACTCTGACAAACAAAATAGGAGTTGATTTATAAGAAAACATTAATTCTCCTGTTTTGCCTTTATTGGCCCTTGCTAGCCAAGCTGGGCAGCACAGAGAGTTTCTAAAACAGACCAATAATAAAAGTTCAGCTGAAAGTAGTTTATTAAAAAGCTTTTTAAAATGCTCTTTTATTTATAATAAAATCTCCCAAGCACCTGGGACTTGCTGTTTCCAAGGTGCTGAACATCCCACATTTCAGGTGAAGCTAAGGTGATCTGCTGATGCCCAGCATCTCTGAATTTCAGACATAAGGCGCTTCATCCAGGTTACCCAAGGCATAGCTTGGCAGTTTTGCACCCTGGGCCAATGGTGGCAGGAGTGGCTTAAGCAGTGCCAGGCTGGCAATGGCACTGGCTGTTACTTTTGTTCTCCTCTTCCCTCCCCACCCACCGTGCCAGCATGTAGGCTGGGCTGGTGCCCTTCTTGCTCCCACCCCCCATTATGTTACTCCCTCATTGTTTTCATTGTTGGAGTAAAACCAGCAGCATTTGATCTAGGAAAAGCAGTGTTGCTTCCCCCAGTACTATGCCTGTTACTCAGACATTTACTTCTACCCCAGATAGTGAATAAGGCAGAACTGCTGGACTTCCTTTTGTTTAAAAATTCAAGAACTACCTCCCACATCCAGCCATAGAAAGCACTCCATTGTGCTTGTGCAGCCGCACCTCTGATTAATGTTCCTAGAACCTTGAGAAATCATTTCAGTTCTGGCAGAGACAGCACAAAGTACTGTCTTTACAGAGATCACAAAACCTATTTGGGGTGTTTAGAATGTTTGTCTTTTTCCTAAAACAACAAACACAGATACACAAGAATGAAAAGAAAAGAAACAATGAGTATAAGCATAGTCAGGTAGTTGGGAACTAATGACTAAGGCTACTAAGTGCTAGGTTAATACAAACAATAGACTATAATAATAACTATTTGATAATAATATACTGTCATTAATTAATTGTCTGCCCCCCATGCCCCTGATTTAATTTTTCAGGATTGCATGAATTGATAAAAATAAAAAATGCTTAAAAATAAATATTGATATTATCCATCAACATTATTAAAAAATAAAACTCGAATTCTGCCACACCTCCTAATAATAAAGAGAAAGTCAAAGATCTCTGGACTTAAAACATAATAATCAGTACTCCAGAAGAAATTAATATGACACTGTCACCACAGTCCTTGACAATATGCCAGAAAGAAAAAATTCCTCCCAGTCTGAAATATGATGATCATTTCATACATGTGAGCAAGCATCACCCTGTGTCTCACTGTGAATCATCACACAGCTGATCCCAATTGCACTCTAAGGTAGCCTTCATGACCAAATTATCAAATATGTCCATTTGTTTTCTGGAATCCTATTAATGTGACTCTTAACAGTACTTTCTATGTTAGAGAATTCATGTGACGTCCCTGCAAGATGTATCATAATATGAAGCAAGTTTATAGTCTGCACAAATACACCATTCCAGTAATGGTCCTGTCACTTGATGGCAGTCTGGCCATCTTAAAACCTTCTTCTGTGACATTATAATATTTCTGACCACATGAAAGAGCCCATTAGAAAGCCCTCTTTTTTGTTTTTTTGGTTTTCCATGGGAACACACTGTAATTTGCTGCCCTTCTTTGTGCTTGAGTGATGGTAACACAAAGAGTAGCAGCAAATTGCAATTTAACTTACTTGACATTAGGATTAAAGCCAGATTTGCTCGATTTTATTCTGCAAATGGAATTAAAGAAGGAAAATTAATTGAACAGAACCAACAAAACAATTCAGATATGGAGCTGAGTAAATGATAGTGGCCAAATGGCTTTTATTTGGTCTAACAAGGACTGAAATAGCTTGTCAAAAGTTTAACAAATGTCAGGAGCATTCAAACACTAATAAAGTTTGAAAGATTGAGGTTCATGTTTTCCCCACACATGCCCACTTTACGGTATTTCCATCAAAAAGTCAAAAAAATGGGATAATTATGTAAATATAACTTGTCAAGTTCATCGACTTGTGATATCCAGAGAGTAACTCAGTGGCTTGAGGGATTCCAAATGGACAAGAAAACTGATTGCCTAGAGGCCACAATTTGAATCTGGGCCAGACCAATAGGAATTAAAAAAACAAATACTGTTGGGCTCCATATGAAGAAAGAGTTGGGGTTAACAGTCCAAATTCTGAAAAAAAACCCCCAAAAAACAAAACAAAACAAAAAAACTAAAAACCCCAGGCCATCACAGTTAGCACTAACTGGTACTCATGTTATATCAGCAAGGTCAAGAATGGAAAAGGCACAAGTGCTAAACAACCACTTCAGCAAAAAATGTAGCCTTTCCAGGAAGAGTATATTCCCACAGGGACTGGGAAAGATAAAGTGGGTCTCAAACTGGACAGCTAGACTCCCTATTGCATTTTATGTCCCATTGGTTCCTAGAGATTTCACTACTATATGGTAGTGATAAACTACCATATGGTTTACCATATGATTTACCACTACCATATGGTTAGTGTCTGCCATATTTTTTTCACTTTCCTGAAGGAAGGGGCGGTTGATAAAAAGCCAGACCCATCAGCCCCCTCTTATTGATTTCTGGCAGGATCTCCTGTTTGTGGAGGGTATCAGGAGTCACCTTGCTACTTAGGGCTGTTTGGAAAGTAATTACTCATATTCTGTGGAACTCTGATTTAAAAAAACATAATAATAAAAAACAAAAAAATCAGCAAAACATCACAGCCTAACATTTTCAGCTAAAAATTCAAAAATTGTGGCTGTTAAACAAAAAAAAAAGCCAAAAATATTAGACTGAAAAGCAAAACCTTTGATTCAGAAATTCAGTCTGGTACTTTATGAGCACTAGTATTTGTTTCCTTTAGGCCCTCCCGCTTCATGGCCTGGATCCTGTAGCCAAAATATCTCTCTCATGATGCATAAGGGTCTCCTCTCCTGGTGGCCCACTGGATTAAGGGAGTCCTTGGTTCCTGCATGCCATGGGAAATGTAGTCCTGCTCAGGGCACAGTCTGGTGGGGAGGTGGAGCAGCATGGTGTGCCAGGCAGGCAAGCACCGCTGCTGCTGCAGAGCAGCAAAGTAGGCAGATTGGAGCAGGCACCACACCGCCTGCATGTGCCCAGCCTGGCTTCTACTGAGCCACAGCTGGAGGTGGGGGGCAGACCAGGCTGGGCACCTCTCCAATCTGCTCTCTTTGCACCTGCACAGCAGCAGCGGTGCCTGCCTGCCCACCTGCCTGGCACACCATGCTGCTCTGTCTTCACTTGAAACACAGTGGCCTAGATTTCCTTAAAAAGAATATGGTTACCTTATTTAAATGTCACTTGAACT
The DNA here is from genome assembly GCF_052110815.1 of Crocodylus siamensis. NCBI lineage: Eukaryota > Metazoa > Chordata > Crocodylia > Crocodylidae > Crocodylus > Crocodylus siamensis. The sequence goes on along the minus strand of NC_143398.1, from coordinate 29,164,849 downwards.
CCTTTAAGCTGTTACTGATTTATTGCACTACCAAAAAATCAAAATCTATAGGCATCATATAAACAAATTACAAGGAAGACAGAGTGTATTATCTAGCTCTTAGTGTGCAACGGGAAATTTGGGTGGGGCTGAAGAATGTGGAAGTAAGATTATAATAAATCAGATAGCTGGTTGTTATCAAGCTTTAATTTGTATGTGTAGCAGAGTCTTCCTTGTGGCTGTAAGCACTGTGCCCAGATGGGGCTGGGAGTCCCACAACTGAGAGGACTCTCAGCCCCAGCAGCTGCCAGGACCAAGAGTCCCACAGCTGTGGATGCTGGGTCCTGGCAGTGCACCACCCAATGCCAGGACCCAGCTGAGTCCCAGCAGCCATGGGGCACAGCTGTGATCTCCCAGTCCCAGGGATGCATGAAATCCCTGGGGCTGGGAGATTCCACCTGCCATGATATCCCAGCCCTAGGGATATGCAAAACCCCCATGGCTGGGAGACTGTGTCAGCTGTGATCTCCCAGCCCTGCACTACCGAGAAACCCCCAGATCTCGGAGATCACAGCACCTGTGTCTTCCAGCTGCAGGGATGCATGGGACAAGCCTGCAGCTGGGAGCTCTTGAGCTGAGGGGACTCACAGCTGCAGGGGCTTGCTCCTTGCTACAGCAGGGAGAGTCTCGGATTGGGCTCCCCCTGCACTAGCATTAAGGTGTGATGGGATCTATTGTGTGATCCCACAATCACACCTCTTGGCATACAGGTGTGGCACAGCAGGGGGCATGATTGTATGGATTGCACATTAGATCCCATTACACCTTTACCTGCACATAGAGTGGCCCAGAAAGCTTGGCATAAAGGCATATATCTCAGCTAAAATGAGACCAAGAGCAAGATCCCAACCACAGTATCCAGCAGAGAATTTTAATAAGTGCAGTGGTTTTCAGCCTGTCATCTGTGAACTGCTGGGGTCTTCAGACTATGTCTAATGAGTCCCTGAAATATGGCTGTGATCAATCAAAAGTATGTGAATATCAACATTTCCAAAGGGGCCACACCAAAAAAATGTTATTCATTTGCTTTCATTTCATTTGTCCATAAATGAAAAAAAGGCTGAAAACCACTGAGTTAGTGGGACAGTGCTGTGGCCCTGCAGTACCTGTCCTGTCCACAAATGAAGGATTTTGGCACCTGCCATGGGGCTATATTGACTTTGAAACTTGGGCAGAGGTAGGAATAACAACAAGTATATGAAGAAGCACATTAAAAATATCAACAGACATGAAACATTTTATGACGCTCTTGTTGGAATACTTTTCAGGAAAAAAACAACCCCATAAAAGTGGAGTGCATATAAGTACATAGTTGTTTCTTGTCTTAGAAAATGATTTCCCACTGAAAATAAATATCTCCACGTTTCCAAACAAAGGAATACAGCCAATATTTTTTTACGTTTCCAATGAAAAAGAAGCATACAAAAGGAACAACATGAGCTGTTTAATTGGCAGTTCTCAGAGTTTCTGTGTGCATCCATTATTTTAAGATCAGTTCAGGATCCCACACTCCAAACCCCCCTGTTCTGCATGAACTTTTGAAACATGTCATAAAAATGAAAAAAGAGGCAGAGAGAGCAAGATAAATAGTTTAGTTCAGTTCATTTTTCCTCAGCCTAGTTTAAAAAAAAAGTCCAGGCACACATGATTTAAATGATTTTGATGATTTGGAAACAAGTTCTAAAATAAAATGAAATTCAGTAAAGAAAAACACAAAGCACTGCAATTAGGAAGGACAACTCTAATGCAAATACATACAAATACAAAATGGGGAATACCTGACAAGGTAGAAGGAGCTAAAGGTTAAAATAGATCGCAAAACAAATATGAGTCAACAGATAAATCAGTCATTTGTCAGGGGTACTTTAGATACGTTTTGATCCCGTCTTAGAGCAGGTAGATGAACTAGATGGCCTCTTGAGGTCCTTTCTAGCACTATGTTTCTGTGATTTCCATAACTTTTTATTCATATGTTCAAAATGGGTGCTTTGCTGTGTAGAGCCCTAGGGCTTGATTCTCCCCTGGCAGAGTGTAGGTTGATTTTAGGGAGAGTTAGTTATTCTCATCTCCCAGCTCCCCCTTTATCAAACTATTTCTGTTACAACTTCAAAACAAGTCTGTAAGATGTGTAAGGCTCATGATCTTCTATTCATGTGTCTCCTTACTGAATGCATAACAGTATAACATTGCATGAAAACAACTGAATACCACATAGTTTTGTAAAGCAGTTGCTTTACTGCTTGAAGTTTCACTCGTTGAACAAACTGAAAGGGCAATACCTTCCTTTCTTTATTATTTCATCATGCTGGTTGTTCCAGCCAGTTCAGTTTTGAAATTTGTGTAATATTTGTTTGCTTTTATGGAAAGTGTTAGTGATTCTGGCCCATTGAAGAAGTTTGCTAGTGGGCTTTTCGAGCTACATTCAGATTTCTCCAAGCCGAGTTTTTCCTGGGTAATATTAATAAATCTTATCTTGGATTTACAGAGTTCTCTTGTTTTCCACAAGATGCATTAAGGAAGGGAAGCATGGGAAGTAGAATTAATGTTCATATTACTAGGAGTTTTGTGTGCGTGAAGACAAGGATTCAACTCTTATTGCCAACTTCTAGTTTCCGACTAAACACAGAGCATGAGAATTTTATCAGAAGAGCTGAGGGGAAATGAAACCTTCTCCCTTCGCATTGCAGAGTATCTGCTAACTTGTTACAGCATCCCCAGGGCTACACTGAGACAGTGCCTTTGCCTGCTGCTCCTGAGAGCCCTTATTGCTCCTGAAGAGAATGGATTCCTATCTGGTGCAGCTGCAAGATCTGGGGATTATACATCTCTGGCCTGAGTCTGCTCAGTCTTCCCCACTCATACAGAGGGCTAAAACACATTTCACTGTAAACCGTACCTTTGGTTGCTTTATTTGGAGCAAAAGATTGTCTTTTGCATCATACAGAATGGTAGTAAACAGGATATTTCATACAATATGGAGGGTTCTATAAGCATCAAAGTACCTTTTAGTCCAATGGGTTTTATTTTTAAGTACAGAATAAGATATGTCTGGTCTAATGGCCAAAAAGTCCAAAAGTTCCCAAAGATCAAGGGAGAATAGCATGCACGTTCATTAATCCAGCAGCTACCTAACAGGGTTCAGGCTATGATTCCTTTCTGTGTTGCCTGTTTTGTGCATGTGTAGATGTATATCTTGCTCCAGTTCTCTCTCTCTCTCATGTCTGTTCTTCATCTACGTCACATGGGCCTTCAGTCCCAGAGCACCCCTTCCTCTTCAGTCTCTCCTGCCCACCGAAATACGCCTCACTGACCAAGCTGTAACCAAGCTGGAGCTCCAGCACCAAGAAGGGGTAGGGTAGAATTTTGTCTACAGTAAAATAAAAGGTTTCATGTAGAATACAAAAAAAATTCCTGTCAGAGGACCAGGTTGCAACACAGTTGTTTTTACTAGGTCAAGGGACAAATGTCAGATCTGTAGTGGAGATGCAGGATCTTAGGACTGGGTTCTGGTAATGTAACCATCTTACAACACTATTAGAACACATTTTTAAAGTTTGCAATGTGGACAAGACCTCTGTAGGTCAGGGGGAAACTGTTATAGTGAAACCCCTTTGAGTTATTGTTTTCATGATGTAAATGGGCCCAGGGCAAACCACCGAGATGAGCAGGGAGAAAGGCAAAGAAAATATAAGGATATATAAGAAAGGAGACATCAGTAGAAGTCCTCCCACATAAGTAAGTAATATTAAGAATATGGTTCCACCTTTGTGACCTGAGTGGTTAGAAGTTGGGGCCTTGTGGCTTCTTCCCTTTCAGAGGAGAAATCAATGATGCCATTGTAGATCTTTGCTGTGCAACACATTTATTTACAAAGGATGCCCAAGGTCCTGTTTTCCTGAACAGTCAGGGAATCAAACCAAATGAGAGAGTTTCTTTGCTTGCAACTCCAAGCTCCTTTCAGCCAGGGCTCAGTTTCTCAGGCCCACACTACCATTAGTTCAGTATCTGGGGTTCCCTTGCTGCCTTGGTACCTGAGATGGCTTCAGACTTGCTAGCTTAGCTACTGGAAGCAATCTAGCTGCAGCAGCACAGAGCTCAGCTAATTTACCCTGTGTATTAGCAGCTCTGCAGTTCTGAACAGGGTGAATTAGCTTGCCATAAGGTCTCTGCTACCACAGGTAGACTGCTGTTGGTACCCAAACTAACTCTTTAAAGGCAGCTTTGATACCTTTTTAAATTAACAATGCTGGCAGTAGGCCATGAGGAAATAACCTCTTAGATGTCAGGGAAATCTCTCTCCTTTTCCTTGAGAATGCCATACCTCTCAAAGAGATGAGGCAGTAGAGGAAGAAATTGAGTAGAATTTGATTTTAATAATGTTCTTTTCAAGCAGCTTAAAGTGCTAGCGTGAACAGCCTTCAGGATGCCAGAGCCAGCAAAGTCCACCTCGGCCCCCAAGAAAGGCTCCAAGAAAGCGGTGACCAAGACCCAGAAGAAGGGGGATAAGAAAAGGCACAAGAGTAGGAAGGAGAGTTACTCTATCTACGTGTACAAGGTGCTGAAGCAGGTTCATCCCGACACCGGAATCTCTTCCAAGGCCATGGGCATCATGAACTCCTTTGTCAATGACATTTTTGAGCGCATTGCTGGGGAGGCCTCTCGTCTGGCGCATTACAACAAGCGCTCAACCATCACTTCCCGGGAAATTCAGACAGCTGTGCGTCTACTGCTGCCAGGGGAGCTGGCCAAGCATGCTGTATCTGAAGGCACCAAGGCTGTCACTAAGTATACCAGCTCCAAGTAACCAGGATCTCAGCTTTCCAAAATGAATATTCAACTTGGAACCCCTCAGTGTGAGGAAAGCAAAGGGTTGGGTCATGGGGTGGCAACAACTGGGCAAGCAAAAGACATGGCCATTATTGGTGCAAGAACAGTTTGCAGTCTTAAGCTGGATGTTAGGGCCTGTTTATGAAGAGGGACTACTGACCCAGACATTCATTTATTTTCATAAACTTTTCAAATGTGCCAGAGGTTCAGCAATTTCCACCTAGACCAAACAGAAGGGAACTTCAGTATCTCATCAAAAGGACTGGTTTCAATACATTAAAATTCTGCTCTATGCTTGGGAAGTTCTGCATGTCTGGCAGTGGCAGGCAGGACTGGCAACAGAAATGTAGAGACTCTGTCTCTGAAGTCGGGCTGTTTGATTGCTTTCTTCCACACATCAGAAATAAGTACTAAGAAATCAGTGTTAATATTTTATCCTGAGGACAGCAGCCTATCTAGTTGTCCTTTAGCAATGCAACTGATCCAGCTTACAAAAGGGATAAGACGCATCACTTAGGTGAAATAAAGGAAGCATATTATATAGAATACATGCAGAATTAAATCACTGCTGATCAAGAAAACCTACGCTGACAATATTGTATGAAGCCAGTTACAGAGAGTCTTGCTGCATACAAGATCCACCCCTTAGACATCAGACAGGTAGACTCCTAGGTAAATACTGAGCCAGGCTCCTTATTCTTCCTCCAAAGTACGTGGAGTCAATGATCAGGTTATGCCTCACAGAGGACAGAGACCCTGTCCCATCCTGAGACCCATTCTGGACATTTTGGAGCTAGCTGTTTCCTTACTGATGTGTGATGGCAGGAGGAGAGGGTGGATGTTTGGATTATATAGCTGCCTTGCCCTCTGGCTTTCTCCCCTACATCAAGGACTCAGCTACTGTGTGCTAAATTATGCTGCTGCTCCTTGCAGAAACTATTCAGCTCCTCTTGGCCAGTGCCTTGATGCTGCCTCTGCACTGCCTTCCACAGTCCTAACTGTGTGGGAGGAGATGGAGTAATCTCTAGAGAGAGGAGCCTCCCTTCCCTGCAATTCATTGTATTTAAAAACAAGAATGCAATTGAACCAGCCTTAGAAATAGCAAATAAATATTGGGAAGAGTATAAAAGGAGTATATTGGGAAACTGTCAGATAAGCGCTATGTCCAGGCTTTGAATTAGGAATGGAAAGACCCTTCTCTATCAGTGAGACCTACCAACTGGGAGTCAGGTTCTGCAGGCTCTATTTACAGATCTGCCACTGTGTTTGTGACTAACGGCAAGCCATTTTGTCACTCAATTCTTTGTTCTACTCATCTGTGAAAAGAGTATTGTACTTACCAGCTTAAAACAGCTGTTACCAGGCTTTAATTGATCAATATTTTAAAAATACTTAAATATGTAGCACCTCTCGTCTCAGAGTCCAAAGTAAGATAAGCAGTAACAAAGTCTTGATAAAAAACCACAGAGATCAGAGGAGAAATTCCTAAACCAAAGGCTTCATAAGCCAATACTGCTGGGGGGCAGAATCAGGACTGCTGTTTCCTAGTCAGTATTAACAGATTAGATTATGGATGCTAGGACTTTAAAACAGCAGTCAAGATCCCAAATACACCTTAGTACATCAAATGCTAAGAAGAAACCAGACCTGAAGGACATGAAAATTTTAGCCTAATAAATTGAGTTCTACAACAGTGATCCACGTGTTGATTCCACAAAGGGGCGGGTAGAACCTGCAATCTCAGGTTCCTTCTGCAACTTTTTCATTAAAAGAACAAACAAAAAAACTCAAAACAAAACAAAACCAGAAATAAAGTTAATTCTACCACACCCACCCCTATGTCTGCTTCTCCCTTCCCCCCCTCCCCGCCCCACACACAGCTTTTCTCTCACCTTCCTCTACTTTTGTCTGCATGCTGTTTGTTTAGACTACATTTGCTGGGGCCAGCTCTAGGTTTGCACATTGATGCAAACCTTGGCATTAATAATTCATGTTATTCCAGCTACTAGAATGGTTTCTGTGCTGTGTGTTCACATTGTGTAGCTCTGATGTTTCGGTAACAGTTTATAAAGCGCCCTGGGAAAGGGGCAGTGCGTAGTTGCATTTCCAAGCACATCCTGGAAAATGGGTTGTGACTTCGCTTCCTGATCAGTCCCTGCTTTGGGAAGGAAGCAAACCATGCTAGCCTATGCCTCATGCAGTTTGTGTCACCCAGGGCAGCTATGTAATCCAGTATGTTGACTAAGGAAGTAGCAGCTCTGCAGACCCTAATCTTGGCCCCCTGTTGTGAATTGTGGTAACAATATCCCAGACTAAGAAAACAGTTTTATGCTCTCTTCCCTCTGCCACCATACCCACACCCACAGCTTTATCTACATTTAATGCAGAAGTGCCAGAGATTCTCATTATGGTTCCTTCATCAAAAAAATATTCACAATTCTGCCCCGACATATAGAATTTTGGAGCAGGGACCATGACTGTCAATAGCCAGTGCAACGAACCCCCTGATCCACAATATCAGTATTTCATAGTAACAATCAAAAATAAATAAATAACAATAAAAAGATCATCTCTTGGACCTGACCCTCAACAGAGTGAGCTTAGTATGTTTTGTTTCCTGATTGAACATCTTATACTGAGTAACAAAAGATATAATTATCTTAATGCTGCCCTCACTGACACAGACCTTCACAATTGGCCCCACTCTCCTCAAAAGAAGCAGAATAAACATAAGGGAAAAAGAGAAAAGGCATGCCTGCTGCAGCAACAATACTTTTTAGAAACACTTCTGGGGTCCCCAAACTGTCCATACTAGTGGTAGCAGGTTAAAACTTCCCTCCTCCCGATATTTGGTGTAATTTACAAAAGGTACCAACACTGAAACACCAGCTCCAGCTCAGCACTTACACCTAAACCTGGCTGCTTATGGCTCTCCTCCAAGGACTGCAGAGTCTATTCCAGAAGTCCTCTTTCTTTACAGAAGACCCAGGTCCATTCAGGGCTGGATTAAAGCACAGGCAAACTTGGCACATGCCTAGAGCTGTAAGTATAGAAGGGGCCCTGTTATGCTTATTTTACTTATTATAAATTGAGTGAAAAAAATCAGGGCCCACAAGTTTGTTTGCTTAGGGCCCACTAAAGGGTTAATCCAGCTGGTGCAAGTGCCCAGGATTAGGCGCACACAGTATACACTGTCACTCAAAAGTTTCCTAGCAGGCTAACAGAGTGGGGTTTGGCACAGCAGGATTTTCAGGCAAAATTGTAGCTTATTACAAGACATTGGTTCCAATCTGATTCCTTCAAATCAAATTGAATTACACTGAAATTTGTGCCGCACAGGGCAAAGAGTTTTCTGTCTGAGACCAGGTTATCAACATGAGCTGTGCTTCCATTGCGTTCTCTAGGTGAAATGGGCAAATATTCACTAGTGCTTATCATTCAGCAGCCAGACAGCATATGAACTACTTTGCTGTTGTTTTTAAACGGTGCCTCATTGTGTTGTCTAGAAGTCTTACTAATGCCCATTGAAATTAATAAGAGCTCTTCTTTGATTTAATGGGCATTATATTGGGCTGTAAAAGCAGAAGCAATGGAAAAAAAAATCTCAGAAAAAGGTCTCATTGATTTGCCAACCCATGTGCTCAGAGCATGGGGTATGCTTTGGTCAACAATTCTTCAGTCATGGAATTGTCCACAGAATCCATCTCTGCTGTAGAAGTGTGCACCAGAATCTAAGCTTTCATTTAACTGGAGCCCTTCATAGCCATCCTTAAAAACTGCAAGTGAATATAAAAGGTCCAGCTACAAGAGTCTGAGTGCCAAAGCCTGCTACTATACCACTAACATCCATGGTGCAGTTACACATTATCAGTAAAACATCTACAGCAGATTGAAAACTTAATGTGGAAACTGCACAAAATCAATTATTGTAATAGTAAAATAAACGGGGCAGGTGGCTGCACTAATGGAATTAACTATTCATTTTAATATTTAGCACAATAAGCAAGTTTGGTGTTTTCATTTATATGAATCCACTGCAGAATTTCTGCTCTCTCTCACTAGCAAACCTCTGAAACCCTTGAGTGATTCTGGCACATGAGATTCAGCTTGACGCAAAGTACCCAGGGCCTCAAATCTAACAGGACTGGAGCATTTCGGGGTGTCTTGTTTTAAGAGTAAATTGCGCATAGAATTTTGACAGTTCCCAATATCAGACATGGGAATTTGTTTTTCATACTTAATTTCCATGCATGGTTTTTTGTGGGCTTCTTTACGAGAAGACTTTTCTTGTTATATTGTTCATACCATATGTTCTAGTACTGTGGTGCTGTTGTGCCTAACAGCTAATTATATGTTTTGTTTTAGTTTTGAATTACAAATAAAATTTAACTTTCAAAACTGCTCAAACCTGACAGATTCTGGCCTCTCCTTGTGCAGTTGTTTCTGCCAAGCTGTGAAGCCCTGAACACTGTTGTTCCTTTAACTTTTCTCCTTCATTTTCCTCCTGCATCCCTCAGTCCCTAGGTCACAGTGCCTATCCTTTCAAGCAAGATCTGGATATTGTTCCTATTAGTGGGGATTGGTAACTGGGGCCCAGGACACTAATTCAGAGGGGCACAAGAATGGCAGCCCGCACGCATTGTGGCAACTGCAGCCAGGCTCCATGCACAGAGCCAGCTCCAGCAGCAGCCTCAGTGGCAGGGCATGGTGCACAAAGCTGGCCCCAGTGATAGCTGAGATGAGGTATGACCTTACAATACTCTTTCCCTCGCTGTCCACGCAACTGTCCCCTGACTTCTCTGCCCAGGGTACAAAGTTCATTACTTATGCCTCTTGTTCTTAATTTCAGCAAGGTGGACTGGTAGCTAGAAAGCAGAATATTTCTGTTCTATAGCCTGAGAAGATTACCTCTACTGTGGTCCCAGCTCTCACTGCCCTGTGGCAGAAGCTGAGACAAGACCTCTAACTCCACCATAAATGCTAACCACGTGCATCACCAAAGGAGGTGGTGTAAATTGTAAAGATATTCAACAAACAGATGCTCTCTGAGCTCCACTGAGTTCCTTGGATTTCCTTCCTTTATGGTGAAGTTTGAACATGCTCTGCTGTATTCTGTTCAGCTTTTTTCCTTTTCTTTTTTTTTGTCCCAGTTCAAATTAGCCAGATCAGTTCCAAATCCTTTGAATTATTCAAGAACCATAAGTAGCCCTACTACCAGCAAGTATCCTCCACTCCAGACTTTTCAGCCTGGGACTTCAGATGGCTGCCAAAAGGTTTGGAAGTATCCTACATGCAGACCAAAGCCCGGAGGTTTGGGGTTCAGATGCCCCCAGGTTTCACTTGCCCTCAGCTGTACAGCCGCAGGAGGAAGCTAGGGAAGAATCTCCCATTTCCATAAAGTCAGCGTGAAGCAGAGATCCTCCCACTGGAACCTGCCAGTGGGAAGCTAAAAGGCTGTCATAGGGAGTCCTGGCTGCAGGCAGACAAGGGTGCACCCTCTATACTACACAGTGCTATTTTAATTGTACTACCTTGTTCAAGGTATTTCCCCCACCAGGTAAGTATCTTGTTTCCGTTAACTCCCAATGAGGGGAAAATTCATGGTGTTGTCCCACAAACCACACCTGCTCATGGCACCAAAATGAAATATCGCTCACAAATAAGGGTGCAATTCTTACCTGAGGAATGCAGCAGTTACCAATGCTGAGATTTAAAACATCATCCCCTGGCAACTGGCTTGAACACCTAAGTAAATGTGCCCTAACACTCATACTTCTGAGACCTGTGGCTATTCTGGGCTCTCTGAAGACTCAGGCATGGCAGCTCAGTGTCTGTTACTCTTGGTTCACATTGCTGGGTGGGAGCAGTTTCTTTGCAGCTCCAAGAGCCAGAGATTTGCCTTTTTTTTTTTCTTTTTTTTTTTAAAAAAGAAAGTGGAAGCTCCAGAGAATGTGCTGAAATATCAGGATACCTCCTAGGTCACTTACTTAAAGCATGTGAAGAGTGCATTTTACAGTTAAAATCCTATGGAAGGAAGAGTGCTCTGTTATGTACATTATTCATTTTAATTGTTAATCTTTATAAGCAGAAATGCCTTCGGTACTGAAAAATGAGACGAGTGTCTGTGGAAGGGGGGAGACTATGTACATGGAGAACATTAACTACATTTATTTCAAACATTCCTAATATGAAACCCCCTTTTAAAAGGTGAATAGTAGCTACCTTAATTAATTAGACTATCTTGTCCCATGTAAATTCTCACAATGATTTATCCAGTGGCATGGGACAGAAGCACTATAACAGTCATCATAGTCTGAAAAAAAAATCTGGAACTTCAATACTACTTACAGCAGGAATAATAGCTAAGGGGATTGGGTAAAAGATGGCAGTTTTCACTAACTGAGTAATAATTAGAGTCACTGGGCTCAAAGGACTAATGTAACTGTGGAAAAAAAGCACATGGAAAACCCTGTCGCTTAATCATCTAAACTGGTAACATCTTTCCAATAAATTCCATTGAAGATTTTCCGTTTTGTCTTCATGCTTATATGTACATCAGCAGTACCTATGCTCTTCCAGGTGTCAAGGTTTACTTCTGCCAGGCCACGTCTACACAAGATGCCGATTGCACAGTAGCCCATAACTACTGCGCAGTAGCAGCACGTGTCAAAAAGGCATGATAGGCACAATAGTCTTGGGCTACTGCGCAGTCAGTGTCACGAAAAAGCCATTCAGTGACGCTACTGTGTAGTAACTCCAGTTACTGCATTGTCATTTGGTACTTATTTATAACTCTTGTGTAGCAAACTTGAGTTGGGGTTATACAAGGTAGTATGTGACCTTGACTCTAGTTAACTAAGCATATCTGGTGGTAAGACATTTTATAGACATTTTTATGGGGCTGCAGTATCATTCCTATTATTGTATGGCTGGATTGTGCAGCTCTGCATCAGGACACTGCTAAGAGGCCCAGTGAGAGATCTGGTGGGGCTGTGTCTGTAGTAAGCCCCGGCTTCCCCAGTGCTGCTCAGAGCTTAATGCAGCTCACCTGTGGGACCACACTCTGCACCTTCCTCTCCCCATCAGAGTTCCTGCACAAGGGCACAGCACAGTCTGGTCTGTAACTCACTTCATTACAAGTCCCACTTTGCAGTACACACTGCCCGCCTTGAGCCAGAGAGGACTTCCAGGACCAGGATTTCTACAGAACATAGAAGCTGCATAGGATCAGATGAGGCCAGTGGTTACTAAAGATGATGGAAGGAAAGCTGTACCAAAAATACCTCCCTTGCACAAGTTGTAATCCATACAGGAGCGGAGCTCCTGGCAGAGTTCTCACACTGCATAAACCAGATCTAACTCCCTGTTTGATGGCACCAAATCACTACCAAGTACTGCTCCCATGCTTGCATATGGACAGGCTGGGCAAATGCAATCCACGGGCACAGAGCCTACAGGATAGATATTCTCTTTTTTTCTTCAAATAAAAGAATTCTGATTTAAGAAAGTTAACAAACACCATTAGTGCGAAGGGACAGAAATGGGACTTGACATTTGTCTTGTAAAAACAAAGATTTTTTAAATTCAAATTTCCTTACTTCCCCCAGTCCCCCCCAAAAAGCCACAAAACGAAAAGAAACAACCACAAGAACCAAACAACACACAACATTCCCAAACTGAAACAATAGGCAAATAATGTCTTAGGCTCCCCCTACACAGCCAAGTTACTCTGTCAGGCATTGACCCCCTCAAAAACATATCACACTCCACTGTATGGGCTGCTCCCAAGCCAGAAGCAGCATAGCCACATTTGAGCAGTGTGGCAGTATAACAGGCAGATTAAACGGCACTAACCCTGGGAGCCAACACAGAGGGAGTGCTGCTATGGCCTCCTTTCCCTCCCATAGAAGTCTTTTCTAGACTAGGGACAGCCCTGCGCAGCCAAGATATAGGAGTCATCCGAGTACAGCCCCATGCCCCGAAGTCTATCTGTGGGGGTGGGGGGTAAGCAAGGCAAGTGGAACATGCCCCCCGTGCTTTGCCATAAGAGGCACAGCCCAGCAACCAGAAGCATATCAGGGGGCAGGAAGTGAGAGTGAATGGAGTACTAGGAATGCCCCCCTGGCTTCTGGCCTGCAGGCATGTGGCTGCATTTCCTGAATTAAAGGCAAATGTCTGTTCACTTCTATTTTAATTCAATCTGTGCAGTTTAGACTAACCTGCAAAGACTGAAACAATTCAGCCCTGGGCTTTGTACCTAGCCCAAGTGATCAGACAGTCAAATTCTCACTGAGCCTGGCATGTGGGGGAGAATCAGCAAGCCTTTTTCTTTGAGACCTCTACATCTCTGACTGGATCACTCAGTATTAAGTGGGAAGGGCACTTCTTGAGCCTGCCTGCTGTTATGCAGGCCTGGAGCTCAGCTGCTTTAATTGGATCCATATACAGTTGCCATCACTACCCAAAACAAAGCAGTAAACAAGGCAAGGGACCCCCCTGGTCTATCAAAGGGTCTTGAATGTACTCTGGTGAACTCCAGGTGGTGTCCTCTATCATTTCCCCCAGTAATATAATTACAGAATCCAAAGCAGCAAGAAATAGTAATATCACAGAAGTGCTCCTCCTCCTAGGCTGTCTGGCTGGGAAGAACAATTAAATAGAAGAGCATAAGAGCACTAAATTCAATTTAACTCAATTGAAGGAAGCCAAAATAAACAAGAAAACAATCACCTTTTCCACTTTTCCATTCCTAGAATCTCAGTTTCCAGGAAGCCCACAATATCCAAGTATTGCTTTGCCTCCCATTAAACAGACCTTTAAAAGGGAGATGTCTGACAACAAGATCCCAACTCCATAAAACCTACTTCCTCTTGAAATGTTTTCAGGTTTCTTTATCACAGATCTCATTTACTAGGGAAGTGTCCTACAGTGAGAGGCACTGTAGGATAACTGAAGAGAAATAGGGAAATAGGACTCTGGCCAGAGGCCCCATTTGATTTTTTATTTTGTTTTGTTTTTTTCTAGGACAAAATTTGTTCTACAGAAATGCTCTCTGCTTTGTGTTTGCTCATAATGTTTATATTTAAAGCAGCAAATAATAGTATATAGACTTTGGAAGATCAAGGTGCTGAGCTGGTGGATGGAACACCTTTATTTTCTTTATTATCAGCCTTTTGCCAAACTAGCAGAGACCAGTCAGAGGTACCTTTTGACCAAGATGACTTGGCACAAAGAAACATTGTAAACTAAGTTGCATGCTTTATTTTTATCTGTATTTCATGGATTCTCCTCAAGCTTCAAACAAGGCAAAATTATAACAAAATACCATGATTTTGTCAGTTCTGTGTAGTTTAACCAAACAGTACATTTACACCAGGGGCTGAGTTTTTATTTGTTTCTGTTTCTGGTATTTCTTTTCAGGCATTTTCATTTTTTCCTATTCTCAGCTAACTACTTTAGGAACTAAGCAGGAGAATGAAGCAAACATCAGTTCAGGAGTCAGCCTGGGAAGAGAGTCAGGTGCTTTGCACCTCCTCTGTGCAGAGATTTCTGGAGACGGTATATTCCCTGGCACAGGCTAGTTACCTTCAATGCAGCAAAAAGAACAGAGACACCAAATGAAATTCAAAGGGATCAGAATCCAAGCCAACATGAGTAAACACACAATTAGCCTGAGAAACAGCTTGTCAGAAGATATCACGGTGACCTGAAGCTTAGCATGAGATAGAAGTGGATTAGGCTTATGTATGTGGAAGAACATCCTGAGGATTTATAGCAAATAATTAAAATAAAAATTGCACACACAAATATAGCCAGGAGTATTGGAAGAGATATAACTAACTTTTGAGGGTAAAAAAGAAACATTCCCTCAAGAAGAAAGCATCCATTATCCCATCCGTACCAGCTGCAAAATGTTTTGTAACTTCTTCTGAAGTATCTAGCATTATGAGAGGTTACTGGACTAGATGGAACCACTGATTTGACCCTCAATGGCAACTGCAACTTCTTGACCAAGCACCAGATTAAAATGAATGGAGCTTTGCTTCCGGTTGTCCAGAAGTCAACGTGGTACAGCTTTCCACGTGGATCGCGTCTTATAAGCTTTCTTCAGGACCCTTAACAGCAAGATGCTTGGTTAATGTGATATAATATTTTAACCTCTGCAACAAGAGGTAAATTCTGTGACAAATTCCATTGCTATGAAATACAGTAGACCTTGATCACAATATCATTTAAACAACAGCATAAGAATTTATCCTCAGATTAAAAGGTGTGAAGTAAAAGCAATTTTAAGGATGAAAAGAGTTTATGAAAGGATTTTTTTCTTTTCCACTAGTCTGAGGCCCATCTTCCAGGATCTTGCAGTCAGTAGGAAGCAGACACTTAACTACTTTGGAGGATCCTTAAGTTCAGATTTTTAAAGGTGTTTAAATCTTTAGGTATCTGTATAAGTAGATCATGGGATTTTCAAAATGTGCCAGGGGTCAGTTCCAGAAAAGGGACTTAAGCACCATTTGCCAAAGTACAAAATTGCAAGCCTGTGAACTCCTGGGCTAGGTATAGACAGTCAAAAAACCTGAGGCTGAATTGATTCAGTCTTTGCAGGTTAGTCTAAACGGAACAGATTAAATTGAAAGAGAAGTGAACAGACATTTCCCTTTAATTCAGAAAATGCAGCCACATGCCTGCAGTGCCTCAGGCCAGAAGCCAGGGATGCTAGAGCACGGATTTCTGGCTATGTGTTCACTTCCTCTTCCTGCTGCCCCAAGGTCTCTGGGATTTGCAGTCCAGAATTGCAGCAGTAGGACTCTGCCAGGTTGCTTATCACTTCCTCTTCCTGCTTCAAGGTGCCTCTAGGATTTGTAGTCCACAATAGCAGCCAGCAGTAAGTTTGAGTGGGGCGAAAGGACATTTAATCCCCCTCCCTAGCCCCAGACCCTAGCTGGGGTTTGCTTGGGGGCAGACACCTCCCCCACAACAGACTGGCCTGCATCCCCAGCCAGGCTTCCGCTCACCCCCATCAGCCGGCCCTCACTGGTCCAGCTAGGGAGCAGAGAGGCAGGGCTAGCCCTGCTCTCTGGAGCAGACAGCACAGCCTAGCCCAGCGCTGGAAAGCATGCTGGGATGCTGGAGGACTGCGATTTAACTTGACCAGGAAGGGGCCTTGGACTGATGTTTCATAAAGGGGTTTGACCCAAATCAGTTAAGTCTGATACTACATTCAGCCAGGTTTATCTTAAACCAGTTTTAGCCATTTTGAAACTGGTTTATATGCATTGAGCTTGTGTTCTGTTACAGGTTTAAACCAGTTTCTGATCACTTAAATCAGTTTGTGTGCAACTTCTGCCTCATCCCTGCTCAGCTGACCCTGAAGATACCTATCCTGGACATTAACATTTCCGTTGCTGCCCAGAGTTCTGCTTCTGGCCTTGTACAGCTCTGTCGTTACAGGGCTGAGCAGGTTCATGCCTACCTGATAGCTAAAACCAATCCTAACCCCATAAACAATGTGTCAAACTGGTGGGTGCCCTCAAAAACACCTGCTGGATCAAGATCCAAAGTACCACTGCCTCTAGTGGTAGTAGTCCCTTCTCTGAGGACGAGTAGAGTTTAAGACACACTCCTAGCCTCAACATTTCTCTATTGACTACCTCTAGTGACTTCCTGCTCAATGTCCTGTGTCAATGGATCCCATTCAAAGTCTCCTAACTTTCCCCATGGACTGGAGGGAGTTCATTGTCTCACCTGGTGCTCATGATAAAATGCAGAGCCCTAAGTGTCAAGGTTGGGTGTTGCATTCATCAAGTCCCTTTACAGATCTGGGCTAGACACCTAACTATTGATTTAAATGGGAATTAGGTTCTGGGGCTCTTTTTAAAATGTCACTGTTCGTATCCATCTGCAACAGCGGTGTCTAAATAATTTAAAAGTCTGGCCCTAAAATCTTTATCTACATTCAAGATAGAACACTCTTCTAAATTGCCTAGTACAATTGCCCGTGTCTCATTATTAGACATTCTGATATTCCCTTTTTTTATTATTTTTCTACTCTCCCAGTTTGCACCAATGGGCCTCAGGAAAAGTACTTTTCCTTAGGCCATACAGCAGGATAACGGAACAGCTAGAAACAATGCCAGAAGCCCGAGTGCTCCAGTCCACACCAACCGTTGTATTTATGTTATCAAGACCCAGGGAAGTGTCAGTGTATTGTTGTACACAAGTTAATGAGCTGATCCTTCTTTGTAATAGAATTGGAAGAGCCAATACCTGCCTGCAGCAATCAGTTTAACATTCAGCCTGACCTGTGGCAGCTTTGCTATTAAGACTGCCCAAGGCTGTACTACACATTCCTGCTCAGTAAAAAAAAGCAAAACAAAAAAAAACAAAACAAAAAACACTGACCCAGAAAACCCCCCCCAACAACTGCAATGTGGAACAATTCCTTCCAGTCTCCCCAGTCAGCCAGGTACCTTTGGTATAAGTCAGACTGGGTATTGTAGAAGATTTATTACAAGATGTGTCAGATTAGCCATGATTCAGAACGGTCCTATTAGCTACAACATGGATTCCATGGCATGGCACAGATCAAACGGCATCTCATTTAGTGCAAAACTGCATTGGGCTTTACCCCTTTGGTCTCCATTTTGCAAGATCATTCAACATTCCCAACGGGTATTTCAGATGTGGACACACATTACCCAAACCATAAAATTTGGTTGCATACTTTGCAAAAGTCCAAGTAGTCCACTTCAGGAAGGGTTTTAGTCACCTCTGCACAAAGCTATTTAAATCCAGTATAATGCTATTGAGAGAGCCAAAGGGGGTCTTCAATAACTGAGAGGTTTTAGCCATTACAGAGGTTTCAGAGCATTATTTTGTATGATGAGAACACTTATTTCTCTTTTCCCTTCTGACTCAACCAATTGAACAACTTAGGAAGATTGTTATTGTTGAAACTCCACTTGTAGAAAATGGGTACAGTGGTAACTTATCCACAGTAAAGTACATGGGAGGCAGGGGTTTCTCTTTTTTTAAGAACCTTGAGCTGATGAAAAAATGAAGGGAATCAAACATACCACAGTGGAAAAATTTGACTGACACGGGAGATTAGATTGTGCAGAAATCCAGTTCTAACCATGCCCTGCTCTTTCCACACCAGCCGGCCTAACCCTCCTGTAGAGGAAAATGTGCTGTGGACATTGCAGAGAGAAGTTGCAGTATAAATCAAGTCACTGAAACTTAGCCAAGTCACTGAAGAAGGGCACTTCATGCCCAAAAGGTTGTCTAACATCTCTCACAACTATACTGGCTATTCAATAAATGAGACCAAAAAAACCAAACAAACCCTCAAACAAACAAAACAACCAACCCTTGCCTCTTGTGCAAACCATGGAAATAAAATTTATGTGCAGACATTATGGTTTGTTGAATGACTAGAAATGAGTTGACATGACCAAGTATCTACTATTTTCTAAGCAACAAGGCTAAGCCCAGAGACATGCGTCAGTGATCCATATTATTACTAGCAGTCCATTAAAAATTGCAACATCAGATTTTATATAAAACCTGACAAGCTGTAGCACACAGCTGTTATGATTCAGATTTTCTGTTACAAGAGACATGAAGCAACTGGAAACATTAGCCCCATCCAAGACAACATTTTAAGAAGAACATCTGCAATGTGGACTGCGGCAGGGTCTGGCATCACTGCTCTTTTCCCTCTTTTGGGTTCTCTGAAGCCACCCCTAAACGTCTGCGAATCAAACACCACCTTTGCCGCATACTCATTCAATAAAACAGAAATACAGTTCAAATATCCACTTACATCTAAGCAAATCTTCCCCCAGCTCCACAGCTGCTTCAACCACTTGCTGGGCTCAGTAGTTCTTTCCACAAAATACAAGTCCCACTCTCTGGTGTGTCCTCAAGCCACTCTGTCTTAAGCCTGATGACAAGGAGGGGCGAAGTGACACTTCCCTCTCCTGTCTGATCCTGCATTCCCAGTAGGAAGATGCCATCCAACAGAGCAAAGCAGACTTCTTTTTATCTGCCTTAAAGTCTATCACCTAGGAGAGGTACAAAATAAGGCCCTTAAAGGGTCAGCTAGAGACTTAGAAGATTCCAAAATGGGAAGTGAGCTTTTATAAGGGATTGAATTTTTCTGGATACCAAGGAGCCCAACACTCCAGTACTCTTTCCCCCCCAAGTGAGGTTAAAGGGCCTCAGTTTTAGTTTATGTTCTGCATACATCACTCAAACCTGTAGACATTATGGAAGTTGTATTTCTTTTGTCTCCCACCTCCATATAAAAGCTGTTAGATAAAAATGAGAAACTGCTTTCAGATCTCAACTTCAAAGCTTTACCATCAAGTACTTTTTTCTGCAGTTTCTTGGTGCACCTGTCCCCTCATAACAGAGTGAAATGACTTACCAAAGGAAGTCCAAAGCAGAGTAAAGAAGGGGTGTGCGCAACATGGTGGCCCTCCTTCTGTACTGTGTCTGGACAGTTCGAGAGCCTGGGTGCATGACCTTGAAGTTGTATTCATGGTTACATGGATTAATGCTACACGTGCACTAAAGAAGGTTTGCTGTGCTTAGAGCTTCTTAACTGCTCTAGTCTAGTTTTGTCTGGTAAAAGCTTGTGAATGACCTTGCTCACACCAGCAGGGAACAAGGATTCAATAGATTGTCATCTGTCAAGGTCCGCTCACTCTCAACTGTCTCTAACAAAACAGACGCAATCCAATTACTGGGATAAAAATACAACCCTCAGCAAACCTTGCATAAAATGGTGATCTGATATGTCCCTCACATCTGTTTGCTATTGTTGCCGCTCCACTTTAACAACAAAGTGCATCTTTGGTAGAAAAAAAGCAAGAGCCAAGTCATCTTTGTCTGTTCCAGAAATAAACTACTTATCGCTTACCTCAAAGTTTGTGTGATTGATTAACTCCTTTTGGAGCTTTACTCACGTACAGTAGAAGCCACCAGCCTGGCTGACGTGCCATGGATTGAAATAAACACTCTGTGTGAAATGTGAGCTGCTTCAGCTTGAGCTAAAGGCTTCCTGAGTTGAGGCTATAATAGTCCTTGTAAAGTTAAACACAAGAAGGGAAGTCCCTATAAAAACCCTCCCCAGGGGGTCATATAGTATGTGTCATCTGAAGTATCAGAGTCCTACAGCAATTCAGAACCTGGACAAGACTCTGCATGTGCGACAGCATCACCTTGGGCAGTGCAATGCACATAGTTCAGGGGAGGGGGATCCAATTAGATGCCGAAGGCAAGAGAATGCAGATATATATGGGCACCTATATATGAGCAGCAAGGCTGCTCCAACGTGCTGAAATTACAGTAGACTCGCTTAATCGAGTTTGCTGGAGCACCATAGTTACTGAACTACAGCAGCCTCCAGCATCTCATGTATCAGCATCTTTGCACTTCAAAACGGCAGCGGGGGCACTTTATCTAGCTGTTTTGAAATGCAGGGATGCTAATACATAAGATGCTTCATGCACTTCAGAGTGGCTGTCAGAGCAACAATAATTAAAACAGCCCTGCCCCAGCATTTGTATAAACACCCTACAGTTCAGTAATAACAACAGATTGCTCCCTGCTGAGACATTACTGTGCAGCACACATGCTACCTCCTGAACCAGAAGCAGTGTAGATACTTCAGTGTGGGCTTGCAGATGGGCTAATTAGCCTTGTTCAGAAACCAGGCTAATAGCCACAGCACCACAACTGTACTTATGCTTCTCTTTATTTGAGAGATGATATGTAAGTTAGTTCTGTGGTATTAATTAGCCTTCCCTGGTATGGAATTAGCCTATTCCACACCAAGGTGACTACATTGCTTCTCTCCCCAGCATCTGTTTGAGCTGTATAGACATGCCACTTAAGTTAACAAGTTGTGGTGAATTGTTGGGAACACTTTGCGGGGATAGTCAACTAACTTCCCTCTCCCATTTCTCTCAGTTCAACACTAGGGTCCTCCAGAGCTGAAGACATCAGCTACTATCTCTTGATGTCAGCCTCTCCCTCTGGGAGAGGGCAGCAGGGTGGGGAGCCCTGAGCCTGCAGCAGGCAGCCTGCATCCACCCCCTCCTCATACATAAGTCTAGGGGAGCAATGCCCCCCCATGCGTCCTTCCCTGGAGTACATGCAGAGGCAGGGATCTGCCCACCCCACCTCCCACTGTCCCTTGGATGAGCCACCCGTGGCTGTGTTCTGCTCTCCACCAAGGCCCCATGCACCACCCTGGCTGGGCAGCACCCCACCCCCAGCCCCTTCCACGCCATGGGGGCCTCATTTTGCCCCCCACCCTACCACATCACAGACTTACCTGCAGGCAGCTCAGGGGGCTGCTCTCCACCACTGCCTGGCTGGGACTATATTGCTGACCACATGCATGTGGGTGTACGCACATATGCACATGGCTCCCCTGTGTCCTACTCCTCCCAGGCCCAAGCATCCCCTTGCAGGCTGGAACTCTGCCATCCTCAAGGGGAAACCCACCATTTCCCACATTTTTCCATGCATGACACTAGGAATCCAGAGTGAATACTGTCCCAGAGTCATGCAGCCTGGGACTGGGACTTGATGTTCGCATTGTAGGACTGTCCTGACCAATTAGAGATGGGTGATCACCCTAACATGCCAGGCCAGCATGTGTACTTCACTACAGCAAACCTCAACACAGTCTACAATGCAGCAAAGACATGTCCAGTAAGAAGGCTCATGAGATATTTAATGGGAGACTACAGTAATGCTCAACTTGTGAAGCCAGTATGAATACCCTGCCACAAGCATCTCAGTGAATTCAGCAGCAGAGCAAGAAAGGTATAAGGGACAGCAGCATTTGTGTGTCCTGCCATGCCAGTGACCTCAGAGTCTTCAGGCAGTTTCAGAGTCCAGGAGCTGAGCACAGCCAGCATTTGCCTCTCCCCACACTCCCCTTAAACTGATTTGAGCAGAAGGGGAAAAAGGACCAGCAGCAATGTTGGCAGCACTTGGCTCCTGGGCTCTAAAGCTGAGCTCACTAGCATGTCTGTGTAGGCTCTTACTGGCACCACAGCTTTCGTGCAAATCCAGAACCCTGGAGCTGAGCATCACTACCATTTGCCTCCTCCTTCACCACTTCTCCCCCACTGAATTCCCCAAGACAGGAAAGAGAGGTGCCAAGAAGCAGTAGTGGCCTTTTGCACTGCTTTAATGGCACTGCTGTTTGCATGCCCGGTGGCGTATTCTGCTTTAAATGACTTTGGTGCATAGCAAGATAAAACACCTCCAAGGTGTTTAGTTTGCCACCTAACAAAATGCAACAGTGACCAATTAAAAAAATTAGACATATAAAAGTCAGCAGGACCAAATGATCTTCATCTAAGAGTGCTGAAGAAGCTGGCCAAAGTCATTGCAGAACTCCTGGTGAAACTCTTCCACAACTTATAGCACTCCTGAGAAGCCCCTGGGAACTGGAAGAGGACCAGTGTTGTGCCCATCCACAAGAAGGGCAGTAGGAAGGACCTGGGTAACTATAAACCAGTCAGCCTAACTTCCATCCTAAGGAAAATCCTAAAAAAGTTCATCAAGCTTGCGATAAGCTTACAGAAGGTAAGATCCTGAATGACAGCCATCATGGCTTTGTCATGGGCAGGTCTTGCCTTACCAACCTCATTTCCTTCTATGACCAGATAACTCACCACCTGGACACAAGAGAGCAGGTTGCACTGTATATGTTGACATCCAAAAGGCCTTTGCTCTAGTATTCCACAATATCCTCACAAAAAGATTGGAGGATTGTGGGTTTAACTCTGAGACAGTCAGGTGGGTGAGAAACTAGCTGCAGGATAGGACCCAGAGAGTCATAGTGAATGGATCTGTCATCCTGGCAAGAAGCAGGCAGCAATGTCCCACCAGGGTCAGTGCTTGATCCAGTACTTTTCAACATCTTTATTAATGGATTTGGATGTGGTGGTGAAGAGCTCACTTGCCAAGTTCACAGATGACACCCAGTTATGGGGAAGCATGGTCATGCTTGAAGATAGGTTAAAGATACAGGCAGACCTAGGCAGGCTAGCAAGTTGGGTGGATCAGAATCTGATGAACTTTAGCGTCGAGAAATGTAAAGTGCTTCACCTTGGGATGAGCAACCCCCAACACACCTATAAGCTTGGCGGCACCAAACTGACTAGCATCACAAATGAAAGGGGCCTGGGAGTAATAATAGACCACAATATGAATAGGAGTTGGCAGACCAATGCTGTATCCAGTAGGGCAAATAATACTTTGGCATGCGTCAATCAATACATGTCCAGCAAAACCAAGGAGGTGATTCTTCTGCTCTACTCAGCACTGGTGAGACTGCAGCTGGAGTACTGCGTCCAGTTCTGGGCACCACACTTTAACAAGGACATGGCCAAGCTTGAGAGAGTCCAAAGAAGAGCTACCCATATGATCAGAGATTTGCATGGCAAGCCATACGAGGAAAGGCTCAGGGATCTGGGATTCTTCAGCCTGAAGAAAAGAAGGCTTACCGCTACACTAGGGGAATAGATCAAGGGCTTGGTGAGCAACTGTTCACCAGGGCACCTGAGAGGAAAGCTAGGAGTAATGGCCAATAACTCCTGGAAGACCCAGTCAGGCTCAACATTAGGAAAAGCTTCTTCACAGTCAGGGTGTTGAGACTGTGGAATAAGCTCCCTCCAGAGGTGGTGCAATCACCTACCCTGGTGGTGACTGCAAATCTTCAGTTGGAAAACTAGAGAGTCACCTTGCTGGGGCCACCTGACCCGAGTTGTCTTTCCTGCTTGGTGCAGGAGGCTGGACCCAATGATCTTCCAAGGTCCTTTCTGGCCTTACAACCTATGAAAAAAAAAACTTTAAGAGATAAGAGATCTAGCCCCAAATTACAACCCATTCCAGTCTGGATCAGCTACCCTGATGCCAATCATTCCCTTTTGCACCAAAACAACTAACATATTTTGGCCTTTGCGATTTAAAATCTCCAAAGAAAATATTTCAGTTTAAAACACAATTGAATGTTGAGTGATGATTCAGGCAACCTGAAACCAGCACACGCAGAGTGACCTAGCCTGTGCTCTTCTTAGGTGGCAAACACTGTCTTTTGAAGAGGTCCTTCCCATTGTTCTGATCTTAATCCTATTCAGGAACTGTGGCTGCACTGCTTTTCCTTCTAAAAGAAGAACACTTTCACTTAAAGAAAAACTGTAGTGATTATTTATAAGCCTGCAGTGAGGGAGATAAATTTCTTCCATGTGAGAAAAAAAAAAAAAGAGGGAAAGATTTTTAGAGGCAGCTTTTAGAAATACCTGTCATCATCACCCATGTCTCCTTCGGTGAATTAGTCTCACCAGAGCAAATGTTACAGGCCATGTTTTCATGATGTTTGTGCTGATACCAGGATGGGGAAAGGGAAGGTTACTTCGGTCTCCTCTCCAAATTTGGTCCAAAATCCTTTCCACAGGATATCCTGTGCACTGGGACTGCCATAGGCAGTCTTTCATAGCCACCGGGGGCGGGGGGTCAGATACAGGAGCTAGAGTCCAAGGTTCCCAAACTGAGTGGGGAATCCAGGAACAGAGCCCAAGTCACAGGCCAAATCAGGGGTCTGGAGTCAGAGACCAAGTTACCAAAAACAAGGGGAACTTCCAAACAGCCATAGTCCAGAAACAGATCCAAGAAGAGCCGGGAGTTAGAGAACAAAGGAGCACAGGATCCAGGGAGCTTTACCACAGCTGACCTAGAGGCAGAACTTGGCCAGCTTGTGGTCTGCTGCAGCTGGAGAACTTAAATGGGGAGGCTGCTCTCCCTAGCATCCCATTAGGAAGCCCTACCAATGGCTATCCAGTGTGGGGCTGCCAGGTGCAGCTTCAAGCAGGTTTGGCCAGCTGGGCAATTAATTAGTGCTGGGGTGCCCATTAGGGCCTGACAGTTCAGCACAAAGTCAGGGATTACACACTTGAACTACGACGCAGTCAACTTTCCAGCTGTAACTAAGTACCTGTTCTGCTTGTAATTTTCGAATGGATTGGAGTTTTTCTTGCAGCTGTTGTCTAGCAACTCTTGGCCATCTATGGAGGACTGGCTTTTCAAAGGACTAGAGAGACAAAAGTTATGTAACCAGAGTTTCTTCAGATTGCATAATGTCAGAACCAGTGAGAAGCCAGAAGGACCTGAACCCATAAACAAAGTTAGTTTACATTTGTGCAGTGGAATGTAATCTAAAGTGTATTGCACTAGACCATCTACAAACCAAATAAAAGCTTGTTGCTAGTAGAGATATTAACATCATAAAGTACAAATAAATCTAAGTTACGCCATATCTTCTACGTGTTTTAAAAACAAAATACAAACCTCTCACTGGTAAAGACTTCAAATTCATACAGTAAAGTATGAATCCAGCAGGTCACCATGCAAATTTAAGGAATTGAAATTTACATATATTTCCACTCTCCTGCCCATCACCATCACTCTGCATTTCTGCAGAGAAAGCACTGAGCCAGTCAAGCTGACTCTATGAGGGTGCATTCAGTCCCTCTCCCCTCCCTTTTAATCTTCTGATTAGACCTAATGTTCATAAATACATAGAGACATGGGAAATGATGTTTCCCCTGAAGGGATTGAGGAAAGCCCAGGCTTTTGCAGTGAAAGTACAACCAATCATATAGTCTTTGCTGCTGATTTAAAAAGCAACTATGACCATCTTTTCTATTATTTCTCCACTTTACAGCACTGGTCAAATGGTTCATTAAAGATGTGGTTGAGTCCCTTTGTCTATGGCTTGACCAGCACCATGCACCTTGTTAAAGTGTACACTACTTTCTCAGGATAGTCTCCTGCCATGACTTGATGGTAATAAGTCAAGAATTCTTTCCCAGAGAAGAAAAACAGGCTTGGCCATCAGGGCTGTTCCTAATAGTCTAAAATAATTAGTTATGGCCTGTAGTAGAACTTCACAGGCCTAATAGGGGGCTCCTCCAACCCCAGTACCCACACCACAGTTCTCCAATTTAAATAAAGGCTGCTGCTGTGAAGGCATCACAGCCAACAGTGGTTCCCAGTACCTTCCTAGTCAACCTCCAGGAAGCTTCTGTAATCTATTAGAAACAAAAATAAAGAAATAGGAACAGGGATTTCCATTGCCTCTACTACTGTCCTATGTAGGGTCTCCCCTCTCATCACTTCCTGAGTCCTTTTGGGCTCTCCACTGTGTACTCCTGGCCTATCAGTGCAGGCTTCTGGTCTCCAGCTGCATCTCGTCTGTCCTGTATTAATGTGAAGCACCTGAGATGAACTGCAATCAGGTGATTCCTCTCCTGAGGGCCTAAACTGCCCAGGCTTATCTAGCCCAGACTTCCCATTTCCAAATAGGGATTTTCCCTCCCAGGGACTCTGTTTCCCTGCTCCCAGACCTGTCTTGGGGCTTCCTGGGTTTGTTGTCTCAAGACAGACTCTCCAGCTGCCCTGTTTCAGCTGCTTCTGTGGTTTGTCCCCTCATTTGCCTTACAGATGCCAAGGGGAAGGGAGCGAGCAAGCTTGGATTTTTTTTCCTTTAACTCCCTCTGCTCTTCTACAAATACCATAAAACAATTCTGGGGAATCAGTTTGATTAATTGTTTCCATCCAGCTCCAGCCACAAAGCAATGTTAGTCTTCCTGGCTTCTGCTGTTCATTTTGGTTCACTCTGCTTCATTATTCTAAAGCCCTGAACTCAAGTTTTTTCTTATGCCCTGTCCAGCATATACATCTGAGCAGACAGACTCTTGCTCTCACATACAGGCTAATAAAAGGTCAGAGCCAATGTTATACTAGTAAAGTCTGAATCAATTATCTTAAGAATCAATCCCATACACATCAACATAACATGGTAGAATTTAAGCCTTGAATGATTTGATTTTCTCCAGCTATGAATATTTGTGTCTTAGTCATGCTTTCTGTTAGTGAGCCACATTTCTTGGGTCTTATATTAAATCTTCAGGCTCTCAAAATGACAGCTTTCACTTTATTTTGGTTGGGGTTTTTTCATTTTCCTTGTAATTTATACACCAAGGGATATATATTTATATGTTTAACATATAATAACTTCTTTAGCTGTTTATTTTTCTGATTAGGATATCTCTAGTAAAATTTACAATAGTCCTTACCTTAACACATTTGTAACCCTGACATAGTGAGATTTTGGGGAATTAACAGATGAAATTCACCTGTTATGGTTACACGTTCCTTTGAGATGTACAAGAGGATTGCCATATGTCCAGGTTTTCCTGGACATGTTCTCTTTTTGGGTCCTCCCATATTCATCTGGGCAGGTTTTTTTAAATATCAACAAATTCCCTGGATTTTGCTCTGTTCAGCATTGAAAATTTTCCCCAGGATTTCCCGGCTTGCCCAAGTGAGGAGCTGCTTGGGGCTGAGGGAAGCAGGGGGAGGGCAACTGGAGGCAGGGGGCATCGTGTGCGCCTGTGGGCACACACGCATGTGGTTAGCATGTAGCCAGGAAGAGGGGTGGGAGAAGCCCTGGCAGATGCATGCAGGTAAGTCTACACAGGGCAGGGCTAGGGCTTGGGGACTGTGCAAGGTGAGTGTGTGTGTGTGTCAGGGGTGTGTCAGGGGATGGCTGTGTGAGGGGGGTAGGTGCCTGCCAGCACCAGGGGAAGCTGTCCAGGCACTGGGGCTGCAGCAGAGCAGGGGAGGCAGCTGCCGCTCCAATGGGGGAAAGGGAAGAGGGGCATTTGAGGGCAGCAGAGAGCTTTTTGGCCAGGCTGGTGGCTGGTGCCCTTGCTTACAGGGGCAGGGCAGCGAGAAGATGCTGCAGAGCTGGGGGGAGCAGGGGGTTGCAGATCAGGAATGAGGGGCTATGGCTTGGGAGTGAGAGGAACTGGGGGAAGGGGAGGTGGGAGGGACTGTGGGTCAGGAGTGCAGAGCACAGACAATGCCAGGGGGCCGTGGGTCAGGAGTGAGGGACACTGGTAGGGCTGGGGGTGCTGTGGCTTGGAAGTGAGGGTCACCAAGAGGGGCAGGGAACTGTGGGTTGGGAGTGCAGGGCACAGGCAGGGCCAGGGGCTGCGGGTCAGGAGTGAGGGGTGTCATCAGGGATGGGGGTGCCGCAGGTTGGGAGTGAGGGGAACCAGCTTGTGGGTCAGGAGTGAGGAGCAGCAGTAGGGTTGGGGGGGGACTATGGCTTGGGAGTAAGGGGCAGTGGTAGAGCATGGGCATATCATTG
This sequence comes from Crocodylus siamensis, assembly GCF_052110815.1. Taxonomy (NCBI): domain Eukaryota; kingdom Metazoa; phylum Chordata; order Crocodylia; family Crocodylidae; genus Crocodylus; species Crocodylus siamensis. Next base: position 29,136,738 of record NC_143398.1, on the reverse strand, counting down.
CCTCCCCTCCACACTCATATTACCCCCATCCCCAACAGATGCCCTCTTTTTTTAAACTGGAAATATGGTAACCCTAATATACAAGCACATTTGTTAGTGACCTGATACAGTCACTTTTCTTGCTGATGCTTAAAAAGAACAATCCAGGCTTCCCTGACCTTTCTCCTCCACCACTGGTGTTTCCCACACTGCCTGTTCCTAGAATAAACAGAAAGCCACAAAAATAAAAGTCCACACAGATGTTTGACTGGTGTTTACAATGCTCCAGGATGTTTACTTGTTATTAGAGGGGCCAAAAGTAGCTCATGTACAGGCCAGACAAATTTGACTCCATTTTCTCCCTTTCATGCACTCAGAAATTTGCCTTCCCAGTATAATGCTCAAGGTGCAGTGATTAATTGTTGCAAGACCTGATCATGTCTAGATGTTCCAAAGCTCAGGTGGCCCACCGTCCTTCAGAAATCAGATAGGAAGGATTGATTTGTAACTGTTGTCAGCTCTACATGAGCCTATTGGGTGAATGGTAAGATAGAACTAATCCTTTAAGGTATACCGACAAACACTGCTCTCCTTGGGTTAACCAGAGCTTTCCTGTCATCACGCAGGTGTCTTTAGCTCAGGCTTGAGTTTCAGAAGATGTAGGAAAACAGATCCAAAGGAGCAGAAACAGGGATGACTTGTTCCGTTATTTTACAGTCATGCTAGTCACTTATAATTGTGAGGCGTGTGGTGCTTTGATTAGACTGATAGCTGCCAAACACAGGTGATCAAATCTAACTTACAGGGAACAGATATTTGCAAGGAGAGAGTGACTGCTCATGTGATCCCATATTCTAATGAGTCAGATGGCTCAGACTATGAGGCTTAGCACAGTATGACCTTTGCATGTCCCAATTACATTCATGAGACTATAAATAGTATTTTTATGTATACTTGCGTAGCAGGGACTTACCCAGCTTGGCTTCAGGCCCATCCACTGCCTCATAATGAACAGGCCACCACAGCTGGTATTTTTTATAATATAACTCTCCTTCAGAGTGATCCATCATTGGCAAAAAAGTGATAAAAGAGAGAGAGAGACTGAGACTCAACATCTTTCAGTCCTCACCCCCAAGGCTCAGTTAGTTATTGCTGATCAGGCTTAGAAGGTCTCAGGACTTTCTTCTCCGATAACAGCCCTCCAGGCTCAGAGGCTATAACTTCTCTCCCAACAGGCTCCTGCTCCATGCAACACTCTCTGCTAAGACTTGTCCTTCAGCAGGCTCCAGCTTCTTGCAGGTGTGTCTCTTGGGTTATGCCCAGGAGCTCTCATCTCAACAGGCTCCTTCCAGGCAAAGTGATGTTAATACTTGTTCCCCTTCCCCTGGGAAAGTGGAGCCAGATGACACAAATAGCAGTGAGTTGGCATATCCGTAAAAGGTCAGCTCACCCTATGACAGTCAGCTACTCAGACTAATCAAGCATCAGTAATGTTTGCTAGATCTGGCCCTAGGACATACTTAGGCTGTTAACTTCCCCCCCCACACACACACACACAGTCACTGGCAGTGACAGGGCTCAATTTTCCATCCCCTCAGAAAAACAGGACAGAAAGCAGCAGCAGCAAACGCAGCAGGAGGGATCTCCTCTCCCACACTTGGGAGACAGGGGTAGTGGGAGGGATCCTTTAGGCTAGGGACAAACATTATGCATAAACCGGTTTAAGCAATCGAAAACTGGTTTAAACCTGTAACAGAACAGATGTTCAGTGCACATAAACCAGTTTGAAAATGGCTGAAACCAGTTTGAGATAAACCTGGTTTAATGTAGTATAAGACTTAACTGATTTGGCTCAAACCAGTTTATGCAATGTCTGTCCCAGACCCCTTGCTGGTTTAAGATAAATCAGAAACCCCCAGCATCCCAGCATGCTCTCTGGGCTGTGCTGGGCTCTCTGCTCCACAGCATAACTGGCCCCTCCCTTCTGCTCCCTGGCTGGAGCTCTAGTAGAGACTGCAGACAAAGCAGGGTCTACCTCGCTTCCCCCTGTCCTACCAAGCAGGGATCCCCCCTCTCTCCATCCCTCCCATCTCCCACAGCACAGACATATGGTATGCTAGCTAATGCTGAGAGGTGTCTCTGTGTGTGTCTCTCTCAATTTCACTGGGACAGGCAGACAGAACAGTCACCACTTAGGGCTATTTGGAACTAATCAACAGGTCAGCCAGTAAACTGTTTAAGAAGAGTTTCAAGTAATGGAGAGAGCCTATTGTTTTGCTGATGAGTTGATAATCATTGTCACCAGTCCTCTGCTGGCTTACTCACCTGTCATTTTGCTGCAGACAATATAAAGAAGCAGGGAGAGGGAGATTGAAAAGCTCCATAACATCAACAAATGCATGCAATGTACCACCCGCCCTCCCCATTGCCTCAGAGTGCTAGCAGGGGTCTGGGGTTTAGCAACACTCCTGCCCCTTGAGCAGACAGTGGGGAAAAGCCTGGGACCGTGCATGAAGACCTTCGAGGGTCCTGGCCACGCCCTTCTCAACTCAGCACTGTGGAAGGAAGGGAGGTCTGCTCTAGCGCCCTCTGGCTTCTAGTTTGACCACTGCAGGCATAGGCCTGAATTTCCTCAGTCCAGAGAGAATGTCTGTCGAGTTACAAACTGGTTCAGCCTAGCCAGGTTAGACTAACCTGCAAAAAGTGAATCAATTCAGGCTCAGGCTTTTTGAATGTCAGTCCCTAGCCTTAGAGACTTAGTGCACTTTTTTTCTCTTAAAGAAAGCTCAGACACTGATGTAGTCACATGAATCCAGAAACTGGGACTTATCCCATAGTGAATTAACCTTGACTTTTAGCCCGGTCCCATCTGTAGATCCCCTCTCTATTGAAAATACTGTTTAGAAGCAGGTGCATGAAAGCTCAAATGAAAACATGCAGCTCAATAAATGCAAGTGCTCAGGAGCAGGGCTGAAAATCCAAGGTGACAATGCTTTCCTTAAATCCCCAGTGGTAACTCAATCCAGTGCAATTCCTCATCTGCCTACTCTTTGTGACATCTGCTGACTCATCACTGGCTCACATTGGCATTTTCTTGTTGCCCCCTCCAAGGAGTCAGATGGAGGAAAAGCATCTCTCTCTCCCCTTGTGCAGTTCTCACATGGTAATAAATAAGGGAAAACATATTGAATTACTGTTGTAAAAAATGTAGTGTTGAGAACATTGGGCCAGCTGACTGCAAACTAGCTTAACACTACATTGACCCGTGAGACAAGGTCAATTTCTGGAGCGGTTACCAGCAAGTGGAACAAAAAGCACTAAAGGACTAAGTCTCAGGACTGCAGATAGGTCCTAGTTTGCTTGCAGTCCCATACAAAAACAAATAGTAATATGGGTAAGGCATGAGTCAGTGTATAATCATTTGCAGCTAAATTGAAACTGCTGTACTACTGCTTGATCTCTGTTGCACTGATAGGAATATTGGAGAAATATTAATATAGCCTAGTTCTGTCTTCATCTGAAGTATGCCTAAGTTTTTCTGAAAAGCAAAACAAAATCAGCTCAGTAAGATGTGCCAACTGTTACTCTCAGCTGTCATGAAGATAGCTTAGGGGGACCCCGCATAGCACTGGCATATATCTTAATAAAGATGCCAGACAGTTTCTCTTTTACACCACTGCCTGCCAATGGTCCGCCAATGATATTTCACCCCTCTGTTACATGGGCTAAGGTTTCTTTACTTTTTCAGTGTAGCTTAGTACACTTTGAGCTAAGCAACTGGCTCCATGATTTGTTGGACCAGATCTAAGTTTCCAGAGCTGATGTTATACCTCCAGCCTTAGTCTGCAGATGGCCATTTTTCAATACCACCTGATCAGAGAAAGGAATTAATTTCTGCTGTGTGAAACCTGGTGTGAACATCACAATCTACTTGCAAGATTATAGTAGTACAGAGACAGAAGAACTTTGCATTTCCATCTATATCTTTCCATGTTCAGCTGCCCATGAAGCTGCTACAAAATAGCTGCCACTGGGAGATGTGCTAGACAGACAAGAAAGACAATTCAGTACTCAATCCCGCAGGATTCATATATTTTCAATGTGGCTTTTGAACTGGACTGAGGTTTAGATAGGTACACAAATGTGAATGAGAGTTCATCCAGCTTTGTACAGAAAAGTGGCCTGCATGAAAATTGTTTTATTTTAGTCTCAAACAAATACTAAAATTCAAGTCTTCCCTTCCGCCTCTATGGACAGAGGGTCAGAAAACAGTGCAGGCCCCAAGCTCGGAGTTGAGAACAAAGAAGTTCCATGTCTGTGATGTGATTTCCACCATTTCTGGATACCCCAGCACAGATATGGGGATGTGTGAAAAGAAGATAGATTGGAGTCAGGGCCAAGGGAAGAATATATTGGCTGCCTTCCACTCCCCTGAGGTTTCTACAGAAAAGGAATCAGTGTTGGCACCCATACACTCAGGGTTGTGGAGCTGCTCCCTTTACACCCAAAGTCAATTCCTTTCAGATCATCCTCCCAGGAAACTGTTAAGCCTTTCCAAATAATGGGCCTTCCCTTTTGAGAAAATGCTGGGAAAGAAAAGCAGAGACCTAAAGATCTGGGAGGCTTTTAAATGTCAGAAATACTTCTGGACAAAGTGCCAGTCAGAAGAGGTCTGAAACGTAAACCAATTCTGGTAGCTTTTGTGTGTTTTGGCCCAGTAAAAATTCTAACTGTTCCAAGTGAGATGAAGTCTGCATGATAATACCCTTATCTTTATAGCACTTTTCATCTTCAAGTCCCTTCACACACTTGGATTAATAAAGGACAAAAATTGTCACTTGCCCAAAACTCCTAGGCAGGGGCATAAATGAATGTAAGTAACTCTTTACCCCCTGCATGGGCACGCCACATCCTAGGGATGCAGCAGCTTCTGCAGAGGTGCTCTTGGCTCTACTGAGTATGCACAAAACAGTAAGATACAACAAACCTAAAAGTCCTGCAATTATCAGTTGCTGATTGGTCATTTTCTTTCAGTGCTGACACCCATATAATATAGAACTGAGAACGAAAAACCAGCTTCATTAATCTCATTGGACAGCAGGCTTCTATGAAATCTGCAGATAATACACCAAGTTCTAGAGAATTTGTCACTGTCAGTAGGAGTATGTATGATCTGCAATATTACACAGTTAGTTTTGTGCTAGGATATCATTCACTTATGGATGTTGCTTGTTTCTGAGACACTATTTTGTATATTTATTCTAGAAAATGAACTGGTATATCATTTTGCCTCATTTACTTCCATTTAAAGTATTTATAAACATAAACGTACAGAATGAAAAACAATTTACAGTCAGCTGTTTGATAGTCCCCTGGCATCGGTTACACCTAATTTAACTGATTATTCAAATTTGTTTCAGTTGCACTAGAAAGCTATGAGGCTTTCAAAGATCTTTAACATCATTTTTGATGTTATGGGTATATTAGACTGGGGAATTAGCAATGTTTCCACTCTGCCATTTGGGGGCACTATTGCACAGAGAGTTAAGGTGTTGATCCTGCTCTGCACTGTGAAGAGTCCCATGGAAGCCAACAGAAGTAGAGCACAAACCATAATAGAGTCCTGATCCTAAGGCTCCTAGGTTCTGCTGCAATGCAGATAATAATAATCACATGCACCAGGCATAAATTTAATTATGTACATAAACCTTACAAACTCTGACTCCATGATCTTACTGTAGACAGCTTGAGGAAAAGGTCCTGAACAAACTGTTGGTACCTATTTGAACGTAAAATGTATTTATGGATTTTAGTTTCAAGATTTGTGACAATTTCCATGACTTTTTCATCAAAGCTGATTTCAGGATATAGCAATTAAGAAACCTGTTAATGGGTTTAGAAAAATGTTAATTTGCTTGCAGTATCAATTGCTTAAAAGAAAAAAAAGATTCCTTTTAAAATACTTCACAGAATGCTCTTGAAGAAATATTTTTTGTAATTCAAGAACAATTGTATATATTATATGACCTAACTCCATGAGTTTTTTCAATGCTCTGGATCCTGCCATAAATAGAGTCTGCTTTATACATGTTGCCTGTAATTAATTAACTAATTAATTAGAGGGAATAAGATTAAGAACTAATGTTGACATTTGCATCTAGTCTGAACTTTTAAAGGAAAGAAACATCTTCCCAGATGGTCCAGAACCTTCATTTTAAAAACAATAGGATTTGGGTTGTGAAGGTATGTTATATTATCTGTGTATCTATTTTTGTAATGGTTTTTGCCTCTACCTAGTGGCTGGAAAGTGAATTGTTTAATGTTAAACTCTGGCTAGCTCTTTATGAATTGGGCTTGGGATATTCTAGGAATGGGTCTGGAGCTGGCACTAACTTTAGGTACTCCAGACAGAGTGAGAATTAAAGCCAGATCTGGATTCAGCGGTTCTGGAGCTGGGTAGGAGCAGGCTTTGGATGCTCTGGAAGCAGAATAGGAGCAGAGGCCAGATTCACAGGTGTTGAGCACAGAACCACAACAAGAGCCAAAGTCTGAGCTGGTTTGAGAGTTCTGGGAACTAGGCAGGAGCTACAGCTGAAGTCAAAGTAGGCCTAGGGGGGCTCCAGGGACAGAGCTGGAGAGGGAGTGGGTAGAGGAACAAAGAATGGAGGTGGAGCCAGATTCAGAGCTGGTTTTGATGCTCCAGGAACTGAAGCCAGGGTCAGAGCGGGCGTTGGAAGCCCACACAACAAAACAGAAGCCTGGACTGGACCAGCAGCAGCAGGCTCCAGGAACAAGGCTGGAGTGAGTTGGGGGCCCTGCCTCAGCCCTTTCAGGGGTATCTCAGATGGCCCATTTCAGACAGGGGTCAGATATCTCTGCCAAGGCCTGAGTAAACCTATCCAAATTGACTGGGAGGGGACTTGGAAACTCCAGCAAAAAAATCCAACTTGGGGCACTGGAGAAAGGAGGCTTCTGCCACCTTCAACTTATCAGATGGGTAGGTATGCAGGCACAGAAAACAGGTGGTAGCAGTGGTAGAGGACTCCCACAAACTTCCCGAGGCTGCCATTAAAGGGCACGTCCACACATGCAAGCAGGTGCACTTGCAGCAGCTCAAATAGAAGCGGTGCAAATTTGAGCTGGGGCTTTTTGCCTCAGCGCACATGCTCGGACATGCACTTTGTTGTGGAGCAAATTGTGCCACTTGTGGCAAAATAACCCTGCCTGACTCCTCCTGGATCTGCAGCCAGGGTCAGCTAGAGCTCGGGGCCAACACCTGTGCTGTCCCCAGCAGTATAAAAAGCTGCCCTGTCCTGGCCCTGGCAATACAAAAACCTGCCCCGGTAAGCAGCTCAAGGCTACTTGTTCTCTGGAGCTTCTGGGACTCAGCCACTTGGTACCTGGGGACACTACCCATTGTGCCAGTTGGACTGCTGCAGCAGCACCCCAAATCCATTTTTAAAAATATCCCAAAATCCATGTTTTTCCACAACTAACACAAAAGACCAGTCTACACACACACACACTCACACATACACACATGCACACGCGTGCACACACACACACATATATCTAGACACAGACAGAGACAGCAATCAGTTGAGCAATGTTTTATCGGTATATTTACAATGTTAAGCAATGTGGAAGCCTACCAATGTCTCTATCATCATGATAAAATAAATTTTAAATACCTATATGTGTTGATGTGTACTTTTGGTTTTCTTTGCACATGAGGGGTGTGTGATGGGGGGATGTGGTATTTGCGGGAAGGGGGTGAAGAGAGGTGTGGGGGTGTGTGTGGAGGGATGTGGGTTGGTGTGTGGGTAGGTGTGGGGTGATTGCTGGGGGGGACTGTGGGTGTGGGGGACCTTGTGGAAGGGCTGCTCAGGATGGGTGGGTCCCCTGGCCCCCACAAGGTGCAGCCCCCCGCACAGCACATGGAATGCCCCCTACCCAGAAGGCCCCAGCTCCCCCCTGGAGGGCCACAGCCCCTATCCCCCACAGGGCCCCAGCCCCACCATCCAGGGTCCCAGGCGCCTTGAAGGGCCCCAGCCCCCTGCCTGGGGTAATAGCTCCCTATGGAGGGCCCCAGCCCTGCCACCCACGGTCCCAGGCACCCTGGAGGGCCCAGGCCCCCCACCCAGGGCCCATAACTTATCTTTAGCAGCAGCAGTGGAATTAGGGTGCTCTGAGACATGGAGGCAAGGACCAGTGCGGTGTGCAGGGACCACATGCCAGGCCCAGTCAAGTCCTGGGGCCTCTCTGCTGCTGGGCCAAGCCGTTGGTGGCAGGACCTGGCGTGGTGCGAGGAGACTGCGTGCCAGGCCCACCCAGGCCCTGCCACCCTCGGGGTCCATGTGCTGCCTGGCCAGGCCTGGCCCAGAGCAGCAGGACCCAGTGCGGCATGTGGGGACTGTGCACCGCGCCCGGTTCTACTGCCCTGGGCCTGGCCCAGCTGGATATCCCCTTGCACCTGTTGTCTAGCAACTCTTGGCCATCTATGGAGGACTGGCTTTTCAAAGGACTAGAGAGACAAAAGTTATGTAACCAGAGTTTCTTCAGATTGCATAATGTCAGAACCAGTGAGAAGCCAAAAGGACCTGAACCCATAAACAAAGTTAGTTTACATTTGTGCAGTGGAATGTAATCTAAAGTGTATTGCACTAGACCATCTACAAACCAAATAAAAGCCTGTTGCTAGTAGAAATATTAACATCATAAAGTACAAATAAATCTAGGTTACACCATATCGTCTACGTGTTTTAAAAACAAAATACAAACCTCTCACTGGTAAAAACTCCAAATTCATACAGTAAAGTATGAATCCAGCAGGTCTCCATGGAAATTTAAGGAATTGACATTTACATATATTTCCAGTCTCCTGCCCATCACCATCACTCTGCATTTCCAGAATCAGCGGTCTAATGTCACTTCCACACTTGGAGCCATAATACCCAAGGCAGCTCCTAGGAAGGCTCCAGGCTATGTGGTGTTGGGAGATGTCCCATACCTTAAAGCTACACTGTGGATACAGGTATATAAGCTAATATAATTATATCTGAGACAGAGCAGTGCAGGCATGGGCAGCACACACTGCTAAAAAGCAAAGCTGGGCCACCCGGAACCGTGCTGTGGCTGCCAGCCAAGCTGCACCCGGCAAGATCACCATGGTTGCAGCCCTGAGAAGCCCCCAGATCCCAGGTAAGGCTTCTGGGGCCAACACTGCACTGGCCCCAGCCTCCCCCTACCACCTCCAGGGTAACTTGCCACATGCCAAAGCATGCATGGTTCAGGCATTCCCCAGGGACAAATAGCTGAAGCACAAGGTGCACCACTGCTGCTTGTCCCCGGGGAATCGAACATCTGTGCTTGTCTGGATGCAGCCTAACAGACCTTTCACCTACTTCTTTTGTCCTGTCTTGCTCTCGCTTTCTATAATTATTCTCAGCTCTGACATTCTTTTGTTTGCTTATGTCCTTTGCCTCTTCTTCTCTTACCTACACTTTGGTCAAATAAATCCAAGCAAATGCTATACCATATTTCCATTAAGTATCTTAGAGCCTACAACAGTCTGCAGTGGCCATTCTCACACAATTTGTTGCATAGTACTTGACATATATCTACATTAGAGGTGATGTGTTCTGGAGCCATGATACCATCATCAGGCCAAGCAAAGGCCATAAGCACTCTGTTTAAGGCACTGGTTCTCAACATTTTTAGAATTCAGGACTAGGGATGTAAATATCATTTAAAAATATGTGTTTAAGTTATATTGGTTAAATGATTAACCACTAGCACAGCAGCTCAGACACAGCTACCGCTGTAAGCCACTCCCAGCCCCCAGAGCCCTTTGAGGTGGGAGAGGTGGTGGCAAGCCCAGCCAGACAACACAGCCCACATCAAGCCCCACACTGGGAGGGAGGGAGCACCTGTGAATGAGCAGCTAATCACTTAATTGATAAGTATATTCCCTGTTTTCCTCTTAGGCTATGGCAGGGGTAGGAAAAAAGGGCCTGGGGACTGGCCCCAGCCCACGCAGTGATTTCATCCAGCCTGTGGGTGGGTGCCCATCATTTAATTGTATCCTGCCTGGCCTGTAGCTGCCCCTACTGCACTCACGTGATGCCTGAGCCCTCCCACTCCTGCTGGGGCAGCGTGCTTCACTCCCACTCTCCTGCAGGGGACAGTCCCAGCCCTAGCCTCCGTCCCAGCCAACACTCAGCTTCCAGGCTAGGTGGCTGTTGCAGCTGCAGGGGGAACTGCTTGGCTTCCCCAGTTCCTCCTTGTGTCATTGCTGCAGCCCTCTGGACAGTAGGTAGGGAAGCAACAGGAGGCAGGGAGAAGCTGCAGCTGGGCAGGAGCGCAGAGACCAAGGCCTGCACCCAGCAAGCTGGTGGGAGCACCAAGCCTGGGTAAACCCGGTTCCACCACATGGGGTTCCCCATGGCTCATGTGCAGCTCTGCCTGCACGGGCCAGGTGCATGCCTGCACAGGCCATGAGCACCCCAAGGGTCTGCCATTTGCTACTACTGCTGCCACCAGCACCAGATGCTGTGTGCCATGGGAGAGTATGTGTGGGGGCAGACTCTTCCACACCAACACCCTCCCTCATGCCCCCCTGCACACACCTCACACCACCCCATAAACCCTCCTGCACACCCCTGATACACACACCAACACCCTCCCCCACACACACATACCCACCCCCAAACCTCCCCCCCCCACTCCTACAAGCATACCCACACCCTCCACACCCTCCTCCCACACACAGTCACACCCCTCCACAAATTCCACACCCAGACATACACACCCACTCACCCTCCATACCCCCCATAAACCCTACACCCACCCGCACATATACACACCCCACTGCACACACATCCCCTCCATATACCCCACACACACTACACAAGAGCAAGACTTTATTTTTTAGCTATTATGCAATTACCTCTATATACATTATATGACCACAAGTAAATCAGGACAAAAATATGTTTGAAATAAAATTAAAATGTTATAGTAGTTGTTTGATTTTTAGCATATGATTTATTTATTTCCAATTCCAAGATGGAAACCATCCTTCCCAAACGAAGTACTTTTGTGGGCAAGGGCACCCTGGTTGAGAATCACTGATTCAGGATGATAGACAGAAGACAGTTTGCTGAAACAATAGCTCTAAGATGAAGTTCCAAGGCCTGCTGAAAATGTCCACATGGATTTTCTGAAACTAGACCTCTTATGTGTACTCCTGATGACAGGCAAGAGATCAAGAGGGCAGCTATACTGGGGAGACTTGACCTACTGACTGGAAGCTGGTACAGATTTTGCTATTCTGAGCTAGATTCTCCACATGTCTGTTAGATAATGCAGGGTTCTTTATCTGATACCTACAGCTCCGGCAAAAGCTCAGGCTGGGGAAGGGGATTTGACAGTGACTAGGAGATTTGAAATTGAATAGGACTTGTTCTGAGAGTGAACATAGTTCCTGATCCTGCTCTTACTGAAGTTGACGGGAAATTTTACCATAGATTTCAGCAGGAACAGGATCAGACCTGTAGTTTACAACCGCGCAGAAAACAACACCTGTCAACACTGACAGATACAGAGTACAGATCTGACACTCTACTGCCCTTCCCATTCCTCAGGCTGTACAGAGCTTGTATGAGGAAAGATTTCAGAAACAAAGCTGGAGGCTCCTGAAATTATTCTTGTCCTCTGCTCACTTCAGCTTCCAGACTAGAATATCTCAAGGTAATAGGCAGTTTCTGGGAATACTAGAGAGTGCAAGTTGCATATCCTTTGGCATTTACTTCAGCACTGCCAATGAGAACACTACATGGAGAAGACCCTTCTTCAGGCAGCTAGTGTTCACCAAATTTTACTTAACAGAAAAATTTGGGAAACTTCCCAGATCATAATTACCTATATAATGATATAATGATAATTATACTACTGAACCAAGACCGTAGAGCAAGGAGCTGACAGGTAAGATGGTGATGACAACTAAATTTATTAACAGTGGGAAGATTACTTTCTCTCTTTTGATGGAACTATACTGAGTGATCCCTCAAGAAATTTGGCAGCTGGCTAGTCATCTCAGAAGTATGTGCTGAGACCAAGACATGTAACAGTACACCAAGTAGTTATGATGACTGAGCCATCTGTGGAAGATGTCCTGATGCAAGGTGGCTGGTAAGTGGTAGGTAAAGTCTACAGTACAGATTTAAAAGCCACTCTCAAATACTGTATTTTGAAAAAAAAATGTATCAGTTCATGTAAAATGAAACACAGTGTATTCAGTGTGCTGAATGCTTTAAGCAGTAACTAAGAGCAGCATCCAGCAAATTCATGCCATGAAATGATAAATTTATCCTGAGTACTGACAGCCAGACCTTCAGGCTCTTAGCTAGCGTGATGTCCCAGCATATTCTGTGCTGATGCCACTACACCTATCACAGAAGACAGATTTTACAGGCTGAGGTAGCTTAAATGTCCAGCCTGTGGTAGGCCCAGTACCTACATGGGAAGGCTCTATGGCCAGACAAATAGGATGGGGCCATGGCCAGGTGAGGAGCAACATCCAAGAACAGGATAGGTTTGTGGGGCTGGGGCTGGGGCTGGGGCTAGGACTGGGGTCAGGGTCAGGGCCAGGGCCAGGGCCAGGGCTGGGATCAGAACTGCAGGGCAGTGACAGAGCAGAGCTGGGGCCTGGGGCAGAGCCACAATCTGCTGCCCACACGTCCCAGAAATGGGTCCAATTTCACAGCCAGGGCCATTTGGAGAGCAGATTGCAGGTCTGCCCCAGGCTCCAACCCCTCACTGTCATAGCCCCACAATCCCAGTCCTAGCCCCAGCCCTGGAAACGCCCATCCTGATCCCCAACACGCCTCCCCAGTTGCCCGCAGCCTCATCCCATCCACTTGGCCACACAATCTGCCTGTGTGGGTCCTGAATGGTCTCCATGGAGACCCTGGGATTGCTGAGAAGTGACAACATGGGGATGAGACCTGAGACAGAGCCATGATCCACTCCCCACATGCCCCTGCCTGCAGAACCAGTGCCCATCACAGGGGCATGAGGAATGGATTGCGGCTCTGCCCTGGACTCCAGCCCCACACTGTCACCACTCAGTGATCCCAGTCACACCCCAACCCTGCCCACACCTGCTTTTCCCACTCCCAGATGCCACTCACTGCCCGTCCACAGCTCCATCCCATCCGCCTGGTGCACCATGGAGCAGAGTTCCAGTTTCAATGTTAAAATTCTTAAATTCTTGCATTGTTCACTAGAAAGAGGATAATGCTGAAATGACATCAGTGCAGCCTGAAATGCCTACAAACTGTTTTCAGGGCCTCTTATTCTCACCAGTCTTTCTCTCTGCTTGTAGGTTTTTCTGCCAAGAATGCTGTGGCAACAGAACTGTGGTAGTCTCAGCCCTCCTTGTGGGAAGGAGGTTGACCAATATTTAGGAAAGCCTAATGAACAGGACAGGAGCTTGTAAAAATGAAGTTCCCAGTGACCCAGTCACACAGCACCTGCTCCGTACCTTTTACTGCTACAGACTGACTGATCAGACTAGAACCAAGCTTCTGTGGCTAGGGACAGACATTCAAAAAGCCTGAGCCTGAATGGATTCAATTTTTGCAGGTTACTCTAACCTGACTAGGCTAAATCACTTTGTAACTGTTCAGACATCCCCTCCGGAGTGAAAAAATGCAGGCACATGCCTACAATGGCTCTGGCTAGAAGCCAGGGGGGCACTAGAGCAGCTCTTCCTTCCCTTCCACAGGGCTGACCTGAGGGGGGTGTGGCCAGGCCTGGGAAGGCCACTGTGATTAGGGAGTGGCCCCCCTCCTTGATAACAGAGCATTTATCAGCTTTGTTATCAGCATTTAGAATCTCATCAGAAAACAAAGCCTTGCTCATTAGTTCAATCTCTTCTTAAACAGCTTTTTTCAAAGGAAGGAATGCAGAGATATTACCAGCTGAGCTGTTGATTAGCTCCCAAAAGCCCTAAGCAGACACTGCCCTATCTGCCTTACACAGCATTAGCTAGCATACCACATGCTGGCTATGGTCCGCGATGTGGGAGAGAGGAGGAAGAGATCTCTGCTTAAGCAGAGAGTGATGAGAGCTGTGGGAGGGGGGAACAGGGAAGCCAGCAGACCCTGCCACGCCTGCAAGTCTCTGCTGGAGCTCTAGCCAGGGACCAGAGGGGAGGAGCCAGCTGTTGTGTCTTATTGTGTTTTCCTTGCACTGTCCCTTTGAGGCCAAAGCCCTCATGTTCAGCACTGCAGGGTTCAGTTGCTTGTGTCAGTTTTGCAGCACTGGGACTCCCTGTTCTCTGCCATGAGGAGTCAGGGGCATTCTTAGTTCCTCTCCCTCCACAGGACTACACGGGTCAAGTCAGAGGCAGCGCAAGTATAAGTTAATACATACCTATACTGAGGGGAACTGTCAAGATCCACCCTGGATATGATTCCAGAGAATTATAATAATAAATAACTGTTAGTTCAACCCAGGAGCGTCCAGAGTGTTGTTGCTGAACTCACAACTTATCATCTGGTAATGAGGATAGGATCCTTTGCTGAAAAGACACCCCTAGATTGTGGGACAACATTCTGAGACCAGGCTGTGTTTTGTGATCAAAGGGAAGGTTTTTTTTCCTTCTTCTTCTTTTCTCTCTATTACAGCTGATGTTAGTTAAAATGGCTATATTGGGTCGGATAGAAGAATTTGATGTGAGCCAGCTGGCTTCTTCAGACTCTTATGTGGAAAGGCTATCCTATTACCTGGAAGCCAACAAAGTGGAAAACCCAGAACAGATGCACGTGATCCTCCTGACAGTCTGTGGTGACAAAACATTTGCCATGTTCATTTCCTCACAGCACCTGCCTTACCAAATACTAAATATTATGCTGAATTGCCTTGCTAAAGGCATATTTTTGCCCAAGGCAGTCTGTTACCCTGCAGAGATTTCATTTTTTTAAACAGGACCAAAAGGCCAATGAAGGCATAGCAGATTACCTGGCTGAGCTCCATTGCCTTGTGGAACTTTGTGAGTTCAGTGATCTCCTGGATGGCCTGCTTCACAACCATTTTGTCTATAGGGTTCAAGATGAAGAAATCCAATATCACCTGCTCTCTGAACTAAATTTGACCTTGGCTACTACACAAGAAAAAGCCTTGGCAGCTGAAGCAGCATCCCACAACATGAGAGAAATTCACCAGGCATTCTCCAGCAATGTCTGCTTACTCCAAAAAGATCAAGAATCAGATTATCACCAGCCAATTTAGCAGATTATACCCTCACCAACAGCACCACGTAAGCCAATTAGTCCACAGATATGTTTGAGTTGTGGTGGCCAACATGGACAAAAGGAATGCAGGTTTAGGAACGTGGAATGTCATGCCTGTGAGAAGAAGGGCCACACAGAGAGGGTTTGCTGCTTGAAGGCCAGTTCCAGGAGACAAAAAGACTGTGGGAAATGTATTCACTCCTAAACCACTCACAGACTAGAGTCCTCCCAGAATTGAGGTACAAAAACTATATTTGATTCAAAATGTTGGTGGTTTATACTCAAGGTTCTGAGGTGATTGCAACTGTAGTAATAAATGGAAAGAAGTGCAAAATGGAAAAGGACTCGGGTTCAAGAGTATCCCTTATACATGAAAACACATTCTTCCAGTTGTTTCAGCACAAGTTATTGAAACCTGAGTGTCGCCTGCATGACTACAATGGAAAGATTGTGGAAACTTTGGGTAGCTGCAGTGTAGATGTCCAGTGCAGATCTGTTAGACAGTGTCTACCTCTCATTATCACTGTTTTAGCTGCCAGCAGCGGGTTTGAGATTGAGAGTGTGGCTGGGGATAGAAAGGTAAGAAAGGTTTATTGACTTAACCACACAACTACATGTAAATAATAACGCTACAATGACAGACACTAATAATTTGAGTCAGCAACTTATTGGCAGTCCCCTTTGATGTCTGATGTATGACAAATTTCTCTTTTGCAAAGCTCAGCAAAGTCAGGTGTCCCCTGTCAGCGGTACCGGGAAGGACACTGGTATTCAGTCCTTGGGCTCCTTGAAATCTACAGGCCCACAGCTAACTCCAAATCAGTAGCTTCTTTCACAGAGCTGCATCTCCCTTCTAAATGATTTCTGGATGTGCTAGCCAACTTATAAATTTTGAGCTATGCTGATAACTTACAGCCATCTAGATTCTTCCATTATAATTATTCTTAGGACTGACCAATAGCAGTACAAGACTTGCATTCTTCTGATAAGGTTCATTTTTACTACACCACAGGGCCTACTACTTCTACAAGGCTTTGTTAAATTTACTAGGCCTTACATACAAGGC